>NC_141070.1:17091216-17783716 GCF_041138505.1 Cibotium barometz
AAATGGACCCCGCCCTTAGCAAATAGCACAAAAGATACACTTAATGACATTTTTTTCCCCCAGTTTTTTTCTAGCATTGGTCCCATCAACCTTATTATTTAAGAATAGAAAAAAATACACTAAAGGAGGCCACACGGCAATCCACTACCCTTACTATTTACTAACAACTATCAAATTTGAAGTTTGCATTAGAAACTTCCCAATTAAAAAGTGGGAAAACATCATTACTCGATGTCCTTAATGTAACATATCAAGTAAAAGTGAGTTCACCCTCTTTTGGAACCTCTTTTGGAACTGCTAGTGTACCAACCCTATATGGAGAGCTATCAGAAAGTGATTTCACAAAGTCAAAATTTAGGATGACTTCAGATGGAAACATGCCCTACTCAAAGACATAAAGAAAAGCCATCCTACCTTGGAGGTGATATGGCCTCAGATTAGATGAAATCTCCCTCTTCCTGGTTGTAGCCAAGCATATAGGCATCTAGTTAAGCTCATCTACTTTTAGCACCAGTTTGGAGAAAAACACCACATGTTTTCAAGATAAATTTTATGGGAAGAATTCATGAATTCATTTACCTGTGCTTGGAGAGGAGTAAAGCCCTCTTAGCGCTCTTAAATTGGGTTCAATTCATATATAATGTTTGGTGAGATCAAAGCTTTTTCTTAGTTTTTCATTAATAGAGGATTACTGCTAAATCATCTTGGGTTTCTTGGATCTATGAGGGTTCAAACCAAGCATTAAGGAGTTGGTGTTTCATACTTTATCATCTCTCATTTGGGCATCCAATTATATCCTCCAAGTTGCTCTATTATGGAGTCTACTCATTAAAGGGGGGGTATCAATTTAATGATGACTAAAGAATATCATTAAGTAATTAATTACTAATGTAAAGGGTTTAAGATGCCTTCTTCTTCTAAGGCTCATATTAAAAAGAAGGTTAAGAACAAATCTAAGAAGAAAATTGTTAAATCCAAGACTAGTCCTATTATTTCTCAAATGCCAAAATCTTAGGATTCTCTGAATTTCTTAGCACTCACATGCATTTGCATGGTGATGGAGGCCAAACATATTTTTACTTGCATTTAGACACTACCTTGAGTGTCTCAAGTGGTAAGACCATCATAATTGCATCCTCATGGCATCATTACCCACTAGAAAAGTTTATGGGGGGAGGGCTTTCACACATGTAGACAAAGGTAAAAAACATGCTTATGAGAGATTTTCTATGAGTAATTGTTATTGGGAGGGGTCCTTATCTAGTAGGGGAAGATAAGTGTGGAATGAAATGTGATTCATTGAATTAAGCCTGGGTGATAACATAATACACAATATAATAGGCAAGGACGACACATCAAATGATGCATGGTATGAGTTAAAGAAATTATTTCAAGTTAAGGGTAAACCTTCTAAAATTGTTTTGAAAATCAAATTCTTTGGTCTAGATATGTCACATGATCAAGATTTCTCTACTCATGTAAATTACATGAAAATTTAGATGCAAGAACTTGCACATCAATTAGAGCACCCATTAATGAGGAGGGTATGTTGCTATCCTACACTCAAAAGTGAACCTAATGAGCCATACGAGACTTTGATTTCCACCTACAAAATCTTGCCTAACCCAACCTTTGAAGGAGTTGCTATTACCCAATTCAAAGAGGAAAGTAGGATCAAGTAAAAGCCCACACATGTATCAAATCAAGTAAAAGGCAACACATGTACCATATCAAGTTGTTGTTTCCCTTTTACTTGATCATCCTTTCCTCTTCTAAGAGGAAAGGAGGATCAAAGTAAAAGGTAACACATGTAGGTGATCAAGCCTACTTCCACAAGGGTACCAACAAGGGGCCATCATAAAAAACAAAGGGCAAAATGAAGTGCAATTACTGTTGGAAGGACCAATCACTTGGAGAAGGATCACTGCTTCAAAAAGGAAGCATAAACTCAACCTAACCTTGCAGAGAGGAACCATATCTTGGAGATAGCATTATATCCCTTGGCATGGTGATCCTATCATTACATTCTTGAAGGTCAAAACCCTACAACTTTTTCAAGATAACCTTAAGGTAGCCTCCATCGTAAGCCCAAGGAGAGTGCTTTTGAGGTGGCTAAATTGTCTTGAACATTCCTTCTCCCACTTCTTATTTTGTTCTCTCAGTTGATTTATCTCTTCTTGAGATAATTGAAGGAGTGAATATAGCTCATCCACCTTCTGGTGGCGGGTTTTTAGATCTTACCAAGCCCTTGAACGGCTTGGTTAGACATGGCCACGATCATCTCACTGTGAGCTCGATGGTAATGATCAATATATGCCTGGTGGATGAGCCATGTGTAATAACCCACAAACCATTCCTATCATCACCAATAAAATTAACAACATCATGCAAGGTTTCAAAGGGAGGAGGCTTAAGTCTAAGGGATACAAGGCTCCTTGTACCCAAAGATATATGTTCTTCATGTAACCTTTGTGCTTCAGCCTCATCTCACAACACTTTTTGATGAGAACTTCTCCATGTAGCATATTCCTTGTCCAGCATCAAGATATAATACCTCTTCTTTGCATTACGGATGCTCTCTTGAGGTTCCATGGAGAGAGATATAGAGAGATATGGAGCAGAAGATGAGGAGAAAGGGGGAGATTGAGAAAGAGAGGAAATGAGGAAGCTATATTGCTATTAGGAACGAGAGGAGAGAAACAAAGATATGGTGGTCGTAGCATTGTTGAGTCCTAGAGAGAGAAAGCTATGAAGAAAGGAGGAGAGAGAGAGAGAGAGAGAGAGAGAGAGAGAGAGAGAGAGAGAGAGAGAGAGAGAGAGAGAGAGAGAGGGTGGTCCATATCATGGTTGAGTTCTAGAGAGATAAATCTACAAAGAAAGATGAGAGAGAGAGCGCTACATGGTGGTGGTTGAGTTCTAGAGAGAGAAAGCTATGAAGAAAGGAGAGAGAGAGAGAGAGAGAGAGAGAGGGAGGGAGAGAGAATGGAGATTACATGTGTGCTATTATAATTATCCTACCCTCATTGTGTTAATCTTTGAGTCATTAGTTTTAATCACCTCACATTATTGTAGCTCATAATGTTTAGTGTGTTTGCCATGCCTTGACATCATGTATAAGCATCACTTCTATCCACCCTAAGCTTTTCAAACATCATATTCAACATATGTAATATCACATAAGTGTTTGTATCCCATCCTTAGGATGTCAAAAAAGTCTACCCCTAATGATTGATCTTAGGAAAAGAATGCAAAGAAGACCTATAGAAGAGAATTGTGTGCTATGGAAGCATAACATTCCATTGGTCGGTTGTTTGAGAAAGGGGTATAGGTGTCGCACGTAGAGTGTATGAAGACTCCTCCAAGTCCTCTCCTTGAATTTCCAATAAATATGCTGAAGGTAGAAGAGGATGACGTGTGGAAGAGAAAATAAAGGAATTTTTTGAACATGGGGCCAAAGAAGGCATCCCAAAAGATCAAATCACAAATAAAAAAGAAAATATCAAGTATTTATGGGTGCTTATGCTCCACTCTTTAGCCATATTTGGAGTTATTTAACTTTTAATACACTGAGGGATGGATAAATAATACCATCACAAGCCTATTTTATAAGATCCCATCTTACACTTTAAATATGTGCTAAAACTATCTTACCAATTAGGATCACTAAGAATATGATCTCATCAAATAGCTTGATGCCAAAAGGGGGTGAAGGAATTGTATTCCCTATTTAGTAAGGAATATATTAGGATACATGCATATGTAGCAACAATGATTTTATACTCTTTGGTGGTGTCCATGCCGATGTAGAGCAATGCCTAAAGTGTGGGGAGAATATAAAGGACTTGCAAGGTGGAAAAACACCTCAAAAGATATCCAACACATATTTTGGTGTGAATATATTATGGAGCTAATGGCATGGCATGTAAATCTAATCTGGAGATAATGACATCACATGTGAATTATAATTCAATGGTTCTTGCGGATTCATCACCGTGGAAACATACAAACCATGAATGACTAAAGTTCAAAGAGAAGATCTATAACTTCTAGCTTGGATTAGGTATGGATGGTATTAATCCATTTGGTTTGATGTCTACATCATTGCCCATATAGCTGGTTATGGTGACATGATGTATCACATACATTTTGAAAATAAAATGTTGTGTGAATGGTGTTTTAATGTGGATGATGCATTCCTTTTTTAAATGCACCAAGTGATTCAGTATGCTTTCTCATTTATTCTTATACTTATGAAAGAATATTAGCTTATTAGAATCTTTGAATACCTCACTTAAATAGACCCTGCCATGCCACAACAATGAAGTAATTAGGACAATGATGAATGGTATCATAAGTACCACAAGGGAACATGAAATTTGAAAAGATGAATGAATCCATGATGTTAAATACATTTTTTCTCAATAACAATTTGCTGATCGTGGAAAAAAGGATTGAGAGATATGAGGACATAAAAAATACAAGGAATGAAGAGAGAAGAGCTACCAAAAGAGCACATAGCCGCTTCAACTCCCAACATTTAATGGCTTCGAGAGGTGCTAATGCAAAGGGGATGTAACTTTTTTTACCTATATAGGAGTGGGTTTCACGTTTTTATGTTTATTGTCATACATATGTTATATTGCATTTTTTTGTAATATATAAAAATTATTGATGCAATGTAGTTAAAGGGAGACATTTTTGGACTATGAACATGGGCTTTAAGAGAAACATGCATGATTGTGGTTTAATGACAATGGTTTAAGAGAAACATGGACTGCAAGCATGGACTTTAAGAGAAGCATGCATGATTGTGGTTTCAATGGCAAGTTTTGAGCAAGGGAGTTGAGTCAATAGAAGGGGTATTAACATTTTTGTTAGTAATATTATTATTAAGATTTATGGTACCTCCTACAAGGGGCTAATTAGACTAATGACACACTAAGCACACACTAATGACACATGATTAACTTATTCATCATAAGGTGGATGATGCTTAAGCATGATCATTATGAGAGTATGTGAAACAAAGTGATGATCATGCACGCTAATTAGGTTGCAAGATAGATTAACTTACACTCATAGAGAAGCTTGAGATGTGCTTATACTTCCATTGCTTAAAAATAACCCCTTTTTATATGGGTACTAGAGTACATCTTTTCTTTCTCCATGCATGTGGTATAATCCACTTTTACCATATGGTTTCATGCTCACCTACTCACTCCCTGCCTCTACATGTGCTCTATGGCATCACACTTCTCAACATCCCCCCTTGGTGCCATATCTCTGGGCTACTTAAGGTGGTCAGATGTGAGTTACAACAAACATTACCCCCCCTGGGTGCTCAACTAGCTACTCTCAACAGGTGGTCGGCGGGTAGATACACACAATAAAAAAGATGAAATGATAAGATAGGTGTCTACTCTTATGGTGACCCCTCTTCTGCACAACAGATGGATGGTGCTGGACTCCTTGCTCTTTAGAAGAGCTAATCTCTAGGGATCTCTTCGTACTTGATGGTCGAAGTAGCCCCCATAAAGTTGCCTTTGCTTTTCTTCAATTTGCAATCTTCTTCTTTGTTCCAGAACTTGTTGCATGATTACACTTTGGCTTGTCTTTGAACCTACATTCATTTTGAAAGTGTCCTTTCATGCCACAATTGTGACACTTCACATTGCTTTTGTTGAACAATGCATGCTCAATGGTGCTAGGGTTGCTTCCTTTTAATTCTCTCCTTGTTAAAAGAGACACATCCATCAAATGTTGGCTTTGGTAGATTCTTCAGGGTTGTGACAAATGCATTGTATTCCTTTGGCAAGCTTTTTAAGATTATCTTTATCTCCAATCTTAGCATCTAACTAGGCCATGATGCTTTTCATTTTACTTATAAACTAAGCCAAAGATTCATTAAAGTTAATTTCTAGACCATACAACTCAATCTTTAAATGAATTTCTTGGTTCTTTTCCTTAGCTCCAAACACAAGATTCAATGTATCCCATGTATCTAGAGTCAATGTGATGAATAAGACTAGTGCCTAGGTGTTAACCAATGAGTGAAAATGCTTGCTCATCTTTTTCAACCCACCCTTCACTTGGTTTATTCGACACATTTTCCTTAATGATTTTTGAAATTTTCTTATACATTAGATTGTACTTCATTTGTGTAGCCCACATGTGGAACCCTTTCCCATTGAACTTCTCTACATGCAAAGTGATGCTTGTTGATGTTGCCATAATGAGAAGGTCTTAGCAATGAGCTTATGATGCTTCAATTGGCGCAGTGTCTATTCTTGTACAACTTAGCAAATGTGGGTGCTTTAAACAAGATGAAATACAAGTTGATGTTGTCATAATGAGAAGGTCTTAGCAATGAGCTTATGATGCTTCAATTGGCAGTGTCTATTCTTGTACAACTTAGCAAATGTGGGTGCTTTAAATAAGATGAAATGCAAGTAGTGCGTGTGCTTCCAATTTTTAATTTTTGCTTCTAGAGCTTCCTCAGGATAACTCCAATACAAAGTTAATTCTTTTGATGTGTAAACACAATAAATGAAATTGCACCCAATTTTTACTAGTTGTTTGTTACTTATCTTGATTATTGTTAATCATACTAGTTAAGAGTAATCATACTTATCATGATTACTCTTAATCATACCACTTAATCATGCTGATTAAGCAGTCAAGAGAGTGGAGGCTCAAATTAAGCTTGTGGAATCAGACATTGAAGGGGATTTTTGCATGAGGATGTTGTTCTTGAAGTGTAGAAGAGGCCTATGTAGAAAAATTTAACTAAAAACTCCAAAAACAAGCTTATTTTCCCTAAAGATGTCGACTAGTTTTCTGCTTTGCTATGACCAACTCAATGGATGAAATGCTATCAAATTCGAGTTGTAGACTCATCTTGATATTTCTAACTAGCTCCTAAAGGGGCTTTCCCCAATTCAAAGTACACACAGTGAATGAAGCTAAAGAATACTTGACACAATTTTGCAAAATTCTTGTCGTCTGGTGGTGAAATAGCTCCATTCCTTTGAGTTGGAAGTTAGCCATAGTGTAACAATGGAGCCCCTAAATTGGCTTGAGAAATGATGAAGGAAAATGGGAGAATGAAGAGCTCAAACTCTAACCATAAGAGGGGAGAAATGGATAAGATAGATTAGAACCACTAATGATGTAAATAGTGAGAGATAATACTAAGAAAGTGCTAGTAGAGAGCTCAAGGAGAGAGGGAAAGATTTGATACCATGTTAAGATTTATGGTACCTTCTACAAGGGGCTAATTAGACTAATGACACACTAAACACACACTAATGACACATGATTAACTTAATCCTAAGGTGGATGATGCCTAAGCATGATCATGATGAGATTATGTGCTAGTAGAGAGCTCAAGGAGAGAGGGAAAGATTTGATACCATGTTAAGATTTATGGTACCTTCTACAAGGGGCTAATTAGACTAATGACACACTAAACACACACTAATGACACATGATTAACTTAATCCTAAGGTGGATGATGCCTAAGCATGATCATGATGAGATTATGTGAAACAAAGTGATGATCACAAGCTAATTAGGTTTCAAGGTAGATTAACTTGCACTCATAGAGAAGCTTTAGATGTGCTTATACTTCCATTGCTTCAAAATGACCGCTTTGATATGGGTAGAGTACATCTTTTCTTTCTTCATGCATGTGGGATAATCCACTTTTTCCATATGGCTTCATGCTCACCTACTCACTCCCTACCTCTACATGTGCTCTATGGCACCACACTTCTCAACAATTATACAACTATTCAAGATATCCCATAGATATTTAATGTGTTTATCTTTGAGGTCGAGATAGTATGTAGTGGTACTCAAGAAACAATAAGAACATCCACATGATTATGGCAAGATACATTAGTTCTACCTCAACATTATGAATAGATATATACTTACTCTAGGAATGCATATGTAATTATATTGAAGGTCTCCTATACAAGTCCTCATGCACATTTTACATTATTATTTTCATAGGTTGTGTTCCATCTTGACCAAAAGATTGGTGGTATGTTATACAATTAGTACTTCATTCAAATGCATATTTTAAGATCTAGATGTTGAGGAGGTGATGGGTTAGTAAGAAGTGGATCATGCCATCTTGACCCTAAATAAAAAATGAGAACAACCATGTGACGCACAAATGAGAAGCTGGCTTTGATTTCATAAAAATACATGAAATGAAATTGATGATTATGTATTTATCTCATGATCAGGTAGTGAAATAGGAGTTTTCATTGATATAGGTGGCATTGATATGGTATATTTGGACATAGATTACTTGGTATATAGTAATTTATTTATATGTTTGCTACTACTGGTGCATTGTGGGGAGTAGTGAACATAGTAGCAAAATAATAGCAAGTACATTAGCAAATTAGGAAGAAGTATAGTAGCAAATAAGCAAGTATAGAAACAAGAGCCAAAAAACATTATTTGAGCCAGATTGGGAAGTCCCCAATTCGGTGGTATCCATAGGATCTAAAGCTTAAGCTATGGAGGGTGAAAAATTTTCATGATATGACTATAGGAGGTGATGGTTCAAGGAGAGAGATGAAGCTCAATCCATGACAATGGTGAAGAGAGAGAGAGAGAGAGAGAGAGAGAGAGAGAGAGATGTTGCACAACTCAAATGATATTCATATTGTGATTATGGAACCACCCAAGTACATGCTTTTATAGGCATCAAGCCTCATCTTTTGACCTAGATCTTAATAAGGGATGTTCACACCCTAAAGAGGTGCTTACACTAAGAGTGTTCACACACCACTGGTGGACAATTCCTAGACTCTGAAATATCCAACACCACTGGACACTTACTAGAATTTGAAATATCTAACAAACCCCCCTTCGAAGTGTCATCTAAGAGAGAGACCTTCAATATGATCATTTGGACTCTTAGACTGATACAAAAGAAGAAAATGATGCTAACACCTAAAATTCGCATGTTAGGCTTGATATAAGAGCTTAACCTTTAGTATGATGATTTGGACTCTTAGACTATAATCATGTGATACAAAAGAACACAATGACGCCAGCCCTTGAATTCTAATGTCAGACTTGATACAAGAGCTTGACCATTTCACAGCACCTATATTGGTATATCCATAGACAACCCCCTGGCTCTAAGTAGGGAAAGTAAGATAAAAAGGAGCCAAGAATTTTATAAAAACAAGGATTTACAAAAATAAATCCAAAATATTAAGATTTTTGGGGAATTCTCGGACAAAGAACCTATGATGACTACAAAATATTAGATTATGGGGAGACATCCCGAGTAGAGAACCCATGACTACTACTGGGAAATAGATAAAGTTTTCGAAGTGAAACAACTTCCTGATGCTTTGTCAATGAAGATTTGCTTTCTTGCAAAACGACGTTTCAATGTTGCCATGACTTGAAGGATGTGAATTGATGATGATGGTCACAAACGTCTCACCATGAAAGCCCATGTCGGCAGCAAAGAATGCATCCCCATTGAGGATGAGGTACTCGCTACTAGTGACCCATGATAATGCCTATGAAAATTTAGGAGATAGTAGGCCTACAGAGAGCCCCATGTGAACATGTCTTTTAAAGATAAAAGATTAATTTTGAAATTGGAAGCTTTCTACCTCTGATTTGTGAAGTGAGAACAAAAAAAGACTGATGTGTTTAGTGTAGATGTGGTCGATGATGAAGGCAACCTGAAACATGTGTGGCCAGCATTCAGGAGAGCTCCAACAAGCTGCTATGCATGCGGTGGAGGAGCAACTGTGTTGGCGAGGCTAGAGGTTGAGGCTGAGGCTGCTACTCAGAAAAATGCAGCTATGATGTATGGTGGCAACAACATGAAAACATAGACATGATGATGATGATGGTGGTGGTAGCAATATTGGTAGGTCGTAGAACAAAATGAATCATGATAATGGTGGTTCACCCTAGCTTTGATACCATGTTGGTGTATCCACTAGATTTAGAGGTCAAGCTATGTGAGTGTAGGAGAGATATGAGGGTTCAAGAAGAGTGATGAATTTAACTCCATGACAATGATGAAGAGAGAGAGAGAGAGAGAGAGAGAGAGAGAGAGAGAGAGAGAGAGAGAGAGAGAGAGAGAGAGACCACAAGAGGGAGATATTGCACAAATCAAATGATATTCATATTATGATTGTGGAACCATCCATCTACATGCTTTTATAAGAATGAAAACCTCAGAGAAACCGTGTACTATTTGCAATAAGAGAAACAACACCACTAATTCATGCTTTTACAACACTCAGAACAACAGAAACCCGAGGGCAATAGAAAGACAACAGCATCGGCACAGATTTCAGCCGTCAACAATCAAGTCACCACTGGACAGCAAAACAATAGACCTTATGGAAGAGGAGGAGGTGGAAGATTCATACAAAGAGGAGTTGGATTAATATGCTACTATTGTAGCAATCCTAGGCATAAGCAAATGAAATGTCCCATACTACAACATCATCAGTAAGAATTACAAAAGCAAGCTTGCAAAGGGAGGCAGACACAACACGAGATGCAAGTAGTAAATATGATGATATTGGATGTATGGATAGTGGAGAATCAAGAGGCGCCACCAGTAGTAATGGCAGTGTGACAAAGTCGCAAGGATCTGTCAAGACTGTGAGACAGGCACAGGGATGCTGATTCAAAAGAAAAGTAGAAGCCAAAATAGTGGGAAGGGCAGTAAGTGGTTAAAAAACTAATCACTAAACTTGTGTAGAGTGTGCAAGGAGGTGTGCAAGGAGGAATGGTGCAGACGATGCAGGAAATCCCACTTCAAAATGAGCATGCTGGCATTAATCCGGATAGTACAAGCCTGGTCAAGAAGAGACAAAACATTGCAAGAGACAAAGAGCCACTAGGCAGTGTGAAGATGACTCAAGAAGGGATGCAAGAGTGCCAACTAGTACCTACAACAACCTAGAGCAGTAAAAGCATCTTAGAAAAGGAAGTGGAAAAGGATCTGAAGAGAGTCTAAAAGAATTGGCAAGGGAAGGTCTGGAAAAGGAGAAAGATAACAATAAGGAAGAAGGAAGGATGAGCAGAAGCCAAATTATGCCAAGTCAGAAAAGGGAGAAGATGGTTGCAGAATGTAGAAATGTGGAAATAGCTCGGGACTATGACAGAATTGTTTTGGAAGTGACTAAAAATAAGAGGACAGACGGTGTCACGAGTCATCCTGGATGGAGGATGTAGAGTTCACATAATATCAGATAGCCTAGCTAAGAAGCTAGGAATCACAAAAATGCATCCTATACCGTTCCAGATCAAAATGGCTGATCAACAGAGGGTTCGACCAGTTAGAATCATGAGAGGAGAAAAAATTAGAGTAGCAAGATGTATGTTCACTATTGTATTCATAGTCTTGAAGATGACTGAAATTACAGGAGCAAATCCCATGTTGTTGGGAAGACCATGGTTCAAGAGTGAAAAAATCAAACACAATTGGGAAACTAATAGGATTGCAATCCGGAACAGAAAGAAGAAGGTAAGAATCTTTGTCTTGCATGAAAGGATAAGATTAGCTTGGCC
The DNA here is from genome assembly GCF_041138505.1 of Cibotium barometz. Taxonomy (NCBI): domain Eukaryota; kingdom Viridiplantae; phylum Streptophyta; class Polypodiopsida; order Cyatheales; family Cibotiaceae; genus Cibotium; species Cibotium barometz. The sequence continues at coordinate 17,102,794 of NC_141070.1, forward strand.
AACCGACCATTGCATGCAAAGGAACTAAACTACTTGGAAGGAGTGGAAGATGATGAAGAAGAGCAGATCCTGAGAGAGAATCCTGACTTGTTGTCACTCTTCGAAGTAGACAGAGAGTGGTTTGGCCAAAGATACAATCGAGAAGTCCTAGTCATGCAATCTGAGGTGAGACAAGAATCCGAATGGAGGGCCAGGATGTCCAGATCCGAATCCATCATCGGGAGACGACCTAATGAATTTAGAATGGTGAGTAATTGGCCAATTTCAAATACATCAATTGTTGTATGTTGCCTTGAAATATTGTATGAATAAAAATATTAAAAAGAATGTAGCATGAGGGCCGGGGAGAGGCCCAGAGAGGTTCCTTTCAAGTCGCCTCTATGAGTCCAAGAATGAGGCATGAGGACCAGAGAAGAGGCCCAACGAGGTCCTTATCGAGTTGCCTATAAGTCGAAGAATGAGGCCTGAGGGGGCCAAAGGACAGGCCCAACGAGGTCCCAAGCCAATTATAAATGACCTCGTGGGCTTATGCAATAGAGGCACTGATAAACAAAATTTGAAAAGGATTGGGAAAAATCATGAAAATATCAAGCAATTATGGTCGTACCAAGGGGAGGCGTGCACTACGACAACAACAATCGGGAGACATTGCACTTTCTGACTCGAATGCTTGGTTTGCATGTTTCCATTATACAAAAACTGTATTCCTCACACTCTGCTTTGCTGTGCTACCTACCCTCTCATTGCTTAGATTTGTTGTTATCCTTGCCTTCTCTCACCAAACCCTAGCTATCTATTACCTGACAAGATGGTGGAGTTTGAATACATGTCATTCACTCTGTAGTACAAGGAAGTAGACAAACATGCTGAGTGGCTAGAAAAGATGGGCGTGAAGGAGTTTGCAAAACTTCCCCGGGGAGGAGCTCCAACATAACTTTAGAACACGAGAACGGCTAGAATAGCTTGAGCGTTCCAACATCATTACTCTTCCCTTACGAGAGAAGAGAGAGTTCAACACCTTATATGTGGCAGAGGTGTTCTACCTATCAGCAAAAGGCAAAGTTAAAATTAAATGATTTGAAGATGATGACCTAAAGGTAGAATTCAACCCGCTCTGGAAGGAAAAGCCAAAGAAGGTAAACCAGATGAAGATGATGACCTCAAGGCAAAATTCAGCCCACTGGAAGGAAAAGACAAAGAATAAAAGATAACTGGAAGGAAAAGACAAAGAATAAAAGATAACTGGAACAACTGATGAGGAAAGACAGAAGTAAATGAGGTTTGTCGTGGAGATGATAAATCTCACCCACAAACCCTACTACATGTCCTGAAAGATATTTGGCATGGTGAAGGCTATAGAAGCAGGCACAAGGGTGGCATGGGCAGAAGTGCTCTACCATAATCTCAAGGAACAGATTGGGAAGCTCACTAAGCCAAACACAAAGACAAAAATTGGGTCGTACCTCAACGCACTTTTCAAAGGAAAGGCTCAACCTAGAGCAAAGAAGGAAAAGGATGAGGGTTCTAAAGTAAATGCCCCAAGAAAATCTGAAAGGAAGGACTTAGGAACTGACCACCTCAGGATAGGGAAAGAAGACGTTATTTGAATTTGGGGAGGAGAAAGCCAACACCAAGAAGGGAAAAACCTCAAAGGAGCGTTCTAGCGGAGGAGCTGAGGTGCCAAGTCAGCAAATGAAGGAGGATCTGGACATGCTAGGCAAATCTATGTTGTTGACCCAGGAGCTAGAGCAGACATAGTTGGAGGCAACCGCCCCCACTGTAACGATATACCTAGAAGTGTAGCCCCCGTAGTAGCTAGAGTTCTCAGTGCCCATTTCGACCCCGATGGTGACGAGCCAGTCTAGTTTTTAGAATCTATAGAGATGGACTTGGTGTAAGGATCCTTGAATTATGTGCAACGGTGCATGAATGATGCGGTCAAAGAGATGACAAAGCTGCAATCTATCATCAAGGACAAGGATGCCGCATATGCTAAGAGCACAAAAGCCTTGCAGGACTTGATGAGCTAACATGAACCATTGCAGGAACAACTGCAATCTAGCGGAGGAGCTGAGGTGCCAAGTGGGCAACAAATGAAGGAGGATCTGGACATGCTAGGCAGATCTGTGTTGTTGACCCAGGAGCTAGAGCAGACATAGTTGGAGGCAACCGCCCCCACTGCAACGATATACTTAGAAGTGTAGCCCCGGTAGTAGAGCTAGAGTTCTCAGTGCCCATATCGACCCCAATGGTGACGAGCCAGTCTAGTTTTTAGAATCTATAGAGATGGACTTGGTGCAAGGATCCTTGAATTATGTGCAACGGTGCATGAATGATGCGCTCAAAGAGATGACAAAGCTGCAATCTATCATCAAGGAGAAGGATGCCGCATATGCCAAGAGCACAAAAGCCTTGCAGAACTTGATGAGCTAACATGAACCATTGCAGGAACAACTGCGTAGAAGGAGGGAAAAAGCTAGCTAAGTGGATGACGTGCAAAGGCAGCTTAAGGAGCTCCATTATGCCAACAAAACATGCCAACAAAGGACTGAAGCAGGAGACGGAAGAGATGAAGAAACACATGGCCAAAAGGGACAAGGAAGCCCTGCAATCAAATGCAAGATGATTTAAACAAGGCCATGGAAAGGCAAACAAACATGGAAGCACATGTCGCCTAGATCCGAGAATAGCACTTGAAGATCACAATGGATGTCCATAATAGGGCAGACAAGGATAAAGTAGAATTGGTGAAGGTAGAGGCATGGCTCGTAGTACTAGATGCCGAGGAGTATCCATAAGTTTATGATCTGGACACGGAGAAGATGGAGTAGTGGGAGAATCATGTGGTGGAAGACCTTAAGGAGTTGTGGGGGGGCTTACTTGGAAAAGCTAAAATTAGTGATGGAGGCATCCACACCTTCCTGCAAATAAATAACTCCTCACCAGTCAAGAGACCAAAATCTAGACAGAGGATCTGGATAGATGGATCCGGATCCATCCTCACGCGTGGAACTAGGAAAGGTGCTTGTTGAGACACCTGCCTTGATTGGAGTTGAAAAAGAAGCGGGCAACAACACTAGAGGTAGCACATCAGGACTGAAGGAATGCACAAAGAGAATAAAGAGCTGCATTAGGAAGTGGAGGCATGGAACTCACATGGTAGAAGAAATTTGCAATCCTGAAAGGAGAAGGAAAAAAGCCGGTAGTTGAAATAGATGGAAAAGAAAAATAGAGAGTGCTATGAACCAACTCTATACTGGACTTATCCCAAGGAATGAACTAAAGGAACATGCATGGGCGGCCACCACAAAGAAGTTCGAAGAGCAATTAAATGATGAAATAGCTCTACATGTCCAGGTGGAGGAACTAGAAGCGCTCATCAAGGAACAACAAAAGCAGGATGGCAAGACCATTCAATCACTGAAGAAAGAGGTAGAAGCACCCACACCCACAAGGGTGACTAGAGACAAAGGAGGAAAAACGGGTGTCAATGAGTTGAATGTGGCATTGATGACTGCAAACACTGACATCAAGAAAAAATCCCAACAAATTGACACCATGAAAAAAGGAGTTAGGCCAGAAGAGCATGAGCACCTGGAAAGAGAAGGATCTTAATAAATGCATACAGCAGTTAATGCACTTTGCACAGCAAAAGCGGGCACCATGAGGCCTTCCAACTAGGAAGGCCTTCCAACTTGGAAGATATAGCCGAATTCATGAATAAGTTGGAAGCACCTAAAGTGGCAGGACAAGGCCAAAGCCCTTCCCCTAGATCTAGAGCTGTGCGAGGAAGCAGCAAAATGTTATGACTCGCGGATCTGGGTGAGAAGGCACAACGGCTTAATCAAAGGGCAGACAAAGAAAAGGAGACTTCAAGATCAGATCAGTCTGGAATACCACCCTACGGGTGGAAGTGGAGCCGAGGCAGAAGAAGCTTGGCCAAGAGAACCAGAATAGACCATTCTTGAAGATGATGCTATCTATCTGGAAGAGAGCCTCGCCTTTGTAGCCTTACATGGCGGTGGTTGCAATGGAGAGAGCCAAGTCCAAGTATCCCGATGCATGGCCCATTGATGTGCAGTTCAAAAGAGCTGATGAGAAAGAACAAGGCTTGCCATGCATGGGTGAGCAGCCAGAAAAGAGCTTACAAGCCTAGATATAGCCAAGACCGGACAATATAATTCATATTAGGGGGCACCACTACCTAGCTTGAACACGAGAAAGGAGGGTGGAACAAGCTGTAAGTAGACAGCATGTCACGAAATAGTCTAGATCCGAAAAATTTTTAGTAGAAAACCAGCAAAAAGTGGACTTCGCTTGCTAAAGAAGTATCCACCGTGACCGCCAAGTGTTGGCAACCAATCAGCCCATTTGGCCGCCACCTAGACTTCTTCCCTTTTTGTAACAAACTTATCATGTGCTAAGCCTTCTTGTTTTGTAACAACCTCTTACAAACGGGTAGTACCCGACTGGATGTAAGAAGGCAAAAGTGGGGGAACTCTCCGGATGTTGTTTTGCCAGTTAGGAGATCAATAGATGTTAGATTATTGTATTCTTGAGAGTCTAAGCTAATATTAAAGAATATCTCGTGGGTTGGTCTCTCTCATGTCTCTATTCTATATTGCACAGTTCTATCTACTCAATGTCAATTACATGTCTGTATAGAACTTTTGATATAAAAATAAATCTTTTAGAATGCACAAATGGAGGGAATTACTCTTTTAGAATAACCTAATGATAAACTTTAGCTCCACAAAATTTAAGAAAATTTTGCCATAACCTCCTTTGTATGGCTAACCATTTCTCAATTTCATCATTCAATTTATGGCTTGAATTAATCCAATTTGAATTCTAATATCTCTAATCTACTCCATTTTCCAAAAATCAAGAGAGTAAACAATGAAAAGAGTTTAATCAATCTTTTAATTAAGCTTTCTAGGATTGAGAAGGGCTGAATTGTAAAGAAGAGAAGGGGATGGCCTTTTCATCAAGGCATAGCATCAGATTTTAATTTAACATTTAGAAAGCATAAAATTTGAGAAAACCATAGATTTAAAAATTCACAATAAGTAAGAATTAAGCTTACATGGAGCTTGTAAGCTTTCCTTTGGCTTGAAGGATTGAGGGTTCTACTCTTGTTTGCAGCAAGAGTGGCCACCAAATTCACTTGGAGAGGATTAGGCCAAAAAACAATTGAATTATCAAGAAATTCAATGTTAAATGGCTCAAGACAGAAGTAGAGTAACAGTGCATTAACACCATTAAGCTTTTACAAAGGGGGAGGCTTCTATTTATAGGAAAAATTGAGCCTCTAACCAAGCAAATTGATTCTAGAATTTTTCAGATCAGTTTGGTCACTTTTTGACCATTTTTAGGTCAGTTTAGCTTACTATTTGGATCTAGTTGAAAGAGGAGAGAGGAGAGATAAAAATATCTCATTATTTGTGAGTTTAAAATTCATCCACACATGTGAAATAGGCACCTCCTTCATGAGAGGAATTTCCAACACTGAGGTGTCAAAAATGCATCATTTCCTCTAAATATCTCTTCTTTTTTAACTAATAAACCTTGTCCTTAGTCAACTCTTCATCTTATGTGAGTATTTACTCATTTTTGGGGGATTTTTTTATTATTCTTCAATTTATCTCTTCCCTATATTTGGATTAATCTTATTGGTCCATAGGAACCTTAATCCAAAATTTTTAAAAAATCTGGACCCTTAGGATAAGGTCCTTTTTACCTATTTCAATTAATTCCAATTGCACATTGGAAAGTTCTTTTTGAATTTCTGTTTCAGGGGAATTTAGTCTAATAAGAAAGGATATTTTTCCATCCAAAGATATCTAAAAACTGAGTTACCTCTCTCTAGAATATTTTCTCTCTGCAGGTCAAAACAGGTAGAAACAAGATCTTTTATTGTTCTGAAAAGGGAATTGATTACAGGGGAAGAAACTGGAGATCTTGAGGGGCTAGGGAGGAATCGTACAATACTCCTTAAAAAAGAGGCCATCAACAGGTTGAAGAGCAAGGGATAGACATATGAATCCTAGAGAAAGGTTGCAAATGTGATGCATGGCATCATCGGGAGAGTGGGTAAATTGAGAGCTCAATAGATGGAAAGGCAATATCTAGGACTTACTACCCCTATTGGCTCCTAATCAATCGAAAAATCATATCTATGGATCATCAAAGGCGATTGAAAATCCGTCACCATACGAATTTTTTTTTCGACATGAAGAAAAATCCAATGGAGTTGGCTTTTTCAGTGAATACGCAGAGGCCGCCATAATCTTGCAATTCAGTACACAATTAGATGAATTGGAAGAGAAGAATGCAAATTGCAACTCATGATCATTAATTCTATAGAAGATGAAGGGAAAGCTTGAAATTAATTATAACTAGAATGAATTAACAACGCAATCAATAGCATTTTGTCAATATCAAAAGAATGAATCCTCAGCGAGCCTGCAGAGGCCGACATGGTCGTACTAGAGACGGAGAGACAGATTTGCACAAAATGATGAGTAACCGTATCGTTCTAATGAAGGCGGCCTAACACTGTGTTGAGCTAATGATGGTGGAGACAGAAGAGGCCTCAACGACTTCAACGGTTACAGCGTTTAATAAAAAAAACTATTAACAAAGGTTATCCCAAGTACCCCTTATTAATTAATCGATTTTGATTTTTCGGTCATTACATGCCCCTATTTGGAAAAAAAAAAAGCTTGAAAAATTTAAGCTAATAAGCTTAGATATGAGCGCTTTGGGTGGTGGACACCAAATCCGTTGGTAGCTTTATGTTTTGAGAATGGTTGGTGGGGACTATGAAAACAAGTATCTTTCAATCTTGCGTCTCTGGGCATTTCGATATGGCGTATCTATGTGGGCCGGAGCAGCTCCATGATAATGGCCAAAGGAAAAGGTGCGTGGGCACGAGAGAGAGAGAGAGAGAGAGAGAGAGCGCCTAAGACGGGGGAGTAGATAGAGAAGAAACTGTGGCTAAGCTGCGGGATAGAGAGAGGGTGAGGGTGGGTGCGCGCGCGCGCGCGCGTTGTCACCCATCAATTGTTGCTCTCACCCTTGCACATTTTCTTGCTTGATCGATCAATCAACGGTATGGCTGCTGTCATAGGACAATATGTTCGCATTTTGAACCTTATTTGAACTGCGGCTAGTAGTTTTTTGCCTGTATTGTACAGTCTACTCTCAATCTCTTGTCCGATCGTCTGCAAATCCCTCTCTTTTCTGAGACAGATCCACCACCATGAAAGATCTAGAGAGTCACTTTTTTTTTTTTTGTGTGCTCTCAAGTAACAGACTGGTCAGCATCTAGTAGTGCGTGATGATTCGTCTTCACGATCCACCGACCAGTCAGCCCTTAGTGATGGATAGATGGTAGGCTTTGCTATATATATCTCTATCTAGGATCTCCCTTACACTCAATAATCGCACACACACCTGCTCATACATTCAGTACCCCCCTTACTAATCATTGTACCCCTTGAATACATCAAATGTGCTATATTACTACTTAAATATATCCAATAATTTGCTCACAGAATCATTTTCTGCATTGCAGGGAATCTCCTATTTTTAATGTTATCAGGCGGGCTTTTGCTCTCCTATCATATCTAATTTGAATCTTAATTAATTCCAACAATTTTGTGACTGTTCGTGTAGCTATTGCAGTCACTTATACTTCACGTTGTCATGTTGTTTTAGATAGTCTCTCTCTCAAAGTACTATATTTTCTTGAAAATATAGCAGCTTCTTGGTGTAGTCTCTCTCTCTCTCTCTCTCTCTCACACACACACACACACACTCTCACTCACACCCCATTGCATTGGCCCAAGTGAGAGAAGAAAACATGGCTCCTAACTCCACCATCCCTTGTTATCCTGTCCGGGAGGCAGTCTCCAATGGTGTCTTGCAAGGTGACGACCCAATCAAATTTGCATTGCCCCTCCTCATCATACAAGTTGCCATTGTGCTTCTTCTCACCAGAGCCATGGCATTCTTCTTCAAACCATTACGGCAACCACGAGTTCTAGCAGAAATCATTGTGAGTCAGCATTCAAAAGATGGCAAAAGCTTCAAATTTTCTATGCATCATTTAAATGCCACTATTGTGAATTCATCAATATGTCAATACTTGTGTGTTTGATTGTTTTTTTTCAGGGAGGAGTAATTCTTGGGCCATCTGGTTTGGGCAGAAACAAAACTTACCTTGACGCGATCTTTCCGAAAAACAGCCTGACTCTCATTGATACCATAGCCACTCTGGGTTTGCTGTTTTTCTTATTCATGGTTGGCTTGGAGCTTGATTTGAAAGAGATCAGGAAGAGTGGAAAAGTTGCCGTCATCATAGCCTTATCAGGCATAAGTTTACCTTTCATAGGTGGAGTTGGCATCGCAAGTCTTATGCATGAATCATTCTCTGTAGGAGCAAAATTTGCCCCCTTGGTTGTTTTCATGGGTGTTCCATTATCCATCACTGCATTCCCTGTGCTAGTGAGGATAATGGCAGAGAGGAAATTGCTCACCACAGAGCTCGGCAAGATGGTAATCCCGGCTGCCGCCATGAATGATGTATGTGCATGGATACTCCTTGCAGTTGGGGTGGCCATATCTGGCCCTAGCACAAGCCCTGCAACTCCTGCATATGTACTCCTATGTGGTATGGGGTTTGTTCTCTTCATGCTCTTCATAGCAAAGAGATTCATGGAATGGATAGCACATAGAGTTGATGGGCAAGAGACAGTGAGTGAGATCTATGTATGTGTCACTATGATGGGGGTGTTACTAGCTGGGTTTACAACGGATGCCATTGGCATACACCCTCTATTTGGGGCCTTTGTGTTTGGCTTGATTGTGCCCAAGGAGGGGACCTTTGCCCAGATGCTCATTGAGAAGTTTGAGGACTTTGTGACTGTGCTAATGCTGCCTCTTTTCTTTGCTTCTAGCGGGTTGAAGACTAACCTAGGGAGCATCAACAGTGCCAAAGCCTTCGGTTTTCTTGTTCTCCTTATTCTTACTGCTGGCATTGGTAAAATTGCTGCCACTGTAGTGGTCGCATTATCTCTAAAATTGCCATTGCGCGAGGCTTTTGCATTCGGGTTTCTGATGAACACCAAGGGACTCGTGGAGCTCATCGTCTTGAACATTGGAAAGGACCTTGGGGTGAGTAAGCTTTGTGTTTAGAGTTAAAACTCTTTGCTAATTGATCCTCATTTTCCCAAGTTCAAGTTGAAAAGGCTGTGCCAGTCTACTGCATATGCTAAATGACTTATGTTTTAATCCTCCTATGACTGGCTGCAGGTGTTTGATGATCAGACCTTTGCCATCCTAGTGTTGATGTGCCTGTTCTTGATGTTCTTTACGACGCCAGCAGTGATGGCATTGTACAAACCGGCAAGAAACCCAGTTCCTTACATCAATCGCAAGCTTGAGGGCAGCTGTATGAAGAAGGACCAGCTTCGCATTCTGGCATGCATCCATGGTAGAAGGAGCATACCAGCTCTGCTAAACTTAGTGGAGGCATGTAGGGCCACGTCAAAGAAGAGATCTCTCAAGATCTTTGCCATGCATTTGATTGAGTTATCAGATAGAACCTCCTCTATCATGACTTTAAGCAGAGCAATGAATGAGGTTGGCAAAAGACATGCCTCCACCCATGAAGACAACATCCTCATTGCATTCGAGGCATATGGCCGGATCTCTAAAGTCCCTGTCAGGCTTCTAAGCACAGTTTCGGAGCTCTCCAACATGCACTATGATGTGTGCAGCTTGGCGGCCGAGAAGAGGGCCACCATCATCATCTTGCCGTACAATTTCTACCAGAAGGAAAATGGCACAACTGAGCACATTAATCCTGTGTTTAGGGCAGTTAATCAGAGGGTTATGCAGCATGCACCTTGCTCTGTGGGTGTACTTGTAGACAGGGGGCTTTGGGGGTCAGACCAGCTCTCAGAAACCACCACCCCTCATAAAGTTGCAGTTGTCTTCTTTGGAGGGCCAGATGACAGAGAGGCTTTAGCATTTGGGAGCAGGCTTGCAGAGCACCCGAATGTACAACTATGGGTCCTTAGGTTTAGACCTAATGGAGACCAAGGCCAGCTTAATCATGTGATTAACATAGACGATTGCACTAATCAGGATGATGAGAAGCTTGATGAAGAGAGCTTAGCTTCCGTTAAGTCGTTTACAGAGGAGGCAGGAGACAACTCATGGCAACCTGTATACTATGAGGAGCACATGTATGGCCACCCCACAGAGGCAGTGCTTGCTATTGCTAAATCCAGTGATTTCTCACTAATTTTGCTGGGAAGGGGGCACACTACACTAGCGGTAACAGCCACCATGGAGAGGCACCTTGAAAACACTGAGTTGGGTCTTGTGGGTGATGCTCTTGCAAGTGCTGGTGGAGAGATGAAGTCATCCTTCCTTGTGATCCAGCAGCACGACTCTAGCTTCAATTGCACTAGTGAATCACCCACAAAACCCCAACTCAAAAATGGCTAGCCTGCTGATCAAAGCCTCTTTGTTGTTGATACCACCATATACGCTCACTATGGTTTTGTGTGTTCCTGTATTGTTGGTACTTTGTATTAAAGTTTTCTTTTTTACACAGTCGATTGCACCCCATGGGTGGGCAGTGACTAGAAGTGTCACGACCTTGTATATGTCTTGTTACACAAAATTATTGAGGTCACGTAACCCCTTCTAAACCTCACCTTCATAATTGGGCAATCATTTTGGTTAACCTCCTCAAACATATGTAATCGGTAGGGTTCTGTCGCTTAGTGGCTGGTTGTGTCTGGTATATCTCTTTTTGGGTTTACCTCTATGGTTGTAACTGGGTTTTGAACTTGGGTCTATACTTCTATGCAGTTACCTATTCTTTTGGCAATATATTGACTCCATACCAAAATAAAAAATAAAAAAGTACAGCATGTTTGAAGATCACTTATACGTTTGCCACGAGATGTGTAACGACATTCTATACCTTGTATATCTCATTACAAGCCATCAAAGCAAGGTATCTAATTTACAAAATTACACCATGTTTGAAGGTTACTTGCATCGTGTTTGACTCTTGCAATAGTAGCATACAATAAGTTGATGAGACCTTGATCATTATCTTGGTGATGAGATGCAAGAGTGCTCTGAGATTCATGTAAAATGGTTAAAAGTGATGCCAAAAAACACACCTTTAATAGTGCAATTCACTTGATCATCGTGTGACCTTATTGGGTTTTGTTAATATCTTTGCTAACATCTAACTTGCATAATAAATGTGGGAGTGTTGGTGATCCCTTCAACATGTTAACATCTTTGCTAACATCTAACTTTCATAATACATGTGGGACTGTTCGTAATCCCTTCAAGTCGTTTTAACATCTAACTTGATAATACATGGTGTGACCTTATTGGGTTTCGTTAACATCTTTTCTAACATTGAACTTGCATAATTCATGGAAGTATTGGTGATCCCTACAAGTTGTGTAAGATTTGCATCAATGATAGCACTCAAGTATTAACATATATACATAACTCCGATGACCTATTTGAGGTATGCAAGATGGGGTTCCTTGTGGATTTTTCTTTGAGAGAGAAATTCTTGTTGTTGTTGCTCATTTGACCATTATAATTCAACATTGAGTTTCATGAGGGAGAAAATAATAGACGATTTTTTAATGAATGTTCTCTATAAATTTCCAATCCCAAGAACGATTTCATCTAAGAAATGTTGGTAGTTGTATATCCATTTTAGTAATGACTTGTGATGGACATTACAGATGCAATTGTGAGAGACTAAATGTGACCCGTCACATCTTTTTACACAAGAAAGATGCCCTTATGGGGGCATGAGTGCTACACACAATTCCTTGCAATGCTAAAAACTTGCCTAATCTATTTGAGATGAAGCCACATCTAAGGTGTAGAAATCATATTAAAAAATGGTGAAGGAATGATGTAGAAACTTGGCAAAGGTATTGATCATAACCAACTTGTCTAATATTCTATCTTTGAGATGAATATCACATTTGAAAATAGCCTAATGTTGTCGAACAAAAATCAAGTTTCTTTTTCAACTTTCCATGGTTTAGGTTTCATGCCACACTTTTGCTATTCAATGGGCCTTTCATCAAACACAAGAGTGATTTAGTGCCTACAATAAGTCCACCCTCTTGAGTTTGGGGTCACCTTAGCAACAATTACATCTACATATTCTTTATGTATCAAGCTCATTTCTTAGGTGACATCATCTTAGATATTTATATAAATGTAGTTATTTTTGCCCAATCCTTTGTCTCAATATCTAAACCCTTGGCTTTTTGGTAAATTTTAGCATTACCCTTGCCTAACCACAATTCACCTCTACCTCATTACGTGGTTATTTACTGATACTATGATTACTCATTTCTTTGTCGTCATAGAAAATTTGTGAGCATCTTACAAATTTGTGAGCATCTTACTGGATATGTTATCTGCATTAACAATGTTGTGTTCCAGCATTGTGCATTCATAGTTTTGCCTTTATAATTCCCAAGTTAAGACTAATACTATGGCCTAGTTAGAGCGTGTGGATGGAAACCTACACAAGAAAAAAGTAGGGGGCTAATCTTATTTCCAAGATTACACAAGAAAACAATAGGGGCTAATCTTATTCCCATGTTCTTGCAAGATTAGTTTTATAATGCCCTCTAAATATTGATGGGCTATTTTGAGAGATTTGTTTTTGGAAAGAAAAAACCTAAAAAATGTATCATCATGCACTAGGAGTGAAGGGATAAACAATAAAAAAAGACACTTTGAGCCTCCTAGGGGAAAAAATGTACCATCAAGCACTAAGAGGAGTGAAAGGTGAAACAATTGAAAAAACACTTCATGCCTTCTAGGGTAAATATTTCAAATGATTTTCACTTCTATATAAGAAAAACATCTACCAAACCACTTATGTTGCATTTCCATTTAAGTCTAATCAATGGGGTGCTTGAAAAAGTCTTCCTTTGATTACTACATGCAATTAGGTAATTGAAGTATCTTGAAGGCAAGGTTAACTTGTCAAAACAAGGGTGATGGAAAGAGATCTATTCACAACTTTATAAAAGATTGCAAAGAGTTCTTTGATAAGACTTTCAAAGGCTTCCATTTGACTAGCAAGTAATTTTGCAAAAGTGTAGACTTGATAACAATGCGTGTTGTTGTGTAGCCATAATTTTTCAATTATGTCCTTGTAATTATGTGGCTACCAGTTTCTTACAGTAAGTTCTCCTACCTACATGGGTTGAAAATATTCTGTAGTCTTTAAACTTTGGCCCACATTATAAGGGTGATTGATATCATTTTTCCTAGGAAGAGTTGTGGGTACAAGTAAGCATGTTTTGGGCTTTAAGTCTTGTTTCTGGCTAGGATACATGGGGTTAGTCTTGAGGCACTTGACCTCCCATAAAAAAATTACAATGAAGACCCGAATCAACAGCTATTGACAAGCACATGAATGTGGCTTGCCCTTCAAATTCACACAAAACTGAGTGTGAGTGTAACTAACCCACTAGAAGGTATTGCTAATAAATGATGTTGGATGAGAGTGTTGTGGATAGTTTTCCCCTTAATCGTTTTCAACATGGGTTGAACTTGAAAAAGAGTGGATAATTAGCACTTTTTGTATTTGGTCTATAATCCCCCCCCCCCCCCCCAAATCTCACATCATCACCATGGGGAGAGGGTAATTTTGAACAAGCACTTTTTATATTTGGTATATTAGAACCTTTTTTGCAATAGTAAATTTCCCTTTTCAAGGCTCAAATAAGGACACGCACTGGCGTGCTAATGTGTGTGTGTGTGTGTGTTTTTTTTTGGGGAACCTTTGGAGATTGGCATGCGTCATGAAAAGTGGCCGGCCCCCATGCTCAATCATGCACGCGGCAAGCATCTAGGGCCACTTAAAATCAAGATATTAATTAATGACGTTCCAAATCAACATCACTTTACTACTACTCTCTTTTTTTTGTAAGAAAACGCAAAGTATTCTTCTTTTTTCTCTCTTTTTCATGCATCACTAGTATTCTTTTTAAAAATTAAAATAAAATATGTTGCTGCCTAGTGTTAGTTTTTTTTGACCCGAGATACCTTCGAGAGTATTCTTTGACAATTGCTCTACATTATTTTCACATTAGAATGTGCCCATCTAGTGATGCACGTCACGTTAATATATCAACGGTGTAAGATGTTTTTTTTGCAAGCATTTACCCTCCTACTTCTTTTTGAAACCAAGCTTACCACCCTTTATAATACCAATGAGGTCTTGTTTATTAAAACTTTTGCTCAATCTTTAAAAACCAATTTAAATCCTAATTTTAAAGATCCATGTTAAACCATTGTAATTTTCTCTTAGTTCTCTCTCGTAGTAGTCCAACCACAAAGTACTTATCTTTCAATATGTCCAACCATGATTGTAGGCCAAACACAGAGTACGTCTCTATAAACATGTGCAAACATGCTGTCCTAAAGTAGATCAAGCATTGCTATAGGCTACTTTTTTCCTTTTCTCTCGTGAGTTCTAGTAAATGTATGCACTTCTAGAAGAATCTAGATTTACTTTGTCAAGGTTGTCACATGCTAGGTAGCATTCCCCCTCATTAACTAATTTTTAACATGACCTTAACTTGAGATACGTGTAAGATTTTCTCCTTTTGTGATTGATTAAAGGGTAATCTCTACCAAACAAAAAATGCACAAGAAAAACTAAAGGACACCATAGCTCATTTGGATTCTTGTCACTCTTTGGAATCTAGAAGCATGAAATCAAACCCTAGTGTATCTTGGTTTCCACCACCATCCACCTACTCTCTTTTTGAAGTATGATCTTATTTTAATTGTTGAGTGTGCCAAAATTGTAGTAAGAAAATCACAACCCTCAAAGTTCTTTAAGTTGGTTAAAGATTTGTTATAACTTTGTTTTATCTTGAATGTTAAAGCTCTTTAAGATTTAGAAACCTAGGATATAATAATTCTATCTAGAAAACTAGGATATAATAATCCTAAATATTCAAGCTTTGTAAAATTTAGAAATCGAGGATATTAATTCTATCTATAAGCTACTCTATTCATTTATAATAGTAATCCCACAAAAATATGCTATGGAATCAACAATCATAGTTATATGTGTTTTAAACGAAAGAAAGGCATGTGAATACGATCATGAGATGTGCTTTTGAAATAGACAGTAAACTAATGCCGAAGAACTTCCAAGGGTTATTTAGTCATTAAACTAAAAGTAGAGCTAAACTTTCCATACACTTTTAAGAAAAGTGGATAAATACAATGAATGATTCCATGCTTCTGTCCCAAAATTTAAGCTTCAATTTTAATGTTATTATTATGATGTTCAATGTACAATAAAGCTATTTTCATATATATTTAAATTGTGAAACTTAATTAGTTTACACTACTTGATTGCTATGAGAAAATATTATAAATAATAATCAATGATAAAGATATGGGTTTAACACAATATACATGAGCCATAACACAATAATAATCAATGATAAAGATATGGGTTTAACTTTTTGCCACATGGAATTGAATCCATCATATTACGACACTTAACCTTTAAGTACCCTCATTACCACCTTGTGCATAGGGTAATGAAAAATAGATCTATGGTACAGGCTTTAATGAATACACAAATGCACACACAATTTTGGACAAGGAGATATTAATCAACCATATACATGTCTGCAACCATAGTTTGAATTGACATAAGCAACTTAAACAACCCAAGATAAAGCATGAACAAAAAGCACAAGACAAAGAGAATTTAGTGCCATCTCCCCTCCCCCTACGTGAGAGGCTCCCTCTTCTCATGTGGGTCTTTAAAATCATATTGTAAAAAATAGCCCAAAGAGCCAATAATAACCTTCCTTGTTGTCAAAATGGGGCTTCCCTTTACATAATCATATGTCCATGCATATAAGGTTTTTGCATAAAATAAATGATTAAAGCATGTAATGTTATAACAAAATGGGAGGAATAATATGAAATCCAAATGTGTGGTACACAACCAAATTGAATTAAAATAATACTCCATATGGCACTATAGTGGGTGTTGCATGTGATATGATTATCATTAATGCAACACCTTCATCGGTGCCATTGTACTGCTCATCACCTATCTCACAATCATCAACTATGTCATTGAAATCCACACTATCGAACCCGACATGACAATGTAATATAAGCATAAACACATACACTAATAATGCACTAATATTTAATACCATGCTAAGTGGTCTCACCCATGATACCAACCCTTAGTAATGGTTACCATTGAGGCATCCCTAAATCACCATACAAGAATGAGATCTAGCATTCCCTCACACACACATTATCCTAAGTATATGCAAAACTATATTTCTAATATATCTTGTTTGGTATCCTAAAATGATTCATGTAATCCTAATGATGCTTTGATCTCATATATTTCAAACTTACATATCTTTGTTATGGGATAGCATCATAAGGTGGCTACTTTGGGGCAGTTTGGATGAAAGTGGAGCATTTTTGAACAAGCAACCAGAACCCATGTCCGGCGTATCTCCACTGAGTTACACACAGCCACACACATTGCCACATTGCCACACCTGGGGCAGTTTTTGGGGCAGTTTTGTCTACTTTGGGACAGTTTGGATGAAAGTGGAGCATTTTTGAACAAGCAACCAGAACCCATGTCCGGCGTATCTCCAGTGAGTTACACACAGCTACTCACACATCGCCACATTGCCACACCTACATATCTCACCCGAGATATGTGGCAACCACGTATGTTAGGCAAAAAATCCATGCCATTGACACATTTTTACCATATGACGAGATACGTGGAGATCATGTCTCTATCCCCAACGTAATAGAAATAATACTATCTCGGGCAAGATAAGTAAATGAAAATAAATTATCTTGTGTGAGATAGGAAAATTAAAATAAATTATCTCGAGTGAGATACGAAAATGAAAATAAATTATCTCGGGTGAGATACCTAATTTAAATAAAATATTTTGATTGAGATAAAATGAAAATCAAACTTTCCCATAGGAGATAAATAATTAAATAAAAAATTTCCCATAGGAGATAAATAATTAAATAAAAAATATCTCAGGTGAGATAATTTAAAAAATATCTCGGGTGAGATAATTATTTGAATTAAAAATACTCAAGCGAGATGCCCAAGTTAAAAAAATTCCCAGTTTTGCCACATATATCTCACTCAAGATAGTTGGGCTCTAGAAATCCACATTATTTTCTTCTTCCTCACATTTTCTCACTCGAGCTCTGCACTTTTCTCGTTATCTTTTTCTTACCTGATCTTGCTCAAGCACTTGAGTTATCCTGAGCTATCGTTTCTTGGTGTTCCCCTTGACACGTATTCAAGATTTTCCCAAGTGCCTCCCTCTCTCCCTCTTGCCTCTCATCACCCACTTTGTTCACACACACACACAAGAACATTGAGAGCGAGAATGACCAAGAGAGAGAATGATCGAGAGAGAGAATGTGTGTGTACGTGGGAATGAGAGAGAGAATGAGTGACAGAAATATATATATATATATATATATATATATATATATATATAGAGAGAGAGAGAGAGAGAGAGAGAGAGAGAGAGAGAGAGAGAGAGAGAAAGTTATCTGAGAGGTTTCCAAACTGCTTGCCATCAAAGAGGGGACGTTGCAGTTGTTTGTTCTTGAGGATGGGCAAGTCGTGCGTGACTGCAGAGTTTCTTAAGGTGGCTTGGTACACCCATGTAGATTTGGGGCGACCCACCATTTCTACTGCGATATGTGGCATACTATGGTGCCATGCCCCTTCATCATGAGATTCCTATCTACTTTGCACAACAACTATATGCCAAGTTCGTGTTGGAGCTTGAGGGGTAGACTACCATGATCGTCGACCTGATGCTATAGACATGGTGTAGGTTAGCTTCAGGACTATTAACCCATTTCTAGGGTTAACAAGAGCTACTGACATTATCTTACATCAAGGAGTCAAGGTAGATACACCAAAAGGTCATACATTCAAGATATGAAGCAACGGTGTCCAAATCTACAACTTGGATGGGCGCCCATAATGGTCCGACGGAATACTTATGGCGATTTCTATTTCAAGAGCATGTGGTAGCAAGTTAGGACGAAGTCCCAAGTGATGTACTTCATGGATATATTGTGAGAGTAGTCATTGTAATAGCATTAGGCCTCTTATGAGCCTAAAGTGCCCTGCTGGCCACAATTTAAGTGAGTGTGAACACTTATGGCCATGTATATAAGTGAAAATCTCTCATAATACAAGAACTCTCCTGGATTTTGCTAATCCTCTTTGCTAATCTCTGTTGAATGTATGCTAGTGAGTGTGTGTGAGTGAAGTGAGGTGAGAGGGGGGACGAGTGCACATAGTGCAACGCGGCGGTTTGACAACACATGCGAAGGTTACATGGGAATCAGTACTTAAGGAGTGGTGGAGCTTGAAGACCTCAAGGGTTACGAGATCGGTCACCAACCCCCCATGATAGTTGTGGTTTGTCACACAGGTAATCTTCTTATTGGATGTGTTTCGACAAGGGCTTGGGTGAGCCATAACAAGGACCAGAACAGGAGTAGGTTGGGCATCTCCCCATGCACTTCGCACACCATGTGGTTTGGAGATGTTTCCTTTTGCCATATTGCATGTGCCAATTTTATCATGCTACACAATCCATTCGACATGTGATGGGTCTCTTCTTGGAGTCGACCACTACCATAGTTTTCTCCCAAACCCTTCTACAGTAATTCAATTATGATGTGTATTTCTACGTAGGGGAGGTATCCACCAATATTTTATCTTGTTTGTGACCCCACACCTTTTTCACTTATAGGCTTCTACTTCAGGTTAGGTCATGGAGAGACATGATACAACATCAGCTTCCCTTGCACCCCCTAGCCATGTGTAGGACTCCACACCATTTTCACCTATAGGCTTCTACTTCAAGTTAGACTTAACGTATTATCACTGTCCCTTGCACTCCCTAGCCATGTGAGTGCATTGTTTTAATTAATTCCCCTTGCTCAAGTATGCTTTCTTGTATTTGTCTTAATATTGATCACTTTCACTTTTCTAGATGCCGATCTAGATAAGTTACATCAAACAAGTGTCTCAGCTCACTTTGGAGTTACAAGAGCATGATTAGGAGCTGGAGTGCCAGAGAGAGTTGGACTTGGTTGAGATGTAGTTCGCCACCATCGTGTGCTGAGCATCATACGATGGCGTGATCTATCCCCTACCATTAGACTCTTTTGTGAGACTATGTGCAGATGCCGGTTTCATAGTTTGTGGAGTTTTCCTTAGCAAGTTTGAGACCTAGGGGTGGTACACATTAGGGTGCCACCACCATTTTCATCTTTACTACCTTCTCCGTTCATTTGGCGATAACTGATAGGTGTCTAACCTATCACATATTGTAGGCTTTGGCCTATATTGCCTTTGGGGTATAGGCGACTTTTACCCAGGGTCAGCAATGACCATGGATCTTATCACATGGAGGTCCATCAATACCTCTCACCACCATTGGCGGCAGCAGGCTATCCTAGATATCATGGCTATTGATGGATATGATGAAAAGGATCTGCAGAGGATTTTGAGGTTCCTATTTAGATGGATTTATCCCCCAAGGAGGAAGAGGCATAGAGAACATGATGGGCTCACATTGATGAGCTTATTTTATAGTATAGACATGTGGATTTATGCACATTGGTTGGTGGGAGCAGGGAGATTGGTGGACCAGAGGCTTGAGACCTGCTCGAGGTCAGTGGAGTAGTCTACATGTGGCTATTTTGCTACGAGGTTGTATGCTGACCACCGCTTATGGGAGGTGAGGCATGGACATATAGATGCTACGGTTGACCAGGAGCTTAGTGATGATGCTGTTGCATGTGGTGAGTCCTCATCCATGGTAGAGGATCATCTCACTCAGAGGACCATTATAGAGCCTACGGTTGATCAGGAGCCTAGTGATGCTACCTGCTATGGCATGTGGTGAGGTCTCAGGCATGGTAGCGTCTCACTCAAAGGACCGGTGCATAGCAGGTTGTATAGGAGCCGAGGAGGTATTGGTATCACCATCCGAGAGATTACTAGGTCCTCTCAAATGAGGATCATATGTCATGTAGATGTATATTTCATCATGTTTTTGTATCTTTGACCTCACGTTTTTGTATATGGCATCCACTAGTTGTATCTGTGACCTCATGTTTCTGTTCTGTATATGACATCCATTAGTTGTATTTGATATTCTGTTTATATAGTATACTATGTCATTTTACCATTTTTTCTTTTTAAAAATTTTGTATATGTAAGGTTCCATGGACTTAGTCTCTAAACTAGCTCTTTTTTTGCATAGGGGACCCCTTCAAGACTGCAAAAAAAGAGTAAGTGTGGAAATACACCACCACACCCATCTAGTGCATTTGATAGAGTTGAAACTTTGTGAATAGGGGGAGAGCAACCTTGTGGGCCCACTTGCAAAGTGTCACCCCAATTGAATGCTGGATGGGTGTGAGGTCCTACCTAAACCCGCTCTTTTTTCAGACCCCTTTGGGCCATATGTAAAAAAGAGCAATGGCAACACACCGTCACACCCATCCGATGTCGGATGGGGATGAAACTTTGCAAGTGGGGGGAAATCAGGCCCACAAACCCACTAGAAAATTTTCACCCCCCATCGAACATCATATGGGTGTGATGTCCTTCCTAAACCTGCTCTTTTTCACATACAGGAATCCTTGAACCATATGCAAAAAAGAGCGAGTGTGGCAACACACCGTCAATGCCCATCTGCTGGTGTGTGTGATGGGGATGAAACTTTGCAAATGAGGGGAGTGCATCCCCATGAACCAGCTTGTAAAGTTTCACTCCCATCGGATACAAGATGGGTGTGATGTCCTACCCAAACCCACTCTTTTTTGCATTCCAGATGACCCCAGGCTTGGGACATACGTAAAAAAGAGAGGGTGGCAACACATTAGAGTTGATGATTTCCATGCTCTTATTAACACAAATGCAGTTGAGCTTTATGAGGGCCGAAGTTGCCCCATCTTTTGATAAGGGTTGGCCGGTCGGCATCGTATTTTAATGCCCACCTAGACCTGGCTTTTACCTCAAAGGTTAACACGTCCATCATCACACTCATATCCAACATCCTATGGGGATAAATGTTTGCAAGTGGGGGGAGAGAAAATCTCCAAACCCACTTGAAAATTTTCACCCCCATCAGACATGCCAGGTGGGTGTGATGTCATATCCAAACTCGCTCTTTTTTGCATACGGGACCCCTTAGGCCATATGCAAAAAAGAGTGGGTGGCAATACATCGTCACATCCATCTAGCATCCATCTAGATGGGGATGAAACTTTATAAGTGGGTGGCAATACATCGTCACATACATCGTCACATCCATCTAGCATCTGATGGGGATGAAACTTTATAAGTGGGGGGAGAGAAGCCCCATGGACCCTCTTGTTGTGCAAAGTTTCACCCCCATCAAATTTCGAATGGGTGTGATGTCCTACCCATATGTAAAAAAGAGTGGGTGGCAATACATCGTCACATCCATCCATCTGATGGTGATGAAACTTTATAATTGGGTGGCAATACATCATCACATCCATCCATCTGGTGGGTGGCAATACATCATCACATTCATCCCCAAACTTTATAATTGGGGGGAGAGAAGCCCCATGGACCCTCTTGTTGTGCAAAGTTTCACCCCCATCAAATTTTGAATGGGTGTGATGTCCTACCCAAACCTGATCTTTGTCACATAGTGGACCCCTTAGGCCATATGCAAAAAAGAGCGAGTGGCAACACACCATCACACCCATCTGGCATTTTCTGGGGATGAAACCCTACAAGTGGGGGGAGAGTAGTCCCATGGATGCACTTGCAAAGTTTCACTCCCACATCGGACACTGGATGGTTGTGATCTCCTACCCAAACCCGCTCTTTTTTGCATATGGGACCCCATGGGCCATATGAAAAAAAGAGCGGTTATCACACCCATCTGTTTGATGGGGGAGAAAACTTTTTACTTTGGGGGAGAGGAATCCCATGGACCCACTTGCAAAGTTTCACTCCCATCAGATGTCAGATGGGTGTAATGTCCTATCTAAACCTGATCTTTTTTCTTGCATACGAGACCCCTTAAGCCATTTACAAAAAAGAATGGGTGGCAACACACCGTCACACCCACCAAACATCCTCGATGGGGATGAAACTTTTTAAGTGGGGGGACAGTAGCCTTATGGACCACTTGTAAAGTTTCACCCTATCATGTCCTATACCCAAACTTGCTCTTTTTTGCATACCAGAGACCCCACGGGCCATATGCACATTGCAACACCCATCGAGTATTTGGTGGGGGTGAAACTTTACGAGTGGGGAAAATCAGCCCCATGATCCACTTACAAAGTTTCACCCCCATCGGATGATGTATGGGTGTGCTATCCTATCCAAACTTGCTCTTTTTTGCATAAGGGACCCTTGGGATCATATGTAAAAAAGAGCGGGTGGCAACATACTCACACCCATCTTGTGATGGGGATAAAACTTTGCTAAGGGGAGACTACCCCCATGGAACCACTTGCAAAGTTTCACTTCTATTGGGTGTCGGATGGGTGTGCTCTCCTACCTAAACTCTCTCTCTTTTTTTTTTTTTGCATATGGGACCCCTTCGGTCATATACAAAAAAGAGAAGGTGGCAACACACTGTCACACCCATTCGGTGTTCAATGGGGATTAAACACTGCAAGTGGGGGAAGAGGAGCCCCATGGACCCACTTGAAAAGTTTCACCCCCAGATGGGTGTGATGTCCTACCCAAATCTGCTGTGGTTTTCATATAGGATTGCTTGGGCCATATACAAAAAAGAGTGAGTGCGGCAACACACTGTCACACCTAGTCGGTGACTGATGGGGATGAAACTTTGCAAGTGGGGGGAGAGCAACCCCATTCCAACTTGCAAAGTTTCACTCCCACACCCAAACCCACTAAGACAAAGATACAAAATATATGGGTGTAAAAGAAAAGCCAACTCATAATATATATGGGCAAAAGATACAAACTGAAAGAGATACAAAATAAAGGACCCTAGATACAACAAAAGAGAGGGAGGAGGCTCCAATATCAATTCATAGTCTCTCTAGCTCTAAGGGTCTCCAAGATACTCACATGCTCGTACTAGGCCAAAGTCCATCATGCGGGGGGGCTCCCTTCTTGCTGTTAACTTGCCGAAGCGTGAATTTAACAACAAGAACTAGGTGAGAGTATATAATCGCCTCCTTGCTCCACTCATACTGCACAAACTCGATGGCACCCTTAAGCAACTGACCTTTTGCATAGTAATGACCTATAACTATCATGCTATGACATTAAATGAGAATGCATAATCATCATTCACAACACACTCAAGGGTGCACTTGGGAATAGTGTACTGTCGAATGTATACTTCACCTCTTGCTCATTGCCCCCCTCAGCCAATGATGGAAAAACATCACCCAGTGTCAAAATATATGTTAAAAAATCATGATCTGCCATGTCAGGTAGTGTGTGAGGATCAAAACAATAAGAATAATTCTCCTCTGCTTTGGCTTCAACACTTGCTCGAACCAAGGATCAACCCATTCTCGCATTCTCACACAGTGAGTAGTCACCACAATGCATGGCCCACAAAAGCATTAACAATATTGTTTGAAGATGGTGGGTTCATCATAGGATGTGCTCTTGATGGATTATGGCTTCTATGATGTGGTCTTGATGGATTATGGCTTCTATGATGTGGTCTTGATGGACTGTAGATGAAGTGTGCTATCCACTGTCGCATAGTCTAGAGAAGCACCATCAATGTCATTATTGTGAACACACCAAAAGAACCTCTTGACAATCTTGGCATCTCGTTGAGGGAAGGAAGAGGCATCATCAATGGTCAAATGTGCATTACACCAATCCACTACTTGTCGTGCATCTCAAAAGCACTTTCTACCTTGGTAGAAATGGTGACGTGTAAGGGTATGTTTTACACATGTATGCACACCATCGTGCTCCCCCTTTCCATGCCCTATCTTGAAGAAGCTCCAAATCACATGGTAACCTCTCATGCGATGCCAAGAATATAGCTAATAAAACTGATGAATGCTCTTGAATTGTGCCCCACATCCATGTGACCATATCTAGTGCCCTATCCATGTCTCTCAAAAAGTCATATGATGATGGAAGAAATATTGCACAAAGTGGGCGCTATGAGAGCGATCACTAATGTAAAAGTGATACTCTCTAATGATGACTCACTCCTTTGGGGTGCTTGCTATGCGATCCACTACTGCCACCACTACATGATGCCGATAAGTAATATGCGCAATGATAGACACCTAGTCAAGCACACACGAATGGGAAATGTCATATTCATATACAACAACAATATCAAATATCTAGAAGATCTTAAATTGAGAATGAGGTATTGTCTCAAGTAAAACCTGCTCAGCAAATTAGTACTTTAACTGAATCTCCTACTGTGGTGCGACTGCGTAGTTCTCTATAAAGTCAACCCCCATAGAGACAACTACATTAATAGGAAACTATTTATTACAGGTTGGCAGGAAACTGATGGTCCTACCACTTGGCACCCTGAGCATGCTATATATAGTCATAGATGGAAGATGTAAATGTGCTCATGAACTTGCCATGTGCCAAATGGTGCTCCACTAGCTGTAATCTCCTCGCCTCTCCATGTGTCACATACTTATACTGTCGCCATGTCCCCACCTCATCCCCATTAAGGAATCCTTCTCGCAGAAGTGAAGAAGCATGGCTAAGCTACCACATGAGGTACTTTTACCCCCATGACACAAGCCATCCCATGGTAGATGGCATCCTTTTCTAGTGGGAATAATAGCAAGTGAATAAAATCCCTTGAGCTATAAGAAACCACCTCCTGCTCTGATGCCTAGATAAGCCACAATAGACACCATACAAAATCTAAAATCCAACATGGTACTTATGAAGACATGTGTCACGTTGCCTCAAGAAGCGCATAAAACAAGGCTTGCAAGCCTCGAATGAGCACTGGCTGATGGTGATCTTAAGGTGTGAAGACCTGAACTCAAAGTAAAAATTTGTCTATGTCATCTCAAGAAAGCAAGCCCCATGCACTATGTACTTCCCATGACAAACCCTATGTCATAATGCCTTCTTGTACTTTGGTGATGCATGATAGTGCTCCTCCAAAAACCCTATGCCATAATGCCTTCTTGTACTCTAGTGATGCATGATAGTGCTCCTCCCAAAACCTTTTCTACAATTGCCCTCGTCTTAGGGTCCAATAAATGAGTGTATCTAGGTGCACGACCACCACTAGCCCATAAAGTACCCTCAACCCCACTCTCCAAGCTCCATCTCCTCACATACCCCGCCTGAAGTGCCTGATGATGAATTTGGAGTATGCGAGAAGTGGCACGATGCGTACCTGGTATGACACTATTGGAAACAATAGTCTCCCATCTAGCCAACCAATCCATTTGAATGCATCTTACACTTGAGTGTGCTATAGGATTGTGTGAGGCTCTGTAGCACACTAGCACGGGCCCTCCTCGAATGTGGGCTACAAATTGTAGAAGCAACAACACACTATGCCATACATAAGTGCCATAGTAGGTAAAACATCTAGCACACTAGACTATGATGCCACATTGAGGTCGACAAAGTAATTGTCGAAGATAGCATTAGCACGGTTTCATGCACTAGACTTGGAAAGGGATTTCACATGAGAAGATGCCTCATGAGCAACATGGGAGGGTGGAGTGGCAAGCACATGGTTGGCAATGCCATCAACATCGCCAAAGTGAGGAGTGGCGGGAAGCGCATGGGCACCACTTCGAGAAGGAGTGGCATCAAGATCATGAGCCACACTAGATGGAGGCGTGGTGAGATCATAGGGCATGCCAAACGATGGAGAAGCAGCATCAAAGATAGGAGTTTCCACCTTGAGGGTGACGCCCGAGGGTGGAGTGGCAAAACAACTATATGGGAAGCATGCAAGGGAGGAGTGGCAAAGAGCTCAAAATAATATGGAGAAAGAATTCTATGATAATGAGGAGGAGCAGGAGGTGGAGTGGGCTCATGGGGAAGAGATGGAGAATGGGTGGGGGGAGGAGACGATGCCTCCTCAATCAAACCCGTCGTCGTGCACTACTGCAATGCTCAAGCAAGGAGCTTCACAAATTTTGGAGATGTTTCCATTCTAAGCATATGTTCATCGTGTTCTAGTATTACTTTAATCTTAATTATCCTTAAATTTAACCTTAATCTCTTTACCGCTTGGCATGGGTTTATAAAGTTATAAGAGTAGAAAAAGTAATAAGCAAAGGGACCCGCCAATCCACCTTATTCATGAGGAGCAAGCAAGGGTTCGCAATCGACGATCGAAGGAGAAGAGATCGTGAGGGGGATGACTCAAAAAATTAGGTTATATATACTAAGCTAGTAAGCATTTCATTGGTTAGAACTAGATAATGGATAATATCTAAAATTTTACCAATTTAACTAATCTTAAAAAATTAGAATTAAAAATAAATTAATTATTTTAAATAAATAATATTTCTCTATTTAATATTTAATATTTTTTACTAAATAATATTATCTATTTAATAAATTTTACGTATATTTTTTTATTATTTTTGTAATAAAAATATAATAATTATTATTTTTTAATTTTTAAATAAAAAACCAATAAAATAATGGTGAGATGGCAACAAGCACTTTACCACATGATGGTAAATATTTGCTAACATAGAACCTCCACATGGGCATTCCTTAAAGGTGAGGTGGCAATGTCATAGATGTATCTGATGTGGCATGCCATCATGTAGGCAAGCAAGCAAGTGACTATGGTGTTGAGGTGGCAAGATGACATGGATATTCTTCATCATGTGGCAATGACATGTATGCATGTGATGTGGCATGCCATGTAGGCTTTAGGGAGTCAACCTTATTGAGGTGGCATGATGACAGGGCATGATGAGATGAAAAGATGATGACATGTATGCATGTGATGTGGTGGCATGATGAGATGACAAGATGCTTATGTAACCTCTCCTCCATATGATGTGGCATGTACATGTAGGACTAAGACTATGTTACCATAGCTCAATTGCTTGACAAATGGCATACTCTCCATGTTTGGTGAAACACCAAGTCTAATAGGAAGCCTTTGTTTTAGACTTTGACCGAGTATAGAGAAAATTTTTGATTAAGATGTCTGGAAAATGGGCTTCCCATGGAAACTACTTTGATCCACAATAAATTAGAGTATAATGAGGGTTATATTAAATTTATATAATTAAATTATTGAACTTATGCAAGCCCTTTAGCAAATTGGTGATTTTTCTATAGAACATCAAAATAATTTCAACTACTAAAATTACAAATTGACCATATGGTCACATTCTAAATATATTTATTCAACTTCTCATGGTTGGTTCAATATTGAGCATCACGTTTACCAAGATCTTGAATAGAAAATCACATGTTGTTTTTATATAGAACTAAGTGGAGAGAAAAAATAGATAAACACCTAAAACAATCCTAATAAATCAAGTTAAGCTCTATGTAATGGGTTCTTTCCATGTATAAATCGGGATGATCATTGGATTTTAGCATGGAGCTATCAAGATATGAAGGGTGTGGATCCCCAATTTTAGCAACACATCAATCTCAAGGAAGATGTAATTTCAATTAAGCATCACTGTAGCGAATGAATCAAATTATGGAAAATAGGTGAAAGAAGAAATAGAGAAATTATTGAAGGTCGTTAATTGGTGGATAGAGTGAGTTGGTGGATAGAGTGAGTTGGTTGTCACTTATAGTGATAACCAAAGAAGAGTGGGAATCTATGTGTATGTGTGGAATTACCGATAGTGATAAAGTGAGTTGGTGGTTGTCACCCATAATGATAATATCAAAGAAGAATTAGAAGCTACATGTATGTATGGATTATAAGAAGTTAAACGCAACAACTAAGATGGATCCATTCTCACTCCCATTTACAAATTCCTTGCTAAATGCTAGAGTAGGCCCTGAGATGTACTCAATTTTAAACAACTTTGTTAGATACAACTAGGTCTTGATGGCTTCAAGAAGATTGGGAGAAGATAGCCTCATTTGTGTGACTAAATGATATTTCTTCCAACATTATGACCTTTGGTCTTAAGAATGCTCCAGCATTTCAGAGGATGGTGCGAGAAATATTTTATGAATAACTAATCATTTTTATGAAAGTATTTGTGGATAATTTTAGTGTCTTTAGCAAACTAGTGGAGCATCTCTTTTGTTTGTGTCTATGCCTAAAAAAATACCTATGCATGACTACTAAGCCTCAATTTGGCTATGTGTGCTATACATCATGATAGCCAGTGGTATCCTTTTAGGACATGTAGTTCCTAGTGGTGGATTCCACAAAGATGGAGGTAATCATAGAGCATTGAAGACACCTTAGAACCTCAAATTATTGGGCCGATTTCATCTAGTAGCATAATGGTTTCTTAGATTCTTGGCTGATGTGTATGATGTATGTGCTTATGAAGTCACCTTGATTGTGTAACCACAAGATTCATTGTTGGCAAAGAAACCCTCAAAGCGTATAAAAAATGGCAGTGTAGAGTCTAAAAATGTTATTAGTAGGGATGTAAATGTCGACGATAATGATGATGATTTTGCTGATGAAGTTGTTAATGATGAGCTTGAAGATGTAAAGTAGATGAAGAAGTGGTGATGATGTCCTTGTGTATGCATACCAAATTCTTTTGCATGCAAAAAACCTAAAATCAAACAAAGATAGTTTGAACTAACACTCCCCCAAGATGTCTACAAAAAACTTATGGCCTCGGAGGGTTCACTTGGAAAATATGTAAACTATCACCTGAGTTCAACAGGACTTTTTTTATTCATGTTTTTTTACACAAATATATTTACAGAAGGGTGCATATCAATCACAAAGGTTATAGTATGTATAGGATAAGGGTGCATTCTAATCAAACCAAATTCACAAATACGAGATTTTATATATAGGCCTTGAATGCACACGATGTATACAATTTTTATATAGTGACTCCCTCGAGCTTATAGCATGGGAACGGGCCCCAAATAGCTCAAAACACACAAAAAATTTGTTGAAAGAATTGTTGTTAATAATACACTATATAGTATACCTTATTCACCTAACAAGATAGAAAAATCTGAGATAATCAAAAGAGAAACATGAGGAGGAAATGAGGATGAGTTGAGTGTAGCCATATTTGGTAGTGATGTGTGTGAACACATTTAGGACCAGCCAGGCCACTTTTTCCCTCTTTAGGAGGTTTTTTCCCGTGTTCGTATACACCCATCTTGGGGTATACCTATTTTCCCCCATGGTAGTATACACCCATATTGGGGTATACTTATCATCTTTGTACAATAAACATTCATGATCTATCTATCATCTCGTTGTGTGATCCCTTGAGATTCTCCACTATGTGTGTATGCATTCTTGCAACCCTATAAAGCATATGCTCCTTGCCTTTGTGATGTTTCCTACTCTTCACCTTGAGTTGCCTGTCTTCTTGAATCAGATTAAGGAACCCTTTTAGGAGAAGAAAGAGGAACGTGAAGGGTGTAGTACTTTGTACTGAAGTTTTCAGTTAGATTTTCGTTTCGGGAATTTTTTGGGGGGCCATTGGTACGGTTTTCAAATTTTACTGGCATCTTCTAGGATCAGATTTACACTATTCTTCATCGGATTTTGGAGTAGTTTTGTAAGATCTACTACATACATGTGTGGAATTACACGAGAAATCATCATTATACACTCACCACACCGAATCTTGTCCTACGAGCTACACTTTAGTGACTGATCTCTACATCTACGAGTAAAATTTCTACTCACTGTGCATTTCTTTCATATACCTTGTAGGTCCCCATTGTTAGCAGCCTTATTTAGTAGCCATCTTGGTTGCATCAAAGTAGCACGTAGCACTTGTAGGTTGCATGATTACTTACTTGGGTATTATTAGAAATGGCAGATAGTGATATATTTTGGATGCTATCCATTAAGGATAAGCTTGATGGGACCAACTACTTGTTATGGTCCTATATGATGCGGCATGTATTGGTAGCTAAAGGGTTGTGGAATGTTGTGGTTGGTATTGAGAAATGTCCTAGCTCTTCTGATGAACATGATGTGGAAGGCACATCTCCAGACATGGACTCAGCTTCATATGGTGCATTACCACAGCATAGCATACCTCCTACAAATGAACAAACAAAGTGGGATGCCAGAGATGTGCAGGAACATGTGTTGCTTGCTTTGTCAGTCAAGAGGAGTATCATTCCTCACATTTAGGCATGTAGGTCTGATAAACATGCTTGGGATGCACTTGTGTCATTGTACCAAGTATGTAATAAAGCATGTGTTGCTTATATGCACTTGTGTCATTGTACCAAGTATGTAATAAAGCATGTGTTGCTTATATACACAAGAAATTAGACTCAGAGAATATGGATGAGGGAGACTCCATGGACAATTTCCTTACAAAAATCAAGGATTTTAAATAGTTGTTGTCCAGTATTAATGAAGTATATCTTGACAGTTCATTGGTGCCTACTGTCTTGAATGCATTGCCTGGATTCGTATCAAGATTTTGCTTCTACCATCAGACGCATGTGATGAAAGGCAATCTAAATTCCTTGAAGTTTAGGAGTTGGTTTCTGTGCTCTTGTAAGAAGACCAATCTAGGTAAAACAGATTTGTCATACATACAAGAGATCAAGATTTTATTGCTAGTCAAAGAGGCAAAGATAAATCCTTTCCTCAGGGTAGTTACAAGCCAAAATCAAAGTCATCGGGCAAGCTTGCAGACAAGGAAGGTAATAAACCAAAGAAAAAGGTAAAATGTAAATATTGCTAAAAACCTGGTAACTACATTAATGAGTGCAGGATACGACTGGAGAAGGAGAAAAAGAAATACTCATGTATGACAATAGCTGACATAGCATCTAATGTGAAAAAAAAGAATCTAAAAACTATGCACATGATGATTGGGCTTTCATTGTGTAATTCAGTTATGACCCTTTGCATAAGGATATATGCATAGATGTTATAGTTGTACATATCTAGTATTTTGACAGTGGTGCACACATTACTTCTCATCGCAGTTTATTATCATCACTTGAATCTTCTCCATAGGAAAACACTATAACATGTGCAAATAATTCCTCATAAAGTAGACGGTAAAAATGTTCTCACTACTGCAAATGGTGGAACAATCACGCTTTGAGATGTATTATATGTACCAGGAATCAAGAAGAACTTGTTATCTATCTCTGCCATTACTAAGGCTAGCTTAGTGGTTCAGTTTGAGGATGACGGATGTGTTGTTCATGATCATAGTGATAGCAAGATAATTTTTTCTTCTATTACTTTGTCTTATGGAATGTATAGGCTAGATGCATATGAAATAAAAAGGCATGTTGTATGTATAGTTTCTTCCATAAAGGCAATGGGTGATGCTTAGCTATGGCATGCATGCTTTGGTCACTTGAACTTTGGCTATTTGTTGTGTTTGCATAAACATGGTCCATGGTATCTGAGCTACCACATCTTGAAGCCCCTATCAATTTTTTTTGTGAGGGCTCTATTCTTGGAAAAATCTAATAGACATCATTTTCAAAAGATGGTTTAGTTAGAGATGTCAAAAAATTATAGCTTATACATAGTAATGTATGTGGTCCTATGAGGACACCATCTATTGGGGGATACCTCTATATAGTCATATTTATTGATGATTATTCCATACATACCTCTGTATATCCATTGAAACAAAAAGCATAGGTCTTTATGTGTTTCAAGCACTTTGCTACTATGGTTAAAAATGCTTCTTCATGTAAGATTGGTACCTGCGTAGTATTGATCAAGGGGGGAGTATATGTTTGAGGAGTCTCATACATACATGTACTATGCCCTATACACCTCAAAAAAATGATGTTGAACACAAAAATAGGTCTCTCATGGAGATGGCACAATGTATGGTCAAACGTTAGGAGTTACCTCATGGTTTCTAGCTAGAAGCTGTCATGTGTGCAACATATGTTTTGAGTAGGTGTGCTACACATGCTTTGCATATAATTATGCCTTTTTAAGGTTGGAATGTAAAAAAGCTCTCTGTAGGTCACTTATGCATTTTTGGTTGTCTTTCTTATACACTTACACTTGAGAAAATTCATAGGCAAGCTTGACAATAAGATGTATTTTTGTGGGATACAGCTTGGAAGTAAGGGTTATCATCTCTATCATCCTACTACCAATTAGATTCTTGTGTGTAAGATTCCTCCTCAGCCTAAATAATGAATAAGCTTTACTTCAATCCCTTGTAATCATTTCCTATTTTTTAATACAAGAAAATATTATTTTTCCTTGTTTTTTCCTAGTGATGAAAATTTCTAGAGAATGGTAATTCAATATTGAGATATTTTTGGATATATAAATTCTACAAATATAAAAAACATGTTTCCCTGAAATAGAAAATCAAAATAAATTTTCCAAGGTGCATTAGGAATCAATTAAAAATGGTTTAAAAGACCTTAGCCTAAGGGTCAAGATTTTTTGAAATTTTTGGATTATGGTCCAATTAAGGTTACTATGGACCAATAAGATTAATCCAAGTGTTGGGATGAGATAAATCCAATGAATAAAAGAAAATACCCAAAAATTAAAAAATGCCTACATAAGATGAAGAGTTGACTTAGTACAAGGTATAAATTATGAAATATTACTTAAAAAATGAGATATTTTAGAGTAATCATATAATTTTGACACCTTGGTAAGGAAAGGGGGAGCCTTCAAGGAGGTGCCTATTTCACACATGTGAATGAGTTTTAAACTCAAAAATATTAAGATATTTTTATCTCTCCTCTCTCCTGGATCAAACCAAATAAAAAAGGGAGCCAAACCGGTCCAAATCTTGTCCAAATTCAGCCAAACTGAAGCTCGAAAATTCTAGAACTTAGTTGGACTCAGTTAGTGGCCTCCCTCACCTATAAATAGACCCTCATTCTTTTGTATTCTCATCTGTGAACTAGACCATGCCAGTATTACCTTAAAATAAGTATATTTTCTATTATCCCCTAAAAATCCTCTATATTTTGGAGAGATTGGAGCTTCTCTCTCTCTCTCTCTCTCTCTCTCTCTCTCTCTTCAACCTTCCTTCGAGCTTTCCTCAACATACTAACCAATTGATTGGTTGGGGGCCTCTCCTAAGAATAGAGAATCAAGCAAAACAAGAGGTAAGGTGTGACTTTATGGTTTTTTTCTTAATCTTCTAAATTTTTTTCCACTTCCTCTCAAGCTTGATAAGTATTCAATTGAATGGTTTTTCAATGTAAATGAAGCTCTCTAATGAATTTTAACGATTAATCACATAAAGTTTACATTTATGCTTAATTTAGGATATTTTTTATGTATATCTCTCTCTCCCCCAAAGAATGGTCATTCCTATGACCAATTCTCTATTCAAATGATGCTTCTTATGGATCAATTCTTAATTCTAATAGCAAACTCTATGCTAGTCAAGCTAGAGGCCAAAGAAATGGCTTTTCAATGCTTTTACGTTACCTAAATTATGATAAACTCAGGAATTAAGTCCATAAATTGGATATTGGTCCAAATGATAGTTATTCTATCATATTGTATTACTACTAAACCTTATGCTTTTCAAAATTATTAAAAATTATCAGTAATAGTAGCGGAGCTATGGTAAAATTTTTAAAAATTTAAACATAAATAATTTTTATGCATAATGTGAAAAGAGGAATTCCTACCATATTGTAGGATTAGTCATCCTATGTTAAATGAATAATTCTCATCATATCCATGAAAAATTATTTTTTAATAAATAATTAATTAGAGAAAAAGAGAAATTTCTAGTAATTTTATTTTTATGTGATAAAAGAGGAATTTCCATGATAATGGAGATCCATGTGTTCCAATGGAGAAAGAGAAAAATTGGAATATCAAAATAATGGATATTTTATTTAAAATTAAAGAAGAATTTCAGATAAATTAATTTATGCATGAATAAATTTAAATGATAAAAGAGGAATTCCCATCATAATTGTAATTCAATCATTTAAATGAAAAAAGTGGAATTCTTGCCATATTTAGATAAATGGACATTTTTTTAATTTTAAGAGAATTTTTAGTTAAATTTACTTTTATGCATGAATAAATTTAAATGATGAAAGAGGAATTCCCACCATATTTGGAATTCAATCATTAAAATGAGAAAAGTGAAATTCTTAGTATAATGGAATTAATGGATATTTTTATTTAATTTTAAGAGAAATTTAAGTTAAATTAAATTTTATGCAGAGGAAAAATTTAAATGATAAAAGAGGAATTCCCATCATATTTGGAATTCAATCATTTAAATGGAAAAAGAGGAATTCTTGGTATACTTAGAATATTGAATATTTTTACTTAATTTAAAGATAGATGATAAAAGAAGAATTCCCATGATATTTGGATTGCACTCATTAAATGAGAAAAAGAGGGATTTCAAGCTTATTCAAAAAATGGATATTGGTATTTAGTTAAAAGAAAAATCTTTATGATTTTTGAGTAAAGAAAGATTTGAATTAATTTTTGGTATAAAAAGATGAATTTTCACCATAATTCTACCTAGGGAATTAAGGTTGAGAAATTAAATGGTAGAAAGAATATCTTTAGATATTTTACGTGGTTAAATAACTAAATTGGTATTTACCCAAAAATAGATGTTTATCTGAAGAAAATCCTTCTTAGAACTAAACTGAATGATTAGACTACGAGAGGGACGGATAGTAAAAATACTTGTCCATCTCTCGATCTGAATCAAACAAAAACTTTGTGACCAATTTGAATTCCTAAATACAAAGAATAGACCACCGTTGAATTAAACTAGTTTTCCTTTGACCGAAATCTTCAAGAATCTAGTTGGACAATCAGTCAAATGATGGGTAGATAACCCTGATGAGAGATCAAGGATTCTCATTATGAAATTGGAAAATTAAGGAAAAAGGGGTAAATTTTGTGGAACCAATCTCAAACTGGGAATTTTACTTGCATAGAACCTCTGTTTTCATTTAAAGGACTGTTTTACGCCAGAATGCTGGAGGAAGCATTTGGCATGTGTTTTACTAAGAGGAGGTTCGTTGCAATAGCTTATGGAGAGTCATCGAGGGATGTCGCTCGTCTCGTGGCAAAGCCTACCGAAGTCTTGACCAGCCTTGGTATGGTTAAAATGGTGCACGATCATCTCATCTCTTTCGCTACAACTCGAATGAGCCGAGCCAACCTCGCAGGCCATTTTGAGGATCTATATTTTCCTGACCTAGCAGAGAGACAACAGCACAAGTGGTTTGCAGGGTAGTATGTCCACGCCTCTTGCGACCAATGTGCCATGCTGAGGGAGACTCTCTCATTGACCATGATTCTGATGAAGCTAAAATGATACATGGTGTTATTTTATATCACTTAATGCCTCAAAATTTCAGACTTTCCTGCCAAATCTACAGACTCCTTAGTTGCTTTATTCCTAAGGAGAAGATAGTAGCTCCCTTGGCAGTAAGGGAACACAGCACTCATTCTTTTATTTCCCCAGGATGTATCTGTAAATTAGTCCTAAATCAAAAATCAAGGAAACCTATGCAAGTGGAATTGGCCAGTGGAAAGATTCTTTTCACGCACCTTGAGACAGACCTTATTCAATTTAGCCTAGATGGAAACGTAACAGAGTGCCAGTTCAGAGTCCTACCCTTGGGAGTCTATGATGGAATCCTTAGAATGGATTGGTTCCGTGTAAGAATCAAGCTGATATTCATTGTCACAAAGGAACCATCTCTTTCCTTGACCTTCATGGGAATAAAGTTCAAGGAACTGGAATTTTCGGATCCCAAGTGCTACAATTAGCCAAGGCTTCCAAATTATTAAAAGGGCTCAGAAAGAGGCAAGCTATTTATGCCTTTAAGATGAATATAGTAGACATAAAATGCAAGGCTAAAGAACCAGAGTGGTTAAGTGAGTATGCAGATGTGTTTCCTGAAGAGCTGACTGAGATGCCTTCGTCTTGCGAAGTAGATCATGAGATTGAGTTAACCCCCGGAGCTCAGCCACCCGTAGCCCAACAATGCCAGTCCTTGAAGCCATAGAACTTAAGGAGCAGTTAAGACAACTATTAGAGCAGAGATTCGTTAGACCCAGTGTCTCACCTTAGGGTGCGCCCGTTCTCTTTTAAAAGAAAGATGGAACGTTAAGACTCTGTATTGACTACAGAGGATTGAATCAATTAACAATTAAGAATAAGTATCCTATTCCTAGGATTGATGAACTTCTGGATCGGTTAAGTGGGACCCAAATGTTTACAAAGATAGATCTCAAATCCGAGTACTACCAAATCAGAATCAAGGAGCATGACATCCCAAAGACAACATTCAATGCTCGCTATGGGCATTATGAGTTCACAATCATGCTGTTTGGATTGACTAATGCCCCTGCGACATTTAATTGTCGTCGTATGCAAGATATTCTCAGAGAATACTTGGATGATTTTGTTCTTGTCTTCTTTGATGATATCTTGGTATACTCAAAGAATGCTGTAGATCATGAAGATCATGTGCGCAAGGTCCTGGAAATCCTAAGAAAACACCAACTCTTTGTAAAAAAGAGAAAGTGTTCTTTCTTTGCTGACCAGGTGTGGCATACTTGGGATTCATAGTGTCAAAGGATGGGATTTCTCCTGACCGCGCAAAGATCCAAGCAGTCATAGAATGGCCATAACCCAAGATAGTAAAGGAAGTCAGAGGATTCCTAGGGTTAACCGGATGGTATAGGACTTTTATACCCAGGTATGCTCAGATAGCATCCCCTTTAACTAACCTTCTCAAGAAAAGTACCATTTTTCAATGGACTGCAATAATGTGTCAGAGTGCCTTTGACAAGCAGCCTTAGTAACCAACCCTGTCCTTAAGTTGCCAGATTTTACCAAACCCTTTGAGGTAGTTTACTGATGCCAGTGGGTTTGCCTTAGGCGGTGCTCTTATGCAGGAAGGTCATGCAGTGGCCTATTGAAAAGATGCAAGGGGGAAGAGGGCTTGAGCTCTTGCAAGCACACACACTCTCACAAAACCCTAAAAGAGAACACACAAGGTGAGAGGCTAAAAATCTTCTTCTTCACACAACAATCAACACACCATATACAAAGATAAGAGTACACACATATAAAAAGGTACTCAACCAAATACATACTAGGGTTCTCTATAGTGTGAACCCAACTAAATGAGCTGGCGCTATAACTAGAATGGTTGTCACACAGCCTGTCATCCCACTGGCCACATATCACCCATGATCTCACCAACCATGCCAGTGGTGTAAGTGTGGGGCCTATCCCCCAGGCGGATCATCAGTGTTCCACCGCCTCACTAGATGAGCTCGATATCTCAACACCCCCCCTCGAGCTCAACTCCATCTCATGTACACCAAGCGAAGCCTTGAATCTGCGGAACTTCTCTGTACCCAATGCTTTGGTGAAGATGTCAGCGACCTGATCCTGTGTGCTGACATAAACAAGGTCAGTGTCTCCTACCAAAACCTTCTCTCTAACAAAATGGTAGTCGACCTCTATATGCTTTGTGCGAGCATGAAAAACTGGGTACCTGGCCAACTGTATACTGCTAATGTCGTCACAGAAAATGACAACTTGTCTATCCACTGATAGACCCAAATCTGCAAGTAGCTTTCTCAACCAAGCTACCTCACATCATGCTGCCCATAGTAGCACCTCTGTACTCGATAGAGCAACCGTAGGCTGCTTCTTGCTGCTCCAAGTCACAGCAGCACTCCTCAAAGAAAACATGAAGCCACTGGTAGATCTTCTATGAGATACTACCAGTCCACCAATAAGCATCTGTGTACCCATGTACACATATCTTTGTCTCAATTTCATAAAATAGTCCATAATGCAAAGTAGACCTCACATACCTCAGTATGCGTCTCAATGCATCCAAATGCGGCTCTCGAGGAACCTGCATAAACTGACTCACCAACCCAACAGCATAGCTCAAATCTGGCCTGGTTATCGTCATGTAGATCAAGCTTCCTACCATGCGCCTATACATAGTAGGATCCTCCAAAATCTCTCTTGAATGTGCACTCAACTTGCCATTCTGATCCAATGGCACTGAGATAGGCTTACAGCTTGTCATACCATACTTGGACAACATGTCCAAGCCATACTGTCTTTGCAGTAATCCAATACCATGTGGTGACCTAATCACCTCAATGCCCAAGAAATATTTGAGCTCCCCCAGATCCTTCATCTCAAACTTTTGTCTAAGCAAGATCTTTACATCAAAAATCTCTGCATCATGGTCCCCCGTATAATGATCAGGTCATCTACATAGATGACAACAAGCACAACCCCTCTATCACTGTGTCTCACATATCACTATGTCTCACATACAACGAGAAATCTGCATTGGCTACATGAAAGCCAATAGTGACAAGATATTCAGAAATCTTATCAGACCATTGTCTTGGTGCTTGTTTTAAGCCATACAAGGCTTTCTTCAACCTGCAAACATGCTCATGGGTGACTCATATCCTCATAAGCAGGTGGCTGCAACATGTACACCTCTTCTTGCAAATCCCCATGTAAGAATGCATTCTTTATATCCATCTGATGTAAAGACCAATGCTTTGAGACGCAGCCACTGCTATCACAACTCTCACTATTACCATCTTGGCAACTGGACTGTTGCCATCTTGGCAACTGGACTGAAAGTTTCCTCATAATCAATGCCATATGTCTATGTATAATCCTTTGGCTACCAATCTAG
This sequence comes from Cibotium barometz, assembly GCF_041138505.1. NCBI lineage: Eukaryota > Viridiplantae > Streptophyta > Polypodiopsida > Cyatheales > Cibotiaceae > Cibotium > Cibotium barometz. The sequence goes on from NC_141070.1 coordinate 17,141,777, forward strand.
CCTTGTACCTGCTTATGCTTCCATCACTGTTATGTTTTACTTTGTACACCCACTTGCATCCAATGGCTTTCTTGCCTTCAGGCAATCGCACTAAATCCCAAGTCTCATTTCCATATAGCGCATCCATCTCCTCATCCATAGCTTTCTTCCAACACACATTTCTAACAGCCTCATCAATGCATGTGGGCTCTACAACCTGCACAACTTTTGCCATGTATGCATAGTGATGTGCCACATAACCATCATAGGTAAACCTCCTCACTCACGGGATTCTTTACTCTCCCAGATCTTCGCAGCTTTGCATTCATGGCTTCCATAGCCTTCTTTACACCAGGTGTTCTCATAGCTTGTATCCCAAGATCCTCATCAAGGCTCATCTCTGAGCCACTAGACTCTCCATCAACATGAGAATGCCCTGCAGAAATGTCAGGCATACTAAGGGGCTCAACCACTTTCTCTTTGCCTTTATGTGATGTATTAATCACATTTGCAGGACTGGTATTATGACGTAGCCTGCCACTCCATGGTCTATCAACTGAAGCACTAGATGAGGACTGGTATTATGACGTAGCCTGCCACTCCATGGTCTATCAACTGAACCACTAGATGAGGACTCTCCTGGTCCACTCAAAGACTGTGATTGCTGACTTGCATTCTATGCAACCACATTTCCACTCACATCAGTCCCAATAGCTTCTTTTTTAGCAGCATACCAGCTGCTCATCTCATCAAAAGACTGTGATTGCTGACTTGCATTCTGACTTGCATTCTATGCAACCACATTTCCACTCACATCAGTCCCAATAGCTTCTTTTTTAGCAGCATACCAGCTGCTCATCACATTTCCACTCACATCAGTCCCAATAGCTTCTTTTTTAGCAGCATACCAGCTGCTCATCTCATCAAAAACAACATCCCTGCTTACCCTCAACTCACGTGTAGCAGGGTTATAACACTTGTATCCCTTTTGCTCAAGGGAATATCCAATAAACACACATTTTTCAGCTTTTGGATCTAGCTTAGTTCTCAGCTCATCTGGCACATGCACATATGCAATGCATCCACCAAAGACTTTCAGATGAGACAAATCAAGTTTTCTACCTAGTAAACCTCTCCTCTGGAGTTACATCATGTATGGCTGCAGTTGGAGTCTTGTTCGTGATGTAAACTGCTATAGAAACAACCTCAGCCCAATAGCTATGCGGCATATTCTTCTCTCCCATCAATGCTCGCGCAATCTCAGCAATGTGCCTGTTTTTTCACTTAGCAGCTCCATTTTTGTTTGCTTTCCAAATTGGCATGTTTTACATATTTTCTGCATACCTTCAACTTTAAACTTTGGTAGCCCTGTCACAATTCCTTTAGTCTGCATAGACTTCATTCTCTGCACATTCACATGTCCAAATCTTTTATGCCAAATGTCCGTGTCTGTAATAATTCCTGAACCATTTGCAAACATCGCAACACTCACTTCAGGGGCATGTTTACATTCAATGTAAACATTCTACCGACTCTGTTGCCTTTTGCAACCAACCTACACTTGTCTTTAAAGTCTTCAACATAACAACCATCAGGGTTAAACCGAACCTGTAAACCCTGCTCAATCATCTGGCCCCCAACTGAAATCAGATTCTTTGTTATGTTCGGAACATGAAGTACATCTGCAAGGTACTTCACTTTGCCATCCTGCATAGACAATGGCACATCTCCAACATGGGTAATTGGATGAGCAGTGTCATCTCCTTGAACCACTCCCCATGACTTGTCATGTGGTTTGAAGCACCTGAAATCAACGTACCATACATCATCTTTATGTGCTGCTTTAACATTTTCAGACATGGCATTAACGACATGCTGCATAACAAACAAACTTTCATTATCCTCATTGTTTCTACTCGAGGATGCATAGTTGTTTTGCTGCAATTTCCCATTTTGCATGTTATCCTGCTTCTTATAACAATCTACCTGTACATGTCCAGGCTCACCACAATAAAAGCATCCACGTGTATCATTATATTGCCTTTGCCAATTTCCACGACCTCTTTGACTCCCCCTGGCTCTGAATTGGCCTCTTCCACCTGCGTGTTGTTGTTGTGAATTCTGGGACTACTGTTGTTGCTGTTGCTGGCCATAATTTTGATTACCTGTTCGGCCACCTCCTTGGTCGCGTCCACGGCCTCCTCTACCTCGTCCTCTTCCTGAACTTGTGTAGAAGGCCTGTTGCTCTGAACAACTTTTGTTTTGTGAAGGCTGTTGGTCTTCACCCAAGCTCTTCTCTTCTATAATCAACATAGATACCAAATCTGTGAAATTGGGAATGTTTTTTCGAGTTTGAATAGACGTCTTGAATGCCTTGTATTGTGGCCCGAGACCACGTAGACAAACTTCCACCTTATCATCATCATCTACTGAAATGCCAATAGACCCTTGATCTTCAATGCATAGTCATTCACAGACATACTCTTTTTCTCCACAGTATGAAGTTCATTCTTCAACTGTATCTTTCGTGCCTTGGTATTCATTTCATAGAGTTTTACCAAGGTGTCCCATGCCTCCTTGGGGGACTTGGGATCCTGTATGTGCCCAATCATGGTGTCCTGTATACTGATAGAGAGCCAATACATAACTTTTCTGGCTCCTTGGTTCCAATCCTTGAACTCTTTCACATCTGCAGCAGTCGGATTAATCTCCGGTATCTCCGGTGCCTCTTCATGCTCACCTTCTATATAGTCCCAATAACCCTTTCCCATCAGGAAATTTGTCAACTTGAACCTCCAAGCATGGAAGTTGTTCTTATCAAGCTTCTCAGCAACAATTTGGTTTATGCCATCATTTGACATCTTGCCACACACAAATTTACCAGAAATAGCACTTTGGTTTGTCCTGCACAAATTGCTGTATTTTCTGCAGCGATACTGTACTACTCTCAAATGTTAACTAGTGTGACCTCAATGTGCATACATACACCCAATGGCAATTGTTGACCTCCTTGTAGCACACACAATGTCTGCACAACCAATTTGTCTTCCTGCAATTCTTAAAACAGAGTTCTGCAGAGAATCGATGACTTACCCGCAGTGCTTGAAATCGCCTGCTTTTCGAAAAATGAAGGTCCTAACGCGCCCGAAACGCGTTTTTGGCCCGAAAAAAAGTTGTCCAATAGGGTAGTATAGTTTCCCTATAGCTTTACTCTCGCGAAGAAGCTTCTCAATCAGAGATTGTTTGCGGGGCCTCCCGTAGAGCTCCCGACAAGGGTGTAGTCGCCAACACAAATAGGGAAGAGTAGATGAAGCTCGTACCCTCGTACGGCTTCCTGTGCTTCTCTTGCTTGCAGCTCAGCCCTTAGCATGAACCAGGCTCTGATACCATGAAAAGATGCAAGGGGGAAGAGGGCTTGAGCTCTTGCAAGCATGAAAAGATGCAAGGGGGAAGAGGGTTTGAGCTCTTGCAAGCACACACACACTCACAAAACCCTAAAAGAGAACACACTAGGTGAGAGGCTGAAAATCTTCTTCTTCTTCACACAACACTCAACACACCATATACAAAGATAAGAGTACACACATATGAAAAGGTACTCAACCAAATACATACTAGGGTTCTCTATAGTGTGAACCCAATGAAATGAGCTGGCGCTATAACTATTCCAGTCTCTAGAATGGCTGTCACACAGCCTGTCATCCCACTGGCCACATATTACCCATGATCTCACCAACCATGCTAGTGGTGTAAGTGTGGGGCCTATCCCCCAGGCGGGTCATCAGTGTCCACCGCCTCACTAGATGAGCTCGATATCTTAGCACCTATGAATCCAAAAAACTCAGAACACATGAGAGAAATTATGCTGTCCATGACGGAGTTACTCTCAGTAGTTTATCCTCTGAAGTTGTAGAGACATTATCTTTTGGGACAAAGGTTCACCTTGATGACAGATCATCAAAGTTTGAAGTGGATCTTCACCCAAAGGGATCTCAACACGCGTCAAAGGAGATGGATGCAGACCCTGGAGGAATTCAATTTTGAAATTAAGTATCAACCAGGGAAAGAAAATGTGGTGGCAGATGCGCTCAGCAGAAAAGTCTCCTTGCTTGCAATTATAGTGGTGTCAAATCCATTGATCAGTGAAGCAAAGGAGAAAATCATGCAGGACAAATTCTTTGCCCCCTATTGCTACCCTTCTGATGCAGGAAAGCAAGACTCCTCATCAAATGAGTCGAGCTCTTAGGTACAAATTGGATGAAGGATGCATGTATTATAATAATCGGCTATGTATTCCCAATGATGAGGGAATAAAGGGAAGAATTCTGAGAGAAGCCCATGATAGCCTTATAGCTGGACATCCAGGGTTTATAAAAACTTATATGTCTATGAAGAAAAGCTTCTTTTGGCCAGGACTCAAAGAGGATGTACTTGATCATGTGCAGAAATGCTTAATGTGTTAGAGAGTCAAGATGCCAGGGAAACTACAGCCTCTAGACATTCCACAGATGAAGTGGGAATGTATCAGTATGGACTTTGTCACTAGATTACCTTCAGTGCAATCAGGTTACAACTCCATTTTTGTGGTAGTTGTCAGGCTTACCAAAGTTGCCCATCTGATTCCAGTGAAAGAAACATACACTGCAGTGGATATTGCTAGAGTTTTCCTTAAAGAGATCTTTAGATTGCATGGCTTACCCAAGAGGATAGTAAGTGACAGAGATCCCAAATTCACATCGGAATTCTGGACTGCATTCTTCAAAGCAGTAAGAACTTTCTTGGATCTCAACACAGCCTATCACCCCGAAACAGATGGCGAGACTGAAAGAGTGAACCAAGTAATAGAAGATATCCTTTGGTCATGCTGCGCGACAGAGGGAACCCAAGAAGTGGTTAAGCCATTTGCATCTGGTCGAATTTGCTTATAATGCTTCTTATCATCGAAGCATTGGGATGAGTCCTTTCAAAGCTTTGTATGGGCAAGATTGCCTTACACCATTGACTTGGTCTGACCCATTGATCAGAGTCGAAATTTCCAGACCAATGCTTGATGACATGGACGAGCAAACACAATCAATCCCCGTAAAGATATAAAGGTAGCCCAAGATAGGCAAATGCAGTATGGAGATAAAAAGAGATCAGAGAGAGAGTTTGAAGAATCAGATATGGTCTTTATTCGAGTATAACCAAAAAGTTTCTTATCCTTAGGGAAGTACAAGAAGCTCTCTCCCAGATATTGTGGGCCATATGCTGTTATAAAGAAAGTGGACAATCTAGCCTATAAACTTCTTCTACCTTCCCATCTCAAGGTACATAATGTATTCCATGTCAGTTTGCTTAAGAAATATGTACCCAGCCCGAGTCACATGCTTGACGAGATGAAGAATTGATCTCTCCAACTCATGGCCAGATGGTACTCCAACCTGAAGAAATACTTGACATTCGAGAGAAGATTCTCTCAGGAGCAGAATCCTCAGAGAATTTTTAGTAAAGTGGAAGTTCTTCCCTCTAGAAGATGCCACCTGGGAGAAAGAAGAAGAGTTGGTGAAAGATTAGCCCCACTTTGCGAGATGAGGACATCTCACATTTTTCAAGTGGGAGAGGATGTAAGATTCCTCCTCAGCTTGAATAATGAATAAGCTTTACTTCAATCCCTTGTAATCATTCCCTGTTTTGAATACAAGAAAATATTATTTTTCCTTGTTTTTGCCTAGTGAGATAAAAATTTCTAGAGAGTGGTAATTCAATATTGAGATATTTTTAGATATATAAATTCTACAAATATCAAAAATATGTTTTCTTGAAACAAAAAATCAAAATAAATTTTCCAAGGTGCATTAGGAATCAATTAAAAATGATTTAAAAGACCTTAGCCTAAGGGTCAAGATTTTCTGTAAATTTTGGTTTATGGTCCAATTAAGGTTCCTATGGACCAATAAGATTAACCCAAGTGTTGGGATGAGATAAATCCAATGAATAAAAGAAAATACCCAAAAATGAGGAAATGCCCACATAAGATGAAGAGTTGACTGAGTACAAGGTATATTAGTTAGAAATTATAAAATATTACTAAAAAAATGAGATATTTTGGAGTAATCATACAATTTTGACACCTTGGTAAGGAAAGGGGGAGCCTTCAAGGAGGCACCTATTTCACACATGTGAATGAGTTTTAAACGAAAAAATATTAAGATATTTTTATCTCTCCTCTCTCCTCGATCAAACCAAATAAAAAAGGGAGCCAAACTGGTCCAAATCTTGTCCAAATTCAGCCAAACTGAAGCTCAAAAATTCTAGAACTTAGTTGGACTCAGTTAGTGGCCTCCTTGACCTATAAATAGACCCTCATTCTTTTGTATTCTCATCTGTGAACTAGAACATGCCAGTATTACCTTAAAATAAGTATATTTTCTATTATGCCCTAAAAATCCTCTATATTTTGAGAGATTGGAGCTTCTCTCGCTCTCTTCAACCTTCCTTGGAGCTTTCCTCAACATACTAAACAATTGATTGGTTGGGGGCCTCTCCTAAGAATAGAGAATCAAGCAAAAAAAGAGGTAAGGTGTGACTTTATGGTTTTTTTCATAATCTTCTAAATGTTTCACTTCTCAACCCCTCTCAAGCTTGAGAAGTATTCAATTGAATGGTTTTTCAATGTAAATGAAGCTCTCTAATGAATTTTAATGATTAACCACATAAAGTTTACATTTATGCTTAATTTAGGATGTTTTTTTATGTATATCTCTCTCTCCCCCAAAGAATGGTCATTCCTATGACCAATTCTCTATTCAAATGATGCTTCTTATGGAGCAATTCGTAATTCTAATAGCAAACTCTATGCTAGTCAAGCTAGAGGCCAAAGAAATGGCTTTTCAATGCTTTTATGTTACCTAAATTATGATAAACTTAGGAATTAAGTCCATAAATTGGATATTGGTCCAAATGATAGTTATTCTATCATATTGTATTACTAAACCTTATGCTTTTCAAAATTATTGAAAATTATCAGTAATAGTAGCGGAGCTATGGCAAAATTTTTGAAAATTAACACATAAATCATTTTTATGCATAATGTGAAAAGAGGAATTCCTACCATATTCTAGGATTAGTCATCCTATGTTAAATGAATAATTCTCATCATATCCATGGAAAATTAATTTTTAATATTTATGCATAAATAGTTAATTAGAGAAAAAGAGAAATTTCTAGTAATTTCATTTTTATGATAAAAGAGGAATTCCCATGATAATGGAGATCCATGTGTTCCAATGGAGAAAGAGAAAAATTGGAATATTAAAATAATGGATATTTTATTTAAAATTAAAGAAGAATTTTAGATAAATTAATTTATGCATGAATAAATTTAAATGATAAAAGAGAAATTTCCATCATAATTGGAATTCAATTATTTAAATGGAAAAAGTGGAATTCTTGCCATATTTAGATCAATAAACATTCTTTTAATTTTAAGAGAAATTTTAGTTTAATTTATTTTTATGCATGAATAAATTTAAATGATGAAAGAGGAATTTCCACCATATTTGTAATTCAATCATTTAAATGGGAAAAGTGGAATTCTTAGTATAATGGAACTAATGGATATTTTTATTTAATTTTAAGAGAAATTTAAGCTAAATTTAATTATGCATAGAAAAAAATTAAATGATAAAAGAGGAATTCCCATCATATTTGGAATTCAATCATTTAAATGGAAAAAGAGGAATTCTTGGTATATTTGGAATATTGAATATTTTTACTTAATTCAAAGATGAATTTTAGATAGATGATAAAAGAAGAATTCCCATGATATTTGGATTGCACTCATTAAATGAGAAAAAGAGGGATTTCAAGCTTATTCAAAAAATGGATATTGGTATTTAGTTAAAAGAAAAATATTTATGATTTTTGAGTAAAGAAAGATTTGAATTAATTTTTGGTGTAAAAAGATGAATTTTCACCATAATTCTACCTAGGATATTATGGTTGAGAAGTTAAATGGTAGAAAGAATATCTTTAGATATTTTATGTGGTTAAATCACTAAATTGGTATTTACCCAAAAATAGATGTTGAGAAATTAAATGGTAGAAAGAATATCTTTAGATATTTTATGTGGTTAAATCACTAAATTGGTATTTACCCAAAAATAGATGTTTATCTGAAAAAAATCATTGTTAGAACTAAACTGAATGATTAGACTACGAGAGGGACGGACAGTTAACCTACTTGTCCATCTCTCGATCTGAATCAAGCAAAAACTTTGTGACCAATTCCAGTTCCTAAATACAAAGAATAGACCACTGTTGAATTAAACTAGTTTTCCTTTGACCAAAATCACCAAGAATCTAGTTGGACAATCAGTCAAATGATGGGTAGATTACCCTGATGAGAGATCAAGGATTCTCATTATGACATTGGGAAATTAAGGAAAAAGGGATTTTTGTGGAACCAATCTCAAACTGGGAATTTTACTTGCATAGAACCTCTGTTTTCATTTAAAGGACTGTTTTACACCAGAATGCTCGAGGAAGCATTTGGCATGTGTTTTACTACGAGAAGGCTCATTGCAACAACTGGCGAGGAGTCATTGAGGGACGTCGCTCGTGACAAAGCCTGCCGAGGTCTTGACCAGCCTCGGTATGGTTAAAATGGTGCGCTTCCAGTACACGATGGGTGAGGACCGACGAAGCTGTCCCTGAGTGAAGTGCTAGGACACCTAAGGAGGATCCTAGAGGGTTCTGACCAGGTGATGCACAAGCTCGCGGTTTCTAGGACACCCATGCGTGCGTTGAGGAAGATTCAGATGGACTAAAAGGAAAGATTTTTGTGAATCAATTTTTGATACTGGATCTCGTTGGTTGGCCAGTTGTTGGTCTTCAAAGGAGAGTCCAGAGGACACATTTTGTAATACAATGGACTCAAAATTTTGGAGGATGATGATCAGTAATATTATGATTTCTATTGAAGGATTGTTTTAAAGTCAGCCGAATCTGTTATAAATGGCAATTTCATATTGGGTGTGTATGTCTTATGCCTACCTTAATTTTTGCATGAATCGCCAGCTAGGGGGCCTAGGAACTCTTTTTCTTGGTCCCTGAGTAAAACACAATCAAATCTTTATAAAGGAATCCCACCAATACAGTGGTCGGGTGGTTGGCTAACCCATGGGCTAAGGCTGGGATCGGAGGATTCCTGCAAACAATTAAGATGCGATTAGTTACGTTAGTTAGATTAGGTCTTGAGAAGACCTTGTTCTGTGGGAGGGGATCAGTGGGGGCGGATGTGCCTCGTTAAAGGAGGAAAAAAGTGGTGATTCCATGGACCAAGTGTAAGTCTCTTCTTGATCTGACCATGTGACTTCAGGTTTGGTTAGATCAGTTTAATTAGTTAAGAGTTTGGCTTGTTAGAGTAATTCCCTCGTTAGAAGATTTTCCCATGGCAGAATCGCCCGTGCCTTTCGGGCGAGGGGAGTTTTTTCGGGCTCAGTTTTGGAGGAACCGCCGGGCTAGTCTCTTGTCCGGACATCCGCGGGCGAGGCCCCGACTGTGGATCCCTGCCCTGTGCGGGAGGCCGATGCTGCTTTTGCCATTGGAGCCCTCGGAGGGGGATCTCATAGTGAGAGTAGAGATGTTGTATTAGTGGAAGATGCAATTCAACCCTTTATTTCATGTAAAAATAGCAAAATGTATGTTGGTAGGACATATTCAACACTCTCCTTCCATTCTTCAATGCAGGACACATTGATGTAGAGCATTGAGGTAATCAAAGGAATGTTGAAAATCAACATGTTTTTTAACCCATAAATCAGTCTATTGATGAGGAAAGAAGGGAAATTGAGGAGTAAAAAAGTATGCCAAAATGGCCGGTGTGCAAATGCGAAGTGATAGCAAATTGAGGAGTAAAAAATTATGCTAAAATGGATAGTACAAACACTACGTGATAACAAATTGGCAACTCCTTTGCCTAGCAAAACACACGTAGGTTCTCATCATATATATCTTGTTGACACAAGTTATGATCTTATTGTGCCAGTTTATGTGATGAAGAGGAACCTATCTCCTTTGATGAAGCAAAGGAATCTGAAAATTGGATGAGTGCTATGCAATATGAGTACGATTCAATACTCAAAAATGATACATGGGATTTGGTAAACTTGTCTCTTAGAAAGAAGGCCATTGGTACAAAATGGGTTTACAAAGCTCAAACGTAGAGCGGATAGCAATGTTGAGTGATACAAAGCTAGGGTTGTTATTGCAAAGGGTTATGCACAAGATAATACAGAGCGCATGAAGGGCATGATTTCCTTCCCCCGTGCATCCATCAAGATGCCCCCTATCTGAGTGATGTCATAGTAGATCGTACCATCACCCAAAGGCACATCTAAATCATCTTAATCATTCTTGTCTCCACCCACTACCACCCCTCCCAAAGCACTGTGCCATGCATCCCCCACCGCTCTCCCTGCAGCACATAAAGGTTGCAATGTATGTTAGTTGGATATCAAAACTGCTTTCTTGAATGGAGATTTGCATGAGGAGGTTTATGTATCTCAGACTCATGGTTTTTTTCAGAAAAGTAAGGAATTAAAAGTATGTAGATTGAAGAAAGCTTTATATGCTCTTAATCAGGCTCGCAAGTCATGGTATGGAAAAATACATGCATACTTGGTTGTACAAGGTTTTTGTAATAGCTCAACTTACAGTACCCTCTATATTAAGAGGACTAAGGATGTCTCATTGATCATCGTGTTATACATTGATGACATGTTTCTTATAGGCCCTAATGATGATCATATTTCAACTTTTATTAGTAGCTAATTTAGAGAAGTCTTTTGAGATCTTAGATCTTGGACCGTTGCACTATTATTTAGGCATTGAGTTTTGGCAATGTAATGCTGCAAAGGAAATATATAGATGCATTGTTGAAGAGTTTCAAATCTTGAAGACTGTAAACATGTGGCTACACCTATGGAGCTAGGTTTACGACTAAGTCTTGGTGATGTAGGTGACCCTTTTGATGCAAGTTCATGCCTAAGTCTTAAAGATGAAGGTGACCCTTTTGATGCTTGCTTGTATCAAGAAGGTGTTGGATGCCTTATTTTTTTGTGTAACACCAGGCTTGACATTCAGTATATGGTCTCAATATTGAGAAGATTTATCCGTAGCCCACGCACAAAGAATTGGCAGTCTGTCAAACGGGTGTTTTGTTACCTAAAGGGTACCATGCACTTACTTTTGGGTTATTTTATCTTGAGGGGGATAAATCACAGCAACATGCATTTACAGACTCAAATTGGGTTGGATGTTATGGCACACGAGTGTCCACAAGTGGTTTTTGCTTTGGCCTTAGTAATTCACGTATATTGTGGCTCAATAATAAGGCCACCTCTAGCTATGAAGCTGAAGGGCAGCATTTATAGCTATAGTTGAGTGTGTTTGGCTTAGGTCTTATTACTGATTTGGGTATTGGCAAGTCCTTACTACCATCTTCACTGATAGTCACAGCTTTATGGCGGTTGTGAGGAATCCAGTTTTCATTATGTCAAGGAGATTTTCTCTATAGGGGAAATTAGCTTGGCTTATGTGCCAACACCACATGAGAACTTGGTAGATTTTTTTCATGAAGTTTGAAGCTTTTCACAAAGATTTAAACTTACTTCCCTTTGGGGAGTATTCTGGGCTCCCTATCACAGAGTCCAGAGGGCCTAGCACATCTTTGTACTTGTAGTTCCAGATCACCTCTTGTTCACATCATCACTCTAGGGTGGATTGTAGCCATATTTGGTAGTGATGTGTATGAACACACTAGGACAAGCGGGGGCATTTTTTCCCTCTTTAGGAGGTTTTTTCCCTCGTATTAGTATACACCCATCTTGGGGTATACTTATCATCTTTGTATAGCACACATTCCTGATCTATCTGTCATCTCATTATTGTGTGCTACCTTGAGCTTCTCCACTATGTGTGTGTGTGTGTGTGTGTGTGTGCAACCTGTCTAATACCAATTGTTGGAATGGAGACAAGGTAATAACATAGTTGTAGCAAGCAATGAGAGATAGAGAGAAGCAAATCACTTAAAGTAAATTCACAATAATGAGTAAAGTATAAGTGAAGAAACATGATAAGGTTACTTAAAGTAAATTTACAAGAATGAGTAAAGTATAAGTGAAGCAACATGATAAGGTCACTTACACACACTTATAAGACACTTATAAGACTGTACACATGCTCGAGGGAAAAAGCACCTGGCCCATTATTAGCCTATGTCCACACATCACTACCATATAAATGGCTATAAAGATTTTAAATCTCATTATAAATATTTTAACTTGGCTTATATCCACCATAACATATAGTTCTCCTTAGGTTTAAATAATTCTTAAGAGAATTAAAATATTTTAACTTGGCTTATATCCCAGTATCCTTAGGTCTAAATAATTATAGAGAGATTCAAAATTGACGAGTCCAAATATTGAGACTTCTCTTACATCCCCAACCATAGAGTCCTTATGTCTTAACAAATCTCAAGAGTATTGTAATTATGTCTAAATCTTGGGATTTATCTTGCATTGCATATAGATTCTGGGCATAGAGTCTTTGGGTCTAAATTAATCTAAGTGGATCTAGATTTGACTCCAAATCGTAGGGCTTAGTCTAGAGTTGGTGGAATTTTATACTTAAGTCTAAATCTTGGGACTTGTCTTGCATTACGCATAGTGTTTGTGCTCCATAGAGTCTTGGGGCCTAAATTAATCTAAGGATTTGAGTCCAAATCTTATTTAGACACGGATTGAAATCTTGGGACTTGGCATGCATCCCCAAATATATAGTCCCTACATCTAAATAAATATGTATTTTATCCCTAACATAGAGTCTTTAGGAAAATCTAAGTGGGTTTGGACTTGAGTTGTAATCTTGAGGCTTAGAATAGAGTCAGTGGTCCCTAATCAATTTAAATAATTTTGGAATACTTATCCAAGTTTGAGATTTAGACAACTCCAAATCCTTAAACTTGGATTGCATACAAAACCAAAACCTATAGCTCGGGGGGTTCACTACATGTGAATCCTCCATATCACGTGCGTTCAAGGCCTAATTAAAAAACTCCTTATCTGTAATTTTTTCATGAATAAAACACACCCTTTGTCTATTCAATTTGTAAATACCCTCTTTAAGTGGTACCCTTCTGTATGTAAAAAATGTGTAAGAATGATAATTTAAAAACTCCTTCTATTGAACCCACGTGCTACGCTTACATATTTATGAGTGAGTGACCCCCCCCCTCGGACCTATAGTCATTAATTATCTTTTGAACTTGACTTACATCCTGAATGTAGAGGAATTCCCTAGTTCTAAAATCTTAACTTCAATCCAAAGTCTTTATGTGTATAAAACCTATGGACTCCTAGCTTGATCTAAAGTAGGATCTATTTATCTTTAAAGATAGTATGGACCACCTTAAAACTTGAATCCCAACAATTCCTAATGTAGAAAAGTATTTGGTTGTATGGTCCAACCCCTTGTGTCTTTGATTAGTGTATTGGCACATGGTCATGGAAAAAAATCATCTACATGTTTTGCATTCCTATATTTGTCTTTGATTAGTGTATTGGCACATGGTCCAACCCCTTGTATCTTTGATTAGTGTATTGGCACATGGTCATGGAAAAAAATCATCTACATGTTTTGCATTCCTATATCAAGCCAATGGCTCAATTTCCACCATTGGATTTTTTGCAATGTGGGCCTACTATATTTAAACTATTGAAATGTGAATTTCATGTGACAATAGGATATCTTTCACACTTTTCATCAAGGTAGAGGTCCCAAGATATAATTTCTATAGTTTTGTTTTAGGATGATGTGTTAGATTATCATAGAGTAAGGTTAGCAGGATTAGAAATAATTTTGTCTAAGGATGTGTTGGTTTATCATAGTAAGGTTAGGAAGATTGGAAATAATTTTATCTAAGGATGTGTTGGAAAATCATAGTAAGGTTAGGGAGATTAGAAAGAAATTTATTTTGCCATGTGTTGGATTATAGTAAGTTTAGGCGGATTATAAATTTTTAATCTAAGGATGCATTGGATTATTATATAGTAAGTTTAGGGAGAGTAGAAATAAATAAATAGAGCAAACTCCACAAGTAACACAAAATTCATTTCCTCTTCCATGTGTGCAACTATTTGTGGTTACGGTCAAAGAATAAGTCTTTCTTTGCATACCTAGAACTTTTGGCTACACATGGTGTTTCAAATGACTCTCAATGGCTGGTCATACCAATGAGGATATAAAGGTATGCTTATTTGATTTTCTAAGAAATTACGAAACACACAAATGGAGTCTACACTTCATCTCATTATTTATGTGAATTAATAGAACTATATTGAGAAAGTGCCAAATTACAATAATCTAAAAGGGTTCTTACATTATGCAAAGATAAGCTAGTGGGATATTCATAGCCCTTATAATTTTTATTAGATACATGTGCTCCAATATATGGAATAATAAAATTTTCCCTAAGGGCTACCTATGAGAGGAATTTGATTTCAAAAGGTGAATAATAAAAGTAAACTAATGTATCCTGAAGGGCAACTAGCAAAGGAAGTTTTGGAATACATGAAGTATACAGACACGATGGTTCCTACATTGAAAAAGTTTATTAAATTTCAAAGCTCTTAGTTTGATAATAAAGGAAGAAATTTAAGATGATAGAGTATTAAAAGAGTTGTTTCTAACTTAGAAATATATGTCTTTTTGTATAGGACATTGCATGATAAATTTTGGACAAAAAGATTATAAAAAGAATAATTATCAAAGAAAAGAGTGTATCTCCTTCAAAATGGAGATAGAGGGAGGAACCCATTTTAAATGTTAATGTAGAGCCATGTGGTGTTGCATAGGTTGCACTAGAAAATGGCCTATTACCAATCATTAAGGTGAGCATTATGGAGTGCCATCATATTCCAAGATGTCCATGATAGAAGTGGTATGGCAAAGAATGTATTGCATGGAGTGTTATTATGATCCAAAACATCCATGGTAGAAGTGGTATGGCCTAAAAGGTAGGTGAATATCATTATGATCCAATGGTAGAAGTGGTATGGTCCAAGATGTCCCATGGTAGAAGTAGTATGGTCCAAGATGTCCCATGGTAGAAGTGGTATGGCTAAAAATGTATGATGAGATAGTGCAATGTAAAGTGTTTGTGGTGTGATACACGTGGGTGTGGTACCAAACTCTCAAAATTTTTATGATGCACTAAATGAGTGGAAAGTGTGTGTACTTTCATGGTAGTGGGGTAGGCAAAGCTTCATACACTCTACAATTTTGAACTAAAGGCATTGGGTGGAAGCATGTTAACATGCTATGCTTTTTTGGGTTGTTAGCAATGGTGGTTAAAAAAATGGGCATGTGGTAAAATTTTTGCAAATCAAATCATAATTTGTCAGAGATTATACATCAAGATTCTTTGTTTCAATAGCTTTTCAATGATATATAGCATGATAGGAAATTTTGCATTGTGGGTCATGTTTGGATCTAGTTTAGCACATCCAAAAAATTGTGCTAATTAGCATTTACTTGGGAGGACATGCTTTTTTGAGCACGTTAACATGCTTTGACCCCATTACAAACCTTATGATGATAAGACCATCCATAAAACCCCATGGTAAAATTATGTACAAAACATTGTTAGGTATGATGGTTAATGATTAGAAAGAGCCACATTATTGCTTATAAATTGTGTATAACTATATGCAACCAACCTTTCTAATGGGGTAGGCAAAGACTTTATGCAACCAACATTGTTAGGTATGACAGTTAATGATTAGGAGAGCCACATATTGCTTATATATTGTGTATAACTATATGCAACCAACCTTTCTAATGGGCTAGGTGAAGACTTATGCACTCTAGACTTTAGAGATAAATGCATTACAAAACTTAGGATAAAGTTCATCCATAAAACCCTATGCTACAAGTTATGTACAAAAAGATGGTTAGGTATGACGGTCAATGATTAGGGAGAGCCACATTGTTGCTTAGAATTTATGTATAGCTAATATGTGGCTTGTAAATTGTGAATACTAACTCTACATGAAGCCAACCTTTCTAATTTATAGGAAATAAATGGTGATCCACAAGGCCCAAATTCATGATCATAGAGGATCTTGTCATTTCATAACACACAACAATATATTGAGAGAAAATCAAAATAATAAGGTATTTGAGTGTTGAAGTTTATAAGCTCTAAAAACATACTTGCACATCTATTGGTCAATGAAAATTTGAACTATGTGTATAGCTCCCAAGTTGTCCTTAGGTGAGTAGCTCTGAACATAATTGCATATCTGTTGGTCAATGAAGATCTGATCTATGTGTAGAACTCCCAAGGTGTCTTTAGGTAAGTAGCTTCTTAGATTTTCTCGTGTCTTTAGAACTCCCAAGGTGTCTTTAGGTAAGTAGCTTCTAAGATTTTCTCATGTCTTTAGGTAAGTAGCTTCTAAGATTTTCTTGTGTCTTTAGGTAAGTAGCTTCTGATCTATGTGTAGAACTCCCAAGGTGTCTTTAGGTAAGTAGCTTCTAAGATTTTCTCGTGTTACAACATAGATCAAATCTCATAGGACTAAGTTCAAAAGGATAAACCACCATACCCAAATCAATGGCTCTAAATAATATATCAATAAAAAACACATTTATGTGTGGCCACTGGCCAAAGTGTCCAAGGACGCTAAATTTAAAACACCGTAATGAGAAGGTGGTTAAGAGTGGTTCAACACCAAGAATAGAAATTGAGGCTGATTGTTAACTCTCTAGGAATGTATGCATTCCCAAGGTGGGGCTTGGGGGTCATTAAATTGAGGTGGCACAATCTTATCATAAAAGGAGGTAAAGGATTAGTATGACTAGCAAGTTAGGAATAACGACATGTCATTTGTTGACATTAAAAATGCTATTGACGGGGCCACCTGGAGATCCTGTCCAAAAAGGTGCGCTACTCGATACGAATCGTGGATCCACAAATAATTTGGACCCAACAAAAGGTTCACTTTGCAGCAAAAGACACGACGTTCGAGATCCAGATAATAGATCCGAGCTGAGCGAACAACCCGCCTTTGGGATGCAACACGCTAATTTGACCTTCTAGTTAGTGCATTTGACGATAATTGTTGTCCATCACATAATTGAGGTCCATAGAGGCCCCATTTTCTTGTCTCTCTCTCAGTGCTCACCTTTTTTTTTATACCTTACAACAAATGTTGTGGCTTGCCAAAGCAAAAAGAAATCCGGGTGAAGGAATCATGAACGTAGTTGTTGACCATTATCAAGGAGTCCCATTAGGCGTCATTTTCTCGTCCCAAGATACCCATAGTGCCAATCTTTTTATATCTAAAAGTTGTTATCTTTCCACTTGGGTGGCTCAAGGAATCTCTCTCTCTCTCTCTCTCTCAAAAGAAGCATGGCATGCATTATTAGAACCTTGTTCATTGTACAAATAGCACTTCGATGTATATGTCTTATTATGAAATCACACGAAATGCATTGGATCTCCTAATGGCTAATTTCTCTAAGCAAACTCCCTATTTCACATCCATTCTCACATTGTTAATTGAAATGGTGATCCAAATCTTGCCTAGTAAAAAAGACCATGAACATGCATTCCTTGCTAGTTAAGGCTCATTTGTGATGTACACCTTGAGAATAAATCATATATTCAACTCTTCATTTTGTACTTTTGAAGTATATGGAAACACTTTCTTAGCAAAACATCGGAACATTTTTTTTTTGGGGGGGAGCTATAAGTATATGGAAAACTTTCTTAGAAATAACAAAATAACAATAAATAGGAGGAATAATGTGTACTTCTTAGTAGGATACATGGGTCCCCCTTAGCAACTCCCCCTCTTTTCTCTCTTTGTGCACCCATCTACCACCTCCAACCATCTTGTCTCCTCTTTGCCTTGTTTAGTCCTTCATTTCCCTCTAGCATATTGTTGTACGCACACTAACCTCCAACCATCTTGTCTCCTCTTTGCCTTGTTTAGTCCTTCATTTCCCTCTAGCATATTGTTGTACGCACACAAGAAAGAGAGCACATGCATGAATGGAAAATAGTATGTGTGAGGCTCCCACCCAACCCACTCATCAATCACATAATTTGTGAAAAATTAACAAATGTTGTAGAAATCAATCCTTTAGAACTTGGACCTCACTCAATCACCAACTCATGGAAATCACAAGAGAAATAAGAATTCTCTAGAAAATATAATTTCTATATTTCAAAAAAGGTATAAAAAACTGCTCATGAATGAGCTTGGACCACCCAACCACCCCTATTGTAAGTTATCACACTCTCAAAAAACCTTATCTTGTAATAGTAAGGAGAAATTTGCAAAAGATCTTTCCCTTTATTGAGGTTCGAACACCATCCAATTATGTGTCAACTTTCATTCCAACATGTCTAGAACTATCATTTGAGTAGGATGTGTTGGCTTTCATTCCAACTATTGAGGTTCGAACACCATCCAGTTATGTGTCAGCTTTCATTCCAACATGTCTAGAACTATCATGAGAGTAGGATGTATATCAATTTAAAGAATCTGATCATCTTGAACTGCTCGGTGTGGCACAAGTTTGAAGTGATTGATGAACTTCTGGCATCCACTTAATCACTGTGGGGGGTCACTTTGTTAACCCCTTATGTAACACGTTGTGTGGACAAAAATAGAGTTGGTAATGTGTACATACGTGTGCATGGCGTGTGTGAAGGTTTTGCTTTTGAGAACATTGCCAGGTGTACAAAGTAGATGGTTTTGATGTGAGCATGTACAGGCCTGTCCGGAATGTAGTGCTGGAGGTGAGATCAGCTGCTTGGTAGTTTGGATTTGTGTGCGTGTCCCAAGTACAGTGGGCACTGTGGAAGTTGCATTTGAATGTATGTGGAGATTGGGGGAGCAATTATTGATGTGGCCGATGTATTTTTGAGCATTGGTGTGAAAGCTATTGGGGGTGGCCATCTTGTAGGCCTTAAAAGAAATAAAACAATGGTTGATGTGGCTAACTAAAGCATGACCGCGAGGAGCTTTAAATGGCTGCCCAGCGCATACCATCCAGAAGTTGGCGAAGCATGGAGAGGTGGCGGGTGATGCGCGAGCTGCAGGAAAAGGTGGAGGCCGTGTTGTTTAAGGACCGGGGGCCTTTAATTTTTTGGGGGAAGCAGACACAGGCTCAGAGAAGAGCTTGGGTTGGCTGTAGCTGAGTAGAGCCTAGCAGAGCAACTGTGGACCGCCTGCAAGGAAAGAGTCGCCTCGTAGAAGGACCGGCTGGCTGAGGTTTTGCAGAGAGATGCCTTTGGGCGTGTGTCCATCGTATAGAGACTGGGGGCCTCCTTTGAGCAGAGCAGCGAAGAGGTGTGTACAGCTACAACTGTAAAGAGAGAAGGCGGCTCTGGTGTGAGTGTAGAGGGCGCAGTGGTCAAGCCGACGTGTAGGTGGCTGACAGCGCAAGGGATGAAGGCGCAGGTGCTGCTGGCGAGCTGAACCAAGATACTGTGTGGTGACCGCCTCGTGGAAGAGAGGTGCTGGAGAGTAGGTAGAGCGTAGTTGATTAGCGCTGGAAGGTGTCTGGCGGGTAGCCTACGACAGGTGGTGTGGAGCGTAGCCGAGTGTGGGAGAGCTTGTGAGTCAAAAGCTGATGGTGGCTGGCGCATAGCAGCTAAGGCAACTAGTGGAGGGTGAGGTTGGCAGAGGTTCTAGCTGCTGGTTGACGGGCTGATAGTGCAAGGAGTGTGAGGCTGGCGCTAAAGGCAACAGGCTGTCGACTTGCAGAAAGGTCACCTAGGAGAAACTAGGAGTTCAAGGGACACGTAAGGGCATTGAAGGTGCTAGCACGTGTAAGAAGAGAAGCAGAGCAGCTGGCAAGGAGCTGTAAAAGCAAAGAGTGCAGAGGAGTGGCCACCTTGTGGAAAAGGAGGATGCTGCTCGAGTGATCGTGCGAGGGTTGGTGGGGCCAGTAGCAATGCAGAGGAAGTGGCTGACAGAGGATCAGCATAGAGACCCGGAGAGAGAGTGGTTTCTCTGGTGAATTATCCTCTTCTGGAGACTCAGGCCAGAGTTGTAAATTCTCTTGATTAGCTGTGGTTGGTATTTGGTGATGCCAGAGAGTTCTTTTTTGTTTCTTTGTTTGTTTGGGTACAAGTTGTGACAGCCAGATCTGAAATATAAATCTTGTTCATGCTCTTGGGCCTGGTTTTCTGGTGTATTTATATGCGTGTGTGGAAGTGTGGCACCCTATAAGGGCGTAAACAGCTTTACCGCTTCCGTGCCATCACTTTTTGGTGCCTCCACAGAGGAGCAGATTTCCTTCGGTTTGTGAAAGAAGACAGGGGCTATGTGAAGCAAGATTTGGAAGAATGGCTCAAGATTTTTCGGAGTATTGGGGATTGCCACAGGAGAGTGCAGTCAGGTTTCTAGAGAAGATGGAATTTACAGCCTTGATGAAAGATAGGGCAACCCCGCCGGAGATCCTCTCTCAGATTTTGACTTATTGCTTGCAGGGTGATGCAAAAACATGGCTACAGATGTTTGTGACTACACATAGGAACATTCATCAACAGGATCCTGAGTACCGTGTAGTCAGAGCTGCATTTTTGACACAGTTTGCCCGTGTGAGGAGTCTGAATGAAGTGTGGAAGGAGTTGTGTAACATTCAGCAGAAGGACGATCAGGACATGGATCAGTATCTGATAGAGTTTGGTAGACTGTGGAGTCTATGGTGTGAGGCTTTGATTCCTGAAGTACCCCTGCAGATGATAAAGAGAGACCGGTTTGTGGTTGGTCTGGAGCCAACCCTCCGTCTTCTGAAGGTGGAGCTGAAGAACCTGGATAGCTTTGAGGAGGCTGTCAGAGTAGCTTGAGAGAAGGAGTGGAAGGTGAAGCGTCTGAGGCAGATGGGAATACAGGAAGAGCCGAAGAAGTTTGTGAAGATGCCAGAGATTGAGAGTATACATCCTGAAAGGGAAGCTGCTGTTGTTCCTGAATAGGAGGACACTTTGAAGAGGGACATACATGATGCAGTGGAGCTCATGAAGTCTCTAAGTTTGAATTGGATGGAAGCAGGTGGAAAGGGAAGAAGCCGAGGGGCACCAATTAATAGAAGAGATAATATGTCAACAGGTGAAGGGAATATGGGAGGAACAGGGAGAGGACAGGGCTACTATTTAAGCAATGTCCAATGCTGGAACTATGGGGAGCGAGGACATATTAGCCCTCAATGTGACAAACCGCCCAGAGCAGGTGGTGGAATGTATCCTGTGATGTAGAGGACTAATGATAGATCGGGGGATCATAGTGTTGAAGTAAAAGATCCAAATCAACCCTCTACCAGTGGAGTTAAATGGGAGGATAAAGGAAAGGGACCAGCTCTCAGCCTGATAGGAGTAGAGGCCATTCCAGAGATTATGCCTATGGCAAAGAGGACGAGAAGTACAATGACAGAACCTGAACCATCTTCTAAGAAAGGTAAACATATCCAATTTGATATAAGCCCTCAACCAGAGAAGAAGAAGAGGAAGCCAAGAAGACATTATAAAACTTCAGATTTGCATATTGGTCAAGGTCAGGAGGAGTATACATTGATGGGAGATTTAAAGGGAAGGGTAGCCAATATAACTTTTGCCCAATTGCTTGGATTGTGTCCGAAGCTTAAGAGAGAGTGGAAGAAGTTGGCAAATCCGAGGAAAGTAAATGAGCAGGAGCCCACACAAGGTGAAATGGAGCTGATGTCTGTGGAAGATCTTCCTGATATTTGTCCATCGGTGTGGAAGTGTGAGTGTTGGAGAAGCATATGTTGATGGCGGTGCACAAATCAGTGTAATGACTCAGTCCTGTATGGAGAGATTGGGGTTAAAGCTGAATGCTAGTTCAGATTTTAGACTCTGTTTGGCAAATCATGCAAAAGTGAAGTGTTTGGGTATATGTACAGAAGTGCAGTGACTGCTTTTGGTGTGGTTTGCAACATAAATTGCCATATTATGCCGACTGGTTTGGGAGCTTATCCACTGATTTTGGGCAGACCTTGGCTCAGACAGGTGGGTGCCATCCAAAATTGGAAAAGGGGAACTATAACAGTACATAATAAGAGAGGAAGAGCCAGGAAGTTCAATATGAGTAGTAAGCGGGAAATGAAGAGTGAGCCTAAAGAAACAAGTGCTAATGAATATACAGATAGTGAAACTGAAGAAGAGAGTTCTACTTTTGATGATGAGAGTCAGGTATCATTTATAATGAAGGAAGAAAATGAGCATGTGATGCAAGCTAAAGAGGAGTTAAGAGAGGAAGAAGAGAGCACTTGAAGATATGGACAGTCTGATGCAGCCTCCATCACCCAGTACAGAGAAAGAGAAGCTGTTACAGGGCATGCTGAATCCTAGATTGCAGCCAGTGGAGAAAGAAGAGTATATGAAGGTAATACATAAATTCCCTCATTTGTTCATTACTTCATATGAAGAGATCCGAGGATTCAAATGTGAACCAATGCCTATAGTATTGAAAGAGGGTGTGAGGCCAGTGTTTCAGAAACTGAGAAGGATAAATAGAGAGCTATTGCTTGTGTTAAGAGAGGAGTTGAGTAAGTTGTTAAAAGCAGGGTTAATTCCAGTAGATCACTCAGATTGGGCAAATCCAGTGGTCTTTACTCCAAAGCATACAGGTGGGTGGAGAGTTTGTATTGATTACAAGCCTCTAAATGCTGCAACAAAAAGCAATCACTATCCTCTGCCGTTCATTGATGATATTTTGGACAGGGTAGCTGGATATGAGAGGTATAGTGTATATTTTGGACAGGGTAGCTGGATATGAGAGGTATAGTGTATGCGATGGCTTCTCTGGGTATTTTCAGATCTCAATTGCTGAGGAAGATCAGGCTAAAACCACTATCATTACACCGTGGGGTTGCTTCTGTTACCGAGTAGTTTGGTTTGAAAAATGCACCCTCGTGGTATCAGAGAAACACTGACAGAGTACTTGCACCTCTTCTAGATCATTTTGTGAGAGCTTTTTTGGATGATATATGTGTATATAGTTCTCAAAAGGAACATGGTAATAAATTGGAGCAAGAATTTTCTAAAATGGATGATGCAGGTGGATAGCTGAATCCAAAGAAGTGTCATTTAGGATATTCAAAGGTGAACCTGTTGGGGCATATGATATCTCAGAATGGAATTGAACCTGATCCAGAGAAGATAAAAGCTCTTGTCTTATTATCTGCACCATCAACATCCAGGTAGCTACAGACTTTTGTCCAGAAGGTAAAATATATGGCAAGATTTGTTCCTTTAATGTCTCAATTGCTTTACCCTCTTCAGTAGGCTATGAAGAAGGAACCATTGCAATGGAATGAAGAATGCGAGGAAGTGTTTGAGAAAGTAAAAGAGTTATTGGGAGGTATTTCCAGTGTAAAAGCTCCGGAATTTCTCCTAGGTTTTTTATGTGAATCCATCTTTTGGTCCGGATGTAGTTGGAGCAATCTTAATGCAGAGAGGAGATGAATCCAGATATATGAAGCCTGTGTATTATGCAAGTAGAGTGAAGACAGAAGCAGAGAGGAAATATACTGAGGCTGAATTGGTTTTGTCAAGTCTGGTGTATGCATGCAGAAAGTTCAGGTCATATCTTCTGATGAAACCATTTGTGGTTCTGACAAACTATACTCTACTCCCTCAGCTGGTGAATGGTACTTCACTCTTAAAAGGTATGATGCGATGGTTAGTGGAGCTTCAAGAATATGATTTCTCATTTTTGATTGAAGATACTTGCAAGGCAACTCTGGCAGATCTTCTAACATACAAGGATGGCCCGATACTGGTGAAGGAAGTGGATTCAAAGATAGAAAAAGAGGAACAAATTATCATTCCCGGAACTCATGTTTTATTCTTTGACGGTTCATATAAGAGGAGTATACATCAAGCCACCCCGGGGGTATATAATCCAGGATTCAGAAGGCGTGCTGATTCTAAAGGATGGGATACTTCTGGAAGCTGAAAGTAACAATGAAGCTGAAAGTAACAATGAGGCTGAATACACAGCATTGTTTCAAGGGTTGCAGGTTGCTTTAAAATAGAAAATTCAAAAGCTAATCATAAAGGGAGATTCTCTATTAGTAGTAAAGCAGGTCTTGGGTAGCTGGCGAGCAAAAAATCTGAGATTAAAAGAATGTCTAGCTGATGTTAGAAGGCTGCTACATCAATTTACAGCATGGGGTATTCAACATGTGCGGTGGGAGGACAATCATATAGCACATGAGTTGGCTCAGGAGGCAATTAATCAGGATCCAGTAATTGTAAAAATCAAAGAGCCACTATACAGAGGGAGGGAATACCTGTCCAGAGTGGTGGATTACTTACTCTCAGGTCGCTTGCCTGAAGAGCTCAAAAAGGCCAAAAGTATCATTTTATCAGGAAAAGTAAGCATTATGTCATGATTGGAGATGAATTATACATGCAAGGAGCTGATCGGGTATTAAGAAGAATTCCCTGGAGGGAAGAAATTTATTATATTCTATCTTCAAATCATGAGGGAGCATGTGGGGGTCATTATGCATTTAAGATCACCTTGCAGAAGATATTACTGGAGGGTTATGTATGGCCTTCCATCCAAAAGGACATTCAACACTGGTGCAGGTCTTGTCATGAGTGCCAGAGAATGGGGAAGAGAATCTTAAAAATGGAGCTGAGAAATATCATGCTGGTATATGACATTTTTGAAAGATGGGGAGTGGATGCAGTTGGACCACTTCCCAGGACAGCCAGAGGAAAGTGTTATGTGCTTACTGCGGTGGATTACCTATCAAAATGGGCAGAAGTGAAGGCAGTGAAGAGAGTGGATAGTAAAGAGGTGGCTGATTTTGTGTATGAACATATATGCTGCAGATTTCGTATTCCTCTGGAGATATTATCAGATAATGGTCCTGAATTTTGAGGAGAGGTAGTTGACCATTTATGCAGAAGATTGAATATCAACCACAAGTACTCCACTCCTTAACACCCTCAATGCAATGGCTTGAATGAAAGATTCAATGGTGAATTTAAGCTGATGATAACCAAAATGACAGAAGGCCATATCAAGAATTGGGATATAGAGATGAATCGTGTATTATGGGCATACAGGGTTGCAGTAAAATCTGGTACACAATTCTCACCCTTTCATTTAGTTTATGGGAAAGAAGCACTCATGCCTATTGATGTGGAAATTCCAGCTTTGAAGTTCTTGATTGAAGAAGGGCATGAGCCTATTAATTGTTACAGAGAAAGATTACTGGCCTTGCAAATAGTCCAGTTGGACAGAGAGCTAGCTTTTGGTCATTATGCAGCGATGCAATTAAAAAGACAAGAGAGAGAGAATGAGAAGGTGGAGCAGAAAGAAATTGAAGAGGGTGATCTGGTTCTCAGGTATAATAGCAAGCTGGATAGTACTTTTCATACTGCATTCCAGACAAAGTGGGAAGGCCCGTATAAAGTTGAGAGAAAATTTGATAATGGGAGTTATCAGCTTGCTGATTTGAATGGAAAGAAGCATAAAAGGAGAGTGAATGGTTTACGACTGAAGAAATATTTTGCTCGATTGGTGTTACCAGTGAAAGAAGAAGATCAGGAAGCTTGTGATGCATGTCAGGAGGTTGTGGAGAGTACAGAGGAAAATCTGAATATTTCATCCCTGTTTGTACAGCTGCTGGACATGAATGTCTCAGCAGAAGTAGGGGGTTGCTAAATATGTGTGGACAAAAATAGAGTTGGTAATGTGTACATATGTGTGCATATGTGTACGTATGTGTGCATGGTTGCTAAATATGTGTGGACAAAAATAGAGTTGGTAATGTGTACATATGTGTGCATGGTGTGTGTGAAGGTTTTGCTTTTTGAGAACATTGCCAGGTGTACAGAGTAAATGGTTTTGATGTGAGCATGTACAGGCCTGTCCGGAATGTAGTGCTAGAGGTGAGATCAGCTGCTTGGTAGTTTGAATTTGTGTGCACGTCCCAAGTACAGTGGGCATTGGTGGAAGCTGCATTTGAATGTATGTGGAGATTGGGGGAGCAATTATTGATGTGGCCGATGTATTTTTGAGCATTGGTGTGAAAGCTATTGGGGGCGGCCATCTTGTAGGCCTTAAAAGAAATAAAACAATGGTTGATGTGGCTAACTAAAGTTTGACCGCGTGGAGCTTTAAATGGCTGCCAGCACATACCATCCAGAAGCTGGCGAAGCATGGAGATGTGGCGGGTGATGCGCGAGCTACAGGAAAAGGTGGAGGCCATGTTGTTTAAGGACCGGGGGCCTTTAGTTTTTTGGGGGAAGCAGACACAGGTGCAGAGAAGAGGTTGGGTTGGCTGTAGAAAGCTGAGTAGAGCCTAGCAGAGCAACTGTGGACTGCCTGCAAGGAAAGAGTCGCCTCGTAGAAGGACCGGCTGATTGAGGTTTTGCAGAGAGACGCCTTTGGGCGTGTGTCCATCGTATAGAGACTGGGGGCCTCCTTTGAGCAGAGCAGCGAAGAGGTGTGTACAGCTGCAACTGTAAAGAGAGAAGGCGGCTCTGGTGTGAGTGTAGAGGGCGCAGTGGTCAAGCCGACGTGTAGGTGGCTGACAACGCAAGGGATGAAGGCGCAGGTGCTGCTGGCGAGCTGAACCAAGATACTGTGTGGTGACGACCTCGTGGAAGAGAGGTGCTGAAGAGCAGGTAGAGCGTAGCTGATTAGTGCTGGAAGGTGTCTGGCGGGTAGCCTACGACAGGTGGTGTGGAGCGCAGCCGAGTGTGAGAGAGCTTGTGAGTCAAAAGCTGATGGCTGGTGTCAGGCTAAAATCTAAGAGGTGTTTTTGGTCAGTGTACATATGGTGCGTGTGGTGTGTGAATAAAATTTGCCCTGAATGCCCTGGCAAGTGTACAGGCCGAGTGGTTTTGTTGTGAGCTGGTATTTGCACGTGTTTGTTCCGGAGAAAATGCTGGAGATCTGGAGTTTTATTGCATCAGTATGGTGTGCCGATGGTTACTAAATGCAGAGCACCGGGTGGAAGTGGTCATGATTAGTAAGTGGATGCTGATGAAGACAACGGGCAAGTACTCTCGCATTTATTTGGAAGCTGAGCGGGCACCGTATTTTCTGGAGAAGAAAGGAAAAGGAGGGTCTCTTTTATTATTTTGTGGCCATCATTTTGTGTTTGGGGGCTTTTAAAAAAATAATAAAAAATATTGTATATGGCCAATTTAGAAGGCCACATGGAAGGGAAAGGTGGCGGCCAGCAGCAGATCTTCGAGAAGGTGATGGGGTGGTGAGATTGGAGAAAAGGGGAGCCAGGCGAAGGGAAAGAGTGGGCCGCCTTTGACGAGGAGAGGTGAGAGCTGGAGGCGACCATCCTGCAGAGAGAGAGAGGATCCGGGTGCGGTAAGGTGGCTGGCCCTTGCAAAGGCGCTGCAGCGAGTGAAGAGGCATAGGCCGGCGGGCGTCGCTTGCATCAGGAGAAAAGGGGGTCGCCAGCTGCTGCAGAGGAGATAACCGGGTGCAGTGAGAGTGCGGACCGCCGTGTGAAGAGCACTAGAGGCGAGGCTCTGGTGTGTGTGCTGGCTGGACAAAGAGGAGTCGCCGGCGCTTGCTGCAGAGTGAACTGGAGGCGACTAGAGAGGGTCGCCAGAGGTGATGAACAGAGGTGCTTGCTGAGACGGGGACGTCTGGGCTCAGGCGGTGTGGCTGCCTTGTGTGTGTGTGAAGGACAGCGTAGGGTTGGTGCAAAGAGGCGCAGCTGCAAAGCGCAAGTGTGAGGCGCTGCTGGCGAGGACAGATGAAGGGTGCGCAGCCATCAAGAGTGAAGAGGTGGTGGGGCCTCTGTGTAAAGAAGAGCATCGCAACAGCAGGTTAAGTGAAGGCACAGTTGTGTGCATGAGAAGGGAACCGCCTAGGAGCTGCTGGTGGCAAGGTGAACAGCTAAAGGGCTGGAGTACAGCTGGGTGAACAAGAGAAAGAGGCTGCAGGTTTTTTGGTTGTTGGGTCGAGGGTTGATGATTGAAGCAGCAGAGAGGGCTGCTATTTGGAAGGGATTGTGATGTGGCTTGGGCTAGGTATCTGGGATGCTGCGGTGAGCAGTGGTTCGTGGTGAAGAGATTGTGCAAGGCTCTGGTGGTTGGTGAAGCTGCTGGTCACGACATACAGAGAGTGGGAGCTGCTGAGTGAAGGTTAGCTGGTGTGGGCGCCTTCTGGTGAGAGTAGCTGGTCTTGTGTGGGCGATGATTGCAGGCAGTGCGTGGATGCTGACTTGAGAGGGAGCCTTGGTTTTTTGTGTGTGTTGAGTGCAGAAGTGGTGCTGATGTGTGGGCTGGAGACAGTGGGGCTCGCCTACGACAATTGGCAGGTAGCAGCAGACAGAGAGTAGCCAGGCTACAGAGGAAGTGGAGAAGGGTTGCTGGTGTGGGCGCCCTCTGGAGATTACAGGGACCGGGAGACAGAGGCTTGGTCGTCAGACGCAAGGGTGTATTCCCTTGGCAGTAAATCCTGGCCAGAGTCCTGGTCTTTGGTGTATTTGCTGTGTTTATACAGTGTGTATGGTGTTGTGTTTTTTGCTGAATGATCATCTGTCCTTCATGGTTCTGAGTTGTCTTATGGTGTGGGTGGGTGGCGAATGTTGAGAGAGTGTTCCAGCCGGTGGCTGGTGGTGCCCCGTTCGTGGTAGTTTTTCCAAGTTTGCGAGGTGGAAGGGCTATAGAGGCAGGTTCTTTCTTCTTTTTTTCACCTCACATCCTTCTGGTGCCCCCACTGAGGAGTTGCTCAGGCATTGTGTGACTGAGGAGTGGCTCAGTTGACAGAGGATAGCTCAGGGATTTCTCTTACGAGGGTGTATGCCCCAGAGTGAGAGATTGAAGGAAGGTGTTTTTGGGTTTTTGCTTGGGATTGGAAGTGAAGTTTGGGGTTAAGATGATGTCTTACCCAGAGTTTTATGGTGGTCCGAATGAGGATGTGGCAGACTTCTTGGAAAGGATGGAGGTTGCATGTATAAGCAACCATATCAGTGAGCAGGTACAGGTGTTGCGGCTATTGAGCATCTATTTGAAAGGGGATGCAAGGACCTGGTACAGGACTTATGAGGAGTCATTAAGGGATGCTGTTCCACGCATTGAGATGACTGAGGATGGATTGAAGACAGCACTCAGCAACAGGTTCAAGAAGGTGGAAGACCCCGACAAGGTTTGGCATGAGGTGCAAGCTCTGACACAAGGTGAGTTTGAATCAATAGATGATTATATGAAGAAATTTTCTTTGCTATGGGAGACTCTATGCAGGGCTTTGGGAGAAGACCAGGTGCCGCCTGATATGATGAAGAAGAACAAGTTTGTAGCTGGACTTAAGAGGAGTATTCGCTGGAAAGTGGAATTGAAGAAGCCCAGGTCTTTTGAGGATGCGGTGGAAATTGCTAAGTCAAAAGATTGGAAACTGCAGCAGATGAATCAGCTGGGGATGATTCCAATTGTAGCACAACCGGAGATTCGTAGAGTGGAGGCTACACCCATGAGTGCAGTGATTGAGAGGATGAAGCCCACTGAAGCCCAAGCTATGCAGATGGTGCCACAAGCTAGTCAAGGAGTATCTATGGTTTCTGCAGGTTCTGATGAGGGATTGCGACAGGATATGAAGCAGATGGTTGATCTTATGAAGAATTTGAGCTTAAATTTAATGGGGAGTACAGGTGGTGGACGTGGTAGAGGCCGTGGCAATAATTATGAAGGGGGAGATGGACAAGCAGGGTATGGACGTGGTCGCGGTAGGGGCCGTCATTTCATCCCTACATGCTGGAACTGTGGTGAACTTGGTCATCTGAGTACAGATTGTGATAAGCCTCAACGTATGGGTGGTGATATGTACCCACTACCTTCACAGCTACCTGATAGGTCGAATGATTATGGTATTGATATCAGGGATCAAGCAGGTCCGAGTGGAATCACAGCTGAAGAGAAGGGTAAAACTAAGGTGATAGATGTGGTCACCCTTGAGAAGATGAAGGAGACAGAAGCAGATGTGATGCCTTTAGGAAAACGGATGCCACAGGAAAGGGAAAGCAAGGATGCTGCAGGACCCAGCAAGAAGAAAGGAAAAGTGAAGGAAGGAGAAGATGTGAAGGTCAAGCAGAAGAGGAGGTCTCGTAGGAAGTTTCAGGTAACTGATTTTCCACTAGGGGGTGGGCAGGATAGCTATAGTTTGCAAGAGGATATGGCTGAAAGGAAGGCTAACATTACTTTTGGGCAATTGATAGAGTTAGCTCCTAATTTGAAGCGTCAGTGGAAAAGACTTGTGAACCCGAGAGAGAAGGAGCCTGCCAAAGGGATAGTGACTGTTCTATCTGTCCAGGAGTTACCTGACATATGTCCTGTGGTGAATGTGTGGTATAAAGGGAAGAATCTGGGAGAGGCATACATAGATGGTGGAGCACAGATTTGTGTGATCACATTAGCAGCTGTGGAGAGGCTTGGTCTTGATTTTACTGAAGCATCTGGATTCCGTATTCGGCTGGCTAATCATCAGAAAGTCAAATGCTTAGGTATGATTAAGGAGTTAGAGTTGGAAGCTTTTGATGTGAAAGTGCTTGTGGATTGTCATGTTATGCCTGCAGGAATGGGTGCATTACCCATTATTTTGGGAAGACCATGGCTGAGAGCAGTGAAGGCTGTTCAGGATTGGAGGAAAGGGGTCATTACTCTGTATGATAGGAGAGGGGATAAGAAGCAATTTAATATGGATAATCAAAAGCCTGTCAGTGATGAAGAGGAGAGTGAAGCTGATTCGAGTGATGACACGACCAGTAGCACCACTACTAGTGAGGAAACAGAGGATACTTCATCTAGTGAGGAGGATGCAGAGATGGATGCTCTGGTTATTGATGAGGAAGTGCTTGCTGATGAGGTTGCTGAACAAGAAGAAGCTATACATGAGGAATGCGAAGAGGTACAAGTGGATCATGAGAAAAGGTATGCCTGTGATGTGAAAGAGCTTGCTTTTAAGTCTTTGGATAATGAACCTGTGTGGGATGAGTGGGATATAAACAGTCTACAGGATGATGAGCCTGAGTTGGAGCTGGATGATGAGATGTGCATGAATGTTAAAAAAGCCATGATCAGAATTGAGGCTATGAAGAAAGAGAAGCAACAGAAGGCTTTGAATGCTGCTGCTATGGATGAGAGGGAGACTGCAATGGATGAAATTCTTGGTGGTTTTGATGAAGGTGAGGATACAAGAACTCAGGTAGATGCTTTGGGAATGGTGCCTGTCGAAAGGGAGTTTGTTTTGCCTGTAGTGGCTGGCTTTGATGGTGAGGCTACTTATGCTGATGGACAGGAAAATGTTATGGTACAGCAGGTTTTTTTTGATGAAGCTTTCATCAGTTTTTACCCTCAGCAGGAGTTGCTGCACTGGTTCTCCGATATTGGTGCTGATCGTATCAGGGATTTTGGGTTTGAGATGAGGCAGGATGGTGTCTATGTCAGGAGCTTTGTCTCGAGAAGCTCTGGTGTTGTGTTGTGGGATACGGGATGGAAGATTATGCCTGTGGAGGATGACAGAGTTTCTTGGATCATTTGGAACAGAGATGTGTTGATTACACTGTATGATGCTCAGAGAATTGATGGAGGGAAACGTGGTCATATGCTTTCTGCTGATCATAAATGATTCAGCAGGCTAGGGGTTGGGCAAAGTATGTCAGGCTAAAATCTGAGAGGTGTTTTTGGTCAGTGTACATATGGTGCGTGTGGTGTGTGAATAAAATTTGCCCTGAATGCCCTGGCAAGTGTACAGGCCGAGTGGTTTTGTTGTGAGCTGGTATTTGCACGTGTTTGTTCCGGAGAAAATGCTGGAGATCTGGAGTTTTATTGCATCAGTATGGTGTGCCGATGGTTACTAAATGCAGAGCACCGGGTGGAAGTGGTCATGATTAGTAAGTGGATGCTGATGAAGACAACGGGCAAGTACTCTCGCATTTATTTGGAAGCTGAGCGGGCACCGTATTTTCTGGAGAAGAAAGGAAAAGGAGGGTCTCTTTTATTATTTTGTGGCCATCATTTTGTGTTTGGGGGCTTTTAAAAAAATAATAAAAAATATTGTATATGGCCAATTTAGAAGGCCACATGGAAGGGAAAGGTGGCGGCCAGCAGCAGATCTTCGAGAAGGTGATGGGGTGGTGAGATTGGAGAAAAGGGGAGCCAGGCGAAGGGAAAGAGTGGGCCGCCTTTGACGAGGAGAGGTGAGAGCTGGAGGCGACCATCCTGCAGAGAGAGAGAGGATCCGGGTGCGGTAAGGTGGCTGGCCCTTGCAAAGGCGCTGCAGCGAGTGAAGAGGCATAGGCCGGCGGGCGTCGCTTGCATCAGGAGAAAAGGGGGTCGCCAGCTGCTGCAGAGGAGATAACCGGGTGCAGTGAGAGTGCGGACCGCCGTGTGAAGAGCACTAGAGGCGAGGCTCTGGTGTGTGTGCTGGCTGGACGAAGAGGAGTCGCCGGCGCTTGCTGCAGAGTGAACTGGAGGCGACTAGAGAGGGTCGCCAGAGGTGATGAACAGAGGTGCTTGCTGAGACGGGGACGTCTGGGCTCAGGCGGTGTGGCTGCCTTGTGTGTGTGTGAAGGACAGCGTAGGGTTGGTGCAAAGAGGCGCAGCTGCAAAGCGCAAGTGTGAGGCGCTGCTGGCGAGGACAGATGAAGGGTGCGCAGCCATCAAGAGTGAAGAGGTGGTGGGGCCTCTGTGTAAAGAAGAGCATCGCAACAGCAGGTTAAGTGAAGGCACAGTTGTGTGCATGAGAAGGGAACCGCCTAGGAGCTGCTGGTGGCAAGGTGAACAGCTAAAGGGCTGGAGTACAGCCGGGTGAACAAGAGAAAGAGGCTGCAGGTTTTTTGGTTGTTGGGTCGAGGGTTGATGATTGAAGCAGCAGAGAGGGCTGCTATTTGGAAGGGATTGTGATGTGGCTTGGGCTAGGTATCTGGGATGCTGCGGTGAGCAGTGGTTCGTGGTGAAGAGATTGTGCAAGGCTCTGGTGGTTGGTGAAGCTGCTGGTCACGACATACAGAGAGTGGGAGCTGCTGAGTGAAGGTTAGCTGGTGTGGGCGCCTTCTGGTGAGAGTAGCTGGTCTTGTGTGGGCGATGATTGCAGGCAGTGCGTGGATGCTGACTTGAGAGGGAGCCTTGGTTTTTTGTGTGTGTTGAGTGCAGAAGTGGTGCTGATGTGTGGGCTGGAGACAGTGGGGCTCGCCTACGACAATTGGCAGGTAGCAGCAGACAGAGAGTAGCCAGGCTACAGAGGAAGTGGAGAAGGGTTGCTGGTGTGGGCGCCCTCTGGAGATTACAGGGACCGGGAGACAGAGGCTTGGTCGTCAGACGCAAGGGTGTATTCCCTTGGCAGTAAATCCTGGCCAGAGTCCTGGTCTTTGGTGTATTTGCTGTGTTTATACAGTGTGTATGGTGTTGTGTTTTTTGCTGAATGATCATCTGTCCTTCATGGTTCTGAGTTGTCTTATGGTGTGGGTGGGTGGCGAATGTTGAGAGAGTGTTCCAGCCGGTGGCTGGTGGTGCCCCGTTCGTGGTAGTTTTTCCAAGTTTGCGAGGTGGAAGGGCTATAGAGGCAGGTTCTTTCTTCTTTTTTTCACCTCACAGCTGGCACATAGCAGCTAAGGCAACTAGTGGAGGGTGAGGTTGGCAGAGGTTCTAGCTGCTGGTTGACGGGCTGACAGTGCAAGGAGTGTGAGGCTGGCGCTAAAGGCAACAGGCTGTCGACTTGCAGAAAGGTCACCTAGGAGAAACTAGGAGTTCAAGGGACACATAAGGGCATTGAAGGTGCTGGCACGTGTAAGAAGAGAAGCAGAGCAGCTGGCAAGGAGCTGCAAAAGCAAAGAGTGCAGAGGAGTGGCCACCTTGTGGAAAAGGAGGATGCTGCTCGAGTGATCGTGTGAGGGTTGGTGGGGCCAGTAGCAATGCAGAGGAAGTGGCTGAGGATCAGCATAGAGAGCCGGAGAGAGAGTGGTTTCTCTGGTGAATTATCCTCTTCTGGAGACTCAGGCCAGAGTTGTAAATTCTCTTGATTAGCTGTGGTTGGAATTTGGTGATGCCAGAGAGTTCTTTTTTGTTTCTTTGTTTGTTTGGGTACAAGTTGTGACAGCCAGATCTGAAATATAAATCTTGTTCATGCTCTTGGGCCTGGTTTTCTGGTGTATTTATATGCGTGTGTGGAAGTGTGGCACCCTATAAGGGCGTAAACAGCTTTACCGCTTCCGTGCCATCAACGTGCGTTCAAGGGGTATTTAAAAAAACCCTCTACTTACGGATTTTGGAGTAAAAAAAAAACCCTTTTGTATTTCTTTTACAATAAAAGTACCCCTTTTGTATGAAAATTTTCACCATTTGAATTAAAAATCCCCTTATGTATGTTAATTTTATGTAACTCTACAAAAGAAAATAATCACTCTGGGGTGTCACTTTGTTAACCCCTTATGTAGCACGTGCGTTTAAGGGGTATTAAAAAAAACCATCTACTTACAAATTTTTGAGTTTAAAAAAAACCCCTTTTGTAACTCTGTTACAATAAAAGTATCCCTTCTGTATGAAAATTTTCACCATTTGAATTAAACATCCCCTTATGTATGTTAATTCTATGTAACTCTACAAAAGAAAAAAAACCCTTCTATTGAACTCACATGCTATCTTACATATTTTTTGGTGACCCCCCGAGCTTAATCATTGCTCTTCTATTTCTTGTGGGTTTAATAAATAAGCAAAGTTGATGAACACCACACTTGGTTGTGTATCCCTCCTTAGCTCAATACACTCCTTCCAATTACAAAATAAAGGGAAGTTGAACAGGACACTTGGTTCCTTCTCCCTAGGCTCACGAAACTCCTTCCAATCCCAACGCTTGTGGATTGGAAATTGAATATGGGGTTGATATGTGTTTTTGTGGATTGGAAGTGAATGTGGGGTTGATATGTGTTTGTCATGGAATATTTCTTGAAGTGTGTCCTTCTCCAAGAGGGTTACAATATACAATCCTCTTCTATAGATTAACTACTACCTTGTTGGGATGTGATACCTTCCTCATGTCATGTTTGTTTTAGATGTCTATGATGCCAGCATGAAAAAAATCTATAATCCTCTTCTATAGGATTGTTGTTGTGTATGTGACTACACATTTAAGTTCACAACCTATATGTTGTGAGGAGAATCCCGCGCCCCACCTAAGCATGATGTATAAATGTATGAAAGGTCCAAAAGATGGTGTGAGAAGAAACCTAGGTGGCTAAAGGCGGTGCATGACCAGGTGAAATATGCAGGTGCGCTAAAAAAAATAGGAAAGCTCATGGCGACATAAGGAATCCGGGAAGTGATGCATTCCAGAAGAATCTAGGATGACGACTTGGGTTAAAGGAGAAGAATTTTGTGTTTCTTTAAGGTGGCTTGAGTGACCACCAGAGAGGATTGAGGGAGGCGATTGCAGTTGAGAGGATTCTTGTAGATTGACGTTCGTTGTGATGCAGGCTAGAGTTCTTGTAGTTTATTTTCAAGATAGTCGAGGAAGACAACATAGTGTGAGAGGAAATTAGATATGTCAAAGCATAGGGAGAGCTAGAGAACAAAGAGTTGGCTAGGTGGAATGTCCCCTAGGCTCTTTGAGAAGCTTCTCGATTAGAGAATTGACCCATTTAATTTTCTTCTAAAAGCGACTAAAGCTGCTAAAGATGGAACTGTGAAGAGTTATCACCG
This sequence comes from Cibotium barometz, assembly GCF_041138505.1. Classification (NCBI taxonomy): domain Eukaryota; kingdom Viridiplantae; phylum Streptophyta; class Polypodiopsida; order Cyatheales; family Cibotiaceae; genus Cibotium; species Cibotium barometz. The sequence continues at coordinate 17,177,517 of NC_141070.1, forward strand.
AGGTTCACCTAAGGGAAACCCTTGAGTTTTCTTTTGCATTTTCTTTTTATGTTGGTACCCATGTCTCAGGGTTCTTGTTGAGACACTCCCCAATGTGAGAGTAAATTAGACGTGTCAGAGCAGAGGGAGAGCTAAAGAACAAAGAGTTGGCTAGGTGGAATGTCCCCTAGGCTCTCTGAGAAGCTTCTGTGTGTTAGAGACTTGACCCATCTCATTTTCTTCTCGACTGAAGCTACCGGAAGATGGAACTGTGAAGAGTTGTCACCGAGGTTCACCTGAGGGAAACCCTTGAGTTTTATTTTTCATTTTCTTTTTATGTTGGTGCCCATGTCTCAGGGCTGCTATTGAGACACTGCTATGTTTTGTCTATCTGAAGAATCCAGAGAGATTGGCTTGCGTCAATTGTGAGTGGATACAAAGACTTTCATTTTCATGTTTTGTTGTGATATGGTGTTGTTTGATTGAATTGATGGAGATGGACCACTCGGGTGTTGATTCTGAGTCAGTTTATGACACAATCACAATGAGTTAAGGAGGTACAACTAAAGGTGAAGAGGGCTTGCTCTGGTTTGTTTGAGTTTGGGAGGAGTGATCCAAGGATTTGTGGTCTGATGGGGTTTATGTGGCAGCCATGAGTCATCTATTGTTAGCCTAGTGGTTATAAGTTTAGATCCATGTTTGGTTTGAGTGTTTGGAGGGTATAGAAGTGCTAACAAAGAGGGGAGGAAGCCTAGGAAAGCTGAGTTAGTTTTAGCCTAGGAAGCCTAGGAAAGCTGAGTTAGTTTTAGCCATCCTTGAGAGGACAATGAGGTTGGAGTCAGGTGAGCCTGCAGCTATCAATAGAGAGCCAACAATGTCTATCAATAGAGAGCCAACAATGTGATATCTTATTGAGATTAGTGTAGCCTGAGGGCCTGTGGATGCTAGAGGAAACATGAGAGGAAGTTTTTGTCTCAGATACTACTTCTAATCTAGGTCAGACTGTTGAGACATAATTCAATTAGGTTTATTCAGAAAGGGGTTAGAAGATGGTCAGAAAAGGGTCCAAGAAGTTCTTGGGGTTGTAGAAATAAGTTCAACTACATTGGAGGATTGTAGAGGAGCCTAGAGGATATATTTTTGTCTTGGGATAAGTGGAGGCATTTGGAGGTAGAATTAGCCATTCTGCGTGAGGTGGAGAGGTTTCTGATCAGCTGGATGTCATCTGGTAAGGAGAGGCTTTAAAGTGAAAGATCATAGGTTCTAGATGTGAGAGATAACTAAGGAGAACTACTAGAGGAGTTAGCTGGGCCAGATAGGGAGGTTAGGAGGGTTTTGAGGAGTCTTATTGAGTCAACTGGAGGGCTGGGGACAGCAAAGCAGGGGTGGTTTGTGTTGAAATTTGAGCATAATGATGAGCTAGGGTGGATCAAACACTAGAATCAACATGATTAACAAAGTGATTAAGAAATGATTAAGACGTAATTAGTGAATAATTAGCATATAGATTAATGTAGGCATGGATACTCAAAAACCAGCAAATTCTCATTAGGGCTATGCCTCAATTTATAGTGTTTACATCAAGCATCAAATCCCTTTGATTTCTCCATGATTCACTCCCTGAATATCTCCACCTCTTGCCTGATTCTCTCCACCTCTTCTCTTTTCCCTGATTATCTCCCAGAATAACTCCACACTCCTAAATTCCCTCATGCTACCCATTATTCTCTCCCAGTAGATTCTCCTAACCTTTTCACAGGTTCTTTCACAATTACATCTCCTCTTTTACAGCCTCTATCCAAGAGCTTGTTCCCACACACACCCTTTTCACTTGTATATTTCAACACCTCCCCTCAAGTGAATACTCCTAGTACACCTAGACCCTATACCAAGTTTGCCACCCATTACTTGGAAGTCCGCGACCAGTGTCTACTCCTCCCCTCAAGTTATCTCAACACACCTGGACCCTGTATCAAGTTTCTCTCTTACTTGACAGTCCGCGACCAGTGCCTCAAGTCCCTAAACTCCATAGTCCTTGACACTCTCTCTCTCTATGTGTCCAAGGCTACTATAAGTGCCCGCGACCTTGACTAAAGTGCTCACACATACATCTACCACTTGGCCTACATCATCGGTGGCTCAGAGGTGGTTTTACTTTATTGGGGCAGGTTACATTGGGTTGTGGGCTCTCTCTCTCTCTCTCTCTCTCTCTCAGAGATTTTCACATGGCTCCTCACTCTTTGGAGCCTCACATCTTCTCTTGTCTTCAGTCTTCTTCTCGTGGCAGCATCTCTCCACGCGTCCGTCTCTTCTTTCAGTCTTCTCGGGGCAGCTTCTCTTCTCGGGGCAGCTTCTCTTCTTGTGGCAGCTTCTCTTCTCGTGTCCATGTCTTCCTTCAGGTCTTCTTCTCGGTGTGGATCCTCTTCTTAGGAAGAGATATTCTTCTTCTTTCATGGCTGGGGCCATGAGCTCGTCCGTCAGGTCATTTTGCTCCATGTGAGCAACATGTTTCAATGTTTTGCTGACAGTTCCTTTGGGCTTTTTATGTTTATTTTGTATCATTATGCAATGCAAACCCAAATTTATGCGGGAGGTCTTACCTCTTGCCTTAATCTGGACAAGGGCAGTGTCTGTTCCCATTTTTACACTGATAAAATGTGCCCAATACATAATGCGTATAGCATTCATTCTCATGCACATTCCCAAATGCAACTCTGGCTGTGAATAATCTTGAATTTGAGTGAGATTTACAGGCATTAACCAAGGGTTAAATGCAAAATGATGATTTTCACAATTTTATCAGCATAATTTTACCAGAAATTACACTGAATCAAGGGTAACCAATTTGTACGGGATGGTTGGAGTATCAAACCAACTCCGATTTGAAATCTGAAGTTATAGGGATCTGTATCAGATACCTAATGGTTAATTTGAACCCTTAATTGCACCAAAGTACAGTGATTAGCACTGATTAATCACTGATTAGCAAATTAATGCTCTGGTTTGTGTGCAGAAAATAGACTATGCGGGGAGCTCAGATCTGGTGTCTTCCACTTAAAATGAGCTCAAATGCTTTCAAAGGCATCAATAGCAATGAGTCTAGTAGAGGATTAAGCCAAGAAACACAAGATTTGACCAAATAATGAAAGCTTAATCTCTGTTTTACCAAAGTCACCTGCAGATTTGATGAAGAGCTTTGATCTCTCTGTAGACTTGATGAAATTGATTTCTGTCTTTACCAGCTTGTAGAGCATGCTTGATTACCCTTTGTGCTAAGAGGAATTAGAAACATTTGATCTGTGCTTGAAGAAATCTCAATTCTCCTCCAGAAAAAACGCGCCGGCGAAATCACTGATTTTTGCTTCGTTTTTGCGCCGTTTTCTACGCCGTCTTAACAAAACTTGTATTGCTTTTATTTATAAAATTTTGGTTCATTACATAGTGTGGGCTACTCATTTGGCCCTCCTGCAAGCCTAATTTCAAGATTTTATAAGATTTGTAGCACTGTGTTACTATTGCTCCATTTTATTTCCCATCCTTCAAAAAGATACACTTTATTTAGCATGATGACTATTTATAATAAATTTATGTTGATAATAGTGATAATATTTTTGTTAGGTTTAAACTAACATGTTCCTTGAGAATTACGTTGTATCGTTTCATTTGCCTCTAACAGAATGTGTTGAAGAGCTCTTGTAATGCATTTGTTTTTGTTTTCCCACCACTGTGTCGAGTTGTACAAAAATAATGTGAAAGGATGTGGAGTGATGAGAAAAAATGGAAATATTGTTGGAACTGTATTTGTATGTGAAATCTGTTTTTAAATGACTGTTTTATGTCAAGAATGCTGGGGAAGTATTTTGACTGTCTTGTGAATGAGGTTGTGGAGACCTTTCTGTTAAAGTTGCAAGGCGGAGAGTCAACGGAGGACGTCTCGCATAGCAAGGTCAGCCGAGGTCTTGACCAGCCTCGGTTTGATTTAAATGGTAAGCTTCCGGTACAATGGATGAGGGACCAAGGAAGCGGCCTATGAGTGAAGTGCTAGGTGACCTGCGAAGGATCCTAGAGGGAGCTCACCATACCATGCTCAGGCTTTGGGTCACCGAAGATACCCACACGTACGTCGGGGAAGATATTAGAACAAGGAGTAAGAGTTGTTTTCTGAATTCGGGCATGGATCTGGTTGATTGACCTTGCTGGTCCTCAACAGATGAGTCCATGGCTCTTTTATATGGATCCGTTGGTTGATCTTGCTGATCTTCAATGGAGATTCCATTTTTGATATGTGAATATATTGCCGGTTACTATGAGCTAGGAACTATCGAAAAGGCCCCTGAGTGGACAGGTGGTGAGCGTTCTGGTTGCCAATGATGCCATAGGTACACCGATGAAGGAATGACTGGAAATAAGGATTCAACCGGAGATTTTGAGGATTATGATCAGTGACACAATGGTTTCATTAAAAGATTATTTTTAGAAGATGCTGATTCTGTGAAAAAGGCAATTTCATATTGGGTGTGTAAGTGGTGTGACTAGTTTTAAGTTTGCATGAATATGCGGCTAGGGGGCCTGGGAACTCTTTTCCCTAGTACTCGGGACAAAACATAACCAAATTCTTAATTGGATCCCATCACTACAGTGGTTGGCTAACCCACAGGGCTGGATGGGGTTAGGCTGGACTAATGGATCCCTAAAATGAGACTCAATTCTATTATGGTATGATAGATGAAGTAAATCCCGGATAAAAATTGTTCTATGGAAAAGAATCAATGGTCGTACCTCTCAATGAGGAAAAAAAGCATTGGTCTCTATGATCCAAGTGCAATCTTTTCCTTGATTTGACTTTGATACTACGGGTTCGATTAGATCAGTTCAGTTAGTTAAGGCTTTTGACTACATTAGAGAAAAAATTATCCTGGAGGAATCGCTCGTGCTTTTCGGGCAAGGGAAGTTCTTTCGGGTTTGGTTTTGGAAGAACCGATGGATTAGTCTCTTGTCTGGATATCCGTGGGAAAGGCCCGGAGTGTGGGACCCAACCCCGTGCAAGAAGTGCTACTTCCGCACTGCTAGCACCCCTGAATTTGTTGCACGGTGGGGACAGGGATCTTACATGAGTAAAGTATATCATCCTTCTTAAAAGCATTATCATTTTCCCCGTTGATGTGTTTCAACTTATTCAAAGTCCATAAATGTGCATGAGACAATGTGGTGCTCTTTTTCCATGCTTCATCCATGCAGAATGAAAAAAAATAGAACAAGCTTCTAAATAGATCCCATGTAGGATCTTTGCTGCTAAAACCTAGGACACAATGTGTGGAACAAGACCCCTTGATAGTCTAGCATACCCATGCATTTTTCTGATTAACATCGCCCTCCTTCACCTCCACAAAACACCTTTTCTTCACATAATCATCTCGGATTTTCCAATTCATCCACTCCACAACATCGTGTACATTTTGTAGCTTTGCTCCATCTACATCTAACTGCTCTGTAGCAAAACATCGCACACTTTCTGACTGTACTGATACCGTCATGCTCTCCCTTTCCATGACCACTACCAAAGTGGTTCCACATCATCTAAAGGCGAGTCACAACAATGAAAAAAAAGACATTATTACAAATTAAAACATACCTCATATTTGGCACTGGATACAATGTATTTCAATTAATTCAAATATCATATATTGGGGATGTATCAAAAGCCTTACCTCGCAAAGTAGACATGTTGCCTTGAATTGTGATGCTATTCCATTTGACCAAACCCACTGGTGTCTAAACTTCATGCTTGGGGACTCCAACCATTGGTGGTTGTGGAGAAAAAAATAGTGCTGCACCACCATAAATAATGTGTCATGTATCTAGTCATCAAAGATGTAAAAGATGGCTTGCTTCTTAGTCTCTCCCATTTGCCAATTCATTGGTCATTATGCCAATGCATTTATTATACTGCATTCTATGCTTTGAATGTGTAGATTCTCAGAGCAAAGTCTACAACTGATAGCACCACATTAGAAGAGAATTTTTTGATGCACTCTTTGGTAACTACGAAAGTTGTGGGCACCTAATAAAAGTCTTGAGGTGCTATGAGAATTGTGGGATGATGGGATTTCTTTTCCTTTGGACATACTATAGAATTCCATAGTTCTATTTATAGATGGGTAGGTGCTAGTGCTAGTGGCAACACACATTTCTTGCCCTAGTGGTTTGTAGACCATGCATGAATAGTCACCCCATGCACAGAGACCACATCTAGTCTCATGGAGTGTGTAGATAGCCAAAACAAATCCATTTGAGCATGGTAATTGCATAGTAACAAGTATTCCTTTCCTTTAATTTTTTGATGAAGTATGGCTTGAGGTTCTAAAAGGTAGAGAAGCTATGACGATTGAGTGATTTTGTTCTTTAAAATTCATTAGAACTCTACCTATACAGTCAATCAAGAAAAAGGGTTATCTATATAGATGCTACTTTGAAGGAATGCATAACTATGAAGATGATAAAAGTGAATAAATAGGAATTCTCTAGTGCAATACTATTTAGTACTAATAGTACTATTTCACACCAATAAGTGAAACGCGAATAGGACAAGTGAAAGTAGAATTTATACTATTAGCAGTAATATCATAATTTAGTAATAATAGTCTAATTTAGTACTAATAGAATAACTCCATACAAATAGCATAATTTACTACTAAAGGTACTTATTAGGACTATTTAGTCTATTTTAGTGGAGTCACATGTGAAACAACAACAAGACAAGTTGTAGTATTAACTATACTATTAGTACTAATAGTGTAATTTAGTGCTCACCTTTTGCTTGTGTATAGGCACCATCCCTTTCCCTAGACTCATGCTGTCATAGACCAATGTACTTTCATTGTACACCATCCTTTACACCCTGCTTTGCTCTCCCTTTCCCTGCACTTGTCCCCGTACCACTAGCTCCTACAAAAACCCCTTAGTCCCTCCCAATGGTCGGTACCCCCGACACCCTGAACTACCTGTACACGACACTCTGTGCAGAGACTATACCTGACACTCTGTGGGAGACTGTGCCCGAGAGCCCTTTTCAGCCCATTTTTTTTTCAACATCCAACCCTTGTGTTGAGTAGAGGGTGTCCTTAGCTGCCTCCCTCCCTCCCCCCCGCATATGAATAGACATAACGGAGAAACTCCCCTTCTCTTCCTCTAAGTGTAGGCTTTTGACCCAAATTCCAGTTTAAGGACACTTTCCCCTCCATTAGCGGGTGGTGACTTTAGTAAGCACACTTTGGCTCTTAGAGGTGGTTCACACATAAGAGTTTTATGCTCCCAAAGTGAGCAAATGAACTCCGATTCATGATCTGACTGAAGCATTGAGTTTGTGGTGGTGTGGGCTATGAAAAGGTGGAAAGAATGGCACCTCCTCAAAGATTCCAAAATACTACCTCGAGAAGCGTGCATCATAATGAGCCTAGAGGGAATGCCTGGGATGCGGTCCCAAATCTCCCCTTGGGAATCCCACAAGGAACTAATGGTCAGGTTAGTTTAGTAACCGTTTAAAAAGATGTTTTTTTAATTAAGAAAGAACGTGCTAATTTTCTTTGCTTTGAAATACCAAAATTCTTGTGAAATTGATGCTTTCTCGAGAAGATGATGTTGTTTCTCATATCCTATGGTTTAGTTAAGCAATTGTGTTGTTATCTTGATTACGTTAAAGTATAGGTACATCTTCTCCCCACCTTGATCCTAATCCTGATTCCGTGGTTGTGTAGCTAGGCGACGATGTTAGCAAGGCTCAAAGTCGGCCCAAGGTATCCCTCCTACCATTGGAAAGATGAGACTCGCTAGTTTAGGCAAGTGTTATGAATGCTATGTAGTTCTACTACAAGCCTAGGCTAGTGCAGTGAATAAGCCCACCCGAGTGTGTAGACATCCCTTCGAGGAGTGGGAGGATCAAGCGATGGAGTCTGAGGGCGACCGGCTGGTTGGAGTCCTCAGCAGCTAACCAATGACGAGGTGCATGGTCCCGTAGGGATTTCCTAGTCTATAGAGGTTGGAAGGCCGAATTCTAGATCATTGTTGGTAGAATAAAGTAAAGGAATAAGACAGCCTAGATCTAGCTATGGATAGAGTTGAACATTGTATTTATATCCCTTGTTTTCTAGTAGTGTTGTATCATTGTTAAGGAGCCGAGTTAAGGTCAATCACTCTATGGATGATTTGATTTTAAGAATCATTTAGAAGACCATGCTCCCCCTGTGGGATAGAACTAGGTCTTACCTATTACTTGTATCTTTGCATTTTTACATGGTTAAGGTGTCAACGAGACTTAGGAAATGTTTTCTCTTGTTAGATCTAGTAGACTATCTTAAGGTTTCCCCTATTTAGAATTGGGGGGACCTTACATTCTTGCTCCATTTTTTGCCACACTTGTAGCACAAGCCTTTACTTCTCAAATCATTGATGTGATCCTCTTTAATAAATTTTCTTTTGTTCATCCCATTAGAAGCTTTCCTATCACCAATGGGTCCCTTTGAAGGAGCCCCACTAATCTAAAATTGGTCTTTTCACCTCTACCATACACTATACGTCTCAGAATGGTGATAGTGGTTGGAGAAGCTTCTTTAGATGACTTCTAAAGTGGCAGAGAGGATACATCAGCCTTATAAGTGCTCTTGTGAAAACTTTGGCTAGCATACTTTTCTCTGACAATCTTGAAGTGATTATCAAAGTCCTTTACATGTAACATGAGCTTGAAAAACTTATGAGTGTATTCCCTTACACTCCTTGTTTTCTCATCATCTCATTCACATATGAGCTTGTCCTTTTGAAGTGTAGAAGTGAAGGTCTCTCTCATCTCCGCCTTGAAGGCCTCACAAGAAGCGACCATATAACCATCACTTTGCAATTATCGAACACCAAGCATGGGCATAGCCTTCCAAACTTGTAGAGTGGCAAAGTAGACTTTGGTCTTCTCACTTCTCATATTTATCTTGAAATACATGTCCAATTTGTTGCCCCATTCTTCAACATGCTCATTGGACATGATCTCACCATCAAACTTAGTGAAGTTAACCTTGCCTTTCAATCTTGAATTCATGATTGTCCCTTTGGTTATTGTCCCTTGAGTTACCCAAATTCACATGGGCATTGGTTGGTCTTCCATCCCAAGTACCATTGGATCGGTTCTTCAATCACCACTCCTTTGCATTTACGATGCACAGTTGGAGGAGATAATTTGGCCCTGTGGATTTCTTCTCTAAGACAAGAAAATCCACTCTTAATTTCTTACGTAGTGTACGTTTTTCATGGCCTGCATGGTATCTTGCAAGTCATTTAAGGCATGTATATGATCAAAAGAAGAATTTGGCAAAGTGGGCTCCTCATGTGGTTCAAAAATAGCATTCTTGAGCATGCAAGCTAGGCTTCCTTTTAAAAATAGGTGTAAGCCTTGAAACTTATAAAAGTGCACATGTCTTTAAAATTAAAATATGCACTAGGGATCTTTCACCTGTCCCAATAAACATATATACATTGCTAGTAAATATGAATATTATCCAAATAAATTAATGACGCTTATCGTCACACAAAAGAAAATATTATTTGTTGATATTCAAAACCTGTCATCTCAAAGTATATTTCCTGATCATCCACCACCAGCTCGCCTCCATTATCTGGTCCAATGATCTACACTTGCATCAACTAGCCAATCAATTAATGAATTAATTGATTAAAATAAACAATCCGTATAAAATTTCAGATCAACAAGACGATGCAACCGATACTTTCCACACATACACAACATGGGAATATATAAAATATTCCATGAATTCATCCTCATAACACCTACTCATCAAGACCTACTTGGCAATATGAAGAATGCACAAATCGGAGTCCATTTGAATAGTGTACAAAAAAGTAGGTGTGTGGCATGGAACCCAAAATAGAGAGATATAACACTTGTCAAAATTGAGATCGAGGGTGGTACAAGTGTTCATCGCGTCATTACAGATGTGTCAAGCTATAGCACGCCAAATTATAACTTTGTTTGAGCCATTTGCACCTAAATTAGTGTTTTTCAACCTTTCCAAGGCTGCAAATGAACATGGGGAATATAGGAAGGTTGGGCAAAGTATCTCAAGATCTAAAACAAATGGAGAATTATGCTTGTACAAGTTCCAATGAAGTCGGGGCCGCTCAAGTGATTAATGAGGATGGTCAAGTGATTAATGAGGATGGTCAAGTGCAAGTTGAAGCAAGTCACTTTTGAAGAATACTATATTCTTGAGGAAGTTGACATTTTTGTAAAAGTATACTATTTTGAGCCCCAAAGGCTATATTTAAGTACACCAAAGAGAAGTGTGGCTCACTCTTGTGTAGGGGGATATTGGACCCAATATTGAGTATTGAGTAAATTGTTTGTTCTATTTATTTTCCAATATTTTATTTATTGCAATCATTTTTATGGGTTCATGTCAACCTCCCACAATAGTGGTATCAGAGCCATTTGATTGTAATTGATTGAAGCCATGAAGAGCTAGTGGATAAAGAAGTGGAAAAGCTTGGCCTAAGTGGAAAAGCTTGGCCTAAGGTAAAAAGTTTCATTCAAAGCATACAAAACCCTAAGTTTTTTCAAGAATCTTAATTTCTACCCAATGGGTAGCGAAAACCCATAATTCTTTCACCCAATGGTCCATCCAAGGTCGAAAACAACTTGTCCATTTTGAAAACCACTTCCAAAACCACTTTAAAGCTACAAGCCATTTTTATATTTTCATCAGACACCACAGATGAGTTTCCCTCATCTTGAAGGCTTGTAAACCACTCTCACCATATCCCAACTAGCTTCAACCCATCTTCCCCTTCTCTCCAACGGTGCATGGCAGCCCTTTGTTTTTTCCTAAGCTACTTTATTAAAACTCCTACGTGCTGCACCATTTCCATCTCAAAGATTTTGCATAAGATTCACTTAGTAAAGCTTAAAGCTTTATTATTTAAAGCTTTCTTAAAGCCATTCAAACATAGTTTTTTTTCCTTTTTTTAAAAGCCTATAGAGACTTTCTTATAAAATCTCCAACCCCATCCAAAATTTTCATTTTTTATAATTCAGCCTTTGTAAATTCAACCATAGTTCAAAAAATTTTAGAACCCCAAAAAAATCTTTATATTTATCCATAATTCCTTTATTTACCCAAAAATACCCTCTTCAGTGCCCAAAAATTCCCAAAATAGCCCGAAAACTACAAAAAAATTGCTGAAAAGTTTTGATTAAAAAAAAAGAGTGTTTTCCCAAGCATTCAAGCCTAGTTCCGGCCACCTAACCCTATCAATTCAAGCCTCTCCATCCACAAACCCATGGAATCGGGAATTGATTTCAGCCAACCCATCAACGAAGCTCCTACCAATGAAGATGCCAATACCCGAGATGGTGGATTTACAAACTCACCACTTCCACCACACTAACTTTTGAAGATCACATTCAACTTTTCAAGCAACTACTTCTAGATGAAAAACAAAAGCGCCTCGCTCTTTGGCAACAATGAACACAAATAGAAAAACTTTTAGATCGAGGACTCATAAGGCTTAGCAGTTCTCTTTTCGGTGTCCTTGTACTTTTAGTATAGAAAAATAACCAGACCTATCGTATGTGCATTAACTATAGAGCTTTGAATTTTAAAAATCGATATCCCATTTCTCAAGTTGATAATTTATTAGATGAACTTCTTGGTGCATTTGTATTTAGTAAGATAGATTTAAATCTGGATATCACCAAGTTTGAATGCACACATCTGACATATACAAAACTACTTTTCGTACTCTATCCGGATATTATAAATTTCTTGTTATGCCTTTTGCTATTACTAATGCATAACTACAACATTTAGTCGAATGATGAATCGCATTTTCTTCAAGTATCAACACTTTTTAATTGTTTTCTTTGATGATATTCTTGTTTTTAGTCAAAATGAAGAAGAGCATAAACAACATCTTACCTTTGTATTAAACCTTTTGAAAGAAAATCATTTATATGGTAATTTTAAAAAAAGTTTTTTCTTTAAAAAATAAATTGAATATTTAGGTCATATTGTATCAGCACAACAGCTAAAGGAATTAGAGTAAACCCCAAAAAGGTCCACACTATCAAGACTCGGCCTATTCCAAAGAATGTGACTAAAGTTTGTTCTATTCTAGGCTCTTTCTAGGGTTGTGAAGTTATTACAAAAAATTTATTTGCAGATTTTCTTTGATTGCATTACCTTTGACCTTCCTTCTTTGAAAACAAACTATTTTTCATTGGGAACCTGATTTTCATCGTGCATGGTTAAAATCGCACTCTAACAATTACTTGCCTAATGATAATTATTCATATCATGATGGATTTCAACATTTATGCATAACTTTTTCATTTAGACAACTTATCTTGGAAGAATTTCATAATCCACCCTACATTGGATATAGAGGAATCATTACTACTCTCAAAGCTATGCTCGATGATTTTTATTGGCCCTAGTGTAAAGAACAATGTTACCAATTTTGTTTCTGAATGTCTTATTTGCCAACAAGTAAAGCGACATCATGGAAAACAACATGACTTACTTATGCCTTTGCCTATTCCAGAAGATCCTTGGCAAGAAATATCTATGGATTTCATTACTGGTTTACCTATTACTTACCTATTACTTCTACACCAAATGATATGCTTTGGACTATTATTGATATATTTTTAGTAAAAAAGCATATTTCATTGCATGTGAAAAGACATTGAATTCTTCACAAGCTGTACATCTTTTTATTAAACATGTTTTTACACACCATGGTCTACCTAAAGTTATTGTACCTAACGGTGACTTTAGATTTTGTACTTACTTTTAGATTGATTTATTTTCAAATTTAGGATCCAAATTTGATTTCACCTCTGCTTTTCATTCTGAAAGTAATGGCCAGATTGAAGCTACTATTAGTACTATCTTAGATTTATGGAGGTCTTACACAATATCCACACCAACAAATTGGGATCAACATCTTCATTCACTACAATGTACTTACAACAATACACCACACTCAGCTATAGGAAAAGCTCCTCTAGCCATATGGTAAGAAATTACCAATGCCTTCTTCTCAACTTTCACATAGTGTTCTTACCCGCGTGCTGATTTCACTAGAGATCACACCCGTATATTGCAAGTACATGAGGCAATAGCTAAATCTCAAACAAAATATACTACCCAAGCAAATAGGAAACACAAGTCATTTTCTTTCAACCAAGGTGATCATGTATGGCTTTGTGTTGAAAAAAGAAGACTTAAAAGTGTCACAAACATCCTGTAATTAAATTTTATGGCCCATTCAAAGTTCTGACTGAAATAAATGCCAATGCCTATCATTTAGATATTCCGCACATTGACATATTCATAACTCTTTTCACATTAGTCTCCTAAAACCATTTGAATGTCCTCTTCATGCCTATCCAACATATGATGATCCACCTATATTAGATTAAGATTCAAAAATCATACAACCAAAGATTATTTTGGACCACGAGCAAACAACCCACAAGAAAAGGAAATGTTTATGATAGATATTTGGTTAAATATAAATCTCACCACCCAATTGAAGATTCTTAATCATGCCCTTGCCGCCTATCCATCCTTGATTGCATCTTACATGGATTCTAGCCCATGATTATTATTGATGATTTTGTGACAACTGAGGATAGTTTCTTGTGATCACCTTGTGGCATGTTATGAGGACGAATTCATGGAATATTTTATATATTTCCATGTGTAAATTATGGATTCTTAAAAAAATCATGGAACATTTATATTCCCAAGTTTTTATGTTATGAATTCTCCTAGATAGGTTTTAGGTTGGGACACCTTTCTAAACCCGGGCGATCGTAGCTTACTTTATGCGTACGCATGTGATTCTATATATGCATGGAAAGTGTTGGTTGCATAGTCTTTTGATCTAAAATTTAATAGGGATTTTTTATTTTAATTAATTTATGTATTAATTGATCGGGCTAGTTGATGTAAGTGTAGAACATTGGACTAGATAATGGAGGGGAGCCGGTGACAATTAGGAAATATACTATGACAAAGTTTGAATATCAAAAAATAATATTTGATTTTGTGATGACAATTAATTTATTTGGATGCTATTCATATTTATTGGCAATGTATATATGTTAATTGGGAAATGTGAAAGCTCCCTAGTGCATATTTTAATTTTCAAGGCATGTGCACTTTTATAAGGTTCAAGGCTCACACCTATTTCTAAAAAGAAGCCTAGCTTGCACGCTCAAAAAAGCTATTTTTGAAGCAAGCCACTTTTAAAGAATAGTATTCTTGAGGAAGTTGACATTTTTGTAAAAGTATACTATTTTTGAGCCCCAAAGGCTACTCATGAAATATATTTAAGTACACCAAGAGGAAGTGTGGCTCACTCTTGTTTGGGGATAGATTGGACCCAATATTGAGTATATTGTTTGTTCTATTTATTTTCTAGTATTTTATTTATTGCAATCATTTTTATGGGTTCATGTCAACCTCCCACAACATTAGCTCATCCTCTTTTCTATGTTTTTTAAATATTTGATAGTAATAGCTTCCCTATACTACTCGGTCATAGCTCCTATCTTCAAGAACACTTTCATAAAAGTCAACCCCCTATTGACCATAATTTTTTTTATAAAAAACGTCAACCATTAGGGTTTGACCAAGTCCCCAACCTCCGATTTGAGTACTTGGAGAGTACTTGATAGCTTGACAGGTAGCCCCAAGTGTGAAGAACAAGATTCTAAGCTTGGTTTCAAATCAGCAAATTAGAGTTTTTGACTGAAATAGGGATTTTCAAGAAACAAGTCAAAGAGGGATTTGGTGAAGATTTGCCACAACTTTTGCATCCAAACCACCAAATCTCATTCCCCAAAGCACAGTCAATGCACCACTTTTGTCCAATTGCACTGAGAATTTGACCTCAATTTGTAAAACTTTTGCCATAATCTTGAGGCATTTGTAACAAAATCTCAATCCCAAACTTACCTAAAAGTGCAACAATCCACATTGCCAAGGTCATTGCCATGACCTTTGTCTCAATCCCAATCAATTGCCATCGCCACTGTCATGTGCGTGACCTTTATCTTTGCCCAATCAAATGTAGTATCGAAAAAGATGATGTCGGAGAAGAACTTTACACTTGTCGATCTCCTGACCAAGCCTTCTCACCCCCTTACCATAGTTTGGAATCCAACGCTATCAAGGGTTGAGGCCAAGTCTTCAATGATATACCGAGTCCTCCATCTATCTGCTTTTCCAAGGTACTCATGGATAGATGGATTCAAGACACACTCTACCCTTGGCCTCTCCTCTAATATGCCAAGGGCATCCTCACACAATCTGGATTTGATAAGGAACTATGAGTACAAAACGTGTGTGTATAAGCAATCGTTTGTATGGCTACAACTAAGGGATGGTTTAAAGGATGTAAAAATTCTTTCTTATATGGAGATTTATAGGAGGAGGTCTACATGGTGCAACCACTAGGATGTGAGTAACATCATGTAAACCTAGAGTTTGTTTGTAGGTTGCATAAACATTTGTGTAGCTTGAAAACAGGCACCTAGAGTATGGTCAGACAAGATAAGAGAATATCTTATCACTATTAGATTTCAAATACCCAATAGATTTTTTATTTTTTATGAAAAAGAATAACAAAGGCATTGTTCTAGTCGTCATCTATGTTGATGTCTTGATTATCATAGGGGATAGTGATGGTGCCATTCATGAAGTGAAGATGCTCCTTAAGAGGACATTCAAACTATAAAACTCTTAATGTCATAGAGTCTAATAACATATTTAAAGCATTATATCCTAATTATAACAAGTTTAATGATTAATTTAATATTTTCTACTAATTCTATCAATTTGGTAATTTACAAAGAAAGTGTTACTTTTATTGTGATGATATTTAAAATTTGGTTCAAAAATAGTTATAATATGTTTTGAAAGCTTAAATTAAATTTAGACAATTATTATAGCATGTTTACTAATTAAAGATTAATTTTTAAAATATGTATTATTTTAAAGAATATTTAAAGAAAGTAAGAAAATAATAGAATTTTAAGCAACATGGTTTATCAAAGATAGGTTTATTGTTGTTTTATTTGTGAAACATTTTGGGTAATTATTATTAATGTTTACTAATTATAGTTAGTGATTTACATGTTTTTAATGGTCTCTATTTTTTTTAAATAATTAGAAATATTTTTTCTATTTACCAAAAGTTAAGAGAAGTTTTTAAAAAAAATAGAAAATATGTGAAATGTTAAACCATGGAGATTTATTTTTGATTAGTGATTAATGATTTTTCTTAATATTTTGATTAAAATTTATAAAATATCTTATTATTGTTAAGGAATTAGGGAATGAAGCTCATATTTGTTTTCAACAAAATATCTTTGTGTAAAAGAAATTTTATAGTGGTTCAATTTAATTTATATTTGTAGTGTTAAATGGGATTAATTAGATTTTATTGGAGGATTAATAAGTAGAGCTTGAGAAGAAATTTGTATGTACTTTATGAAGATGAAATGCTCATTTTTATGTGTTCCATGATCTTGTAAAATTTGACTATGAATTCTTTTGATTAGGACTAGTTACTTTGTTAAATGGCTTACATGATGAATCTTTAGAGGGTTACTAAATCACTAATTAAAAGGAGTTAGGTCATAAATCAAAAAAGAGAAAGTTAATTTTTTGTTATGAGGAAGGATTGTATGAAGTATAAAGTGTGATGGGATTTATTTTTTAATGTTTTCTTTGTTAAATTAAGTGGTTTAAGAAGGAAAAGGGGTTATCTAGGGTTAACTGTTATTAAAAGGAAAATTATCTATTGCATAAGAGTAGGATGTTTGAGTAGCATGGGGTTATCCTCAATGCTCAAATAATAATGTTAGAATTATCGAGTATCTACGAAGGTAAGATTGTATTTAAGGACTACAAAGAAGTGTTATATTAATGCGTGAATAAATGGTAATTATCATCTAATCAACCCTTACACAGTGTAACAACCTAATACTTAGAACCCTATTAAGAGATCTATTTAAGAGTAGACTATTTGTGGGTCATTTTTGGTGCTGGGAGTCCCAGCAATGCTATAACAAGGGGTAGTTTATATTAAGAGACTTAAGGTTATGTAGAAGGGGAAGAGAAGGGTGTGAGTGTGAAGGGACTTAAGGTCCCCACTAGCTCATCTATTTAAAGGTGGAGCTAGGAGGCATTTTGTATTGAGCAAGGCCTAGTTGTATTCATAAACAACTTAATAAGCAAGATAGTTTTCTTGTATTTTGTGAGTCCCTCTCCTCCACACACTTGATCTAGCATGAGCACCACATTTTCTCAACATGGTATCAGAGCTTTGGTTGAGTAGGTCACATTTGTGGTGTAGAATAGGTCAAAAATCTTTATTTTCTCTTATCTTCTCCTTGTGGAGCTCAACCCTTTGCTGGTGGAGGAGCTCTAGCAGCTCGTGGAGGCCATAACTCACCGACATTTCTTCAAGGAACTTGTAGAGGAGGCGTGGGTGTTCACGGATGTACAGCCAATTGACAGAAATGATGCTGCACTGCTGCGGCATTTCTTACTGAGGGAGCCGGCGCTGCTACGCTGCTGGCCGTACAACGATTCGCCGCTTGTAGGCCGTCATAAGCCATGGGACTTGAGGGCTTTGAAGCCCACTCTCTCCACTATCTACAGCCTAAATTTTAGCTTGAATGGTGCATCAACGCGGCTGCTACAACAAAAAAACCAAGCGGCTCTAAAGCTTCAAGTTATCTTTTGTTCTTGCTCTAATCCTCCCCTCTTTGCTCTAATCACCCAAGTGATAGTGTGAGAGTTTGATGCTGATCTTTCTTTTGATTTTGAAGGGGTGGCCAACCATAAGAGGCATCGTAAGTCTCATTCATCACGTCATCAAGCTTCCTCTTCATCTTCAAGCTCTCAAATCTCTTCAAAATGTGCTTATGAGCATTAATAGTGTTAATTAACACTAATGAAGCTTCTAGTCCAGCAAAGAGGAGTTACTCCAAAGTGTTTTTAAACACTAAGAGTGTTAAACACTAATGGTGAATCTAATCACCAAAATAAGTGTCATTAGATGCTAAAAATGTTCTCTTAAGCACTACTTGTGTTATATCGTTACGGATTGATTGCATTTGCTGGTCCATGTCATCAAGCATTTTCTGGACATGTCAACCCTAATTAATAGGTCAGACCAAGTCAATGGTGTAAGGCAATCTTATCCATACAAATCTTTGAAAGGGCTCATCCCAATGCTTTGATGATAAGAAGCATTGTAAAAGAAAATTCAACCAGATGCAAATGGCTTAACCACTTCTTGGGTTCCCTACCATAGCATGACCGAAGGATATCTTCTATTACCTGGTTCACTCTTTCAGTCTGGCCATCTGTTTCGGGGTGATAGGTTGTGCTAAGATCCAAGAAAGTTTCTACTGCTTCGAAGAATGTGGTCTAGAATTTCGATGTGAATTTGGGAACTCTGTCACTTACTATCCTCCTGGGTAACCCATGCAATCTGAAGATCTCTTTGAGGAAAAGTCTAGCAACATCCACTGTAGTATATGTTTCTTTCACTGGAATCAGATGGGAAACTTTGGTTAGTCTATTAAAACTACCACAAAAATGGAGTTATAACCTGATTGCACTGAAGGTAATCCAGTGACAAAGTCCATACTAATACATTCCCACTTCATCTGTGGAATGTCTAGAGGCTGCAGTTTTCTTGGCATCTTGACTCTCTCTGCCTTGACTCTCTGACACATTTAGCATTGTCGCACATGATCAATCCTTTTTGAGTCTAGGCTAGAAGAAGCTTTTCTTCACTGACATATAGGTTTTTATAAACCCTGGATGTCCAGCTATAAAGCTATCATGGGCTTCTCTGAGAATCCTTCCCTTTATTCCCTCATCATTGGGAATGCATAGCCAATTATTATAATACATGCATCCTTCATCCAATTTGTACCCAAGAACTCAACTCATTTCCTGAGGAGTCTTGCTTTCTTGCATCAAAAGGGTAGCAATAGTGGCAAAGAATTTGTCCTGCATGATTTTCTCCCTTACTTCATAGATGAATGGATTTGACACCACTATTGCAAGCAAGGAGGCTTTTTTGCTGAGCGCATCTGCCACCACATTTTCTTTCCCCGACCGATACTTAATTTCAAAATCGAATTACTATAGGGTCTGCATCCATCTCCTTTGACGCATGTTGAGATCCCTTTGGGTGAAGATCCACTTCAGACTTTGATGATCTGTCATCAAGGTGAACCTCTGTCCCAAAAGATAATGTCTCCACAACGTGAGAGCATAAACTATTGAGAGTAATTCCAAGTCATGGACGGCATAATTTCTCTCATGTGTTCTGAGTTTTCTGGATTCATAGGCCACTGCATGATCTTCCTGCATAAGAGCACCATCTAAGGCAAACCCACTGGCATCAATCACTACCTCAAAAGGTTTGGTAAAATTTGGTAACTTAAGGACAGGGTTGGTTACTAAGGCTGTCTTCAGCTTATCAAAGGCACTGTGACACATAGCAGTCCACTGAAAAAGGGTACTCTTTTTGAGAAGGCTAGTTAAAGGGGATGCTATTTGAGCATAAAAGATCCTATACCATCTGGTTAATCCTAGGAATCCTCTGACTTCCTTTACCATCTTGGGTTCTGGCTATTCTACGACTGCTGGATCTTTGCAGGGTCAAGAGAAATCCCATCTTTTGACACTATGAATCCCAAGTATTCCATCTAGTCAACAAAGAAAGAACACTTGCTTTTTTTTGCAAAGAGTTGGTGTTTCCTTAGGATTTCTAGGACCTTGCGCACATGATCTTCATGATCTGCAGCATTCTTTGAGTATACCAAGATATCATCAAAGAAGACAAGAACAAAATCATTTAAGTATTCTCTGAGAATATCCTGCATAGATTAAACGTCGTCGGGGCATTAGTCAATCCAAACGATATGACTATCACACTCATAATGCCCATAGCGAGTATTGAATGTTGTCTTTAGGATGTCTTGTTCCTTGATTCTGATCTGGTAGTACCCGGATTTGAGATCTATCTTTGTGAACATTTGGGTCCCACTTAACCGATCCAGAAGTTCATCAATCCTAGGGATAGGATACTTATTTTTAATTGTTAATTGATTCAATCCTCTGTAGTCAATACAGAGTCTTAACGTTCCATCTTTCTTCTTTTGAAAGAGAACGGGCACACCCCAAGGTGAGACACTGGGTCTGATGAAACCCTGCTCTAATAGTTGTCTTAACTGTTCCTTAAGTTCTATGGTTTCAGGGATTGGCATTTTGTATGCACGCTGGCTACTAGGCTGTGAGCTCTGGGGGTTAATTCGATCTCATGATCTACTTCACGAGATGGAGGCATCTCAGTCAGCTCTCCTGGGAACACATCTGCATACTCACTTAACCACTCTGGTTCTTTTGCCTTGCATTTTATGTCTACTCGATTCATCTTAACGACATAAATAGCTTGCCTCTTTCTGAGCCCTTTCAACAATTTAGAAGCCCTTGACTAATTGCAGCATTGGGGATCCGAAAATTCCAGTTCCTTGAACTTTATTCCTGTGAAGGTCAAGGAAAGAGATGGTTCCTTTATGACAATAAATGTTAGCCCGATTCTTATGGAGCCAATCCATTCCAAGGATTCCATCATAGACTCCCAAGGGTAGGACTCTGAACTAGCACTCTGTTACATTCCCGTCTAGACTAAACTGAATAAGGTCTGTCTTAAGGTGAGTGAAAAGAATCTTTCCACTAGCCAATTCCACTTGCATAGGTTTCAGTGATTTTGATTTAGGACTAACTTACCTAGACATCCTGGGAAAACAAAAGAATGAATACTACGCCTGCATCAATCAAAAGCTTGAATTGCTTACCTTTGTGAGATCCCTCTTCCCACCGAGCAACGGATTCGGGGTACTAGCAGCGGAAGTAGCACTTCTCGCATGGGACAGGGGTGCCACGTTCGGGGCCTCGCCCACCGATATCCGGACAAGAGACTAATCCGTCGGTTTCTCCAAAACCGAACCCGGAAAAACTTCCTTTACCCGGAAAGCACGGGCCATTCCACTAGGATAACTCTTTACTCTAACGTAGTCAAGACCATTTTACTGATCAACTGATCCGACTGCACCTATAAAAGTACTCAGTCAGATTAAGGAAGAAACTTGCACTTGGATCATTGGGATCAACGCTTTTTTCCTCATCAAGAGGCATAGCCGGGATTTACTTCATCTATCGTAATAACAGAAATTGAGTCTCGATTTACGGATCCATCACCCCAGCCTAACCCCATCCAGTCCTATGGGTTAGCCAACCACCCAACCACTATAGTGATGTGATCCAACTAGGAATTTGGTTAGGTTTTGTCCTGGGTACCAAGGAAAAGAGTTCCAAGGCCCCCTAGCCAGAAGTTCATGCAAATATGAAACTAGTCACACCACTTACACACCCAATATGAAATTGCCTTTTTCTCAGCATCAGCTAACTTTAAAACAATCCTTTAATGAAACCATTATGTCACTGATGACAATCCTCAAAGTCTCTAGTTGAATCCTTATTTCCAGCCATTCATTCATCGGTATACTTATGGCATCATTGGCAACCAGAACGCTCACCACCTGTTCACTCAGGGGCCTTTTCCATAGTTCCTAGCTCATAGTAACCGGCAATATATTCACATAACAGAATAGAATCTCCGGGGAAGATCAGCAAGATCAACCCACAGATCCATATAAAAGAGCCATGGACTCATCTGTTGAGGACCAGTAAGGTTAATCAACCAGATCCATGCCGGTTTCAAAAAACAACTTTTATTCCTTGTTCCAATATCTTCCACGATGCACGTGTGGGTATCTTCGGCGACCCAGAGCCCGAGCACCGTATGGTCAGCACCCTCTAGGATCCTTTGCAGGTGACCTAGCGCTTCACTCATAGGCCGCTTCCTTGGTCCCTCATCCACCGTACTAGAAGCTCACCATTTAAATTGAATCGAGGCTGGGCTACGCGAGATGTCCTCCATTGACTCTCCATCAACAGTTGCAACTTTATCAGTTAGGTCTCCATGACCTCAATCCACAAGACGGTCAAAATGCATCCCCAGCATTCTTGACATAAAACAGTCATTTACAAACAGTCACAAAATACAGTTTCTATATCGAACTCTCGTCTTTCCACAATATCCCTCCTCAATCCACATTACTTAATCCACATTCCATTCAATGTGTATTCATTTTCATCCATTTACTCATATCGCCGACACATTATTTTCCATACACATTCACGTTAATTATTCTACATACACATCCATGCATACATCCATTTTCACATCCTCATTCATACATCCACATCCACATACATAACCATACATCCACATCTCCATGTATACATCCACATCCATAATCACATTCACATCCATACATCTATATCTACATGCGTACATCCACATCTCCATGCATACATCATCTCTATGCATATATCCACATCCATAATCACATTCACATCCATACATCTACATCTACATACATATATCCACATCTCCATGCATATATCAACATCTCTATCCATACATCCACATCCACATCCACATTTTCACATCTACATCTATGTGTATACATCCACATCTCCATGCATACATCCATATCCCCATTCACATTCACATCCATACATTCACATCCACATCCACATCTCATCCATACATTCACATCTCCATGCATACATCCACATCCACATTCACATTCACATGCATACATCTACATCTACATGCATACATCCACATCTCCATGAATACATCCACATCCATATTCTCTTTCACATCCATACATCTACATCTATATGCATACATCCACATCTCCATGTATACATCCACATCCACATTCTCATTCACATCCATACATTTACATCTACATGCATATATCCACATCTCCATGTATACATCCACATCCACATTCTCATTCACATCCATACATTTACATCTACATGCATACATCCACATCTCCATGTATACATCCACATCCACATTCTCATTCACATCCATACATTTACATCTACATGCATACATCCACATCTCCATGTATACATCCACACCCACATTCTCATTCACATCCATACTTCTACATCTACATGCATACATCCATATCTCCATGTATACATCCACATCGACATTCACATTCACATCCATACATCTACATCTACATGCATACATCCACATCTCCAAGTATACATCCACATCCACATTCACATTCACATCCATACATCTACATCTACATGTATACATCCGTTTTCACATTCATACATCCACACTCCCATTTCCACATCCACACATCCACATACATACATCCCTTTCCACATTCACATTCATATAGCCCCATACGTCTTCACATCTATTCTTTTACATCACATCCATTCTCGCCCTATCACAACCCATATACATCTTATCTCATCACATACACTTCTTATCTCATCCCATACACATCTTATCACATCTTAACTCATCTTATCATATCCTAACTCATCTCATAAGCATCTTATCACATCTTATCACATCTCATACACCTCTTATCACATCTCATACACCTCTTATCACATCCTAACTCGTCTTATCACATCCTAACTGTTCTCATATACATCTTATCACATCTCATACATCTCTTATCACATCCTATCCCTTCCCATATCTATTTATAGAATACAAGGGAATTCTTGTATTGATATAAGATTTCTTTACGCATCTAATTATGTATAAATTCCATTTAAGGAGACTAACACTTTCGAAATAAAAATCAATCATTAATGCATCTTCCTATGCATAAATTCATTTTAAATGAGAATGACACTTTGAATCAAAATTCAATCTTTTATGCATCTTCCTATGCATAAATTCAATTTAGATGAGAATGACACTTTTGAATTAAAATCAATCTTTTATGCATCTTCTTATGCGTAAATTCAATTCAGAGAAGAATGACACTCTTGAATTAAAATCAATCTTTTATGCATCTTCTTATGCATAAATTCAATTTAGATGAGAATGACACTTTTGAATGAAAATCAATCTTTTATGCATCTTTCTATGCATAAATTCACTTTAGATGAGAATGACACTTTTGAATTAAAATCAATCTTTTATGCATCATCTTATGCATAAAATTCAAATGTGATAAAAGTAACACTTTTACAATAAAATAATCATTTTTTTGTAACATTTTTATAATAAAATTATAAATTTTTTCACCTCTATGCACGAAATTCAATATGATAAAAGTAACATTTTTATGATAAAATAATCATTTTTTTCTTTACAGTTTTACAATAAAATAATCATTTTTTTTCATATCTCTATGCATGAAATTCAATATGCTAAAAGTAACACTTTTATAATAAAATATTCATCTTTTATGCATACCTCTATGCATGAAATTCAATTATGTTAAAAGTAACACTTTTATAATAAAATATTCATCTTTTATGCATACCTCTATGCATGAAATTCAATTATGCTAAAAGTAACACTTTTATAATAAAATATTCATCTTTTATGCATACCTCTATGCATGAAATTCAATTATGCTAAAAGTAACACTTTTATAATAAAATAATCATTATAAAAACTTGACATTAATCAATTAACCATTCACCTATAGGATAGAGAATGGTTGGTTTTGTTAGAAAAGAGAGGGAAATACCTTTTTGTAATGAGGTATAACATTTTTAGAGAAGACATAAAACATAAGAACCATTAAAGCCATAAAAATCATAAAATAAGTGAAAAGAAGAATCACCAACTTACTAATGACTTTGAAAGCTTTCCTTTGGCTTGATGGTTTGAGGGTTCAACTCTTGTTTGGACAAGAGTGGCCAACTAATCTTTGGAAGAGGAAAATGTCAAAAACTAATGAATTATTAATAAATTCATAGTTCTTGGCTTGGGTGAAATAGAGTAACAATGCCTTAAACACTATATATTTTCAACAAGGGGGAGGCTTCTATTTATAGGAAAAATTGAGCTCCTAACCAAACAAACTGATTCTAGAATTTTCCAAGTCAGTTTGGTCAATTTTTGATCATTTTTAGGTCAGTTAAGCTAACTTTTTGGAACTAGACTTGAATGAGGAGAGAGGAGAGATGAAATATCTCAATTTTTGATGATAAAAAACTCAATTTTCCCATGTGAAGTAGGCGCCTCATTGAAGGCCCTCCCCTTCCTTACATATGTGTCAAAAATGGAATCATTATACTCAAATATCTCATATTTTTAATATTTCTCATAGTTAATAAACCTTGTACATATTCAACTCTTCATCTTATGTGAGAATTGAAGGGACTCCCCTTCCTTACATATGTGTCAAAATGGAATCATTATACCCAAAATATCTCATATTATTAAAACTACTCATAGTTTCTTATTAATAAACCTTGTACATATTCAACTCTTCACCTTATGTGAGAATTGAAGGGACTCCCCTTCCTTACATATATGTCAAAATGGAATCATTATACCCAAAATATCTCATATTATTAAAATTACTCATAGTTTCTTATTAATAAACCTTGTACATATTCAACTCTTCACCTTATGTGAGCATTTACTCATTTTTGGGTATCTTCTTTTACAAAATTGGATTTATCTCCTCCCCACACATGGATTGATCTTATTGGTCCATAAGAACCTTAATTGGACCATAATCCAAGATTTCTGAAAATCTAGACCCTTAGCCTAAGGTCCTTTATACCCATTTCCAATTAATTCCAATTGCACATTGGAAAGTTCTTTTTGAATTTCTGTTTTAGGGGAATTTATTTTAATAATATGAGAAATTTTTCTATCTAAAAATATTCAAAATCTGAATATTCTCTCTCTAGAATATTTTCTCTCTATGCCAAAATAGGCAGAGACAAGATCTTTTATATTTCTGAAGAGGGTATTGATTACAGGAGAAGATGCTGGACATTTTGAGAGGCTGGGGAGGAATCTTACATTCTCTCCCACTTGAAAAACGCGAGATGCTCTCATCTCGCAAACTGGGATAATTTCGCAAAACGCACGAATATGAGACTGAGAGAAAATTTTAATTAAGATTAACCATCAAAAAAATGTTAATTAAGATTAACCATCAAGAAAAGTCTCAAAGATTAACCATCAAAAAAATGTTAATTAAGATTAACCATCAAGAAAAGTCTCAAAGAGAGCAAGACTCAAGACAAGAACAAAGATTTCAACTTTATTCACTCTTGGAACATATACATTAAAGATAGAGGAACTTTTTTACAATTCCATAAGCCCGTCCATCATATGGTCACAAAAGTAGCACTCACAAGCAGCACACGTATATGGTAACTCATCTCTGGGAATAATTCAGTACCTAGCTCATTGGTATGAGGTGATCTAATAAAAGGACCTCTAAGAGGCAAGCCCAAATTGGGATAAAGGTATATCTTCTGGTGAGGAAGAAAACACGTAAGTAAGAAGACTCGCTCAGAAAATCCACCATGCCTTGAACTCATCACGCAATAGTATCGGGGACCCAAACCCAAAGCTTCAATAACCATAGCCAAGCGGACATTGTTAACGTAAGTGCTGCTGACCCCACGGTGTTACCCTAGTTATGTCTTGATAGGTTCGCCATTTGGTCTGAGCTATAGAAGTTCCCAAGTGAGGGAAAAGTGAGCGCTCATACAGTTCTATAAATTCCTTCTTCACAGACTCTCTTGCGTCTTGAAGGTAAGAAATCATCATGGATAAAACCAAGTCTTGTTGCCATGCCATGAAAGAGATTAAGAAAGAAAGGAGATCGATGGAAGTAAGATTACTGCGAGCGACAAGTAAGAGTTACGACTTATATAAAAGAAGGAACTAGCGTAACCTAGAAGCCAACGGGATATCTTGTCACTGAAGTTTTACCATCTTTCCATGATTTGGGTTTGGCACATTTTTCTATAGAAGGCTTACATGAAATTCATTAAGAACTTTGAGATGAGGAGGTAAAAGAAGCTTGCAGGCTAAGTCACCTACTTTCATTGAATTCAGATATGGCCCACAATATCTGGGGGATAACTACTTATACTCCCAAGAGATAAAGAACTTCTTTTGGGCCGTACTCGAATGAAGACCATATCTGCTTCTTTGAATTTTCTGACTGTCCTCTTCTTATTTGTATACTATTTCTGTCGATCTTGGGCAGCTTTTATATCTTTATAAATTGCCTGCATCAGTTGCTCCATGTCGTCAAGCATTTGACTGGTCATCTTGACCCTAATCAATGGGTCGGACCTAGTTAATGGAGTTAAGCAATCTTGTCAGAGACGGACCCTGATTAGATTGGTATGAAGGAATTGGTCTTTGAATTTGGGTTCTTGACTTCCCTGTGCCCTTGACATGGCAGGAGTCGGGCAGTCTTTTAACATTATGACCAAAACCTTGGCATCTAAAACACCGGTTCTCACTTCTGAACTTATCGTTCTGAATCCTTAAAACAGGTGGGCTCCTGAGAAGTATTCTGGGGAAAGGGTCTTTCTTTCAAAACAGAATCTTTCTTTTATTTTAGAGAGGGAATAATTATAAGATCAGAAAGGGAGGTTCTTACTCCTGTATACCTCGAAGGGCTGGGGGAGGAATCTTACATTCTACCCCACTTAAAAAGGCGTGAGATATCCTCATCTCGCAAAGTAGAGGACAACTCTTTTTCTTAAGATCCAATTTATTCTAGGTTCCTTATATTCTGGTCAACCCAACAGAATACGGGGATAAATATCCCTTATATAGAACTCATCATTAAATAACAATTCATTCAGATCATATCATCCATATTTTTAACACGATAATGGTCCCTTAGACCGAAAAATTTCTTTCTGAACATTCCTCCACAGGAATTTCAGTCAAGCAAGTTCTCAATTTGACATCCCTTAACTTGATCTACCGAGTCAAGTGTTAACAGTAGCAATTTGATAGCACAATCCACTAATCTCATAGTGATTTGCTGAAATTATTATCATCATTCCAGTTATGAATATCATCACAGGGACTCGTCCCATTCATCCTCATTGTGGTTTCGCTCAGCTTATTACATTTCAACCAATTTTCAGGGATCATCATTTTTCAATCAGAATCCAAATCAATTCATCAGTTCTCACAAACAGAATTAAAAATTCATATCAACCACATTCGAAATCATCAACTGGATAGCATTAATGCTTATAATTTCAAGTCTTAGATTTACTCGTATATACTGCCGGTAAAGAGCTGCAGTTATACCCTTGGTATATACGGGTAGTCATGGTACTTGGAACTATAAGGTAAATACCATCATGCCTAGGCCTCAAGCAAGTCAGGGTTCCATACAATTGCGGTACTCCCATCCAAAGACCCAATTACTAATTTATGAATTATCAGTTTGAATATCAAATTGTATGAATTATATCACATAATTACAACCTTTTTGTGCTTCTTGATAAATTTTTGACATAATTGGCTTCTCAGTTGATCTTTATTAGCCAAATGCTCTGATACCAACTGTAAGATCCCTGTTCCCACCGAGCAACGGATTCGGGGTACTAGCAGCGGAAGTAGCACTTCTCGCGTGGGACAGGGGTCCCACGTTCGGGGCCTTGCCCCCACGAATATCCGGACAAGAGACTAATCCGTCAGTTTCTCCAAAACTGAAACCAGAAAAACTTCCTTTACCCGGAAAGCACGGGCGATTCCACTAGGATAACTCTTTACTCTAACGTAGTCAAGACCATTTTACTGATCAACTGATCCGACTGTACCTATAAAAGTACTCAGTCAGATTAAGGAAGAAACTTGCACTTGGATCATTGGGATCAACGCTTTTTTCCTCATCAAGAGGCATAGCCGTTGATTCCTATCCATAGAACAATTACTATCCGGGATTTACTTCATCTATCGTAATAACAGAAATTGAGTCTCGATTTACGGATCCATCACCCCAGCCTAACCCCATCCAGTCCATGGGTTAGCCAACCACCCAACCATTGTAGTGATGTGATCCAACTAGGAATTTGGTTAGGTTTTGTCCCGAGTACCAAGGAAAAGAGTTCCAAGGCCCCCTAGCCGGAAGTTCATGCAAATATAAAACTAGTCACACCACTTACACTCCCAATATGAAATTGCCTTTTTCTCAGCATCAGCTAACTTTAAAACAATCCTTTAATGAAACCATTATGTTTGTGATGACAATCCTCAAAGTCTCTGGTTGAATCCTCAAAGTCTCTGGTTGAATCCTTATTTCCAGCCATTCATTCATCGGTATACTTATGGCATCATTGGCAACCAGAACGCTCACCACCTGTTCACTTAGGGGCCTTTTCCATAGCTCCTAGCTCATAGTAACCGGCAATATATTCACATAACAGAATGGAATCTCCGGGGAAGATCAGCAAGATCAACCCACAAATCCATATAAAAGAGCCATGGACTCATCCGTTGAGGATCAGCAAGGTCAATCAACCAGATCCATGCCCGGTTTCAGAAAACAACTTTTATTCCTTGTTCCAATATCTTCCACGATGCACGTGTGGGTATCTTCAGCGACCCAGAGCCCGAGCACCGTATGGTCAGCACCCTCTAGGATCCTTCGCTCGCAGGTGACCTAGCGCTTCACTCATAGGCCGCTTCCTTGGTCCCTCATCCAACCGTACAGATAGCTCACCATTTAAATCAAACCGAGGCTGGTCAAGACCTCGGTCGACCTTGCTACGCGAGACGTCCTCCATTGACTCTCCATCAGCAGTTGCAACTTTATCAGTTAGGTCTCCATGACCTTAATCCACAAGACGGTCAAAATGCTTCCCCAGCATTCTTGACATAAAACAGTCATTTACAAACAGTCACAAAATAGAGTTTCTATATCGAACTCTCGTCTTTGCACAATATCCATCCTCAATCCACATTACTTAATCCACATTCCATTCAATGTGTATTCATTTTCATCCATTTACTCATATCACCGACACATTATTTTCCATACACATTCACGTTCATTATTCTACATACACATCCATGCATACATCCATTTTCACATCCTCATTCATACATCCACATCCACATACATAACCATACATCCACATCTCCATGTATACATCCACATCCATAATCACATTCACATCCATACATCTACATCTACATGCGTACATCCACATCTCCATGCATACATCAAGATCTCTATGCATATATCCACATCCATAATCACATTCACATCCATACATCTACATCTACATACATATATCCACATCTCCATGCATATATCAACATCTCTATGCATACATCCACATCCACATTTTCACATCTACATCTATGTGTATACATCCATATCTCCATGCATACATCCATATCCCCATTCACATTCACATCCATACATTCACATTCACATCCACATCCACATTCACATTCACATGCATACATCTACATCTACATCTACATGCATACATCCACATCTCCATGAAGACATCCACATCCATATTCTCTTTCACATCCATACATCTACATCTATATGCATACATCCACATCTCCATGTATACATCCACAGATCCACATTCTCATTCACATCCATACTTCTACATCTACATGCATACATCCACATCTCCATATATACATCCACATCCACGTTCACATTCACATCCATATATCTACATCTATATGCATACATCCACATCTCCAAGTATACATCCATATCCACATTCACATTCACATCCATACATCTACATCTACATGTATACATCCGTTTTCACATTCATACATCCACACTCCCATTTCCACATCCACACATCCACATACATACATCCCTTTCCACATTCCCATTCATATAGCCCCATACGCCTTTACATCTATTCTTTTACATCACATCCATTCTCGCCCTATCACAACCCATATACATCTTATCTCATCACATACACTTCTTATCTGATCCCATACACATCTTACACATCTTAACTCATCTTATCACATCCTAACTCATCTCATAAGCATCTTATCACATCTTATCACATCTTATCACATCTCATACACCTCTTATCACATCTCATACACCTTTTATTACATCCTAACTCGTCTTATCACATCCTAACTCTTCTCATATACATCTTATCACATCTCATACATCTCTTATCACATCCTATCCCTTCCCATATCTATGTATAGAATACAAGGAAATTCTTATATTGATATAAGATTTCTTTACGCATCTAATTATGCATAAATTCCATTTAAGGAGACTAACACTTTCGAAATAAAAATCAATCATTAATGCATCTTCCTATGCATAAATTCATTTTAAATGAGAATGACACTTTGAATCAAAATTCAATCTTTTATGCATCTTCCTATGCATAAATTCAATTTAGATGAGAATGACACTTTTGAATTAAAATCAATCTTTTATGCATCTTCTTATGCATAAATTCAATTTAGAGGAGAATGACACTTTTGAATTAAAATCAATCTTTTATGCATCTTCTTATGCATAAATTCAATTTAGATGAGAATGACACTTTTGAATTAAAATCAATCTTTTATGCATCATCTTATGCATAAATTCACTTTAGATGAGAATGACACTTTTGAATTAAAATCAATCTTTTATGCATCATCTTATGCATAAAATTCAAATGTGATAAAAGTAACACTTTTACAATAAAATAATCATTTTTTTGTAACATTTTTAAAATATAATAATAAATTTTTTTTCACCTCTATGCACGAAATTCAATATGATAAATGTAACATTTTTATAATAAAATAATCAATTTTTTTCTTTACAGTTTTACAATAAAATATTTTTTTTTTCATACCTCTGCATGAAATTCAATATGCTAACAGTAACACTTTTATAATAAAATATTCATCTTTTATGCATACCTCTATGCATGAAATTCAATTATGTTAAAAGTAACACTTTTATAATAAAATATTCATCTTTTATGCATACCTCTATGCACGAAAGTCAATTATGCTAAAAGTAACACTTTTATAATAAAATATTCATCTTTTATGCATACCTCTATGCATGAAATTCAATTATGCTAAAAGTAACACTTTTATAATAAAATAATCATTATAAAAGCTTGACATTAATCAATTAACCATTCACCTATAGGATAGAGAATGGTTGGTTTTGTTAGAAAAGAGAGGGAAATACCTTTTTGTAATGAGGTATAACATTTTTAGAGAAGACATAAAACATAAGAACCATTAAAGCCATAAAAATCATAAAATAAGTGAAAAGAAGAATCACCAACTTACTAATGACTTTGAAAGCTTTCCTTTGGCTTGATGGTTTGAGGGTTCAACTCTTGTTTGGACAAGAGTGGCCAACTCATCTTTGGAAGAGGAAAATGTCAAAAACTAATGAATTATTAATAAATTCATAGTTCTTGGCTTGGGTGAAATAGAGTAACAATGCCTTAAACACTATATATTTTCAACAAGGGGGAGGCTTCTATTTATAGGAAAAATTGAGCTCCTAACCAAACAAACTGATTCTAGAATTTTCCAAGTCAGTTTGGTCAATTTTTGACCATTTTTAGGTCAGTTAAGCTAACTTTTTGGAACTAGACTTGAATGAGGAGAGAGGAGAGATGAAATATCTCAATTTTTGA
Source organism: Cibotium barometz (assembly GCF_041138505.1). Taxonomy (NCBI): domain Eukaryota; kingdom Viridiplantae; phylum Streptophyta; class Polypodiopsida; order Cyatheales; family Cibotiaceae; genus Cibotium; species Cibotium barometz. The sequence goes on from NC_141070.1 coordinate 17,210,189, forward strand.
TGATAAAAAACTCAATTTGCCTATGTGAAGTAGGCGCCTCATTGAAGGCCCTCCCCTTCCTTACATATGTGTCAAAAATGGAATCATTATACTCAAATATCTCATATTTTTAATATTGCTCATAGTTAATAAACCTTGTACATATTCAACTCTTTACTTATGTGAGAATTGAAGGGACTCCCCTTCCTTACATATGTGTCAAAATGGAATCATTATACCCAAAATATCTCATATTATTAAAACTACTCATAGTTTCTTATTAATAAACCTTGTACATATTCAACTCTTCACCTTATGTGAGAATTGAAGGGACTCCCCTTCCTTACATATATGTCAAAATGGAATCATTATACCCAAAATATCTCATATTATTAAAATTACTCATAGTTTCTTATTAATAAACCTTGTACATATTCAACTCTTCACCTTATGTGAGCATTTACTCATTTTTGGGTATCTTCTTTTACAAAATTGGATTTATCTCCTCCCCACACATGGATTGATCTTATTGGTCCATAAGAACCTTAATTGGACCATAATCCAAGATTTCTGAAAATCTAGACCCTTAGGCTAAGGTCCTTTTTACCCATTTCCAATTAATTCCAATTGCACATTGGAAAGTTCTTTTTGAATTTCTGTTTTAGGGGAATTTATTTTAATAATATGAGAAATTTTTCTATCTAAAAATATTCAAAATCTGAATATTCTCTCTCTAGAATATTTTCTCTCTCTATGCCAAAACAGGCAGAGACAAGATCTTTTATATTTCTGAAGAGGGTATTGATTACAGGAGAAGATGCTGGATATTTTGAGAGGCTGGGGAGGAATCTTACAACCTTGGTACTCTGCTGGAGTCTGGAGGACTGAAAATTGATGGTTATTCCTCTGATGCTCTATTGCGGCATAGATCTGTCCTTTTTCTTCCTCCACTTCTTCAGTTATAGTGACAGCTCTAGCTACTGCAGTCTGAGGTGGAACTCTCTCTCTTTGGTTTCCCCAATTCTGGGAGGGAGTTTGGAGACTGCTTTGCATGGAGGCTGTAGGTTGAGCTGGCACTCTTCTGGGGTTTCCCTCATTTTGGTGCGGGGGACACTGATTGGACTGATACGAAGGAGTTTGTCTCTGAATTCTGGGACCCTGGCTTCCTTAGCCCACAGAAGGAGATGGGCAATCCTTGAGCTAGTGCCCAAACCCCTGACATCCGAAGCACCTGTTCTCACTTCGAAGCTCTTCCCTTTGCATTCTTGAAAGAGCCGGAGTTCCTGAGAAAGAACTTTGAGGGCAAGGTCTTCCTTCATTCCTGAAACTTCCCAATTCCAGATTCTGGTTGGGACCTTGGTGTCTCTTTCGAGGCGTAAGGTTGGAAGAACTTCCCGGGGTCTGGAATCTCTTGAAGGATGAGTTAGCTGGCTTTGGCGGGACTTTAACCACCATGAAAGCTTTGTCCTTCGCCATTCTTACAACTTCTGCCATGGAAACTGGCTTGACATTCTTGACCAGGGTGTCTAAAGGTTCATTCATTCCCCGAATGAACCTAGCCAGTTGCTCTTCGTAGTTTAGTGAGTACTTGAGGAGAAGAGCAAACGCCTAGTGATATTCTTCAATAGTTTTTCTTCCCTGGTTTAGCTCTAAGAATTCATTCATCTTGGTTTCTAAAAATCCAGGGGGACAAAATCTTTTCCTTAGATAGGCTTTGAGATCATTCCAGGACTGGGTATTTCTATCTAGATGGTTAGTGTCGCAATGGTTTCTCCAATCCACCCTAGTTGTTTCCACAATCTTCAGCCTAGCGAGAGCCATTTTCTCCTCTTGTTGTATTCGGTGACATCAACATATTCCTCAATGGCTTCAACCCACTTCTCCACAGTCGCACCCAAGTTCTCCCCTTCACCTTTGAAGGGTCCTGGCTAAGTTCTATGAAGAGCCTCGCGAATGTCGGGGTCAAGCTCTTCTTCATTAGTGAGAGGGTCTCGCTTATCGGCCACGGTTCCCTCGCCTCATGATTCTGTGAAAAATGATACATTATTATATTTTTATTTTGATTTCGTCCACAAGATCCTAAGACTTAAGAGGTTCAGAAAATGATTTCTTAAACAAGATAAACAATCTTATTGGAGATCTATGACATATGTCTGAGTAACATATTTTTCTTCATCAATTCGTCATATAATAAACAATCACTTACACAACATGGAATTTTTCCACAAAACATTTCTTTATTTAAATAAAGGTTACAATATGTACTTAGAGTATCTCGGCTCCAGAAGTCAAATTCTCCTTGGGAGACACATAACACGACGATACTGGTCTACAAACATGCCCTGATACAAATTTTCCCTTACTGCCAAGGGAGCTACTATCTTCTCCTTAGGAATAAAGCGACTAAGAAGTCTGTAGATATGGTAGGAAAGTATGAAATCTTGAGGCACCGAGTGATATAAAATAACACCATGTATCACTTTTAGCATAATCAGAATCATATTCTACCTCAACATCGTGCGCTGGTCACAAGAGGCATGGACATACTGCCCTGCAAACCACTTGTGTTACCATCTGGGTCAGGGAAATATAAATCCTTGAAATGGCCTATGAGTTTGGCTCAGCTCGTTCGAGTTGTAGCGGAAGAGATGAAATGCTCGAAGGTAAAAGCAGTCATATCTTGTGACTGGGTGAGGTCGGGAACACCAGATAAGTGTGGAACTTCCATCTATGAGATAAAAATATCTTGATATTTTTGAATTAAAAACCCTCCCACACATGTGAAGGAGGCGCCTACCTCAAAGGTCTCCCCTTCCTTACCAAGGTGTCAAAAATTCATCATTTCTCTAAAATATCTCATTTTTTAGTAATATCGCTTAATTTTTAACTAATAAACCTTGTACTCAGTCAACTCTTCATCTTATGTGAGCATTTACTCATTTTTGGGTATTTTCTTTTATTCATTGGATTTATCTCATCCCAACACTTGGATTAATTCTACTGGCCCATATGAACCTTAATTGGATCATAATCCAGACCCTTAGGTGGCTAAGGTCCCTTATATCATTTTTAATTGATTCCTAATGCACATTATAGAATTTATTTTGAACTTCTGTTTTAGGGAAATATATTTTAGATATTAGAAGAATTTTTATATCTAAAAATATCTCAATATTGAATTACCTCTCTCTAGAATTTTTCTTCTCTCTAGGCAAAAACAAGGAAAAACAATATTTTCTTGCATTCTGAAATAGGGAATGATTACAGGGGATTAAGGTAAAAGCTTATTCATTATTCAGGCTGAGGAGGAATCTTACAATTAATGACTACACAAGCAAAGCCACAAGAGCCACCACCCCCATATGGAATGCTTAACATGCCTAGCATACAAGGATAAGCTATGAGATGGGTATGAACCCATCTAGTTATGTTCCATATAATCCTTATGTGTCAGCACCAGTGTATATGGTTCAAACAAGCACTCCTCAAGTAACCTTGAGTGAGACTAAGGTCATTAAAATAGTGAAAAACTCATTAGGGAAATTTAATGGAAGACATTGTCAATGTAGTACGGCCACAAGAGAACGATGTATATATGTTATAGCACTGTAAAATGTGGTTATTACTTATCAAATATTTGGTGTGAAAAATGTCATGGCTATGATCATTTTCCTCCAACAACTTCTCAAATTATTCCAGACCAAGCTAAATAATAACACGAGAAGGATCATTTTTCCCTACCATTCACTTTGACCAAGTCCTAGATAAGGGTATGGGACATGAGCTATATTCTTTCATGGATGGTTTCAATGACTATAACCAGATCCAAATACATCCTGAAGATCAACCAAAGACTACTTTCACTACTGAGCAGGAAACATTTGCTTACAAAGTTTTTCTTTTGGGATTATGTTAATGCTCTTGTAACTTTTCAACATGCAATGATTGCCACTTATTAAGACTTCTTTTAAGGTAGTAGATGGAGATATTTCTTGATAATTTTGGGGTTTGTGGTATAGCTATAAATATGTCGTGCATATAGATTAGCTCATGTATTTGATAGAAGTATTGAGATGGGTATATCTCTAAATCTATAAAAGTGTGTCTTTGGTGTGACAAAAGGTACTCTTTTAGAACCAGATATGCTAGGACATCTATCAATAACAATGATGAACAAATCCACTACATGCAGATCTTGGTAAAGCCTAATTTACAAGACTTCTTGATATGGGGTTCATTTACCCTATGGCATATAGTGAATGGGTGTCGCCTAGAGTTATAATGCCTAAGAAAAATAGTAAGAACTAGAGGCTAGAGTCGTTTATCAATGACAGTGACAAACAAATCTAGTACATGTAGATCTTAGAAAAGTCGAATTTACAAGACTGCTTGATATGGGGCTCACTTACCCTATGGCATATAGTGAATGGGTGTCACCTATAGTTATAATGCCTAAAATAGTAAGAAAATGTGCATCTATGTGGATTATTGTAAGCTAAATAATCACACGAGGAAGGATCATTTTTCCCTACCATTTATTACTACTGAGATCAGGTCCTAGATAAGGTTATAGGACATGAGATATATTCCTTCATGGATGGTTTTCAATGACTATAACTAGATCCAAATCCATCCATAAGATCAACCAAAGACTACTTTCACTACTGAGTAGGGAAAATTTGCTTGCAAAGTTATGCCTAAATTTTTATTATGTTAATGCTCCTATAACTTTTCAACGTGCAATGATTTCCACTTATCAAGACTTCTTAAGACAATAGATGGAGATCTTTCTTGATGATTTTGGGGATTTTGGTATAGCTACAAATATTTTAGATAGATTAGCTCAGGTATTTGATAGAAGTATTGAGATGGGTATATCTCTAAATCTATAAAAGTGTGTCATTGGTGTGACAAAAGGTACTCTTTTAGAACCAGATGCTACAGCTGTCTATCAATGACAGTGAAAAACAAATCCAATACATGATGCAGAGCTCCTTAAAGCCAAATTTACAAGAGTGCTTAGTATGGGGTTCATTTACTTATGGCATATAGTGAATGGGTGTGCCTATAGTTATAATGCCTAAGACAAATATTAAGAAAATATGCATCTATGTGGATTATCGTAAGCTAAATAATCACACAAGGAAGGATCATTTTTCCCTACCATTCATAACTGATCAAGTCCTAGATAAGGTTATGGGACATGAGCTACATTCTTTCATGGATGGTTTTCAATGGCTATAACCAGATCCTCGTGAAACAAGCAATGAATGGGTGAATGAAGTTCCAATGGCAACCAATCTTTGTCTCTATTCGTTAATGAAAGTTTTTTCCATGAACACGTTGGCATACCTTATTTAGGATCTTACCCACGTCGAATTCAAAGATGGTTTTTTTTTTTTGGGTGATGAAGATTGGGTGTAGGAAGTAGTACGAAAGAGGTGATCAGTGATATGGGGACGGTAAAGAGTTTGGTCAGGCACGTGAAGAGCCTGCAGCATTTGTGACACTGGGCTGCAGGGAATTCACGATCCACAATCTGCCCTGTGGTCGTGATGGCATGGCGATGAAGTCGTTGGCTGATTTCCTGTTTTGTGAGGGCAATGTGTGATGAAACTACGATGTTCAAGCAACGTGGTTGCTATGTTTACTGTGTGATCAAAGCAATGCTCTTGGTCTCTAATGGATTGTGGAAAAAAGTGATTACTGATTAATAGAAAATTAATCCGCTCACTATTTTTTCTTCTTTTGATGCATGTTTTTGGCTCTTCTAATCTCATGTGGTAGATTATCTTATGTAATTGAATATACCACTGAATTCCTCATTGAATTGACATTGTTTATAGCCCCATTAGTAATAAAAATAATCCAAAATTTGAGATTAATTACATTTTTAATTATGGTTCTCTTGCAACATGGGAATGAGCTAAAAGAAGCTTAAATCCATAAAATCGATATTTTTTTTTGGGTTTAATGAATGCAATGATGCTTTGTATCACTTCCTTTGATCACAAATTAATCAAACAACATGCAATGCACCTAATTAACCTGCAAAAAGCTCAATTTATTTTTCTTTTTGATCACTTTGTTCTCACTAAGCACTTTTCTAATACGAAAAATAGCCTGCTTAGTGAATTTTGTTGAGAAGTGTGCTACCATAGAGCACATGTAGAGGCAGGAGTGAGTAGGTGAGCATGAAGCCATACGGCAAAACTCAATTATCCCACATGCATGAAAGAAGCAAAGATTTACTCTACCTATATAAAAGGGGTTATTTTCAAGCAATGGAAGTACAAGCACTTGCACACATCTCAAGACTCTCTATGAGTCAAAGCTAATCTATCTTGGAACCTAATTAACTTGAGTCTATTGCACACACACATCATCATGGGTGTAATTAGACATCATCCACCTTAGCTTAGTGTAATCATTCATCATTAGTATATGATTAGCTTAATCTACTTGTATTAGTGAAGGTACCATGGAATTCAACATGGTATCATGGATTCCTCTCACCTCATGAGCTTCTCTAACCCTCCATGTCCTTAATCTCTCCTTATATTAGCACTAATATTTCCTTAGCTTCACTAATCCTACATTAACCCCTTCTCACCTCTTGTGGGCCGATATTTGTAGACCTGATTGCTCACTACTCTCTTCACCATTGCCCAAACCACTTTAGAGACTTCTTTATTGAATAATTGCTAACCCCTATCTCAAGGGAATTGAATAATTTTGTCGCCACCAACAACCAAATTTTCATGCCGACTAGTCTTTTTGCTCATACTTCATGTGTGCTTCGAATTGAGGCAAGCCCCTTTACGAGCTTGTTTAGCAATCATAAGAGGAATGAAGTTAGTTTAAATCTTGTGTAAATTCATTCACAAACTTGGCCACAACAGAGCAAGAAAACTAGGTGCTCAGTTTTGGGCAAATGCACTAGTTTTTTTTGGAGCTTTGAGCTGATTTTTTCTACATAGACCTCTTCTACACTTCAAGGTCAACAAGCTCCAAAAGCCCCATCAATGTGGTCTCTCTCACGCTCAATTTAATCCTTCAAAATTAGTTTGTAAAAATTATTATGATTAAGACTAATCAAGATAATTAATAGGCAATTAGTAAAAAATAGGAGTAGTTGTTGGCGGCCAACTAGCCCATTTGTTTATTGCCCGGATCGCCACCCGGACTGACTATTGTGAAACAAACCGAGCCTTCTTGTATTGTAACAGCTTTTTGATGAACGGGTGGTACCCATAGTTATAAAGGAAAAAGGGAAATTAATCGGTTAAGGGGATATAGGGGGTTAGAGTAGACTTGGTCTACTCGGTTGAGATTGTGGGGAAGGAGTGAATTACCATCTAGATAGTTCAAGAACCATGTCCGGTTTACTTGGGCCCAAAGGAGAGGAAAAATACCAAATAGGAAGACAGGAGAGTTGAGTGAGCCCTTCATGAGAGTAGAGCTCTTGTTAAGGCATTGTATTGTATTGTTATTGCTCAAGAATGACTCATGAGTTGGTCTTTGTCTTACTTCTGTTTATTCGACATATCTTTGTCTATTCACTGTTCAATCTTGTGTTAAGTGTAGTCATATTTAGATGCAGATCACTATCTGGATTTAGGAAAGACTTAGGAACTAACCTGCTTTGCAATCACAATCAATCTCTCGTGTTTAGGCAGATAGGTAGCTCAATGCCCTAGCATTGATTTATTACATTGGGCACAACTACATTAGTCATTGCTCCTCCAAAGCTGACTAGGTGGTCCAGAAGCATCTAAGTGCTGGGGCTTGACCGAACTTCAACACTTTTGGCGATCGTGCTAAGAAAGCGGTATGACACGTAGTGGAGTAGGAAGATAGAGGCTCGGTCCTGCACAGTGAGTCAGTAGAGTGAAGCTAGTTGTAATAGATCTCGAAAGGAAGTGCACACACACTAGTGTTAGGAATGTTCATGAGAGAGTGAAGCTAGTTGAAATAGATCTTGAAAGGAAGTGCACACACACTGGTGTCATGAATGTTCATGAGAGAGTCATAAGAGTAGAATGGAGTATGCTTGGAGAATGAAGGTAGCTCAAATAGAGCAATGTGGCACCACTTGCAGGAAAGCTGAAGCTACAAAACATGAAGGAAAACTACATCGTCCAAGAAGACTCCTAAAAGGGACTCCGCGCTAGCTAGAACGACAAAATCAGGAATCATTGGGAAATCAAGAATTGAGAAATCAAGAAGGAGATCACCAAGAGCCACAAAACAAGAAGCAGGAAGCTCAAAAAGAAGAAGAACCTGTAGCTGTAAGAAGGATGTCTCTCAAGTACCCTAAGTTCAAGGGCAAGAACGAGGAGGATCCAGATTCCCACATCTTTACCTTTGAAACCACATTCCTCGCACCAAAGCTCTGTTACCGCAAAAGATAGAGTATTTTGTGATAACTTTGGGGGTGGTAAGGCCACCAACTAGTATGCACAATATGGTTTGGACCACTTCTAGATATTTGAAGATTTGAAGAAAGCCTTCTTGAAAAGGTTCAGGAAAGACAAGACCGTAAAAGTACTGGAAAAGCTACAGAGGCTAACTTAGAAGAAGAGGCCAATAGAGGACTATGCAGCTGAATTTGGAGCATTGATAATGCACTAGATCAGCCCAACCAAACTATTCCAGCCAAGCTAAGCCAATGGTTTGTGAGAGGACTGAGGGAAAAGATCCAAAGAGTAGTGACCTCATATGACTTGGATGCCCTCACCTTCGAACAAGTGGTGGCTGGAGAAACCAAAGCGGAGGGGATCTTGAAGCAAACAAGCAAGACCCCAAGAAGAAGAAGAAGGACAAAAGGAAGAAGAAATTGATTCTGCACAGAACACACCTCAGAATCAAAGTCCAGCCAGGAGAAAGATGACGACGAAGAGAGAAATCCCTGAAAAAAGGAAGAAGAAACTGATTCCGTAGAAGACACCTCAGAATCAAAGTCCAGCCACCAGGAGTAAGATGACGAAGAGAGAAATCCCTGAAAAAAGAAAGGCAGGAAGCAGGTAGTAAATGTTCAAGAAAAATGAAAGGCCATCCTAGGCAAGATTATCGGAGGATACATAGGATTCGAACTCAAGCTGGACGTCTGGTGCACAAGGTGTAACAATCAAGGTCATATGCAGGAGAAGTGCCAGCTGAAGAACGCGCAGTAGATATGCACTATCTACAAAAGGAACAATCACACTACAAAGACGTGTTTTTACAATACTTGGAATAGGAATCTGAGAGTGATGGAAAGGCAGGCAGCAAGGCCCAACCATCAACCATGTCGCCATAGGACCTTAAATCAATAGATTGTATGGAAGAGGAGGTGAAAATTTTGGGCCAAGGGGAGCTTTCTTCTATTGCAATGGTCTAGGGTATAGATAAAATGAATGTCCCATATCAAGAATTGCAAGAGGTAAGGCCACAAAGGGAGGCGAACCCAGCGAGAGATGATGCAGCTATAAACATGGTAAAAGTGGACCATGAGGCAGGTAAAGAACAAGAAAAGCCACTAGAGGTGATGGCTATGACAAGATCACAAGGTCTTGTCAAGATGCTTACATGCATGAATTCCGAGCTATAACAGAAATAGAAGCCAAAATAGTGGGTATGGTAGCAGTCAGTGTGCAAATAACCAGTTGGTGTAGAGTGCACGATGGATGGTGCGGACAATGTAGGAAATCCTGCTCCTCGGAGACAATTCTGAGGAATCTAGACAGGACAAACCTAGTCAAGCAAAGAGAAGAAATTGCAACAGGAAAGAAGCCAATGATAGAGCAACCAAAGAAAGGATGTTGAAGTGCCAATTAGAGCCAATTACAACCTAGAGCAGTGGAAGTGTCATGACAAAGGAAATGGAAGGAAATACAAATAGGAAAACTGACAACAAGGGAAAGTTAGAAAAAGAAAAGGCAAGCAAAGGAGGAAGAAGGAAGAATGTATAGAGGCCAAGGTATGCCCACTGACAAGGAGAAAAGCAGCAACTCTGTAAAGGAATATGACCTATGGGAGGATCTCAGTAAGATGAGACTAAACATCACACTAGACCGAATGCTGAATATGGTTCCCAATTTATAGGCAAAAGCTGCTTTAGGCCATAGCACCAAATGAGAAACTAGTGCAAATGCCCTTGCAGGAACCAAAAAATCCGGTAGTAGAATGTAAGAATGTGGAAACAATCCAAGAATATGACACGTTTGTTTCAGAAATGACCATCAAGATCAGAGGACAGACAGTGGTGAGGGTCATTCTAGATGGAGGATCAAGAGTGAACAATTCAGGAATATGACACATCCATTTCGGAAGTGACCATTAAGATCAGAGGACAGACAGTGGTGAGGGCCATTCTAAATGGAGGATCAGGAGTGAACATAATGTCAGATAGCTTGGCCAAAAATCTAGGTATCACCGACATGCAGCTAGCTGCTCTGCCAGATCCACATCAGTTGGAATAATCAGGGAAAAATAAATAGTAGTGGTAGGATGCATGTTCACTACCGTGTTCATAGTCCTCAAAATGATTGAGATAGCGGGTGCATATCCCATGATGTTGAGAAGACCGTGGCTCAAAAGTGGAAGGATCAAGCATAACTAGGATATGAATAAGATCACAATCGGGAGGGGGGAAAACAAGGTCTACATTGCGGTTGCATGAGAAGACAAGCTAAATATGGCCAACCTGACACTGCATGCAGAACGTCTAAATTATCTAGAAGGGGTAGAAGACAACAAAGAAGAGCAAATCATGAAGGACATTCCAGATCTGCTATCACTATTTGAGGTGGATATAGAAAATATTGTACAAAGATAAGATCTAGAAGTCCGGGTGGCTCACCCTAAAGTGCTACTAAATGAAGAAAGTGCAAAGAAAGAGGAGGAAAACTCACGATAGTGTGGAAGAACTACAAGATGAGTAGGAAAAGGATATGATGGCTCTCAAGCAGGAGGAAGCTTAGCTCAGGAAGAAAAACATCAGACCTTCCTGATGACCAAGAGCCCAAAACAGTCAGAGTTAGTGCCAACCTGAATCACGAATTCAGAGGAAGACTCCTCAAATTGCTAAAATCCTACAAAGATGTGTTTGCCTAGAACTAATTTGACATGAAAGAGATTGATCCTAGCTTCGACCAACATAAGATCAACTTAAAAAGGATGTAATTCCTATCAGACAGAGTAGATATAGAATGAACCCCAACTACACCAAATAGGTAAAGGAGCAGGTTGATAAGCTACTGAGATTAGGGTTCATCTATCTAGTGGACAGTGGAATGGCTTTCACCAATCGTCATCAACCTAAACACTACAATAGAATGAGGGTTTACCAAACAAAAATAGCAGTGATTTTATAACTAGAAGGGTACGGAGATATCACACCTATGTCACTACTAAACACCCTGCTATTTTTTGCTGTTGAGCAGCGCTACTTTGCTGCCTAGCAGTAGCGACATAGCACTGCTGAGTAGCTAAATATCGCTACTAGTTTCATTTGCTACGCATCAAAAGTACTGCATAATAAGAAAAGCTAGGGTAGACTGGGGAGTTTGTAACATGGGACTCCCCAGTTTGTCCCAGCTCTTTTTTTTCTTATGTAGACACAGTAAAACTAACACTCATGGACAAGTGTAATATAAAACTTGACAAATACCAAGAAAAAAGACAATTGCAATTCATGGTTTTAGGAATGTCAAAATTCAATTACAATACTTAATAGAATTACATAAGTGTATGATTCTAAAAAACTAATATACAAGATAAAGCATAATGAAAACCTATGGATCTAGGGGCTATCTAGATCTCATGCTGCGTAATTATTATTGTTCCTTACAGCTCTACCCCCTTCGTTTCTCACATTTCCATTATTTCTTGCTTGGACATTTGCACCACCATTTCTAGTTACATGATCCTAAAACACAATAAAACTAACACAAGTGAAAATCAGTTTTGCAAAAACAAAGAGGTTTAGGGTTTAGGAATGTACTTACTTGCCATGATTGCCAAGCATGCCCTCCAGTAATAACAATATATCCTTCATCCTGCACCCTATCGAGCTGGCAAACCCCATTGTAATGCAAAATCATATTCATCTTGTGTAGGGGGGCAATCCACTACTTCAAGCTATAGACATACAAACAAATGAACATTTTAGAAAATTGTAATTTAAGATAATATTTTTTTAACTAAAAGATAAGATACAATTTGAGGCTAATATATACTTACAAATATTATTGGGATATTGACTCCTCCTTCACATGTAACATCATGCCTCAAGTTATATGCCATCCATCCATCCAAGAAAAAACATAAATACTTAAAACTCTTATGCATAAGGCTAATCCATATGGCATAATGCATAAAGCTACCGACATGCCTAGGAAGGTATTGGCATGAATTGAAAGATACCAACATGCATAGGTTGCTACCAACATGCATTCAAAGCTACCGGCATGTATTGGAAGCTACCGACATGCATAGGTAGCTATCGGCATGCTACTGGAAGCTACCGACATGCATAGGTTGCTACTGGCATGTATAGAAAGGTGTCGACATGCATTGCTAGCTAGGGGACATGCATAGGTAGCTACCGGCGTGCATTGGTAGCTACTGGTATGCATAGCTAGGTATCGGTATGAATTGGAAGCTATCGACATGCATTGGAAGCTAGTGACATGCATAGGTAGCTACCGGCATGAATTGGTATCTTTCGACATGCATTAGAAGCTACCGACATGCATTGGTAGCTACCAACATGCATTGGAATGTTAAGATGTCAAGCTGAACATGAGATGACACTCACAAGGTGCCTTCATGACCATTCAACATTTACATCATTGGCGGTTTTGGTGGCCAGCATCGACATATATTTGCCAGAGATTCTATAGCTAGAGTACACCAACTAGTCCACAAGTACCCACTCCTCTTAGCATGTTCACATTATGGACTGCTTGTATATACTGTATTATGTGTGTTAGTAACTTTATCTTCTTTGTAGACCTCTTTTGTTGTGTGAAGAAGAAGAAGAAGAATTTTCAGCCTCTCACCTTGTGTGTTCTCCTCTAGGGTTTGTGTGAGTGTGTGTGTGCTTGCAAGAGCTCAAGCTCCATTCTTCCCTGTATCTTTTCATGGTATTAGACCTTGGTTCATGATAAGGGCTGAGCGGCAAGTAAGAGAAGCATAGGAAGTGGTACGAGGCTAAGAGCTTCATCTACTCTTCCCCCTTTGTGTTGGCTACTACACCCTTTTTCGGGAGCTCTTCGAGGCACCGGCAAACGAACTCCAATTGAGGAGCTTTCTTTGTGGATGCATAGCTATAGGGCAACTATATTGTTTGTTGGGTCTATTTGGACAAACGTTTTTGGGCTAAACATGCATTTCGAGCACGTCGCGACTTCCGTAGGTCTCAAAGTTTCTATTGGGTGTATGTATGCAAATTGAGGTCACTGGTTGTGATAGTTTGGGTGTAATATAGTACAGTTTGGGTGCAATATAGTACAGCTGCAAAGAATACAGCAGTTTGGGTGCAATATAGTACAGTTGCAAAGAATACAGCAGTTTGGGTGCAATATAGTACAGTTTGGGTGCAATATTGTACGGTTTGGGTGTAATATAGTACAGCTGCAAAGAATACAACAGTTTGCAGGTCAAACAAGAATGCTGTTTTTGGTAAATTTGTGTTGCAGACAAGATGATGATGGAATAAACCAGATTTTTGCAGAGAAGCTTGACAAGAACAACTTCCATGCTTGGAGGTTTAGATTGACAAATTTCCTAATGGGAAAAGGATACTGGGACTACATTGAAGGTGAACATAAGGAGGCACTAGAGATATCGAAGATTAATCTAACCTCTCTGTAGATATAAAAGAATTCAAGGATTGGAATTAAGGAGCAAGGAAAGTCATGTATTGGATTTCTATCAACATGCAGGAGGACACTATGATTGGGCATATACAGGATGCCAAGTCACCTAAGGAGGCATGGGATACCTTGGTGAAGCTAAATGAAACTAACACCAAGGCACGAAAGATTCAGTGGAAGAATGAGCTTCCTACTGTGGAGAAGAAAAATATGTATGTGAATGATTCTGCCTTGAAGATCAAGGGCATTGTGGAATCCCTTGCATCAATTGGTGTTTCTGTTGATGATGATGATAAGGTGTAAGTGTGTCTCGTAGTCTCGGGCCACAATACAAGGCATTCAAGACGTCTATGTGTCAATGTTGATCATTGAAGAGAAGAATTTTGGGTGAAGATTAATAGTCTTCACACAAAACAAAAGCAGTTCATAGAGCAGCAAGCCTTCTACACAAGTGCATGTAGAGGATGACATAGAGGTCGTAAACGTTGCCAAGATGGTGGCTGAACAAGTAATTAGAATTATGATTAGCACAGTAGCAATAGTCCTAGGATTCACAACAATAATACACAAATGAAAGAGGCCAATTTAGAGGCAGGGGGAGTCAAAGAGGTTGTTGTAATTGGAAAAGGAAGCATAATGATACTCAAGGCTATTTTTATTGTGGTAAGCCTGGACATAGTGCAGGCATATTGCTATAAGAAACATAGTGACATGCAAAATAGAAAAGTGTAGCAAAACAACTATGCATCCTATAGCAGAAATAATGAGGATAATGAGACATTGTTTGTTATGCAACATGTAGTTAATGTTGTGTCTTGAAATGATGTAGTAGCATGTAAGGGGATGATGTATGGTATGTTGATTCAAGTGCTTCAAACCACATGACAAGTCATGGTGAGTGGTTCAAGGGAATAAAGAGTCTTGAAAGACCAGGTTTTGTTAAAATAGGGGATGACACTGCGCATGTTGGAGATGTGCCATTGTCTATGCAGGATGGTAAGGCGATGTACCTTGTAGATGTACTTCATGTTCCAAACATTACAAAGAATTTGGTTTCTGTTGGCCAAATGATTGACTAGGGTTTGTAGGTCCGGTTTTACCCTGATGGTTGTTATGTAGAAAACTTTAAAGATAAGTGTAGGTTCGTTGCAAAAGGCAATAGAGTGGGCAGAATGTTTACATTGAATGTAAATATGCCTAAAGTGAGTACTACAATGTTTGCAAACAGTTCAAGAGTTGTTGCAGATACACACATTTGGCATAAGAGAATTGGGCATGTAAATGTGCAAAGAATGAAGTATATGTAGACTAAATAAATTTTGACAGGGCTCCCTAAGGTTGAAGGTATGTAGAAAGTATGTGAAGCATGTCAATTTGGAAATCAAACAAAGCATGTATTTCCTCATGAAAATAATGTGAGCAAGAATGTACTAGATGTTGTGCATTCAGATATATGGAGTCCTACAACAAAGACTATGTCTATGAGTGGCTGCAAGGTACTACGTAACATTCATTGATGTGACCACACAAGGAAAGTGTGGGTGTATTTCATAGAGGAGAAGAGTGAAGTGTTCACTCATTTCAGAATGTCAGAGTGATGGCTAAAAAACAAATGGAAAGCATGTGAAGTGCCTAAGTTCAGATGGAGGGGGAGAATACTTCTCCAAAGAGTTCTTTGAATTCCTGCGAAAGAATGGCATTTAGAGACAATTTACATGTAGATACACTCCGCAAAAAAATGGAGTTGTTGAGCAAAGAAATAGGTACATTAGAGAGAGAGCATGAGCATTGATGGGACAGAGAAGAATATGCTACATAGCTATTGGGTTGAGGCTGTGTCTACAACAGTTTATATCATGAACATGACTCCTACTGCAACCATACATGATGTAACGCCACCAGAGGAGATGTTTACTAGAAAGAAACCCGATTTGTCTCACTTGAAAGTTTTTGGATGTATTGCATATGTGAATGTTCCAGATGAGTTCCATACTAAGTTGGATCCAAAGGTAGAAAAATGTGGGTTTATTGGGTATTGCCTTGAGCAAAAGGGATATAGATGCTATAATCCTGCTACACGTGAATTGAGGGTAAGCAAGAATGTTGTATTTGATGAGATGAGTAGCTAGTATACTATTGAAAAAGATGTTGTTGGGGATGATGTAAGTAGAAATGTGGTTGCACAGAATGCAAGTCAACAATCACAGTCGTTGAGTAGACTAGGAGAGTCCTCATCCAGCGGTTTTCTTGTTTGATAGACCATGGAGTGGCAGGCTACGTCATAATACCAGTCCTGGAAATGTAGTTGGTACATCACATAAAGGCAAAGAGAAAGTGGTGGAGCCCCTTCGTATGCCTGATATTTCTTCATGGCTCTTGTTGATGGAGAGTCTAATGGCTCAGAGATGAGCCTTGATGAGGAGCTTGGGATTCTAGCAATGAGGACACCTGGTGTGAAGAAGGCTATGGAAGCTGTTATATACACATTATGTGTACATATATATTAGGAGGCTAACCCACATTAGGCTTGTGAGCATGGGAGCATGGGAATAAGCTCTACTAGTGGAGCATGGGTTAGGATTGACCCTAATCTTAACCTTATTGGTTAAGATTAGGGTCAGGCATCCAAGGGTAACACATAGGAAATGGAGAGTCAAGTCACTTGAGGGCCCTCCTATATAATAGGGGCATGGGACACACTCAAGGGAGGCTAAGGCTATGTTATCTTGAGGCTAGGTTATGATATGATGTTCTCTTGTATAGAGGATTATATCTACTCACCTACCATTTCACACTATAGCTACATGGTACTGGATTGGAGTTATACCTCTTCATGGTATGGGACATCAAGGTAAAGGTATGATATACTTCATTATAATTCATGTGTGCATCTCTTGGGCTCGGGGGTGGTCAGGTGGATGAGTTTATGCCTGATTTATGCATGTTTATGCATAGCAATTATCTAGAGAGATCTTAGGGTTTTAACAGTGGTATCAGAGCAATCTCTAGTTAACTGTTGTTATTTTTTCTTTCTGATTATAAATTTTTAGCATTTTTTGAAGTAAATTTTAATATTTACTAAATAAAATATTATTTTGTTGATTTGTGTTGATGATTTGCACGTTTATCATTGATATCGTGGTTTGAATGCGTGTTTCTTCTATTCAATGGATGAATCGATGTTGCGGAAAAATTCTGAGTTTAATGCTATTTTTTTCTATTTTTTATGGTTTAAAATAAGCATTAATGGAATTTTTACCAAAATACCACATATTTTATTGTGGATATTTTTGGTAGAATGAATTCCCTGATTTTCTATAGTTTTTATGAATTTTTTCCTAATTTTTAAGAAATTTTGAGAATTTTAATGGTTAAAAATATATTTTTAATGCATTTTTGTGGGTTTTTCGCGGATATTCTTTCGATTTTCTGCCAAATTTCTGCTAAAATGCAAAGTAGGGTAGTCAATTGATGCATGGAATGCTCTCTCGTGTGTGTGGGATCCTCTTTGTCTCTCAAATCAGAATTTCTCTTCTATTTTCCTCTCCCGTGTGTGTGAATGCCTCTTATTAGGCACAAATGGATTAAATTTTAATCATAATTAAACTTAATTATGATTAAGAAAAAATTAATCAATATTTAATTCCCTTCTATGTTAACAGAGAAGGAGGGGTGGAGAGAGAAGGTTGATTTGTAGAAGATGGGGAGGAGAGAGGAGAGAGGACCCTTCTTCACTCAGTTCTTCACTCAGAAACATGCCGAGGGGAGGGGGGTCGCTGCTCTGCTGCAGGTGGCCTATGGAATTTGCCATCCATGTGAAGTCCCTATCCCCACCGTGCAACGAATTCAAGGGTTCTAGCAGCGAAAGTAGCACTTCTTGCGCGGGGCAGGGTCTCACACTCGGGGCCTCGCCCACCACCGGATATCCGGATAAGAGACTAATCCATCGGTTCTTCCATAACCAATCCATCGGTTCTTCCATAACCAATCCCGGAAAAACTTCCCTTGCCCGAAAAGCACGGGCGATTCCTCCAAGATAACTTTTCTCTAACATAGTCAAAAGCCTTAACTAACTGAACTGATCTGACCAAACCCGTAAGTCCCAAGTCGGATCAGGGAAAAGATTGCACTTGGATCATAGAGACCAACGCTTTTTCCTCATTGAGAGGCACAGCCGTTGATTCTTTTCCATAGAACATTTTTTGTCCGGGATTTACTTCATCTATCGTACCATAACAGAATTGAGTCTCAATTTAAGGATCCATCAGTCCAGCCTAGTCCCGTGGGTTAGCCAACCGCCCACAACCACTGTAGTGATGGGATCCAATTAAGAATTTGGTTAGGTTTTGTCCCGGGTACTAGGGAAAAGAGTTCCGAGGCCCCCTAGCCGGATATTCATGCAAACTTAAAACTAGTCACACCACTTACACACCCAATATGAAATTACCTTTTTCTCGGCGCATCAGCTATCTTTAAAACAATCATTTAATGAAACCATTGTGTCATTGATCACAATCCTCAAAATCTTTGGTTGAATCCTTATTTCCAATCATTCCTTCATCGGTGTACCTATGGCATCATTGGCAACCAGAATGCTCACCACCTATTCACTCAGGGGCCTTTTCGATAGTTCCTAGCTCATAGTAACCGGCAATATATTCACATATCAAAATGGAATCTCCGTTGAAGATCAACAAGATCAACCAACGGATCCATATAAAAGAGCCATGGACTCATCCGTTGAGGACCAGCAAGGTCAACCAACGGATCCATATAAAAGAGCCATGGACTCATCTGTTGAGGACCAGCAAGGTCAACCAACCAGATCCATGTCCGAATTCAGAAAACAACTCTTACTCCTTGTTCCAATATCTTCCTCGACGTACGTGTGGGTATCTTCAGCGACCCAGAGCCCGAGCACCGTATGGTCAGCACCCTTTAGGATCCTTCGGAGGTCACCTAGCACTTCACTCATAGGCTGCTTCCTTGGTCCCTCATCCAATGTATCAGAAGCTCACCATTTAAATCAAACCGAGGCTAGTCAAGACCTCGGCCAACCTTGCTATGCGAGACGTCCTCCGTTGACTCTCCTCGTCAGTAGTTGCAACTTTAACAGATAGGTCTCCACCCACGACCTCATTCACAAGACGGTCAAAATGCTTCCCCAGCATTCTTGACGTAAAACAGTCATTTAAAAATAGATTTCACATACAAATACAGTTCCAACAATATTTGCATTTTTTCTCATCACTCCATATCCTTTCACATTAGTCCCCATCTTTTCTCATCTTCCCACAATTTTTTTCTTCATCGATCCCTATCTCATCATATCATTCCCACATCAAATCACATAAAATCGCATCATCCAAACATCAATCCACATCAGCCATGCATCCATCCACATCATCCATACATCCATCCACATCAATCCACATTATCCACACATCCATCCACATCTTCCATACATCCATCCACATCAATCCACACGTCAATCCACATCATCCATCCACATCAATCCACATTATCCACACATCAATCCACATCATCCATACATCCATTCATGTCAATCCACATTACCCACACATGTCAATCCACATTACCCACACATCAATCCATATCATCCATCCACATCAATCCATATCATCCATACATCCATCCACATCAATCCACATTATCCACTCATCCATCCACATCAATCCTTCACACGTCAATCCACATTACCCACACATCAATCCACATCATCCATACATCCATTAACATCAATCCACATTACCCACACATCAATCCATATCATCCATACATCCATCCACATCATCCACATCAATCCACATTAGCCACTCATCCATCCACATCAATCCACACGTCAATCCACATTACCCACACATCAATCCACATCATTCATACATCCATCCACATCATCCCCACATCAATCCACATTATCCACTCATCAATCCACATCAATCCACATTCATTCATGTCAATCCACATTACCCACACATCAATCCATATTATCCATACATCCATTAACGTCAATCCACATTACCCACACATCAATCCATATCATCCATACATCCACCCACATCATCCACATCAATCCACATTATCCACTCATCCATCCACATCAATCCACACGTCAATCCACATTACCCACACATCAATCCACATCATCTATACATCCATTAACGTCAATCCACATTACCCACACATCAATCTATCATCCATACATACATCCACATCATCCACGTCAATCCACACTATCCACTCATCCATCCACATCAATCCACATTACCCACACATCAATCCAGATCTTCCATATATCCATCCACATCAATCCACATCAATCCACATTATCCACTCATCAATCCACATTCATTCATGTCAATCCACATTACCCACACATCAATCCATATTATCCATACATCCATTAACGTCAATCCACATTACCCACACATCAATCCATATCATCCATACATCCACCACACTTTCAAAAAAAAAATAAATCTTTTATGCATCTTTCTATGCATAAATTCAATTTTAATGAGAATAACTCTTTTGAGATAAAAAGAAATTTCTTTATGCATCTTTCTATGCATAAAATCAAAATTGATGAGAATAACTCTTTTGAAATAAAAATAAATTTCTTTATGCATCTTTCTATGCATAAAAAAAAATTTTGACGAAAGTAATGCTTTAAAAAAAATTCTTTTATGCATCTATTTATGCATAAATTCAATTTTAATGAAAGTAACACTTTTATAATTAAAAAATTTCTTTTATGCATCTATTTATGTATAAAAATTAATTTTGATGAAAGTAACACTTTTATAATCAAAATATTCCCAATATGCATCTTTCTATGCATAGAAATTAATTCTAATGAAAATAACACTTTTATTATAAAAATATTTCTAATATGCATTTTTCTATGCATAGAATAAAAATAACACTTTTAGATTATACAAGCGGTGGGGATTACTCTTTTTGAATAATAAAAGATAAAACTTATTTCACAAAATTTAAGAAAATTTTGCCATAACCTCCTTTGTATGGCTGACCATTTTTCAATTTTTTTCATTCTCAAGTAACTTAGAAATTATCCCAAATGGCTTAAAGCATTCTAAACTAATTAAATTCCACTTTTTAAAGAGAAACAATATGAAAAGTTTAATTCTAACAATTTGATTACACATCTAGGATAAAGAAAGGTTGAATTCAAGAATGAAGAGAGGGGGAAAACCTTTCCAACAAGGCATAGCATCATTTTTCATTTTAAAGAAAATAAAAATTAGAAAACCATGAAATGGAATAAAGAAAAAGTAGGATTTCTAGCTTACATGAATTTTTGTGAGCTTTCCTTTGGCTTGATGGTTTGAGGGATCTACTCTTGTTTGCAACAACGAGAGTGGCCACCAATTCTTTTGAAGAGGAAATGCTCAAAAACTAATGAATTATCAATAAATTTACTGTTTTTGGCTCTGGGAAGGAGTAGAGTAACAGTGCATAAAACATTATTAACCATTTACAAAGGGGGAGGCTTCCTTTAAAGGAAAAAGTGAGCCTCTAACCAGGCAAACTAATTCTAGAATTTTCGAGATCAGTTTGGTCAATTTTTGACAATTTCTAGGTCAGTTTAGCTTATTTTTTGGATCTAGTTGAAGCAAGAGAGAGGAGAGATGAAAATATCTCAGTATTTGTAAGTTTAAAACTCAACCACACATGTGAAATAGGTGCCTCCTTCATGAGAGGAATTCCCCCACACTGAGGTGTCAAAAATGTATCATTTCTTCTAAATATCTCTTCTTTTTTAACTAATAACCTTGTCCTTAGTCAACTCTTCATCTTATGTGAGTATTTACTCATTTTTGGGGGGATTTCCTTTTATTCTTCAATTTATCTCCTCCCTACATTTGGATTAATCTAATTGGTCCATAGGAACCTTAATTCAAAAATTTCAGAAAATTTGCGGCCCTTAGGCTAAGGTCCTTTTTACCTGATTTCAATTTATTCCAATTGTACATTGGAAATTTCTTTTTGAATATCTGTTTAAGGGGAAACCATTTTAGACACTAGGAGGTTTTTTATATTCAAAAATATCTCAATTTTGAATTATCTCTCTCTAGATATTTTTTCTCTCTAGGCCAAAACTAGATCTTTCTTTTATTTCAGAGAGGGGAATAATTATAAGATCAGAAGGGGAGGTTTTTACACCTGCACACCTCAAAAGCCAAAGGGAGGAATCTTACAACCCCCTCCAAATCGTTTTAAAAAAAACCTTTTAAGCTTATGTTAATAAAGTCTTTAAAAATATATATATATATAAAGAGTTTTTTTTTTTAAATTTTAAAAAAGCTTTTCAAAGCTAGAAAAAGAGGAGAAAATACAAAATTTGGGAAAAAAAATTCTCTGAATATTTTTGAAAATTATTTTCTTGAAAACTCTTGGCTTTCTGCATTCCCGGGAAACCTTTTGGCTTTTTGAATTCGAAAAAATCTTTTGATCTTTTGGATTCCGGAAACTTTTGACCTTTCACATTCCAACTTTTTTTGTCTTTTCATTTTTCCAAAACTGTTGGCTTTCCATATTCTAAGAAGATTGTTGGGATTCCGAAATTTTTCGACCGTTCGTATTCTGAATGCATTCGGGGTAAATTAAAAATTTTAAAAAAATCCACAAAATTAGTGGAAAATTAGACAAAGGTTATTTTAATTTTTTGGAAAATGTGGGGTTGGTGTTTGGCATGTTAGTGTGTCCATTTAGGTGCCCGTGACCATTCAAATTCTTTTAAAAATATATTTTTGACCCAAAAATTTTAAAAATCCATTAAAATTATAAATTTTCATTGGATTTGAGAATTGTCGGGTAGAATTGGAAATTTCATAAATGATGGGATTCTCAGGAAAAATTAGAGATTTTTTAGAAATTATTTATAGAAATCCTAGAAATTGGTATTTTTAAAATATCAATGGTATTTTGGAAAATCTAATTGCTAAGAATTTTCTGGAAAAATATAGGTTTGGAATGCCATAAGATAGGTTTGGTGGAATTCAAAATTATAGTATTTTGAGGCCTTATAAAATTAGGAAAAATTATGAAAAAATCATGATAATTCTTTTTCTCAAGAATTTAATATTTTTGAGGGTTATTTAATGTTTAAGTACGTTTTCTCGTACTGACATTAGATAGATGTGGGTTATTCGCATATTATTAATATACGATTATACCTCGTATTAGTAGATATTTCTATTTAGATTAATTCTGAACGATATTTTCATGATTTTTTTACCTTTGCTTAGCCATTCTTTTTGGAAATGTTCCTTAAGTTTTTCAATGATGGCTATAATCTGTGTTGTGTTCAAAGTGTGTCTCACCTTTGACACTTTTCCATTATAATTTATTTTACACCTTTTTAAGTGTGGTCTATGCTTAATTTCCGAAGCCTAAGACAAATTCTATCATGGGTTAGTTGATTGGTTTGTTTGGTGGATTTTATTGGATATTTTCATGTTTTATATGGACTCATCAGGTTCTGCCTAGATCACTTGTATCTAGGGGTTTTTTAATGAGTGTTACACACATACTTTAGAGTTTTGCTTCAACGACACCACGTTCATATACTCTGGATTGATGAGTTGGCCACCAATTGTAATGCTTCTTTTGGCACATGATTAATGACCATTAGGTGGCATGCATTGATTGTTATGATCAACTATGCTTTTCATGGATTTGAGTAGCTTTTATGCTTTTATCCATGGTTTTATAAGGATCTTTTGATCTTTTGGATAATATCATGTGCTTTGAAGGTAACATTTGCCTTCGTTTTTTGCACTTAATTTTGGAGTATATTGCTTGTACTTTTGTACATATTCCAACTTGGATACCTAGTTGCTTATGTATCTAGGTGAGTTATTTTTCTATCCTAGCTTTACTGTGTTTATCATTAGAAAGGCACCAATAATTCAAATTCTTTTCTAATGATGTACTCGAAAAGAGTTATTCCTTGATGTAGTCTCAAGTATATAGAGACAGGTTTTAGTATGTGAGAGTCTAGGGATAAGGCCATCTCATCCCTTTTATGGAGGATTTTATTCATTTTTCCTAGACCGCATACTAGGGAGTTTCAAATTGGTAAGATATGTATGGGTGGTATCATGGTGGTATGGGACGCTAGAAATCCCTCACATATATTATCTTGTGGGATAATTTGGGCTCAAGATTGTTGCTTTGCTTACATCACTTAGCATGTTGACCTCAACATTCAAAGACAATCTCATTTTTTGAATTCATTTAAAGTTGTTGTGTGGGCATTCTCTAGATAAACTTCTTTTATTTATAGCCTGCATGTATTGATGAGTGTAATCTCGTCAGCATTTCAACTTGAAATCTCTTTCTTTAGAGTTCAACGAGTTTATCTTGTTGTGTTTGGATTAAGGAAATTTGGATTCTTCCTTTCTTGGTATTTCTTTCTCTAGTTCTGTCCTTTAGGTGATTTATACAGTCAACCTGATAATTTAGCGGATGAACATATGTGACTCATTTAGACTTTGATGACTCTCTATGTTGATATGGATAACTCGGGACGCCGATAATTCCATGTGCAGATGTGGGTACGTCGGGATGCCGATGGATACCTGGTTTTTGATGTTATAATGCCATGTTTTCCTACTGTATTTCGAATGGTTTATAACAAGGAAAACTACTTTGTGTATGAGTTCCTTTGATCATCCGTAGTCTAATGAGAAAATAGAGCATGTGAATCAGATTATAGAGAGGATATGCTTCGTGCATATGTCTCTGGAAAAGCATCAAATTGGAAAAAATATATTCCAATGATGGAATTTGCCTATCACAGTTTTAAATATACGGCTATTGGTTTTAGTCCGTTCATGCTTATGTATGGGTATCAACCTAGGGCACCTATTGATGTCGGTCTTAAGGACATCGAGCTTGATGTATCTAGGGATTTCTTGTGTGATATGGAGGAAATGTTGATCGAAGCTTGGGATTCTATTAGGAGTGCTCAAGATAGGGCATGGTTCTATGCTGATAGAGGATGCTTAACTTGGTCTTTTGAACCAGGAGCGTTGGTTTATTTAAAAGTTCCTAAAGATTTTCGGACTTTGTCAAAAGGAAAATGCTCGAATTTATCTCCTCGATATTGTGGTCCATTTTGATTTATACATCGAATTAGCACGGTTAAGTATGAACTTAAGCTACCTCCACATGTTAGAGTTCATCCAGTCTTTCATATCAATAGATTGAAAGGGAAACTGGGAGGTGAGGATAACATAGTTACTCCTCAAGAACTCGTTGAATTCAAAGAATTATCCTATGTTCCACATGAACCTGATAAGGTACTTGAATTCAGGGAAAGGAAACTTTGTAGTTGATTAATCCTTGAGGAGGTTAAAATTAGGTGGAAAGATAGGGAAATACAGGATTTGACTTGGGAGTCAGTTGAGATTGTTCAGCAGAGTTCTCCTTTTCATTGCAAGAGTGTAATGTTTTGAGAGAGGGGAAGTATGTTATATGCACATTATGTGTACATATACTAGGAGGCTATCCCACATTAGACTTGTGAGCATGGGAGCATGGGAACAAGCTTCATGGGAGCATGGGTTAGGACTAACCTTATGGGTTAAGGTTAGGGTCAGGCATCCAAGGGACACACATGGGAAATGGAGAGTCAAGAGTCACTTGAGCACCCTCCTATATAATAGGGGCATGGGGCACACTCAAGGGAGGCTAAGGCTATGTTATCTTTAGGCTAGGTTATGATATGATGTTCTCTTGTATAAAGATTTTATCTACTCACCTACCATTTCACACTATAGCTACATGCTACTGGATTGGAGTTATACCTCTTGATGGTATGGGACATCAAGGTAAAGGTATGATGTACTTCATTATAATTCATGTGTGCATCTCTTGGGCTCGGGGGTGGTCAGGTGGTGGATGAGTTTATGCTTGATTTATGCACGTTTATGCATAATAATTATCTAGAGAGATCTTAGGGTTTTAACAAAAGCCATGCCAATGCAAAGTTACGAAGATCTGGAAGAGTCAAAAACCTTGTGTAGAGGTTGACTTATGATGGTTATGTGGCACATCACTATGCTTATATGGCAAAAGTTGTGCAGGTTGTAGAACCCACATGTTTTGATGAGGCTATTAGAATGTGTGTTGGGAGAAAGCTATGGATGAGGAGATGTATGCATTGTATAAAAATGAGACTTGGGATTTCTTGCCATTCCCTAAAGGTAAGAAAGCTATTGGTTGTAAGTGGGTGTATAAGGTGAAACATATCAATGATGGTAGCATAAGCAGGTATAAGGCTAGATTGGTGGCCAAAGGATATGCGTAGACACATGAGGAGACATTTTCCCCGAATCCAAATATGGCAATTGTGAGAGTTGTGATGGTGGTGGGTGTAGCTAAAGGCTAGTTTTTACATGAGATGGATCTAAAACGTGCGCACTTGCATGGTGACTTGCAAGAAGAAGTGTATATGGATCAGCCCCACCAGGTTTTGAGGATACAGGTCACCCAGAGTATGTATGTAAGCTTTGTGTACGGCTTTGTATGGGCTAAAGCAAGCTCCACGATCATGGCATGACAAGATTGCTGAGTATCTTGTCACTATTGGTTTTCATATGGTAGATGCAGATCACTCTTTGTATGTGTGCAAGAGTGATAAAGATATTGTGACCATCACCATTTATGTGGATGATCTTATTGTTGGGGGTGACAACTTGGATGAGATTCAGCATGTGAAAAGTCTTCTCAAAAGGAAGTTTGAGATGAAGGATTTGGGAGATTTGTGCTACTTTTTGGGAATTGAGGTCATTTACAGACCTGAGGGTATTTTGCTGCCAGAGAGACAATATGTATTAGACATGTTGTCCAAGTATGGGATGACTGATTGTAAGTCAATCTCAGTGCCATTAGATCAAAATGGCAAGCTTAGTGTGCAGATGCAAGTTATGTGTTGGAGGATCCCACTATGTACATGAAGATTATAGGGATTTTGATCTATGTCATGATCAGTAGGCTAGATTTGAGTTACATTGTTAGCTTAGAGAGCCAAATTATGCAGGTTTCGTGCAAACCACATCTTGACAGTGTGCGACACACACTTTGGTATTTGAGGGCCACTGTTAATTATGCATTATTTTATGCAGCATGTGTACCATTCGAGCTATATGTATATGGATACACAGATGAATATTGGGCAAGTTGCATCTCGATTAGGAGATCTACCAGTGGATTTATGTTTTCATTGGTGGGGAGTGCTGCTATGACATGATGCAACAAGAAGCAGCCCACAATTGCCTTGTCGAGTACAGAGGCAGACTATATAGCAGCTGCCTTGTCGAGTATAGAGGCAGACTACACAGGAGCTGCACTGGCAGCATGTGAGGTATCTTGGTTATGCAAGCTACTTGTTGTTGATTTGGGGTTGCACATGGAGAGAAAGGTTGTCATATATTGTGACAATCTTAGTAGTATATAGTTGGACAGGAACCCAATTTTCCATGCATGGATCAAACACATTGAGGTACAGTAGCACTTCATTAGGGAGAGAGTCTTGGCAGAGCGACATTAACTTGGCCTACGTTAGCACTCAAGATCGTCATTGACATCTTCATGAGGCCTTGGGAGCTAAGAAGCTCCACAAATTTTAAGATATGCTTGGAGTTCGTGAGCTCGAGTTGAGCTTGAGGGGGAGTTTTGAGATGTCAAGCTGACACTCTCACGAGGCATTTGCATGACCGGTCAACATTTATATCACTGGCAGGTTTGGTAGCTGGCACCGACATATCTTCACCAAAGATTCTACAGCTAGACTACACTAACTAGTCCACACCTATCGACTCCTCTTAGCGTGTTCACATTATGGACCACTTGTATATACTCTATTATGTGTGTTAGTCACTTTATCTTCTTTGTAGACCTCTTTTGTTGTGTGAAGAAGAAGAAGAATTTTAAGCCTCTCACCTTGTGTGTACTCTTCTAAGGTTTGTGTGACTGTGTGTGTTACGAGAGCTCAAGCTCTCTTCTCCCCTGCATCTTTGCATGGAAGCTACGAGCATGCATAGGTAGCTACCGATATGTCTAGGAAGCTACCGCATTTAGAGGAAGGTACCAGCATGCATATGTAGCTATACCAGTATGCATGGAGCATGGAGCTTGGAAAAACAAACAAACCCCATCTTAAAACCCTAAACTTATAAACCCTATAACATGTATCATAAGAGAATAAACATATAAGAAATTAACAAAATGTTTATGGTGGACACTGTTTATCCCAATTCTAGTAGCTCCACTCCAAGGTCTGCGCCACACATTCACTAGGTTGTGTCTGAAAAAGGATGATCATTTAAGTGTTTTCACCATGCAAAGATAGAAAAAAGCAAATTCATTTTGTCATGGAGATAATCAATCTCACCCACAAGCCATATTGCATGTAAAGGAAGGCCTTTGGGATGGTCAAGGCTACGAAAGTTGGAACAAATGTGGTTTGGGAGGAAGAGGTGTTGTATCACAATCTGAAGGACCAGATAGGGAAGTTCAACCGCCTAAACATGAAAAAAAAAATTGGCCCCTGTTTGATAGCCCTATTGAATGCACAAGAACGAGCTGGAAAGGAGAAGAAGGAAGGCCAAGAAGAAGATGCAGCGCATAGGGAGGACGCACGCCCCAAAGAAGATGCAGCGCATAGGGAGGACACAGGCCCCAAAGAAGATGCAACTAAGAAGCCCCAAGAACAAGCAAGTTTCGGACAAGCAAAAGACCAGGCGGCATGGGGAAAGAAAATTGTTTTTTTATTCGGTGAGAAGAAGACATGCAAGAAGAGGAGGACTACCAAGGAAGGGAGTAGTGGGGCAACATAAGAAAAAAGCAACAAATAGCTTAAGGATGACTAGGTCGACATTGGCAAGTCCATCCTATCATAGCAGCTAGAGAAACATAGTAGGAGGCTGCAACCACCACAACCTTGGATTTTAAACAAGAATGGCGTGATCTCTCTACCAACCAGTGCTGCAAATTTTCCTGAGTCCATTGACATAGACTGAGTGCAAGGAGCTCTCAACTACCTCCAATGATGCATGATAGATGGATTTAAAGAAATGACTAAGCTGAGGCAGTAAGCAAGGAAAAGAACATGTCCATCTAGATGATAAGGAGTCATCAAGAACCCCTGCGCAAGAAGAGTTGCGCAAGAGGAGGATGGAACCAAACTGCCTGGAAGAAATGCAGAGCTAAATATGGGATCTCTAGAAGGCCAACGTAGAGATTAAAGTGGAAATGAAGAAGATGAAGGAAGCAATTGCTCGGAAAGAACATACGAATGTGCAACTACAAATAGATCTGGACAGGGCTAGGGAAAGCCACACTATAGTAGAGGGACAAGTTTCCTTGATTAGACAGGAGCATCTCAAAGTCATAAAGGAAGTGCAAGCCATGGCCCACAGAGATAAGATAAAGCTGGTCTAGGGAAAAGCTAGGCTGACGATCGTGGATGTCGAAGAATTTCTGGAAGTCTACAAAATAGAGGCATAAAAGATGGCACAATGGGAAGGGCATGCAATCAAGGATCTAAAGGAGGTGTGGGAGGATTATCTAAACAAATTGACAGTTTTAATGCAAGCTCCCACACCTTCTTGCAGGACAGATGCTTCCCTACCATTCACAAGATGAAAATTGGGAGAGGGAGGATCCAAGATTCTGAATCTAACCCAACTAAGAAACCTGGAACCGAAAAAAGCAGTGGAAGCAGCTGCACCCAACCAAGTGGGCAAGGAGGCCAACACGAATGGAAGCAATTGCAAGCCAACTTGGTAGGGAGGCTGGTGCACGAGTGGGGGAGGCGCCAGTAAAGGAAAAGAAGCTAAAAACAAAAAATGAGCAACTAAAGAATGAATTGATAGTCTAGAAAAGGAGGTTCTCCCTCTTGAAGGGAGACAGAAGGAAGCCAGTTGCGCAGTTAGATGGAAAGGGGAAGAAGCTTGTTATATATAAGGGTTATAATGGACCTAATCCCCAATCAGGAACATGCGTAGAATAAGCAACTACCAAGAAACTGGAGGAGAAGGAAAATGACGAGGCTGCGCTAAGTACCCAAATTGAAGTGCTGGAGGCTCTCGTCAAAGAATTTAAAGAGTAGCAGAGACAGGATGGATAAACAATAAAGGCCCTCAAAAAGGATGTAGAGGCTGCTACGTCGAAAAGGGTGACAAGAGAAAGAGGAGGAAAAATGACAGTGAATGAGCTAAATGTCACATTGACAACATCGCACACTGACCTCAAGAAAAGATAGGAACAAATGGATGCCATTAGAAGAGTACACACAGAAGAAGTGCAAGCAGCCCACGCTGACCTCCAAAAAAGACAAGAGAAGATGAATGCCATGAGGAGGGTACATGAAGAAGAAGTGCGAGTAGAAAACAAAATGACAGAGGACTTCCAAGGCTAGGCAAAAAGGGAAAAGGGGGAAAAAGAAGACCTGCAAAAAAGAATCCAAGAGGAAATGGGCCAAAGGAGCATAGGCTTCTAGAAGGGAATTGCTTTGAAGTATATGAAAAATTTAATCCAGACAGCTCAGCATAGGTAGGTTTCCTAAGACCTTCCAACTGGGAGGAGATTGCAAAGTTCATGAACTAGTTGGAAGTGTCGAAGACTAAGAGATAGGGCCAAAGCAGCTCTCAGGTGGTGGTAGCATCAGGACAAGGAAGAAGTCCCTCCCCCAGATCTAGAGCAATGTGAGAAAGGAGTGGGCTCTTATGACTCGCGGATCTGGTTGAGGAGGCAACACCTCATTCGAAGAGCGACTAATGCCCCTTACCAACATAGCCAACAAGAAGAAAGGGGAAGGGGGGTGCTAAAAATAGAACCTACAAGAACACCTTATGGGTGGAAATGGAGTTGGGGTGGGAAAAGAAGGCCAAAGGAACCTGAGCAGACAATCTTCAAAGAAGACGTCATCACCCCAGAGAAAATAGATTCCCATGCCTTTGCAAGAAGGCATGGTTGTGGAAATAATAAAGAGGGCATGACATCTAGAGGCATGGCCCATTTATGTGTAGTTTTGAAGGGTTGACGAGAGGACGGGCATAGGGCATGCCTAGGTAAGCATCAAGAAGATGGCTTATGAGCCAAAGTATGCCCATGATCGCCCCATCAAGTTCATCTTAGGAGGCATAGCACGAGAGGAGATACCAGATGAAGGTGGCTACAGAACAGGCCATAAAGAGTCTGGACGGGAGGATCTGGACTAGAGGTAATCCGGACACATGATATTTTGAATAGCAAAACTGTGGGCTTCGCGAGGTGTTGGGCCAATCATCCCGTTTGGCCGCCTCATGGACTGACCATTGTGTAACAAACCAAACCTTCTTATATTGTAACAAACTTGTAATAGCTTCTTAATGAATGGGTAGTACCCGTACTTGTAAAGGAAAAAGGGAAATTAGTCAATTAAGGGGACAGGGGGTTACATTAGACTTTGTCTACCCAATTGCAATTGTGGGGAAGGTGTGCATTACCATCTGGATAGTTCAAGAACCATGTCAAGTCTACTTGGGCCCAAAGGAGAGGAACAATACTGAATAGGAATATAGGAGAGTTGAGTGAGCAGTTCATGAGTAAAGCTCTTGTTAAGGCATTGTACTGTATTGTTATTTCTCAAGAATGACTCATGGGTTGGTCTTTATCTTACTTCTATTTATTCTACATATCTCTATCTATTCAACATATCTCTATCTTCAACATCTAATCTTCTATTAAATGTAGTTATTGGTGGATGCAGATCATTTTCTGGATTTAGGACAGACTTAGGAACTAACCTACTTTGCAGTCATAATCAATTTCCCCGCGTTTAGGCAGATATGTAGCTCAACATCCTAGTATTGATTTATTGCATTGGGCACAACTACATTACGCTGCTCCTCCAAAGTTGACTAGGTGGTCTGAACCATTAAGTGTCGGGTTGGACTTCGACAATAATTGGGGATGCAATTGAGCAATTAGGGTTTCATTTAGTGTGTTTACACATCAAAATCACTAACTTTTCATTGGGGCTATCCTTAACTCTAGAAGCAAAAATTGAAAACTGGAAGCACACGCAGTACTTGCATTTCATCTTGCTTAAAGCACCCACATTTGCCAAGTTGTAGAAGAATAGACACTACCAATTAAAGCATCATAAGCTCTTTGTAAGGCCTTCTCATTATGGCAACATCAACAAGCATCACTTCGCATGTAGAGAAGTTCAATGGGGAAGGATTCCACACCTGGGCTACACACATGAAGTACCTTCTAATGCATAAGAAATTGTGGAAAATCATTAAGGAAAATGTGCCGAGAGATGAACCAAGTGAAGGGTGGGTTGAAAAAGATGAGCAATCATTGTCACTTATTGGTTTACATCTTGTCCCTAGTGTTATTCATCACATTGACTCTAAGGAACACGTAAAGGATGCATGGGATACATTGAATATCATGTTCGGAGCTAAGGCACAGAACTAGGAAATTCACCTAAAGATTGAATTATATGGTCTACAAATGACCTTAAATGAGTATTTGGCTCACTTTGTTATTTGTAAAATAAGAAGAATCATGACCAAATTAGATGGCATAGATGCTAAGATTGGAGATAAAGATGCAGTTGCAATAATCTTAAAAAGCATGCCAAAGGAATATAATGCACTTATCACAACCTTCAAGAATCTACGAGAGCCAACATTTGATGGATGTGTGTCCTCGAGGTCTCCTCCCTTTTGGAGAAGGAGAGAGAATTAAAAAAGAAGCAATCCCAACATCGTTTAGCATGCATTGTTCAACAAATGCAATGTGAAGTGTCACAATTGGGGCAGGGAAGGACACTTTCAAAATGAATGGAGGTTCAAAGACAAGACAAAGTGTAATCACTGCAACAAGTTCAGGCACAAATAAGAAGATTGCAGATTGAAGAAAAGCAAAGGAAACTTTATGGGAACTACTTCAACCACCAAGTACGAAGAGATCCCTAGTGATCAACTCTTCTAAAGAGTCAGGAGAAAAACACCACCACTACCCTAGCCATCTCTGAGTAGACACCCATCTTATCATTTTATCTTGTTTGTTGTGTGTATCTACCTAACCACCTAGCCAATTGAGCACCCAAGGAGGTAATGTTTGTTGTAACTCACATCCAAGTTACCACCTTGAGTAGCCTAGAGATATGACAGCAAGGGGTGGTGTTGAGAAGTGTGGTTCCATAGAGCACATGTAGAGGCAGTAGATGAGCCTCGGGGATACACTACTAAGAAACCCTATGTATCACATGCAGTCAAGGGGTATTTAAAAAGCCCCTTTACTTATGAATTTTTCATGAATAAAATGACCCTTTTTCTTTATGGACTTATGGGTTTTTTTTATCGATTTAAAAAATCCCTTACGTAAATGTATTTCTATAAATTTACCTTAATTTTAGAGTTAAAAAACCCCTTCATTTGAACTCACGTGGTATATTTACATATTTTAAAGTGAACCCCCCGAGAGATGAACATGAAACCATATGGAAAAAATGGATTTTCCCACATGCATGGAACAAACAAAGGTGTACTCTACCCATATAAAAGGTGTCATTTTCAAGAAATGGAAGTACAAGAACTTGCACACATATGAAGTCTCTCTCTATGAGTCCAAGCTAATCTATCTTGGAACCTAATTGATTTGAGTCTATTGCACACACACATCATCATGGATGTAATTAGACACCATCCACCTTAGCTTAGTGTATCATTCATCATTAGCATGTGATTAGCTTAATGTACTTACATTAGTGAATATACCATGGATTTCAACAAGTTTAGTGAGAACTAAGTAGATTTTAAGTCTTTTTGTGTTTTTTTTGTGAAAAACCATTCAAAGGTGAACAAATTAAGCAATTTTACCCTATGTTTTTGCATGCAAAAAAGCTACATAATCATTTCCTTGCTTTCTAACGTACAATTTCATGTAATTAATGTAAACTAACCTTTAGAATTTTTGTATGGATGCTAAATGCTCACTTATAGATACCAAGATGTATTAGATACTCCCTTCAATGTCTATGTGTTCACTTGAAGGAATCACATGATGCTCTGAAGAGACATTATCTATTACAGCACTCAAGTTTACAAAAACATGGCCATGTTGAAGCTTGCTCTCAAGGAACCTCCTACTAATAACACCTTTCCCATCGACCAAAGGAACATAAAGGCTATGGCCAGAGGCATCTCCAAAGGTCACAGTGGCATTCATAGCAGTGAGGAGAGAAAACAGAAAAGTACTTAAAGACTCATTCTCTTACTGCCTCTATAAGCCTGAATGGGCCTCGTGCCTAAGTGCTTCTCTCTCAGCCAAAATGAGCCTTGTGTTCAGTGCAGATGTCTAAGAAAGGAAGAAGAAAATGAGCCTTGCGTTTGGTGTGAATATGTTGTGAGCAAGCAAGAAGATGAAGGTAAAAAAACTCAAATGAAGCTATTCATTTTTTAGAAGATAATCTAAGATTAAAAAAAGGACAAAACGTGTTGAAATAATCTCATTTTCATCATTAAAAAAGGATCTCCCCGTGAAATATTTTCTTTTCATTACTAGTTATGACATGGTAGCATCTCACTGTGATGTATCTTATGATGAGCATGACTGGATCTTAAAATGATAATGGGCACAGGATAGTGAGCACAGGATGAGCGTGATGTATTATTAACGTGTTATTACCATGTTGTTTGGCACAGGATTGAGGGATGGATTGTCTAAATCCCAAGAGGCACAAGATTGAGGGATGGATCTTCTCGTAAACTCAGATCTGTTCTACCACCTACTTTTAGTAATTTAACAATTTTCTATCTTCACCAGTTAAATACTCTTAGCTAGCTTTTACACAATTAATGAAAACAAACAAACATCCATTTTAAATACATACTCTTTTATCACGTGTCAAGGCCAGAACCTTTAGGCCTCCAACATGACCAGTTACTTTAGTTCTTGGCTAGTTACTTTAGGTCTCTTGACGATAACCTATCTCTTCAGGTCTCATCACAAGAAGGTCTTCCATGCCGCTAAAGCTCATTGGTCAGCGCTCACCCGTGCCCTGTGACTCATCGCTCCTCAGGTTTGATCGCTCACCTGTGCTCATCGCTCCTCAGGTTTGACCTTGCACCCAGCGGCACAAGGCTATCTCCATCAAAACAAGGCCTTGCGCCCAAGGCAAGGCTTTGACCCAAGGCTATGAAAGCCATACTGGTCGGCTATGGTGAAAGGTTCGGGGTAAAAGGCTATCGACTTTATAACCCAGAGACACGGGCAATTCTCTTTTAGTCGTGATCTGGTTGGCTACGACACAAACTTTCACCCAAGGCTACAAAAGCCATACTGGTTGGCTATTGGGGTAAAAGGCTATCAACTTTATCACCCAGAGACACAGTGATTCTCTTTGAGTCGTGATCTGTATTTTGAAGAGCATACACTAATATGCTTACCGAATGCTTCAATTGATGGACATGGCCATGCACCTCCTCTTTCTCCATCAAAATAAAGCCTTGCGCCTGGTGTAAGATCTTATTGAGGCTTTGACCTTGCGCCCGGCGCCCGTCATTTTTGTGGGAGGGCATGGGCTTCAGAGCTGATGGCTGCAGTGTTAGTAGGCAAAGAACCCCTTCATGTGATGATCCTTTATACCTTACGCCTGGTCCAAGCCATTTTTCCCTTACGGCAAAGAACCCCTTCATGTGATGATTCTTTATACCTTACGCCTGGTCCAAGCCATTTTTCCCTTACGCCCGGGTCAAGTTGGGGCTGATTTGCAAGTGTTCTTGAGGTTGATCTTATCTTTTTATGTGACTTGATGATGGCTATTGGTAGCCTCTATACAACACACTAATATACGTTCACCTATATATTGCCACATGTATGCTGATGCAAAACACTGGTATGTGTGGCTTGCAGTAGCAGCAGATGTGACAACAATGATGTTTATGCATGGCCAAAACGCTTATATGATCGTCCTTTTTCAGACACTCAACCTAGTGAATGTGCGGCATAGACCCTACATTGAGTGCAACTGCTAGAATTGGGAATAAACAGTGTCCACCATAAACATATTGTCAAATTGGGACTGTTCTTGAAATGTTCTATTTAACTCTCAATGCTTTGAAGGTTTCTCATACATTGCTTTATAAGGTCAGGAGAGACACGATCATTGATGTATTTGCAAGGACAGGAAACATGGCCAATGCATGCAAAGAGTTGGGCCGACATTGCATTTCTTTAGATAAGGATGAGCTCATGTTAAAAGATTTTCTTAGACGTGCCTCTTATGCAGGAGAGGAAGGCAAAGATGAGTAGGTATA
Organism: Cibotium barometz; assembly: GCF_041138505.1. NCBI lineage: Eukaryota > Viridiplantae > Streptophyta > Polypodiopsida > Cyatheales > Cibotiaceae > Cibotium > Cibotium barometz. The sequence continues at coordinate 17,246,403 of NC_141070.1, forward strand.
CTTGGATGCTTGATGTTGGAGATATGGATATTTTTTGATTTTGTGCATAAACTATGATCTTTATGAGTTACTGCTGTTGGAACTATGGATTGTTTATTTTGTTATACTTCTCAAATGTATGGTCTTAAAGAATAGTATGCTATGGTTATGAAGGATGATGCACATTAGTACTTGTCCCATTTATGAAGTATGATGAGGTTTTATTCACAGATGATAGTATTAATGCTTGTTCTACATGTTGATTTGTAAGAGAAAAGTAGATGCTTCGAAACCACATTGTTTCATACTTCACATTTAAATTATGGTTATTTTCTTCTTCTATGTTGGAAGTATGGAGCTTTTTTACATTTGTGTTGAAACTATGCTTTTATGAATCTTTTTTATAGTATTATTATTTGAACTATAGATTGTAACTTTTGTTAAATGTGTCGTCTCATAAAGAAAGATATGGTATGGTCATATACGATGATGTACATTACCATGATATGGTCATATATGATGATGCACATTAGCATGATATCATCATAAACAAAGGTATGGTATGGTCGTAAAGAATAATCTGATTTGCATAAGTGGTGAGGGTAGAGCATGAATCATGGTGCTTCTTGTATACAAGTGATATGTACATGTAACTTTTTGTGATAGAAAAGTATCATGTGATGCTACATATGAGCAAAAGACAAACACTATGTAACTCATCATTCAACACTAGAGCTGATGAAGCTTGCACTCATAGGTGCTGGAGAAGCTTGCCTAAAAGTTAAAACAAAAGCTTGCATGTGCTTCAAAAGCTCGCCTTCACCTATAGTATCTTGCCTTCACCTATAGAAGTTCGTGTTTCCTCTAGATGGCTCGCCTCAGTAAGCTCACCAAAAAAGTGCACCCATAGAGAGCTCTCTATGCATTTTGATCTCAAGGGGTTCACCTAAAAATATGTAAGTATACCATTTGAGTTCAAATGTACAGAGGGCTCTACCAAATGGGGATGAGATCTCTATATGTATTTGCATTAGGCTCCCCTATCTTATGCATAGAAATCCCTTTTGAGTTCTATGCATAAGGTGGAGTGCTTATGCATTTGCATAGAGGGCTTTACCAAATGCAAAGAGAGCTCTCTATGCATTTTGATCTCAAGGGATTATACCATGTGAGTTCAAATGAAGGGGAAGTTTTTAATTCAAAATGTTAAGGTAAATTTATAAAAATATATTTGCAAAAGGGATTTTTAAAATCAATTTTGAAAAAAAAATACGCAAGTCCATAAATACTCCTTGAACACACGTGACACATTTACAAGGAAGGGTTTTTTAATACCCCCTTTAACACACGTAATACATAGTTTCTTTTAGTAGTGCATCCCCTGAGATTTGCATAAGGGTTCTTACTTTATGCATAAAGCTCCTTTTGAGCTCTATGCATAAGGTGGAGCCCTTATGCATTTACATAGAGGGTCTACCAAATGCATGAGATCCCTTTATGCATTTTCTTAAGGGATCTTACCTTATGTATAGAGCACTCTAAGCTCTATCAAGCCCTTATGAAAATCCATAGAGGGGTTTACCAAATGCATGATAATCCATAGAGGGCTTTACCAAATGAATGATAATCCATAGAGGGCTCTACCAAATGCATGATAACTCTATAAATGCATGCTACAAATGCATGAAAACTCTATGCATAAGGGATATTACCTTAAGCATAGAGCTCTCTTTAAAATCTCTCTATGCATTTGCATAAGGGCTCTTACCTTATGTGTCATAGAGATCTTTAAGCTCTGTGCCTAAGGTAAATCCCTTATGCAAATGCATTGAGGGGTATATGCAAATGCATTCATGAGAGCTTTATATGGAAGGTAAGAGTCCTTATGTAAAAAAACAAGATCTACGCATAAGGTAAGAGCCCTTATGCAAATGCATAGAGGGCTCTACCAAATGCATGAGAGCTCTATGCATTTGTATAAGGGCTACCTTAGGAATTTTCTAAGGGGTATATCTTATAAATTTGCATAGATATCTCTACCAAATGCACGAGAGCTTTCTATGAGCTCTATGAAGGCATGAGAGCACTCTATGCATGCATAGAGTGCTCTATGAAGGCATGAGAGCACTCTATGCATGCATAGAGTGCGCTCTCATGTATGCTCTCTATGAGCTCTATGAATTCATAGAGTGATGTCATGCATGGAAATATCTCTTTATTCATGCATAGGGATCTCTATGAGCTCTATGAATGAATAAAGTTCTCTTGTGCATGGATATATCTCTCTATGCTAGCTTTTTATCTTATGTATGCATGTAGAGTGATCTCTATGAGCTCTATGCATGTAGAGTGCTCTCTATGAGGTCTATGCATACATAGAGCTCTCTCATGTATATATAGGGCTCTCTATGCAAACATATAGTGCTCTCATGCATGGATATAGCTCTCCATGCATGGATATAGCTCTCCATGCATGTGTAGGTCTCTCTATGAGCTCTATGCATGCATAGAGCTTATAAAGCTCATGCAGTGTGCTCTCATGTATGGATATAGCCCTCTATAGATCATGGTGTGTTTTTATGCATGCATCTGGATTTCCATGAGCTCTATTCATGCATAGAGTGTTCTCATGCATGGATATAGCTCTCTACAAATGCATGGGGCTCTCCATGAGCTCTATGCATGGAGAACCCTATGCATGCATAGGTCTCTCTATGCATGTATATAGCTCTTGATTTATGCAACTTTACATATGGGCTTGCATAGAGGCTTTTATGCCTTGTGCATTGGCCTACGCATAGGCATAGATGCCTCTATACCTATGCCTTACCATATGCATGTGTCTTTACTTTATGATTTTTAATAGATGTGGCCCACCGTCTCTTCTTCTAAAAATCCACAAGGAGCTCATAAAGGACCTCATGATGATCTAGACCTTTACGTACATGAGACACATGATTGATGCTTCCAAAGGTATGGAGTGAAATTCATGTTGCAAGTAACTTGGTAATATTAATCCAACCTGCTCATATATACCGTCTCCTTTGAACCTCCAATCAACCCATTCATTCTATCGAGATTCTGTCCATCTAATTTCCCATCTATTGAGGCCACCCCTTTTCCATCTACCCATGCCATGCTTTTCCATTGGCACCTCCATCCATGCCTCTATCCATGCTTGCCTCAACCCTACCATCTCCACAAAAGTCATGTGGGATGTGATGATCCTTCAACATCCACTCACCATCATTGCCACTTTTCAAGAAGGTCACGTGCTTCTCAAGAACAAACTAACTCTTAAATTCATAGTTCTCAAGGCATGCCTGGGTGGAGATGCTAGCTTGCTATTCATAGAGGATGAGAGTGATGGTTTATGCACGATAAAGTGCTTACATTACATGGTGTGCTGATGGGATTGTTGTGATAGATGTCGTGGGCAACCTCTTACAAAACTTAGTCAATCAAAGTTTCAAAAACTCATTTATCATGGACCAAGCAAAAAACTAGGGACAACAAGGAGTACTTAACTTTAGATATACTAAATACAGAGTTCCCAAATACCGTAAGCTAGTGCTTTGATGAAAGTTGGCCAAAGAGAAAATTAAACTTCATCTCTCTAATATGAGGTTGACCATACAACAATGGGTAAATCATGGTGGCCCCTAGTCATTGCTCAAACAAGGAGTGCATAATTATAGAGAAGCAACTTAGAGAGAACCCACAAGGCCATGGATAGCAAAGGGCATCAAATTAGCACAAATTGGTTACAATGGGGCAATCACAATATGGTTTAGTTTTTTAAAATTTTATTTTATTCTCATAAATGACTTCTCAAGGAGTGGATAATTACAAAGAAGAAACTTAAAGAGAACCCACAAGGTCATGCATAAGGCAGCATAACAAAGGGCATCATCTTAGCACAAATTGGTTAGGATGGGGCCCTCACACTATGATTTGGGTGGGATTTTTTTAAATTTTTATTTTATTTTCATAAATGGCTTCTCCAGCTAACCCACCAATCAATGCCAATCCTCCATAAAACCAACCTACTTCTGTAGCACGTTCCTATTCAATTAAATGCCTTATCAAAATGATGTTTTTATGATATCACTTATGGAATATTTTTAACGGCTCAAAACCCAACCCATCTCCCGTTGATCTTGTAATTCAAGCCACGTGTAGAAAGAAAGAGATAATATGGTCTATATCGACATAATCCTTCATTTAGGGGTTACTTAAATCCAATTAGTCTGCTCATTACCCACTGCAAAAGCTCTTTGGAACAAATTACCACACATCAACACACTGATTTAGCTTCCTAACAACACACTGATTTAGCTTCCTAACAACACTATCCAAATATTTTCTTCATTTTATGATAAAATAATCTCAGTCTGTTAGTGATTTTCTTGGCAAAAAGCCATTAGAAGACCATATTAGAGAGTTTGGAAAAATCCCATTACTTTGGGAATTTTCTTTTCAACATACTTTTTAGCATATCTTCAACATACAAAATCCAAAGTTTTCTGAGAATGTGAATTTAGAACCTACTCTTCAAGAGCTTTCCAATGATATGTCATATAAGCTAGTTTTGACAAAAGCTTAAAAGGGTTTACCATGCCCCCATCTTTTTTATCTTGAAAAATGGGAATTTGTATTTTTCAAAACTCTCTAATATGTTCTTTTAGAGAATGTCTTAAATTTGATGACAATCAACAAGTTATTATTCTTCTTTTAGCTCTACCCTTAAAAGCATCCAATCCATTCATCACCACTCAAAGCAGTGTTTCTAACCTCACCTTACCTACCCTAGTAGGAAACATCCTCCAAGACTATATTATGTGACAAAATGACCAGCCTAGTGCAAGTACAATTACACTAATCACCCAGATCATGTATGTTATCTCCATTCAAGAGAAAGATATTCAATGGAGAGATAAAACCCACAATACATCATGTAGAATCTATATCCTATCATCATCCGAAATTCCATCACCAACTAGCTCTAGATACTCATCTCAACACCTCCTCGAACATGGGATATACATTGTATCTAAGATAGGTCATTTCACATCTGATTGTTTGAAACAAGGCTTTTATGACAAAAAGCAAGTCACATATGCAATTACACTTAGAAGGGGAAAATACATATGATAATAACAACGATACCTATAATAATAACAATGGTAACATACTTCGATTATTCTAATGAGGTATGTGCCTTAAGCTATATTCTATGCAAAATTTGGATAAAAGAGATGGTAAAAGATGCATGCTAAGTGTATGAAAGGAAACTAAAAGATGTAACAAAGGCATGATAGGAGCAAAGACTTAGGGCAAGAGAAAATCTTCTTGATGAATAAAATCACCACAAAAATAAAATATAAAACACATACATAAAACAAAATTAATGAACGAAATAAAATCCTTACAAAATCCCTTTCTTAACAAGAGGAGAAATCTTAGAATCATCTTAATTATTAATTAATCAAAACACTAAGTGAATGGGTGTAGTGGTATGAAAAGATGTAACCGATGGCCCTCCGGGCCTTCATATATTGTAAACACAACAAAATAAATACATCGACCTATTATTGTTCTATGTCTCTTCACCTTTGTGCGTATTCTCCATCTCAAAATATCAATGTGTATATATGAGTTTATAGAGGTCCCTCTAAAACCCCTACATTTATTCTCATTAGATATGTACACCCACTAGTCTATTTGATTAGATTCAAACTTATTCTGAGGCCATGAACAAAGACTATGGAATTATTTCAGCTCTTGAACATCATACTTGCATGGTTGATCTTCTTAGGAGAATTATTAGTCAAGGGAGTAGCACTGATCAACCTAATATTGTGCCTACAGAATACTTTATTAGGAGATTGTAAAAATTAGGGAAATTTGGAGGTTCCAAAATAGGCCTTTGAACATACACTTCATTTGGATAGAAAGGATTGTGTAGCTTATGTCTTGATGTTCACATCTTTGTAACTTGCAAGAGGAAGTGTTTCACATCTTTGTAACACATATTTGTAACTTGTCGGAGGAAGCTAACAAGGTTGAGGGAATAAGAGTTAAAAAAAAAGTGCAGAAGGATAAAACATTATCAGTTTATTGTCGATTAAACTGATGAATGGGGTGAAAGGCATGCTGAAAACAATTGTTTTGATGTGAAGGTATAAGGTCTTTGCCAAGGGGCTTTAGCACCAACGATAGCACCCTAGTATGTTTGATGTCTTCATTTGAACAACTACATAGAGTTGGAATTGTTCCTACTACAGTAGTGGGAAACACTGGCATCGCTATATACATAGAGTCAACACTTTATATGAATAGGATTCTATGAACCCTAATAGGACCCATGTAGTAGGCCTTTGTATTCAACAAGAGGCTACCAACATGCCTAGTGTGAAGGAATGTCTTTGGTTTCATCACCACCTTCGCCACTCAGAATGCCACCTTCAACGGTAGCTCCGTATGCCATAGCTTCATTTGAGTTGACACCCTTTTGGGCTCCTTCCCATCAAAGTAATCCTTCAACAATTTCTAGACCTTGGGAATACAGGTACCTTTGCCAACTAGGACAATCTCATCAATTTGAGACTCCTGCAGAAGACTAGCATCATCCATGGCGTTCTAAACATGGCCCATGGTCTTTCTGAAGAGGTCATTGTTCAGTTCCTCAAACCTGGTGTGCGTAAGGGGCTAAGAAAAGTCAATGCCATTGAACAAGGACTCGATCTCAACTCTCACTTGATGTTGGTAGACCTCTTGGCCCTCCTAGCTTCCCTTCTTAGCTTACCAAGAGCTCGATTATCCTTGCTGTCTTTGTTATGCTTCTTCTTGATAAGCTTGATTAAATTCTCCATGATATGTTGGTCGAAGTCCTCACCTCCAAGGTGGGTATCTCTATTGGTTTCCAAAACTTAAAAGACTCCATTGTAAATGGTCATCAGAATGCTCACCTCAAATGTGCTACCTCCCAGATCAAAGACAAGGATGTTCTTCTCCCCTCCTTTCTTGTCCAACCTATAGGCAATGGCAGCAGTAGTAGTTGGCTTGTTGATTATTTGAGCAACATTCAGTCGTGCTCTTTCCCTTTCGCAGACAGCATCCATTTTGGAATCATACAGGCAAGCATCAAACTGTAATCCCTCACAAGCTTTAGGGTGACGCAGCATAGTAGGGCTTCATCGCCTTGATGTGTAGGTCCCTTGCCTTGGGGGCCTTAGAAGATTTAGGAAGAAGGACATGGTTGTAGCTCACAAACTACACAAAGAACATGAAGTCAAGAACAAGAAAACAAGACAATGAGACAATTGTAATAAAAGGCGGTTGTATTCTTAATCGATTACATGCAAGATAGCTTTTTAGAGCCAATCGATTCAGTCATGGCATGCATGGTGGAAATAGCCTTTAAATGTTTAGGCTTATATGCCAACACCCCCCCCATAAGACTCAACATCTTAATGAGGGAATGTGCTTATTAGAGTGCATTTGATGGATTGTAGCTAAGTGGCATCAAGTCGCTCATATGAGCGAGAGATGTGTGTATAGTCACACATTGTTCTTGTAGGTATGGTGAGTCACACCCGTGCATAGTATATATATGTGTGATTACATCATGTGTATGCTGGGTGAGTACATGCTTCATGAGAGGAGACATATGAGAAGCTCAGACTTCATTTACACTCACGACGTAGGCTTTGCGAGTATCAACATGTAGTAGTAGTAGTAGTATATGCAAACTGGTAGCTTCACTCAAGCTTTATATTCTTCATGATCCCCCCCAAAGGGAGGGGAAAGCTGCACGAGAGGATCAACATAAAAAATCACATAACTTGCACCTCCGAGATTCAAGCTGAGAGCTTTTGCATGAGAAGCATCTGTAGCATTTTCATTCCCTGCATATGAAATTTGCGAGCAAACTTGTACATAGTAAAGAGCTGAGATAAATCCTTTTACTGTATGTGCAGTAGCCAAGAGAACTACATAAGCAGCAAAGTAGGACTAAATGTGAAGAATTTGAATCAACAGGGGCTGCTTACACTGCTTGAGCATTTGTAGGGACATTTACATCCTATTCCCGTGGGTAATAGATTGTATGATGTTGAAAATCAGCCTGCTATTTTGTATGCTGATACAACTTCTTGTGAATTAAGGCTTCTTCATCGCCATCAGAGGGTATGCCATGGGTGAGGGTTGCATGTGCAGCAATAAGGACTCTTTCTTGAATGTTTTGCTTGTCTTTGTTGGTTGTGTTTGAGAAATTTTCACGATCTTCTTCTATGTGCATCAAATCTTCTTCTGTGTGCATCAAATCTTCTTCTTGCGTCTTCTGCGCATAGCAAGTGCTTCTTATTGGCCAGCATTAGAAACACAATTGGCTTGTTCTGTGCCTTGATGTGCTTCAATCGAGGCATTATTTTGTGCATTAAAGAGAGGATTATGTGCCTGGTATGAAAGCTGCCCGCTTGTATGAGCTGCTTCATAGGGAAGCCGGGGTCCGTATTCCTGGTATTCTTCTTGCTTAACCAGGGCTTCATCTGCTTTAGTGAGGCCATCAATTACTTCAGTTGATGCACAAGGAATGAGATTAATACCTTTGTTCATAGGTGTTTGCTCTTGAATTGCCTCTTGTGTATCGATGATAAGCTCTATGGAGCTCGTGGTAAGAATTTCAAGATCTCACTCAAAATTGAATTTTTTAGCTTGGAACTCAAAAAGGGAGATGGCATTAGAGCCTTCATCTCTCACTTGAAGGGCCTTATGGCTCAACTTGCATCAGTGAATGCGAGAATGAATGAAGATGATGCAGTGGCTGTTTTGCTCTAAAAGCAGTCAAGAAGGTGTACCCCACCTTAGTCACCACCCTGAAGAACATACCTAATCCCACCCTCGAAGGAGTCATTCAATCTTGTCTTGATGAAGAAAAAAGGCCAAAGGGAGGAGCTGAATCTTCAAATGCAACCACTACATCAACTATTGAACAAGCTTTGTCACATCAAGTAGTCAAAGTAAGATGTGCCCATTGCAAAAAGGTGGGTCATTTGGCAAATAATTGTTGGATCAAATAACCCAACAAAATGAAATGTAACAAATGTAAATAAACGGGACATATCACATCTAAATGTCCTAACAAAGAGTCAGAGGCAAACTTTGTATCAGCCTCTACCTCTGCTATTTTAAATCTCAATGTAATCACACCTATATTCCACACCTTGTATGCGTAATGTTATAAAGGCATCGTATGTCCAATACCACCTATTCCATTCTTTCATAGTTGGTATTGAGGGGGGGTATTAAGAGACTAAGGTTATGTAGAAGGGGAAGAGAAGGGTGTGAGTGTGAATGGACTTAAGGTCCACTAGCTCATCTATTTAAAGGTGGAGCTAGGAGGCATTTTGTATTGAGCAAGGCCAAGTTGTATTCATAAACAACTTAATAAGCAAGATATCTTTCTTGTATTTTGTGAGTTCTTTTCCTCCACACACTTGATCTAGCATGAGCACCACGTTTTCTCATCAGAATAGATCACACACAGAAATGAGAGAGAGAGAGAGAGAGCCAAAAGTGTGGTATCCACAAAATGCAAGTCAACCCCTGCATGTGTGCCACATCCATATAATATAGAAGTATAAAATATTATATGTTAGAGTGTCCTTTCACACTTGATGTCCAAGGGGAGAAACCACATGGGAAAAAGTGTCCTTGGTTAAGCCCTGTTCACACATAGCACTACCATAAGTGAGCATATGCCTACAAATCTCCCTTGTAGTGGGAGTGTGAACCTGTACAAGGTAGCAGATCACTCTCTGTATGAGAGTAAGCCCAAAGCTTTGTGGAAAGCTTCAAACTTTTCTCGAGGTAAAGCCTTTGTTAATAGATCTACAACATTATCCTGTGTAGGGCAATAAGATAAACTGATCTCCCCTGCATGTAGTCTCTCTCTGACATAGTGATAATGAATCTCAATGTGCTTGGTACGTGCATGAAATACTGGATTTCGTACCACGGCCATAGCACTCTAGCTATCAGTGAGAATGGTGGTGGGTGTCTGCTGACACTCACGAAGATCAGCCAATAGTCTCCTCAACCATACACAATCTACTGTAGCTGTAAAGATTGCCCTGTACTCAGCCTCACAAGTAGATGTAGCAATAGTGGGTTGCTTTTTACTCAGCCAAGATATGCATGAACTGCCAAGAAAAAAACAATTCCCATTGGTGGATTGCCTGGTATCATAATCTCCAACTCATCTCCAGCCCAATCTGAATCTATGCATAAAGCTGCAAGCTACCCCCTAGGATAGAACAAACCAAGATCCAGGGTACCCTTAAGATAATGAAAAATGTGTTTGACTGCTTGCCAATGCTTTGTGCCTGGGCTGTGCATGACTCTTGCTCAACAAAGACACCCCAAAAGATATGTCTGGCCTCGTGTTACACAAGTAAATGAGGCATCCCACTGCCTGGATGTAAATGTCGGCCTCAAAAGGCTCTCCAATATCATGCATAGTAAGCCGTACACCTGGTTCTACCGGAGTAGAAATGGGCTTACATTCATCCATGTAAAACCTTTTTAGCAAACTTTTTATGTACTTAGTTTGCTGCATAACAATGCCATCATCTATATGCATAAACTGTATGCCGAGATAGTAGTGTAAAGGCCCCAAATCTAACATATCAAATTTAGCTTTCAAATCAGCTTTGAAATCTGAAATTTGTGCTTTGCTAGTACCTGCAATGAGCATGTCATCTACATACAAGATGACTATGAGAATATCGGCATCGGTTTTCTTCACATACAATGTGCTTTCAGCTGGACTATTCTCATAACCTTGGCTGGTTAGATGACCATGTATCTTTTCATACCAAGCTCTTGGAGCTTGCTTTAACCCAACTTTGTGTAACCTGCATACTTTATGTTCCTCACCAGGAACTACAAAACCAATGGGCTGATTTACATATACTTCCTCCTGTAAATCCCCATTTAAGAATGCAGTTTTGATGTCCAATTGATGCACTTTCCATCCTTTATAGGCAGCCAATGCAATCACTGATCTTATTGTGGTCATTCTCGAAGTAGGAGCAAAAGTCTCTTCATAATCTATTCCCTTTTTCTGGGAGGTAGATGAAGCCTTAGGTTGTCATGAAATAGGAATGGATGAAGTCTAAGGTTATTTGGGTGTGTGAATGGATGAATGTAAGAAAGAGTCAATGGTAAAAAAGTAGGCACATGGAAAGTGCAAGGGTGCATAAGACATGTAGGCATTTATGGATACATAAATGGCACAAGGGTGCATGGAGCATGTGGATGAGAGCTATATAAGCATGTACTTGGATCAAGCTAATATGAGAAGATTATTGAGTTTGTTCCTTAACCATTGTATCATTGATTAACCTATATCTTAACCTTGCATTAGGATTTTCTTAATATTCTATTATGGCCTTGTTCACCTCCTATGAGCCACCCTAGCCATGTTGAAATTCAAGATGGTATCAAAGCTAGGTTGGGATGACTCTTAGCAAATGTATTAGCATCTTTCACCTTGTCTTCAGCGTGTTAAAGTATGCTTTGAGTTTGCTCTTTCGCTTGCATAGCCTTCTGGTGGCACACTGAGCAGTCTCTGAGGCCTTTTCCTGGGTAGCCTACGAGGTCTCGTGAGCCTTCTCTTTGGTACCCTCCTTGGTCTCTTGAACTTTCTGGAAAGCAAAACATAAGAGATAGCAAGCAACTAGCTCGCAGGACGCAAGAGAGAGAAAGTAGCAAGACAGCGCTTCCATGCCCTCATTCTATGGCAGACGTTATTCACGATGGTGACTCCTCTGCTTATCATCATCAACAGTTCGAGCAGAGCAAATCCCATAATCGCCTTGAAGCGAGAGCTACGTAGCACCACGAGTAGCAAGGAAACATGGCTAGAGGATCAGAGACGGTCGTGGCATCTGAAGCGGCACCATGGAGAGGGAAGACCGAAAGAAAGACTTCATTCAACAAGCAAGCAAGTAGCTACCTCCCGTAGACCAGCCAACAGCGCTATTCAACAAAACAAACAAAGAAAATGCTTTCCATAGACAAGTTGGAAATGGGAAGTTATGCCAATGTATATTTATGTAATCACCTCTAGCCAACCGACATGTAATCACCTCTAGCCAACCGATGATGTATGTATGTGTCTCGAAATTATCTCCTAGATTTTATGGTCCATTTCGAGTTATACGTCAGATTGGCACGGTTGTGTATGAACCAAAATTGCCTCCACATGTTAGAGTTCGTACTTGAATTCAAGGAAAGGGAACTTCATCGTCGACTAATCCCTGATGTTGAAATTAGGTGGAAAGATAGGGAAATAGAGGATGCGACTTGGGAGTCAGTTGAGAATGTATGGGAGCATGGAAACAAACTCTAGTGGAGCATGCATTAGGGCTAACCTTAAGGGTTGAGGTTAGGGTCAGGCATCCAAGGGTCACACATGGGAAATGGAGAGTCAAGAGTCACTTGAGGGCCCTCCTATATAATAGAGGCTCAAAGGACGTTCTCTTGTGTAGAGCATGGTATCTACTCTCCTAACATTTCACACTAGAGCTATGTGCTACTGGAATGAAGTCATATCTCTTGATGGTATGGGACATCAAGGTTAAGGTATGAGGTACTTCATTGTAGTTCATGTGTGCATCCCTTGGGCTCAGGGGTGGTTGGGTGGATGAGTTTATGCCTGGTTTATGCATGTTTATGCGTGATGATTATCTAGAAAGATCTTAGGGTTTTAACAGATTCAGTTCTCAAATTTTTTTCTTTTTAAAGGTATCTGAACCTAGGAAGATTTTATATCTCGATCTTCAAGTTTTTAGTTGCCTTCTTAGAGCTCGTCTGAGGCAATCAAACGAAGTCCAAAACCTTGTGGCAATCATATCTTTAAAGGTTATATGCATGTAATATGGCATGCACGTGAGTTTGTGGCAATAGTACATGATGACATCTTCCTCTAGGCCCTTGTTAAGATCAAACTTCATGTGTTCTTTACTAAATGTGCGTTCTCTACTGAATGTTCTCTACTAAATGTGTAGACATAATCATCATATTGATTAGTTAGAGCTATTAGCAGTTTAAAGAACTTGACTATTGCCATAACTATTGGATCTAAAATATTCCACCAAGCTTTGATTATGATCAGGCAGGTTTAAGGTGTTACATTTAAAAAGGGAGAATTTAAAGCAATAATGAAAATCTCAATCTTTGTGAGCCTTAAATTTCTCCGCAATCAACCTTCTTTTATTGGCATATACATAAGGTCCACTCGGTGGGCTCGTGGAGCTCTTCTGTAAATGGTGGCAAACCTTTAGCATTTGGCTCTATTTCTTCATCTCCTCCTCTGTGCTCTACAATGTATTTTTCCCACCAACGTTTGCAACAATAATTGATCATGTATATGATAATTCTTATTTCCAAAAGATTTGCTAGGTTTATATTAGGTAGCTTGGTGTGCCGAGCCACATTCTCCCATAATGTTCCTTTCCTTGACATTGGCATTAATTCCAACATTATGGGGATAACTTTTATCAGCCAAATCACAAGACAAAAGAAAATGATTGCAAGCTTCCAACACATGGAATATTACCTCCCATCGACGCTATAATCAACAGCCAACTAGAATCACCAAGAGTCGATATGCAGCCAAACCCACTCCATATCGCACATGTTTCTCAAATATTGTATCCCACAAAGGCCTAGAGTCAGCGGCACCATGTACCACTCCACCAAAAGGGAGGTCCAAAAATATAAAACCAGCCGCCCAAGAAAAACCTGATCTCCCTTTCCTTGCATATATTCTACCCTGGGGTGAGGATTTTTGCATGTGCTTATGAACTATGGTGTAAGATGCATTCTTTGTGCCATTTATAAAACCCTTGCTTGCCAATAGCAATATAATCCCCAACAACGGCCAAACCCTTTGGACCATCCCCACATGACATATTTGAAACTGGCACATGTGGCTGGTAGACATATGTTATCATTCTTTCAAAAATGATCGAGGTTGTTTTGTCGCCCGTGAAAGGCCCTCATCTTAAAAACAATCCAAAGAAAGATTTAATGTCAAACAAATTTCCTTATTCATGCCACTGTCAATAGGATAGTCAGAAAGCCAAAAACATAACCTGACATAATGTAGTATCAACGCAACAAAAAGAAAATCCCAAGCTCAATTTTAGAGAGGTTGGAAAAGAGTTACCATCATCATGAGCATCCTCAATATTCATGTCTATATCTGCATCCAATAAGTCCAATAAGTCCAGCCTTGGCTACTCTTCCACAACTTTGTCTTTTTCTTACACATGCAAAATAAAGCAATGAGCAACTCAAAATAATGACCAATAGTTAGCACATGCCTACATTGATAAAGAACCTGACTTACCTCCCCTTTGTGTAGGTCTCTTTTTCTCCATCTCCTCATCAACCACCTTCTCCACATCGAGAGGATGCCCAAGCCTTAAATACTGATGGAGATCTTTATTCTACTCCAAAACATGACCTTTTTCAAGGTCAATCCACCAAGGGCACATCTCCAGCTCCCACTTGGACAACTTATGCATACTTTGGGGGTACATAATACACAAAGCCTCATTATCTAGAGCCAACCATTTCTTTGCTCTTACAGGCATGACAACCAAATGACCCCTTTCTTTCAAACACACAAAATATCTGAAAACATTGAAAAACAACATATGATTGAGAAAGCATCTTTGAGTTAAAAATAATGTAGCATTTTCTTAAGAACATTTCCAACACCACTTGCAAAAAAATCAACCTCTGGGCAGCCATTTGGACCATGTCAGACTACCTTGTTGCCTTCTCAACACTCTTTTTTTCCCTTGTGTCTTGGCATGTCTGAAGAGGGAATAATTTCTTCCTCTTCTCAATCTTTATCTCCTCGTAATAATCATAGAACAAGCAATCATTAGGCACCACCACGCCATTAGGCTCATCCACAAAATCTTTAAGGATAGCATCTACCCAAGTGACCTCTTTTTAAAACTAGCTTCAAAGCAAAAAGTATTCACATCACAAAGGAAAGTATGCATATGACATATTTGCAAATTTTAATTGCAAACAACTAAACACAAATAGCTATAGAAAACCATGACTTTCTTTCTATAGACATGATCTCTGTGCACAAGGCCAAACATATTTTTGGTTGTCTTGCTTACCTCGAATAAACCTAACCAAAAGATTTTGGACTCTATTAGTACATCACGCAACACTAATAAATTCACCTTCTCCAATGTTGTGAAGCTATCCACATCCCACTTTAAGGACCACACTTTAGCCCGCCATACATCACCATGCTTTGGATCAATAATGTTAAGAATCAACACAAATGGATATCATTCTCAACACACTATGCCCAAAATTAACATTGTCTTAAAATGCAAATAGAGTCACACTATATTAATCTCAATAGAAATGCAATTCATCACTACTACAAAATACCTTCCCTATGCGGTCACATATCTCGTGGCCAATTCCTGTATCTCCTTGGCTTTAATTTTTTTCACTTTGAATCTTCTCCCATGGTCAAGCACACTTGCTCAAGATTTTTGTTCAAGGCTTGAGTAATTTGAACCTTCACATAACATCAAATCTCATCACATGACAATGTAAATCAAAGCATGACTATCAAAACAAATCTTAATCTACCAAATACTCACATTGTAAACTAGCTTGCCCTACGAGTAAGAGGGTACCAAGGCTCAGCTCCCTTTGTATTCTTAATCAAAGTAATTAACTTTATATCTCTCTCTCTAGAAAATCTTTCATGTAATCATCATGATTGGTAGCACTAATGTTGGCACAATTCATAATCTCATCCTATAAGGTTGTGGCTACCAAATCATGAGTATTGATGCTTTAAAAAATGAAGACAAAACATTACAATTTACTCGAGAAAAAAAACCACATGATCAAGATCTCAAACATAAATTTATAATAAACTTAGTAGTTCATGCTTTGAAGGCTTGTCAAGAGAGCGATCTCGCTAACACGTGTAGGATCAATGATTGTACACAATACACGGTGGTGCTTTGCTCTTGTTTGAGGAAATATTTCTTTGATAGCTTGTGTCCAAGCCACGGTACGATGGTTGCCCTCCCACTCATAAAACATCCTACCCATAAGGATGTGCAAATCCAATCTACTTCTTACCTCCTCCTCAAACTCCCTGTTAATGTCATGCCAAATAGCATCTCATCCCTAGTAATCTCATCATTCACATAGTTAGTCTCTTTTTCACATGTCCAAAGGGAAACTATAAATGCTCCCTTTTCTGGCACATATACCTCTTTGCCAAATGCAATCTTTAGACTAGAAACATCTTCCCTTAAACCCCTAACAAAGGCATAAGGAAAAAGTTTGCACACAAAGGGATCATAGGACATTGAAAACAACTAAAAAATCTAGTTTTTTTCATGATATCCTCACCTTTTGTCAATGTAAATCTTATTCTCATCTTTGTTATCCTCCATTGGAGGCACCGTCAATCTCATCACATAAGGCAAAACCTATAAGAAAGCTTCTTTGGCATTACCCTCATCCATAAGAGAGCCACTCGGCAAAGAGTCAGTCACTATCTGACTATCAGCCTCCTCTCCTCAGCATCTTGAACACCCTCAATATTAGTCTCCACAACTCAACTAATTTGATCCAAGCTAACTGTTGCCTGAGACTCCCCTTCCTTTTCAACTGCTTGTGCCTTTTCTCTCTTGGTACGCTTTCCCTAGCCACCAGTGGTCGCTTGCACAACCATTAATCATTCCAAACATAACCATTTATCCTTCAAAACAAAACCATTCAACTATGCATCACCTTGAAGTTTGTCTATGTCTCAAACATCCTTCAACTTCATCTCAAACCCCCCATGAATAACATGCCCTCAATAAACAATTTTTATTTTGGATTTGTTCGGGTGAAATAGTTATATTTTCATCAAAGATCTCACAGTCTTTAAATACCTTAGAGATTGAAGATTGGGTCTTTAGCTTTGGCTTTAGCTCTTTCAAAGGCAAAAAATGACAATGAAGGCATTGACCTCTTCAACATGAGATTCAACGTTTTTTAATCTCTGAAACCAAGAGCTTAGCTCTTTAATAACAATTTAAACCTTGCAACAATAAGCTCCTTAACTTATTTGGATCTTTCAAGAAATTTAAAAAAAATGCCCAGAAACAGGCTGCACCGACGTGGCCTATTTTTGGGCTATTTTTGTCATCTTTGAAGATGGAAATACATCTAGCCATGAAGGGATTTAAAGCTTTAAACACAAATTAAAAATGTTTCTAGACATATTTATTTTTGTGTTGTAAGAGCTATGCTTTAGCTCCTTGAAGAAGCTTATGCCCAATGTGGCCTTTTTCTAGGGGTTTTTTTCCTCTTCAAAAGGGGCAGTAAAGTAAAATGTAGGACTTTGAAGCTAGAGTTGTGGCCCAGGTTCTACACCCTTTTTACTTCGGTATATCAGGAACCTCCCAGGGATGGAGGTGACCAAGGCATTTGTAAGAGGTTTTCTGCATGAGTGTACAAAAGGGCCAGTCGATTGGGCTTTATTTTCTCAGAGCATGATAGCGGCTATGGATGCAAAGAAGCTACAAGCAAAGAAGCATCAATGGTCCATTTTCCATGCTTCCTCTGCACCGCATACCCCTAGGTTTGACTTGGAGACAGTACAAAATATGCATGTGGACTCGGAGGCAATTGCTGTGTTGGACGAAATAATTGAGGTGCTTGAAAGGAAATATGCTCATGCCCTGTCAGAGCTCAACGAAGCTACGAGAAAAGTTGACAAGTACAAAGCGGATATGCATCAAGATGAAGGGGCATAGCTCCTGGTTAATAGTTTGAAAAGACAGTTGGAAGATGCACAATCTGAGTTGCAAAAGGTTGAAAATGCATCAAACCCAGCAGATGCTGGGAAGTTACAGGAGCTGAGGATGAAAGTGGACCGATTGTCGCTGACCATCCAAACTGTGGATGGAGTTGTTATGGGTACTGTTCGTGCTAGTGCGGGCTGTGAAAGTCAAGAGTTTCTAGACAATGCAAAACAAATAGAAATGCATGTGCGTGCTCAGGTGGATTTTGTGAAAGACATGTAGGCAAGAAGGAACAAAGTGTTCCTATCCTTGCCAACACCTAAATTACCACATGCAGATCTGGGCTTATCGGGGATGCGCACAATATTTGTTCTGCTTGTGGATTGGTCATGTATGATGCATATGGTCTTTGCATGTTATACTTCCTTGTGGTCATGCTTATCATATTTATTGTTTTGCTCACCTTGCTACAAGCAAAGAGATTTGCATGGCTATGGGATGCACGCATATGATCTCGCCTGCTCTGCTGCTACAAGGTTTTTGGTGATGCTTGGCCACATTGATGCCCCTGGTTATGCAAGGGAGTCACAAAGCACAATACCCTCCATGCTTCCAAAAACACTGCTGCCAAATCGTGCTTTTCCCATGGTACGTACCATACCGTTATGCTCTCTAACCCTTGTCTTCATTACTGGTTTTTTTTGTGTACCTTTTTGTAAGGTGGGCGAGGGTAAGATGCATGTGGATAAATGGTACCACCTAGAGTTGTCATCTGTAGCATGGCAGCTAATTCTGGTAGCAAGGTAGCTATCTTTATGCTGCTTGGGAGCTACATTGATGGGCTGGTAGCTAGATTGTGAGCCTAGAAGCTACCACAAATAAGAGTACATGTACAGGTCTATTCCTTTAGTGACTTTAAAACTGCTTATTTGGTAGTTGTGAGTGCCTACCTGGACTGGTAGATACCAGTGTGGCTGGTAGCTTTTACTTTGAAGACTGGTATTAACCCTTGGAAACCTGATAGCTACCTGTTAGCTAGTTTTAAAGCCTGTCAGCCACCTTTAAGAGCCTAATAGCTACCCTGGAAAGCTTGGTATTTTCTTGCTACCTACCCTTAAAGCTTGTCAGCTATCCTTAATAGCCTGAGAGCTACCCCATTGAAGCCTAGTAGGTACCTGGTATCTACCCTTAAAATCCTGGTAGCTACCAAGAATTTGCTGCCAGCTACTAAGGTAAGGCTACAAGCTTTGAATGAAAGCATGGAAACTACCAAGTAGAGCCTAGAAGCTACCAAGGCAAGCCTGAAAGCTTTCAAGTACAGCATGGAAGCTACAAGGCAAGCCTAAAAGCTTTCAAGTATAGCATGGAAGCTACCAAGGGAATCTTGGTAGCTGCCAATAGAGTCATGGTAGCCACCAATAGAGTCATGGTAGCCACCAATAGAGTCATGGTAGCCACCAATAGAGTCCTGGTAGCTCCCAGTGTAGTCATGGAAATTACCCTTTGGCTACACCTTTAAAGATTGCTATTAACCCTTGGAAGCCTGGTGGCTATCTGCTGGGTAAGCCTATCAACTACCCTTATAAGCTTGAAATCCTGGTAGTTACTTGGTAGCTACCTATAAAATCTTGAGAGCTACTCCATTGAAGCTTGGTGGCTACCTGGTATCAACCCTTAAAAGCCTGACAACTACCCTTGGAAACCTAGTAGCTGCCTATGAACCTTGTAACTACCAAGATGAGCTTGAAAGCATTGAATGAAAGCATGGAAATGACCAAGTAAGGCCTGGAAGCTACCAAGGCAAGCCTGAAAGTAACAAGGCAAGCCTGAAAGCTTTCAAGGATAGCATGGAAGCTACCAAGGGAATCTAGTAGCTGCTAATAAAGTCATGGTAGCCACCACTATAGTCCTGGTAGCTAGCAGTGTAGTTAGTTAGGAATTTACCCTTGGATGCCTGATAGGTAGGTACCCTTTGACTGATATTAACCCTTAGATTCCTGGTAGCTACCTGGAAAGGCTATCATCTACCCTTAAAAGCCTGATAGCTACCCTTAAAAGCCTGATAGCTACCCTTTGAAGCCTGATAGCTACTCTTTGAAGACTGGTGTTAACCTTGAAAGCTTGGTAGCTACCTTCAAAGCCTGTCAGCTACCCTTAATAGCCTAAAAGTTACATTTGGAATTGTGGTAGTTACCTGGTAGCTACCTTCCAGCTTTTCAGCTACCCTTAAAAGCCTAAGAGCTTCCCCATGGAAGCTTGGTAGGTACCTCGTAACTATCCTTGAAGCCTCTCAGCCAACTATCCTTAAAAGCCTGATAGCTACCCTTTGAAGCCTGGTAGCTACCTTTGGAAGCCTAACAGCTACCTTGGAAGCCTGGTAGATACTACCAAGGGATGCCTAAAAGCTACCAAGATATGCTTGAGTTTTCCATGCTAAAAGCCTGGTAGCTACCTTTGGAAGCCTAACAGCTACCTTGGAAGCCTGGTAGATACTACCAAGGGATGCCTAAAAGCTACCAAGATATGCTTGAGTTTTCCATGCTAAAAGCTACCAAGGGATACCAAGATGTTAAGGCATGCTGAAAGCTACACAAGGCCTCCACCCGGGAGGTTTGAAGGTAAGTATGATAGCTTCTAGTATGTAACTTTTGTAGCTAGAATCGGTAGAGCTTGTGTTAAGTTTTGAGGGTTTACTTTCAATTTGGTATGGTTTACTTTCTACTAAGGTGGGAAAATATTTTCTAATGATTGAATTTATTGCAGATAATGAGGATGCCAAAAACATTCAGCCAATGGATTCAAATTACTTTTGCATTGTTGCAACAAAGCTTGCATCCTTTCAGCTTCCTCCTTGGCATTATGGTTAGAAGTCTCATATGTACCCACCAACATAGGCAAATTGACCTTGTAACCATATAAAGCCTCAAAGGGTGACATGCCAATGCTCACATGATATGTTGAGTTGTAAGCAAACTCAGCCAAAGGTAACCAATCATCCCATGTGCTTTGAGTATCATGACAATAGTGGCGTAGATATGTTTCCACCCATTTGTTTACTCTTTCTGTTTGACCATCGGTTTCGGGATGATAGGCGGTGCTTGGAGTAAGCTTGGTTCCCATATATTCAAACAATGTTCTCCAAAAAGTGCTCATGAATTTGACATCGCGATCACTCACAATTTGTGACGGCATACCATGCAACTTGAAAACCCCATCAACAAATTGCTTGGCAACATTTTGGGCTGAATATGTGACCTTGGAAGGAATGAAATGGGCCACTTTGGTCAATCTATCCACAACATACAAGCTGTCCCACCCTTTCTTTGTGCGCGGAAGGTTAGTAATGAAATCCATTGATATATGATTCCATTTGCCTTCGGGAATGGGCAATGGCTGAAGCAAACCTCTCGGTTTATGTGTAGGATCCTTGTTCAATTGACATGACCGGCACCCACTTACATAAGCATGAATGCTCTTCCACATCCCCTTCCAAAAGAAACTTTTCCTTATTGCATCAAAGGTTTTGTAGACACCCAAATGACCAGCCATAGGAGTACACTGCATCTCTTCCATGATCTTCTTGATAAATGATGTAGGAACCAAGTAGACTTTTCCTTTGTAGTAGAGGAGACCATTTTTCAGCTCATAATGGGGTAACTCTTCACATACACCTTGCTGTAATTTCTGCACTATTTGTGAGGTTTCTTCATCAAACAAGTACTCTTCTTGTATCTCCATGATCCAATCTTTATGCACCTCAGAAATAGCATACAATGAGCAGGCCCACATACGAGACAAGGAATCAGCAACCACATTTTCTTTGCCCTTTGTGTATGTGATTTCAAAATCATAGTTTTGTAGTGTTGCTACCCACCTTCTTTGCTTAGGAGACAAATTGGGTTGTGTGAGGAAATACTTCAGCACCCTATGATCACTTCTCACATAAAAATGACTCCCATATAAGTACTGGTGCCATTTCTTGATAGCATGGAGTATAGCAATCATCTCTTGCTCATACACATGGAGTTCTCTTTCTTTGTCATTCAGCTTTCTACTTTCATAAGCAATGACTCCATGGTCTTGGTAAAGTACCGCACCAATCCCTCTTCCACTTGCATCCGCCCTTGTTGTGAAAGGTTTCGTGAAGTCTGGACATACCAAAATAGGTGCTGATGTGAGCATCTTCTTCATATCTTCAAAGCTTTTGTTGGCAATGGCATCCCAAAAGAAGGTTTCCTTCTTCAATTTGTCCGTCATTGGGGCTGCAATTTCTACATAGTGGGCAATAAAGCGCCTATAGAATGAAGATAACCCTAAAAATCCCCTCAATTGAGTAGTGTTTGAAGGAACCGGCCAATTCCTAATACATTCCACTTTCTTTGGATCCACACAAATGCCATCCTTGCTCACAATGTGACCCAAATATTCCACCTCATGTGCCATGAAGGTACATTTTGTCTCCTTAACATACAACTTGTTTTGCCTCAAGACCTCCAAAACCTCTTTCACATGCTTCAAATGCACTTCCTCATGTTTGCTATAGATAAGTATGTCGTCGAAAAAGACCAATACAAACTTGTAGAGGAAAGGTTGAAGCACTTTGTTCATCAATGCTTGAAAAGTTGCCGGTGCATTGCATAATCCAAACGGCATAACCATGAATTGGTAAAGACCCCTTTCTATACGAAATGCTCTTTTGAACTCATCACCACTTTTCATCCTTATTTGATGGTATCCGGAACGCAAATCAATCTTTAAAAAGCATGTGGCACCCTTCAACTCATCCAAAAGATCATCCACCCTTGGTATTGGAAAACGATTTTTGATGGTGATCTTATTCAAATCACGGTAATCAATGCACATGCGGAAAGTACCATCCTTTTTCTTCACAAGTAGCACCGGAGAAGCAAAAGGAGATTGACTTGGTTCAACCCATCCCATGTCAATGAGTTCTTTGACTTGCTTTGCCACCTCTTCCTTTTCAACCTTTGACAAACGAGATAGGGAGGCTTGTTGATTGGTTTGGCATTTGGTTCCAAATCAATAGCGTGATCAACACTCCTCTTTGGCGGCATTGATTTTGGCATGGTAAACACATCTTCATAATCCTTGAGTAGCTTAACCATGTCCACATTTTCGATGCAATCCTTTTTGCTATTATCTTCCTCTTTGCAAAGCTGTAGTACATAAACATAGCCCTCTTTCTTGAACTCTTTCTTCATTTGAGTAGCATTGATCATGAAGAGCTTGGACCCTTGCATTCCATTCAATGTAATAACCCCTCCATGATGCACAAAACTCATGAAACTTTTTTGTAAGTTCATGGTAAAAGAGTTCAAAGTGGACAGCCAATCACATCCAAGTACTATGTTAATTGGTCCCAACTCAATCACCAAAAGATCAACTTTGCAAGAGTAGCTCTTGGACAACTCCAATTCTGTACTTTGACACTTCATATTGCAACCCATTGAATCACCATTGGCCACTTGCACCATGTGCTTGTTTGGTAAAGAAGTTGGTTGCATTTTGAGAGTGTTCAAAGACCTTTTATTGACAAAACTATGCGTGCTTCCAGTATCAATGAGTGCATATGCTGTTCTCCCATTCACCTTGATCTTCAATCTCAATGTGTTGGCACCCTTACTTCCCGCATAAGCATCATGAGAGATTGTACACAAGGTAGTATGTGCACTATTGTTTTCATTCCACACGCATAGAGGCATCCCATCATCCATTTTGTCATGAGCAAACTTTAGTTTCCCACCCGGATCAAAAGGAAACTCGGGATTTTCTTCATCAAAACCATCATCATGAGAACCTCCACCCTCATGAGGATCTCCCCATCCTAAGGCATCATTGCATTCAAGGAATTCCTCCTCCTCATGATTAGCATTGTCCTCAGTGATAATGTAGCTTATGGAAATATCCTTGGATTTGCATACTTTGAAGTGATCCTTGTTCCATTTTTCTCCACATTTGAAACATAGACCTTTGAGCCTCATTTCATGCAAACGGTCCTCCTTGATAACCTTGCTTTTTGAACCCCCATTTGCTGGCTTGGACTCATTGTATGTAGCTTTGTTGGACATAAATGGTGGTTTAAATGGAAGTCTATTGGACCCTCTACCATACACGGTAGGAAATCTTGGAAGATTAGGTCTTGTGTTTGCATGAGAACCCATGTCAGTCCTTGTGATCACTTCCCCTTTGATATTCCCTTTGCTAGCCCACTTTGTCAAATACTTCTCTTCATGAATTTCTGTAAGCATCATTGCCTTCTTCAAAGTGGTGGGTTCATGAGACTTGACATCACCACCAATAGGAGCTTTCAAGCCCCTTATATACTTGACAACAAGATAATGCTCATCAAAGTCGTCCAAGTATAATAGAAGCTTTAGAAACTTATGAGAATATTCCTTCACGGTAGTGATTTGCTCTAGCTTGTCCCATTCCACAATGTGATTGTCCCTTTGCATGCGAGAAGTAAACTCTTCTGCCATGTCATTCTTGAATTCTTCCCAAGTAGTGATGACATAACCATGAGATTGCTTCCTCCTCCACCAAGTGTGAGCAAAACCTTCAAGATGAAGTGAGGCGAAGTAGACTTTGGCAATCTCGCTCCTTGGGCTGATTTCAAAGTAGGGATCCATCTTGTTTGCCCACTCTTCAAAGTCTTCGATAGAATTTGATTCTCCTTTGAACTTATTAAATATGATTTTGTCCTTCACAGCATTGTCAAAATCACCATGCATTCTTGAACCCCTCTGCCGTGCTCTTGGATCATCAAATCCTCTTCCTTCACCCAAGTGTCTATGCATTTGCTCATCTTCCAATTGCCAATCACCTGCATCTTTAAATCCCTTCTGTTCATACCCTCTTCTTGCATCTTGCATAAAGGATGAAGTTCTTGGAATACTGGCATTGGATCTCTCATAAGAAGCATCACCCATAGGTCTCTTGCCCTTGTCCATGTAAGAAGAATGTGGCATCATTTGAGGTGGCATCATTTGTCTTACTTTGTTCTCTTCTGGCATAGAAGGCTTTCCATCATGTTTGGCATCATAATGTACACCATCCATTGCATTCATATCGGCTTCTTGGTTGAGCTTGAGAGGAGCCAATGCACTAATGGCTTTCTCCAAGTCTTTTAACCCTCTTTGCATCACGTCATCCAGGTAGTGGTGTCGCTTGTCGAACCGTTCCATGAGGTGTTCACCAAATTGTTGTTGCCAATTTGTTTGGTTATTTTCAATCCTTTGAAACATACTCTCCATAGCCATTAACATCATGTCCACTATTAGCGGAGTAGTTCCCAAAGATTGAGGCATTTCCACTGGTTGAGATTCATCTGGAGATGGTGCTTTTATGGTTAAACTTTCTTCATTCCTCGTTGATGAACTCGTTGCCATCATTGCTTCCGATTGTCTTTGATCATTTTCATTCCGGGCTCCCTTGTTTTGACCTCCTCTAGTCATTTCCATGCGCGTAATTGATCCCTCCTTGCAAAGACCACTTACTTGATTTTTTTTCCTCTATTCAAACGGTATCCGATTTGGGTGATCTTTATATCGATGCAAAGCTCTTGACGAGACGAGTAAGGATCCCCAAAAATAGATTTGAAAAAGTCAACAGCCTTTGACCAGTCAACTATTCTAGCTGAAAGTCAACTCTTAACTTTGACCGCTCAATACTACTCCGATTTGAGTGATCTTTAGCTTGTTTGAAAGAGGTTTTTGGGTAGATTGAAGAGCTTTCAGGACAGATTTGAAAAGCTTTTGAAAACCCCTAGAAATTCAAGGATTTGTCCTGGCTGCAAGTAGGCAAATTTTGCAAAAATTTTGCCATGGTCTCCCCTCTTTTTGCACCAAATCTCAATCAAATCAAAGCATCTCAATCAATTATTAAAATCCTTATGCATTTGACTACTGTAAGCAAATCAATCCTCAATCATTTTTCCATCTCAGCATGTGACCTTATGGCATCAATTTTGTCCTTTTGCATAAGAAGTCGATGTAGAGGATTTGCTTGTTTGCTCAAGGCGAATGAAGTGGTCGATGAAGCGCGTCGATGCTTGCCGATCTCCCGGCCAAGCACTTCTCACCCCTTCACCAAAGTTTACATCCAAGGTAAAGGTTGAGGCCATTTCTTTACCACCAAGTACCTAATCCTCTTCCTTACCACGTTACCCGGCACTAACGGCAAGGAAGATTCAAGACATTCTCCCCTTGGCCTCTCCTCCAAATGCCAAGGTACCCTTACTTCATTCTAGATTCTAGGAATAAAATCATGAGTTACAAGCTCAAATGAATGAGTAGAGTTGACTTACAATTGATTTATAGCATGACTCATGCTCATTCATATCATAATACATGGTTCATAGTGCTTCCTTCATCACATCCACTCATGGAAATGTCAATACATTTCCACATACATCAACAACATCCAAGTGTTACGGAGCGGTGATCTCGGGTCGTGTTCTGGGCGTGAGTTCCTGCTCGGGACTAGAAAATCCAGTACAAAAGTGAAAACAGAGAGCACTTGCTGAATCTTGCACCTCAAGACCTATAGCTCGTCTCGAAGAGGACGACGAGCCGGTCGTTTTGAGTACTAGAACTCCAAAAACGGAGTTCGTATGAGAGAGTTATGACCAAAAACGTGCAACCGGCAATGGAAAACGGTGTCACCAAAAAGTGGGCTTCCAACCCAAAACATTTTATTCAATCCCCCAAATGTGCCAAAAGCTATGCTCACTTATGCCAATATGCAAGGCATAGCATTGAATGGCTATGTGTAGCATTCAAGCATTCAAGCATTCAAGCATTCAAGCATTCATAATGCATAAAGAGCAGCATGAATGGCCATGATTAAAGTCCAATTTCTGAAAATTAGAGTTTTATGTGTAATAAAACCCTAATTCACTCCATAGCTTGAAAGAATGCTTCAAAATTGTAAGGAAGTGATGGAGCAACTCACCAATGTCACCCGGGAAGCCTTAATGCTTGAATTTGTTGAAGGAGATGAAGATTAGGGTCACTTTGGTGAAAAACATGGGCAGCTTTGGTAGTTATTTTCAGCCACATTGGGAGCCCCATTGCTCATGGAAAATAGGTGAAATACTTCATAAAACATTGCTAGATACATGAGAGACTCAATGCCCTTTGCTCATGTTGAGATTCCATGGCTAGGGTTTGCAAGAAAGCTCCCAAACAAAAAAACGTTTTTGATTAACAACTACTAATCAAGATTAGAAATTTTTCCCAATTTGGTCCACTCATTCAAAAAAATAGGTCCATGTGCTCAAATTTAAACCACAAACTCTACCTTAGCCATATCCCCTTCCCCCATGAATCAAATGAAGTAGAAATTTCACGAAATGAGAAGAAGAAAAGAAAAATTAAAAATCATGGATCAAAAGCCATGCTCTGATACCAATGAAAGAAATTAATAGGGGTGGGTTAGTCCCTCACCAAGGGAGTGGCTCATGAAGGAGTCACCACTTAGCATCTCATGGGAGAAGCTCACCATTGATTCTTGGAACAAATAACATTATCATGAATGAGCCATAATCCCATTTACATTGGTATTTATACTCCACCCAAGAGTTCACACCTACTTACTAGTTGTCCATGGCCTTGGGCCCATAATGCTTTCTTACAGTGATGAGCCCACACCACCTTCCTTAACTAGACCCACCCCCGCTCCCTCACGTCTGTCTTCACATGACGACAACATAGTAGGAAGTCTGGGGGCCTAGTAGATGTTCTAGTGAGGGAGTAAGATTCCTCCCCAGCCCCTCAAGATGTCCAGTATCTTCCCCTGTAATCAGATCCCTCTTCAAAAATATAAAAGATCTTGTTTCTACCTATTTTTACCTAGAGAGAGAAAATATTCTAGAGAGAGATTATTTAGATTTTAGATATTTTTTGATGGAACAATATCTCTTCTTTATTAAAATAAATTCCCCTGAAATAGAAGTTCAAAAAGATTTTCAGAAGGTGCATTAGAAATCAATTCAAAAGGCCTTATCCTTGGGGTCCAGATTTTTGAAAAATTTTAAATTAAGGTTCTGAGGGGCCAATCAGATTCATCCAAATGTAAGGAGGAGATAAATAGAAGAAATAAAGAAAATCCCCCCAAAAATGAGTAAATACTCACATATAATGAAGAGTAGACTAAGGACCAAAAGGAAATACTAAAAAAATGAATTTTTGACACCTCAGAGTGGGGATTCTCCCTCATGAAGGAGGCGCCTATTTCACATGTGTGGTGGAGTTTTAAATTCTCAAATATTGAGATATTTCATCTCTCCTCTCTCTTAATTCAAGTCTAGTTCCAAAAAGTTAGCTAAACTGATCCAAAAATGGTTTAAAAATTGACCAAACTGATCAGGAAAATTCTAGACTCAGTTTGCTTGGTTAGAAGCTCACTTTTTCCTATAAATAGAATCCTCCCCCTTTGTAGAAACCTAATAGTGTTTTATGCACTGTTACTCTACTCCTCCCCCCAGAGCCAAAAACTGAGAATTTCTTAATAATTCATTAGTTTTTTACCATTCCCTCTTCTAAAGAATTGATGGCCACTCTTGTTGCAAACAAGAATAGATCCCTCAAACCATCAAGCCAAAGGAAAGCTCTCATAAATTCATATAAGCTAGAAATCCTAATTTTTCTTTATTCTTTTTTAATGGTTTTCTTGT
This sequence comes from Cibotium barometz, assembly GCF_041138505.1. Lineage (NCBI taxonomy): Eukaryota > Viridiplantae > Streptophyta > Polypodiopsida > Cyatheales > Cibotiaceae > Cibotium > Cibotium barometz. The sequence goes on from NC_141070.1 coordinate 17,274,948, forward strand.
TTTTGTTTTCTTTGAAATGTAAAATGATGCTATGCCTTGTTGGAAAGGCTTTCCCCCTCTCTCATTCTTAAATTCAGCCTTTCTTTATCCTAGATAAGTAATCTAATTGTAAGAATTAAACTTTTCATATTATTTCTCTTTTAAAAGTGGAATTTGATTAGTTTAGAATGCTTTAAACCATTTGGGGAACCATTTGGGGATAACTTTTAAGTGACTTAAGGATAGGAAAAATTAAAAAATAGTCAGCCATACAAAGAAAGTTATGGAAAAATTTTCTTAAATTTTATGAAATAAGTTTTATCTTTTATTATTCAAAAAGAGTAATCCCCACCGTTTGTGTATTCTAAAAGTGTTATTTTCATTCTAGGCATAGAAAATAGCATAGTAGAAATAATTTTATTATAAAAGTGTTATTTCCATTAAAATTAAATTCTATGCATATAAAGATGCATATTGGCTTTTTTATTATAAAAGAGTGATTTTCATTAGATTTAAATTCTATGCATAGAAAGATGCATATTGGCTTTATAAAAGAGTGATTTTCATTAGATTTAAATTCTATGCATAGAAATATGCATATTGGTTATTTTTTAATTATAAAAGAGTAATTTTCATTAGATTTAAATTCTATGCATAGAAAGATGCATATTGGTTATTTTTTATATTATAAAAGAGTGATTTTCATTAGATTTAAATTCTATGCATAGAAAGATGCATATTGGATATTTTTTTAAACTATAAAAGTGTTACTTTCATCAATATTGATTTTTATACATAAATAGATGCATAAAAGAATTTTTTTATTATAAAAGTTTTACTTTCATCAATATTGATTTTTATGCATAAATAGATGCATAAAAGACTTTTTTAATTATAAAAGTGTTACTCTCACCAATATTGATTTTTTATGCATAAATAGATGTATGAAAGAATTTTTATTATTATAAAAGTGTTACTTTCATCAATATTGATTTTTATGCATAAATAGATACATAAAAGAGTTTTTATGCATAAATAGATACATAAAAGAGTTTTTTTAATTATAAAAGTGTTACTCTCATCAATATTGATTTTTATGCATAAATAGATGCATAAAAGATTTTTTTTAATTATAAAAGTGTTACTTTCATCAATATTGATTTTTATGCATAAATAGATGTATAAAAGAATTTTTTTTATTATAAAAGTGTTACTTTCATCAATATTGAATTTTATGCATCAATAGATGCATAAAGTATTTTTTTATTATAAAAGTGTAACTTTCATCAATATTGATTTTTATGCATAAATAGAAGCATAAAAGATTTTTTTTAATTATAAAAGTGTTGCTTTCATCAATATTGATTTTTTATGCATAAATAGATGCATAAAATAATTTTTACTAATACAAAAGTGTTACTTTGATCAATATTGATTTTTATGCATAAATAGATGCATAAAAGAATTTTTTTTATTATAAAAGTGTTACTTTCATCAAAATGGATTTTTATGCATAAAAGAATTTTTTTATTATAAAAGTGTTAGTTTCATCAAAATTGATTTTTATGCATAAATAGATGCATAAAAGGATTTTCTTTTATATAAAAGTGTTATTTCCATAGAAGTTGGATTTTATGCATAAATAGATGCATATAGAATTTTTTTAATATCAACCTGTGAGAAGGAAAATTCTACTGTTTCTTATTCTCTAAGATGGTAATGAGAAAATTCAAAAGATCAATCAAAGTTAGAATTTTAGATAAATGATTAATTTATTCCTCATAGGAATACGTGTTTAGTTTTGAATTTAGTTAAGCAAAATACTCAATGTTTACTGAATGAAATTCAGTAAAGTAGTAATTGAAATATTACCCTTCGAGAAAGATAGTCAGGGAGAACCTTTCCAGACTCGAACCCTGAATCAGACTATGACCACGACTTAATCTCCCTCGTCAAGAAAAGACGATGTGACCAATTCAAGTATATTCAATCAAATCACCCACCGAATCTGAAATTAAATTGAGACCTTTGATTTTGATATGAGGATCAAGATTACAGAATTCAAGGAATTCTGCTTGGGAATCCAGACCTGTGATCTAGAAGTCTTGGGATATGGAATTAAGATAAACTCATTGTATTTAAAAGAAAATCAAAATTGAAAACTTGTATAGAAACCCTGTTTTCTTAAAGGACTGTCTTACGCCAGGGAGCATTTGGTATATGTGTTTTTCTAAGGGAAGTGCGGTTGCAACAGCTGGCTGGTGGGGAGTGTTCAAAGGATGGCTCACGCGGCAAAAACCTGCCCAGGTCTTGACCAGCCTAGGTATGGTGAAAAATGGTGTGCTTCCAATATGATAGGCGAGGGCCGACGAAGCGGTGGGCCTGAGTGAAGTGCCAGGACACCTAAGGAGGATCCTGGAGGGTTCTGACTAGGCGATGCACAGGCTCGTGGTGCTTAGGACACCCATGCGTATGTCGTGGAAGATATATATATGTATGATGACGAGAAAATGCTGGCCTGCTGGTCTCAACGGAGTGATACTGTTTTGTGAGAAATAAGGATTGATGACATCTATAACCAATAATTGTTTAATGGATTGTTTTAAAAGTTAAAGTTTAAAGAGGAGTGTGTGCGTATCTGTATTCTAAAACAAAAGTTAAGAAAGGCATTCAATTATGGGTGGGTGAGTACTTGTCTAGTTGTACTTGTCTGGTTCTACCAATTCTAGTGGTTGGGCAGTGGTGGCTAACCCATGGTCTGGATGGGCTGGAATCAGTAGAGTTTTAATAATAAAAATGATCAATAGGAATACGCTTAGAACTCGAATAGTTAAATAATAACCTGAAGACTTCTCAAATGAATAGATCAATGGTTGTGCCTGATTCAATTAGAAAAAAAGCATTGATTCCTTCAAGTTAAGTCTGTAATAGTTTCCCTTCTATCTGATTTAATCAGATGAAGGTTAGTTCAGTATCTTGACCTCGTTAGAGAAATTTGTCGAGAAAATAAAAATGGTGGAATCGTCCCCGTTTTTCGGGCAGGGAAAATTTTCTTGGTTTTAATTTTTGGAATGACCACCAGCTTAGTCTTGTGCCCAGACATTCGAGGGCGAGGCCCCGAGTGAGAAACCCTGCCCCGCATAAGAGGAAGCTACTTCCGCTGCTACCATCCGGGAATCCGTACCGGGGCAGTGGGATCTCACAGTTGGTATCAGAGCCCTATTGTAAATAACAGTAGCATAAATTGCTTAAGTTTTTAAAGTAAATCTGGGAAATAATGTTTTCACTTGTCAATATTATGTTGAATGAACTTCAAAAATTGAAAACTCATAAATTGAATTGGAAATTCATAGATGGATACCCCGAATCTATCTGGCATTCCTAAACTCTCCTAGAGTCAGGATATTATCGATAGCCTTTGCATTCGAGCACCTCATCAACTCTGCTAACGACCAGAGTAAGTAGAGTGAGACTCGCACGTCATTTTGAGAGTCTTTACTTTCCCGATCCTCTTGAGCGATGTCAGTATATGTGGTTCTGTGGAGGATGATGTATTAATGTCAGTACCAATCAGCGTCAAAGGCTCATGAAAAATATTTCCTTAGCCATGATTCTGATAAGGCTAGGGCTTGTTCACCATGTGCAACTCTTTGATCATTCACCCCAGGAACTTCAAAATTTCATGTCGAGTTTTTAGGCTTCTTAGCCGCTTTATCCCTAGAAGTAGAATTACTACACCTCTTTCTGTAATGAATCGTGTGTACCATGGCATGTCTCCTTTGCAATTTTGCTTCTTTATGCGTATACAATTGAGGCAATGATTTTGGGAGCTGTGATGCTCTATGTATATATCAAAAACTTTTGATAATAAATGATGTTTTACAAGAAAATTCCAAATTGTTTTCATGATTGTGAATGGTTAATAAAATTATCAGAGTAAGTCTTGTTTCATGAAGTATGATGAAATAATTATCTGTTTAAAAAATAAATCACAAAAATTAAATAATCATAAATCTATTGTCAAAGTTAAGTTGATGAAAATCTCGTTTTGTCAGAGTCATGAGGCGCACGGCCCATGCAAGACAACCGGATCCTCTAACCGATGACGAAGAGTTAGATCCGAATGTTCAAAAAGCCCTGCACAGATCCCAACCTGGTCCCTTCAAGGGTGAAGGGGAGCAGTTAGGTGAAGTAGTGAAAAAGTGGATTGAGGCAATGGAGGAATACTTTGATCATTAGGGAAAATTTGGACTCAAAAAGGGGCCTTGTAAGAGATCCCTTGGGATGGTGATGTGGACAAAGCAAGCCAATAAACCCACATATAATATTGGAGGGTCCGTGCATCATTTTTGAGTTCTTTATTCCATTAACTGACATGTAGGGTATTTTTTAATTCAAAACAATGCCTCTTAAGTATAGTTTTTTATTCCCACTATGGTGCCTTATTTTATTGAAAAAAGACACCATTCTCTTTCTTCATTACACTTTTGAATGTAACGAAGCCAACTTTGCTTACCAAACTTGAACCGAACTTTGTCCCTGCAACCCATCATCTTGCATTGTCTCCCTCATTGTCTTCTTGACTCCACAACCACAACCACTCCAAATCCGAATTGTTTTGAGCGGGAGGTTTTTTATTTTCTCTTCTTCTCAAGGCGGCCAGTTTTGAAAAAGGATGGAAAAGTATTTGTTCTTCATACGCCATACCTGCTTGTGCATGAATAACAATCCCATTTCTTACCTTTTTCAAGTGAGGGTTGTGCTTACAAGTACTCTGTACATTTTGGTTCATCTAGGATACCAACAAGTTTGTTTGATGGACAAGGAGGTATTATTTAGTGATGTTGTCTTTTGGTTTTAATGAAGCAATCTTCTTCACGGGAGATAAGTGTAATATCTTTGGTTTCTTTTGGTTAAAGTGTGAGTTCATGATGCTTTTTGGTGTTGTTAAAGCACAGAACAATGCAATGGAACCTGTGAAGCAAAAGAAGAAAAAGGTGGACATCCACTTCCAAGTAGAAGCCGATTATGCTCCCTGCTGTAAGAGAAATTGGTCTAGGCCAGCATGCGAAGCCCACATTACTAAGCTTTGAAATGAAGGAAAGAAAAATATGGACGTATGGTTGGATGGTAGTATTTACCCACCAGATCCAACCTCCTCTCAATCTCCATCATTCTTTGGGTTGACAAGTTTCTTCAAGTTTGTGTGTGAGGGTGAAAATGGATTGCTTAGATATTGCAAAAGATTGTTTGGCCAATGTCAAAGTATCTTTGAAAGACATTTGAGTGATAGAGATGCCAGAATAAAAATGCCTGAAGGTGTAAATTTTTACTTGGCATCGATCACAACAGCTTTGCAAGCTTCAAACGAGGACAAAGCAAAAGTTTGTGCTGGGTTACAAAAAGAGTTTGATCATTTGTAGCAGACTATTCATAAGATGCAGGACTATTAAAGAGAAGAATGAAATTTTGGCAATTCGAGAAATCAACAATTTCACATTGGAGAGTGAGAATGCACACCTTCGAAAACAACTTGAAAAGTTCAACAAAAAATTACAATATTTGAAAGACACGCCATTGGGTGCTCGATTACGCAAGAGACAAATCAAACCATTGGAAGAACTCTTGATGTTGGAGGTGGCCAATGGAAGCGTCGTGTAAAAGCTTGCAGGTATTGGGATCTAAAGCTTGCAGGTATTGGGATCTATAATTTCTTTGAGCTTAAATTTCTTTGAGCACTCACTTTTCATTTTCATCTTTAGTTCCTTTTTTGGAGATGGGGGATTGGGTGTGGGGGTGGTATAGTTAGATGAATGATGGACTGAAATAGCTATCATTGTTGCTTCAGGATGGTCACAGATGTTGTGGGTCCAAAAGAGCAAGGTTCTGATATATTTGGCAAAGTTCTGACAAAAGACATCTTGGAGTCAGCAATACAGCATCCTAAGTTTGCAAGACTTCGATCAGACATAGCAAAGCAATCCTTGCAGGAGGTGAGTGAAGCATTCACTCCTGCAGATGCACAAGGTATATGTGACATGGCTTGTATAAGCACAAAGTCTTACAGGATGTTGTTTAATAAAGTTAAAGAGGGTTTCAATTGTAAGCTTGGAAAAAAAACAGTAATTTCCATTCCAAAACCATTTCACGTGAACAAAGCTCGAAATATTCTCAACTTGGGAATGGTCAAACTTGTTGGAGAGCCTTGTCACGTGTCTAGTACATTGACAGTGACTAAAAAGAGCGGGGAACAGAAAATCATAGAGCTTACAGAGTTCAACAATTTCATTATGGATGTTCGGAAATTACAAATGGTTATGGTGAAATTTGATGACATCAGTGTACATGAGTGCAATGGAAGGCTGAAATTTATTTTAAAACTTGATGAGAGTGAGGCGATCAAAGGACAGAAGCTGGAAAGGGTTAGCATAACTTTAATGAATAGAGCTTTGGATGCAAGTATCAGTAATGCTGATGAGAAGCACTTTAGTGTACAATCCAAAAATGAGATTTGGTGGCTGGCTGCATTTGAGGTGACGTGCTATCCATTTTTAAAAAAAGAATATTATGTTGCTATCCTCTTGTTATGATGTTGTAGATAATTTAACTGTTGTTGTTAACAGGTTCCAACAGAGACCCATGAAATTCTAAAGTGGTACTTCAACCAGACTGAGCTTCCTTCCACTATCCAGTAGGAATGGCGAAAAGCTTTATGTAGAAGGATATGATGAATATGAGGTTGAATGGCACCTGGCTGCAGATCTTAAAACCTTAAAATGCATGTTCGGTATTTCCCAAGGAGCAATGGCCAAGTATCCTTGCTTGTATTGCATGACCGAACGAGGTGTCTCCAAAGGAGGAAAACAGAGAGAATGGAAATACCTAAATGCAATCAGTAATAGGCGTGAAGCCCCAAATCGTGATGCTCCAAGAGTGGATCCTAATTGGGATCCAATTCTTCCTATCCCTTTGATCAGAGTTCATATTTGTGTTTTGCATGCGCTGGTTAGAATAATTGAGAAACTAGTCTACGTGTACATCGAATTTTCATGGAATATGAAACCAGCATTAGAGAGTGAAAGAACTATTAAAAAAATAGAGCAAGTGCTTTCAGATGCAGGTTTACATTATGGTCAAGTGAAGATTGAGAAGGACTTGAGAAGATCAGGGAAGACCGGAAATGTTCCTAGCAAACCATGTTTTGGAGGTGCAAAAGCTAGAAAGTTCTTATCTAATCATACCCAGAGAGGTCATCTGGGTACAGATTTTGAGGTGTGGAGGAAGCTTCATGCAGCTGTACCCGATCGAGGCTCTTCAGGACAAGCAAGGGTGGCAAAGACCAAAGCATGGTGGGCACTTGATGGCCTAGCACCTTTGTTGCAAAAAGCAAGGTTTGAAGATGGGGATGTTGAGAAATTTGAGGCAGTTGTGACAGAGTTCTACACTAGCTTCTATGAAAAGGCATGGGGTGCGAGAAACTTGACACAATACATGGTTATTACTTGAAAACCTACAGCTTTGAGTTTTTTTTATTGTTCAAAAAATATTGTACGATACTAAATGTCTTGTTTTTGTTGAGCATTTGTAGCACATTTTGCATGCACATGGAACCTTTTTTGCGAAAGAGTTTGGAAGCCTTAGGATTTGGTCTACCCAAGGCATGGAAAGATCTCATTGGCAAGCACATTATGCCTATCAAGCCACTCAACATGGAGGAGGAATGAAGAAAAGTAATCCCATGAAGCAACTATGTCAGTGGTGGTATAAGCGGATTCAAGTGAGGGCTCGTGTGAAGATCAAATAGTCTGAATCAGCTGTGTCATGTGCAATAAGAAAGATGCAGGCTGAACGGAGACGATCAATATATGTCTCCTCACACAGGGAAAGCAGAATCATGCTGAATGGCTAAGACAACGACAAAGACAGGGCAAAGCGTGGAAGAAAATTGATCATTGAAATACATATTATAAAACAATGATGTAACTGTGAAAGATTTTAAAAGAACAAGAGTTTTCATCTATGTCCCATATAAATGTTTTCAATATATATACATTTCATAGTTTTTAATGGTAAGCAAGAAGAGTATTGAGAAATATGAAGAAACTTCTTAGCAACTGGAACAATCTAAATCTGTTAATTTGGAGCAGAGACTTCCCCCAACCGAGCCTTTTTTGATGAAGTTTCTGCATCATCTTCTTCATCTTCTATCAATGGCACAACAGGGACCTTTGGCCTTGCTGTTCTAAGAAGATGCTTCTTCCCGCAATCACTCAACAGATTAGGATCTGTGATTCCACATGCCAACTCGTAAGCAGCATATGTCAAATAATATTTACATCTCAACGAATATACTCCAGGTCCCTCTCCAAAAATTCGAACAGCTGCTTGCCGCTCCAGAAGTATTGCCTTGTTTACATTCAGCCTTAAGTGATAGCCACCTAAATACTTGGATAGAGTCTTTATCGCCATCAGAGAAAAACTTGCATTGTCCTTGGAGAAGCTAGCGTGAAATATCACAATTTGAGGAAATTTTAGGCGATGTTTGTTGAAAAAATAGAGCATTAGCCAGAAACAACATCACCAAACATTTCAAGACAAAGTTGATAAAGCCAAATCCGCAACAAGTACGAAAACACAACAAAAAAAACTAACCTCTTGGTTCTCATCTGCTTCAAGCAAGGCGTCTTGCCATAAATTAGTGCTCGAACTAGGAACGGTTTCCGCTGACTTACTTGGCACATCCCTATACCCTCCCATGTTGGTAATATTCAGTCTTTCCCTTGCTTCTTGTATCTCTTCCTCTGTGGCATCTTTTCCTTCATATTTAAGGGCATCAGCATAGATCATCTTTAGTGTTGCTACAGCAGATAGGAACTCGGTGTCTTTCACATGGCTATCCACTAGTAAGTACTTATCTATCCCATCATCATCTACAAAATTATCATCGACCTCCAGATTTTGGGCTATGAAAGCTATGAAATGGTCCTCCCTTAAGTTAAATACATGTATGTCTTTCAGCAACATATACTCTGAATCTCCTACTTGGTAGGAGGGGAGTAATGGCGTTGGAATGGGGGAGGAGTCATCTGATTCAATCACAAGCTGACCTATATCAGTGTTTTGTTCTCTCACTGCCTCAATATCAATCGCCGAACTGAGCTTCCTCTCTTCTTCAACATTGAACTCCTCAATCACATGAGGAGTGTCCTCCTCTTCAGCAACACCCTCAACGGTGGGACTAGCCTGACGAGAAACTTTGTCTTCACTTTCATTTGTTGCATGCGGCTCTGTACATTCTTCATCTGTTAATTACACGTTCATGTGCAAGAAGCATAAGAAGGCATAAGAGTATTCCATCAAGCGGCATTTTCTTTTGTGAAAAGGGCATAGCAAAGCTCTCTTCTTATCACATGGTACCTTGTGCCAATCCCTGTTTAACCTCTGCTTCTTCTCCGGCGACACCTTGAGATTAAAATGAATGTGATTTTTCCCATCAATCATCATTGGTTCTTCATTTGTGAGCTCGTCAAACTCTTGCTTTGCCTCTTCAAAGTATCCATGATGGCTAGAAAATGTATCCTCCAGAGAAAAATCGCAATTGAACATCAACGAAATTGCAGGGTGCAAATCATGACGTCGACATTTGTAGAGGAAGTCATACAACAGAGTTGCAGGTGTTTCTTTAATCTCTTCGTCCACATCAAACTCGACTTGAACTTGTGCCATGGCTGAATTCAAGGGTGTAGATAAGACATGGAAAATATTAGTTCAAGCAATGAATCAAGAGAGTCAGTCTTAAACAACAAATATCTGTGTGGTGTGAATGGATTCAACATAACGCGAGAGGAGATGCCAGAGGAATCCAAGTATTCCTCCTCGCGTTGTAGTGAATCTATTTTCCCTAACGCAAATAAAATTGCAGCTTAGTCAAGGACCTCTTCTCACGTTATGGTGAATCGATTCACCATAATGCGAGGAGAAATATTGTGCTTCCTATGGGACCTTCGCTCGCGTTATGGGTGAATTGATTCACTGCAACATGATGACTTTTTTCATCCTTTGGCGCCGCCTCTTACGTTATGGTGAATTACAAATAAAGATACTTCTCAAGTACCCATACTGAGAGAGGAGGTGTCAAACGAATTAAAATAGTCTTCTTCGCAGTCAATTCACCATAAGGCGAGGAGTCATAGGTTTTCAATTCACCTTAACACGATGAAAAGACAAAGCAAGGAGTTCTGCACGAATGAAACCAAAAGAACGAAATAACAAAAGAAGAAGGAAGCACAAAAGAGATAAAAATACCAAGAAAATGAATTGTATACAAACGTCGCAGGAGATGGAGATGAAGGAGTTTGTCGTTATCTTTGATGGAGATGAAGGAGGTTGGAGGTTTGTCTTTGACATTTGATACAGGAGGATGAAGGATGATTGATGAAGGAGGGTTGGAGGAGATAGTCAATCGTTGATGGAGATGAAGGCCGTTGGTGGGGAGATAAATGAGAATACGAACTCCAAGAGAGGCAATAAATGAGATGGGTATCCTAGAGAAGCAATTAAAAACCGCTTTTAATGCTATGTGACACGTCAGCGCTGCGTTTTCACCCGCCATTCCATGAATGCCACGTGGTAGCCCGCCATGTACCTAGCACGTGTACAAGCTATAAAGTTTAATCAAAGCCCTTTTTAATGCTATGCGACATGCCTAGTCGCCCTGGCAGCCCGCTAGCACGTGTGTTTGCTCTAAAGGCTAATCAAAGCCGTTAATCACGCCACCTTTTTGTCCTCTTATCAATTTTGCCTTGTCCGTCCTCCTGCTTACCACCAGGTGACTTCCGACTACCGCCACAGTACTGAGCCAATATTCCATCTCCTGCACGACAGTCTCCATCCATTCTCACGCAAGAAATGTAAGTTTTTATATATTACTTGATTGTTTTGTAAGTTTCTTGTATATTGCTTGTTTGTTTTGTTTTTTCTTCGACAGTTTGCCCTTTGCCATTGTTTTTTCTTCAACTGTTTGCCTTCTGCCATGGTGATTCGATTCACCTTAAAGCACACGATAGGCCATTAGAATCTCAATACGCTCCATGTCTTACGGTGAATCGAATCACCAAAATGCAAGATGGAATGGTAAGAGATTCACGATAATCCTCCTCCCGTTGTAGTAAATCGATTCACTATAATGCGAGGAGGATTGTTTTGCTTTGACTGGCCCTTAGTCTCGCGTTATGGTGAATCGATTCACTATAATGCAAGACCAAAGGGCAAAGGATTCATGATAATCCACCTCTTATTGGTGTCAATTAATTCACCTCCTACACGACAGTCTCCATCCATTCCCACTCATAGAATGTGATGGAAGTGTATTACTTGATTGTTTTGTGAGTTTCTTGTATATTCCTTGATTGTTTTGTTTTTCCTTCGACTATTTGCCCTCTGCCATTGTTTTCTCTTCACTGTTTGCCCTTTGCCATGGTGATTCGATTCACTATAAAGCAAACGACGAGTCATTAGAATCTAAATACGGCTCTATATGTTATGGTGAATCGAATCACCAAAATGCAAGATGGAATGGTAAGAGATTCGCGAGAATCCTCCTCCCGTTGTAGTAAATCGATTCACTATAATGCGAGGAGAATTGTTTTGCTTTGACTGGCTCTTAGTCTCGCGTTATGGTGAATCAAATCACTATAATGCAAGATCAAAGCTCAAAGGATGCATGATAATCCGCCTCTTATTGGTGTCAATTAATTCACCATAATGCGAGGAGGATTATTGTGTTTCGGTGGGCCTTCATCTCGCGTTATGGTGAATGGATTCACCATAACGCAAGGAAGTGCATATTGCTTTCTTGGCCACCCTCTCTCACTTTATGGTGAATTGTTAATCGTGTACTACTGAATAGCTAAGTTTTTTGCTCTTTCTTGCATTTTCAGATGGCTCGTGTAAGGCATACAACTAGACCCATTGACAATGTAGCTCCCTCATCTACTGGGAAGAAGATGGGCACTCTGAAAGCCTCAAGATCGAGGAAATCATGCAGTCCTTCCCGGCGATTATCCAAAATGTAGCCTAGACTAAGGCGTTTCACAGAGCATTCGTCAGCTCTGTGAGAAATCACAAAGTTTATGAAGCACCCGACAGCTGCTATTCCAAGATTGCCTTTCCAGAGGCTTGCCAGGAGAATTTGTGAGCAAAATGGAATTTTGTTTAGGTGGAAGGCATCGGCCCTGTTTTGCTTGCAGGAGGCCACAAAAGATTGGATGATTGATTTTTTTTTGGATAGTTACATTCTTGCTGCCCATGCACATAGGGTGACAGTGATGAACAAAGATTTTTTCAGCCTAGTAGCCCTTTGTTTCAGATACGATAAGTTACTTAGACCAGTTACGTTTACTGATGAACGAATGTTATAAATTTTGGATGTCCGTCCTATATAAAAAGTGAGAATTGAAGAGGTGACCGAGGGAGGTCCAGATCATGAACATCAGACTCGGGCAAATTTAATGACAAGCGCTCAAAGGGAACATCAAGCTGCAATGCTTCAATTGCAAACAAAAAGGAAAAATGTTCGCGCACTCCACACTATGAATCGAGAGGCGCTGCAATTTTTGTTACTGGAGTTCTATGTACCCTTTAATATTAGAGGGCATAGATGTTATTTCCCGATTCATGCTGAGAAAATCAACCTTTTGTTTGATCCTAAAACTGAAGTCAACGACAAAGTGCTCAGATGTGTTTTAAGGTATACTCTTTTCTCTGTCCTCCCACAATTTTTCATTCTTGGCTCTTAAAGTTTATGCCTCACTCTTGATATGTTTCCTTGAGAAGTTTTGTTATTTCGCAATTGCTCTTTTATATTAAAAGAGTGATTTTCATCATAAATGAATTGAATGCATAAACATATGCATAAAAGATATTTTTTTATATTAAAAGCGTGATTTTCATCATAAATGGATTCTATGCATAAATTAGATGCATAAAAGAAATTCTTTTATATTAAAAGAGTGATTTTCATCATAAATGAATTGTATGCATCAAAATATGCATTAAAAAATTTTAATATTAAAAGCGTGATTTTCATCATAAATGGATTTTGTGCATAAATTAGATGCGTAAGAGAAATTCTTTTATTCTAAAAGTGTAATTCCTACTAAATTGGATTTATGCATGGAAAGATACATAAAGAATTCATTTTAATCCAAAAGTGTTATTCTCATCAATTTAAATTTTATGCATAGAATGATGCATAGAGAAATCTATTTTTAGTTCAAAAGAGTTATTCTCATCAATTTTGATTTTGTGACTAGGAAGATGCATAAAAGATTGATTTTTAATTCAAAAGTGTCATTCTCATTTACATTAGGAACTCAATGGAGTCTTCTTGGGCCCTTTTATTTGGCAGTTTAAGGGAGTCAAACCTTTTCTCTTAAGAAGAAACGTTTTCTAATTTGAAGCTTCAAAACGGCTACTTTATTTGAATTTGAATTTTGGGAGGAAAATAGAATTTAAAATCTAGCGGATAAAACCATATCATGTAACATATCTATGGAAAGCTCTTGATGTGTAGATCATGCATCTGTAATCTCCGCTCAAATCAGAGCTTGTATGTAGAAGTTATGGAGGTCCGAAAGTTGTAAAATTGCCCCCCCCCCCCCCTTTTTGGGGAGAAAAGTGCACCCTTTGACCACTCTTACACCTCTCTTACAAACCCATGGTTTTGGCTTACATGGCGGGCTCCTATTTGTCAAAAAGTTAAACGTTTCCATAACCTCATGGCAAATTAAAGGGCCCAAAAAGACTCCATTAAGTTCCTAATGAAATTGAATTTATGCATAGGAAGATGCATAAAAGATTTAATTTTATTTTGAAATTGTTATTCTCATTAAAATGGAATTTATGCATAGTAAGATGCATAAAAGGTTTATTTTAATTCAAAAAGTGTTATTTTCCTTAAAATTGAATTTTTGCCTAAATAGATGCAAAAATTTTTTTTTTATAAAAGTGTTATTTCTACTAAAGTTGTCTTTATGCCTAATAAGATACATAAAGAATCTGTATATCAAAAAATTAGAATTCTTTTACATTCTATAAATAGATGTGATGAGATGTGATAGGAATTAGACAGATGTAAATGGATGGATGGAAGTGATATGAATCCGATAAATGAAATTGGATGAGTGGATGGGATGTCTTGTGAATTAGGATGTGAATGGTATAGGATGTGAAGGAATGTGATGCATGTGAATCGTGATATGAATGAATGATAAGGGATGTGAATGAATGACGCCCTATGAATCGGATGTGAATGGATAATGTGGTTTGATGTGTGAATGATGTGGATTGATGTGGATGAATGGATGATGTGGTTTGATGTGTGAATGATGTAGATTAATGTAGATTGATGTATGGATGTGGATGTGGATGTATGAATGTGGATGTGAAAATGGATGTATGAATGTGGAATGTGGAATGTGGATGTGGGATGTATGAATGTGGATGTGGGAATGGATGTATGAATGTGGATGTGGATGTGGATGTATGGATGTGGATGTGGATGTAGATGTGGATGTGAATGTATGAATGTGGATGTGGATGTGGATATGGATGTGGATGTATGGATGTGGATGTGGATGTATGGATGTGGATGTGGATGTGGATGTGGATGTATTGATGTATGGATGTGGATGTCAATGTATGAATGTGGATGTGGATGTGGATGTATGAATGTGGATGTGGAAATGGATGTATGGATGTGGATGTGTATGTAGAATAATGAATACGAATGTGTATGTGAAATGATGTGACGTCCATATGAGTGAATGGATGAGATGTGATGACATGTGAATTGGGATGTGAATAAATGATATGTGATGTGAATGAATCTAAGGTGATGAGATGGAAAATGATGTGATTGGATGACAATGAGTACACATATGAATGGAATGTGGAATAAGTAATGTGGAATAAGTAATGTGGACTGATGAGGGATAATGTGGACTGATGAGGGATAATGTGGACTGATGAGGGATAATGTGGAAAGATGAGAGTGAAATATAGAAATTGTATTTGTTGTAAATAACTGTTTTATGTCAAGAATACAGGGGAAGCATTTCGACCATCTTGTGATTAAGGTCGTGGAGACCTAACTGATAATGTTGCAACTACTGAGACGGAGAGTCAATGGAGGACGTCTCGCGTACCAAGGTCGGTCGAGGTCTTGACCAGCTTCAGTTCGATTTAAATGGTGAGCTTCCGGTACAGTGGATGAGCGACCAAGGAAGCGACCTATGAGTGAAGCGCTACGTGACCTGCGAAGGATCCTAGAGGGTGCTGACCATACGGTGCTCGGGCTCTAGGTCGCCGAAGATACCCACACGTGCATCGTGGAAGATATTGGAACAAGGAGTAAGAGTTGTTTTCTGAAACCGGGCATGGATCTAGTTGATTGACCTTGTTGGTCCTCAACGGATGAGTCCATGGCTCTTTTACATGGATCTATTGGTTGATCTTGTTGATCTTCCATGGAGATTCCATTTTGTTATGTGAATATATTGCCGGTTACTATAAGCTAGGAACTATCGAAAAGGCCCGTGAGTGAACAAGTGGTGAGCGTTCTAGTTGCCAACGATGCCATAAGTACACCGATGAAGGAATGATTGGAAATAAGGATTCAACCATAGATTTTAAGGATTGTGATCAGTGACATAATGGTTTCATTAAAGGATTGTTTTAAAGATCGCTTATGCTGAGAAAAAAAAAGGCAATTTCATATTGGGTGTGTAAGTGGTGTGACTAGTTTTATGTTTGCATGAATATCTAGCAAGGGGTCCTGGGAACTCTTTTCCCTGGTACCCGGGACAAAACCTAACCAAATTCCTAATTGGATCCCATCACTACAGTGGTTGGGTGGTTGGCTAACCCATGGGACTTCATGGGGTTGGTAGGCTGGATTGATGGATCCATAAATCGAGACTCAATTTTTGTTTAGTTCGATAGATGAAGTAAATTCCGAACAAAGATTGTTATATGGAAAAGAATCAACAGCTGTGCCTCTCAATGAGGAAAAAAGCGTTGGTCTTTATGATCCAAGTACAGTCTTTTTCCCTGATATGACTATGGACTTACGAATTTGGTCAGATGAGCTCAGTTAGTTAAGGCTTTTGACTATGTTAGGGAAAAGTTATCCTGGTGGAATCGCCCGTCCTTTCCGGGCAAAGGAAGTTTTTTCGGGTTCGGTTTTGGTATCCTGGTGGAATCGCCCGTGCTTTCTGGGCAAAGGAAGTTTTTCCGGGTTCGGTTTTGGAAAAATCGATGGATTACTTAAGGCTTTTGACTACGTTAGGAAAAAGTTATCCTGGTGGAATCGCCCGTGCTTTCCGGGCAAAGGAAGATTTTTCGGGTTTGGTTTTGGAAAAACCGATGGATTAGTCTCTTGTCCGGATATTCGTGGGCAAGGTCCCGAGTGTGGGACCCTGCCTTGCATAAGAAGTGCTACTTCTGCTGCTAGCACCCCTGAATTTGTTGCACAGTGGGGACATGGATTTCAAAGTTGGTATCAGAGCTATTTGGCTAATAAGGATCAACCAAGAAGCCAATTTTGTCAAAAATTTATTAAGAAGCACTAAAAGGTTGTAATTGTGTGATAAAATTCATACAATTTGATATTCAAACTGAAATTCGTAAATTAGTAATTGGGTCTTTAGATGGAAGTACCGCAATTGTATGGAATCCCTGACTTACTTGAGGCTTAGACATGATGGTATTTACCTTATAGTTCCAAGAACCATGACTACCCGTATATACCGAGGGTATAACTGCATCTCTTTACTGGCAGTATATACGAGAAAATCTAAGACTTGAAATCATAAGCATTAATGCTATCCAGATGATGAATTCGAATGTGGTTGATATGATTTTTAAATTCTGGTTGAGAACTGATGAGTTGATTTGGATTCTGATGATCCCTGAAAATTGGTTGAAATGTAATAAGCTGAGCGAAATCGCAATGAGGATGAATGAGACGAGTCCCTGTGATGATGTTTTTAACTGGATGTTAATAACTTCAGCCAATCACTATGAGATTAGTGGATGTTTTTAACTGGATGTTAATAACTGGATGTTAATAACTTCAGCCAATCACTATGAGATTAGTGGATTGTGATGGCAGATTGCTACTGTTAACTTTTGTTCAGTGGATCAAGTTAAGGGATGATAAATTAAAAATTTAAAAAATTGAAATCCCCATGGAGGACTGTTCAGATGGAAAAAATTAGTCTGATGGACCATTATTATGTTAAAGATATGAATGAGATATTCTAAATGAATTGCTAAAACTGATAATGCATTCTACATGAGTATCTTTATCCCTTGATTCTGTGGGGAGCCGACCTATTTAGAGAACCCCAAAATCAGTTGAATCAAGAATCGGATTGAATCATAAATAAAGAGACTTAACAAGAATTTTCATATTGATAGGAACATAGATCAAGGTCATCGTGGTAGAAATGTCAATTAACCCCCAACCCGATGAAGAAGAGCTCGACTTGGATGTTCGTAAAACTCTTCATAGTTCACAGCCTGGTCCCTTCAAGGTTGAAGAGGAACAGTTAGGTGAAGTTGTAGAAAAGTGGATTGAGGCCATGGAGGAATATTTCTATGTAACTGGCTACAATGAGAGAAGCAAGATGGCTCTCACCAAGTTAAAGATTGTGGAAACGGCCAGGGTTACGTGGAGGAATCACTGCAAGACAAACCGTCTCGACTGAAATACCCAAACCTGGACTGATCTCAAGGCTTACCTCAGAAAGAGGTTTTGTCTCCCAGGCTTTCTTGAAACTAAGATGAATGAGTTCCTGGAACTAAAGCAGGAAAACCGGACAATTGAAGAGTACCATCAGGCTTTTGCCCTTCTCCTTAAATATTCCCCTCAATTGGATGAAGAGCAGCTGATGGCCAGGTTCATCCGGGGAATGAACGAGCCATTGGATACTTTAGTCAAGAATGCCAAACCTATCTCAATGGCCGAGGCAGTAAGAATGGCAAAGGATTTCGCCAAAGCCTTTGATGTCAAAGTCCCACCAAAGCCAGCACCATCACCTTTCAAAAGGTTTTTATTCCCAAAAGATGATTCCAACCTTTCTCTGTCTAAGAGATATCATGGTCAAACCTAGGATATGGGAAGTTCCAGAATGGAAAAAATGTCCTTTTTCTGAAACTCAATCCCCTGGATTTCAACTTCAGAAGTTCCACCCTTGAACAAGAGAGTGAAATGCTATAACTGTCAAGGAATTGGACATCGCAATATGGATTGCCCAACTCCTTTTGGATCACAAGGTTTTCAGGGTAGCACAAAAATCAGGGATCAAGATTCCAGACTCCAGCCCCTTCCTTCCAGAGTAATCAAGGTTCTATCTGCCAAAATCAGGGAAATCCCAGAGGTAGACCCTCTATCCAACCTGCAGTTTCAATCCAAAGTAATGCAAGACCTCCACCTCATAATAGAGGAAGTCAAAGAGAGTTGTTCCCAAATTAGCTATCCACCTCCAAGGCAGTAATGCTGGAAGTGATTGAAGAAGAAGAAGAAGAAGAAGATGAAAAAGATCAAAGAGAGGAAGTCAAAGAGAGTTGTTCCCAAATCGGCCATCCACTTCCAAGGCAGTAACGCTGGAAGTGATTGAAGAGAAGAAGAAGATGATGAAAGAGATCATACTCCACCTGCGAGATGAGGACATCTCCCGTTTTTTAAGTGGGGTAGAATGTAAGATTCCTCCCTAGCCTCTGAGGATGTCCGGTATCTTCCCCTCTAGTCAAATCCCTCTGAGGATGTCCAGTATCTTCCCCTGTAGTCAAATCCCTCTGAGGATGTCCAGTATCTTCCCCTGTAGTCAAATCCCTCTTCAGAAATATAAAAGATCTTATTTCTACTAGTTTTGGCCTAGAGAGAGAAAATCTTATAGAGAGTGGTAATTCAGTTTTTAAATATTTTTGGATGGAAAAATATCTCTTCTTATTAAAATAAGTTTTCTCGAAACAGAAATTCAAAAAGATTTTCAGAAGGTGCATTAGAAATCAAGTATAATCTGTTCAAGAGGCCTTATCCCTTAGAGTCAAGATTTTTTCAAAATTTAAAATTAAGGTTCCTATGGGCCAATAAGATCAATCCATGTATGGGGAGGAGATAAATCCAATTTGGAAAAGAAAATACCCAAAAATGAGTAAATGCTCACATAAGATGAAGAGTTGACCATGTACAAGGGTTATTAGTAAAAAACTATGAGTCTTACTAAAAATGACATATTTTGGGTATAATGATTCCATTTTGACACATGTGTAAGGAAGGAGAGCCCCTTCAAGGAGGTGCCTACTTTACATGCTTGAATGAGTTTTAAACTCAAAAATAATGTGATATTTTTATCTCTCCTCTCTCTTGGATCAAATCGAATAAAAAAGGAACCAAACTAGGTCCAAATCTGGTCCAAATTCAACCAAACTAAATCTGGAAAATTCTAGAAATCAGTTGGTCTTGGTTAGAGCCTCTCTCTCCTATAAATAGAACCTGAGCCCTTTGTAAAAAAATAGGAGAATTGTACTATGCGAGAATTATGCTTAAATATTGATAATTTTTACTATTCTCTAAAATTCTCTCCAAATTGAAGAAATTGGAGCTTCCCTCCTTCAATCTCCATTGGTGGCTCCATCAATATACCAAACCAATTTATTGGTTGGGGGCCTCTACTGTGATCAAAGAATCAAGCAATTTGTAAGGTAAAGGGTGAATTTTGATCTTTTTCTATAATTTCTCAATGTTTCTCTCTTCTCAACCCCTCTCAAGCTTGAGAAGCTTAATTGGAATGGCTTTTTAATGCTATTGAAGTTAATTGATAAATGGTAGTAAGGAAATACATAAATTCACATTTATGCTTAATTTTAATGGTTTTTATGATTTTTGTCTTCTCTAAAATGAGCATGATGTTATGCCTCATTGAAAAAAGGCATTCCCCTCTCTTCTTTGGTAAATCCAACCATTCTTTATCCTAGATGAATGATTAATGGATAAAATCAAGTTTTTCATAATGTTTCTCTTTGTTGATAAGTAGAAAATGTTTACATTAAAATAATTTAAATACTCTTGGTGAACTTCTAATTAATTTTAGAGAATTACAAATTGAAAAATGGTCAGCCATACAAAGGAGGTTATGGCACAATTTTCTAAAATTATGAAAAAAAAGTT
This sequence comes from Cibotium barometz, assembly GCF_041138505.1. NCBI lineage: Eukaryota > Viridiplantae > Streptophyta > Polypodiopsida > Cyatheales > Cibotiaceae > Cibotium > Cibotium barometz. Next base: position 17,295,163 of record NC_141070.1, read on the forward strand.
TTACTTTTTTATTATTCAAAAAGAGTAATTCCCATCGTATATGTATTCTTAAAGTGTTAATTTTCATCCTAGGTATAAGAAAATGCATACTAAAAATATTTTATTAAAAAAAGTGTTACCTTCTTTAGAATTAAATTCTATGCATAGAAGGAAGTATAAAGATAATTTTTTATATTAAAAGTGTGATTTTGATCATGAATGATTTGTATGCATAAACATATGTATAAAAGATATTTTTATATATTAAAAGTGTGATTTTCATCATAAATGATTTTTTATGCATAAACAGATGCATAAAAGAAATTCTTTTATATTAAAAGAGTGATTTTCATCATAAATGAATTGTATGTATAAACATATGCATAAAAGATATTTTTTTATATTAAAAGTGCGATTTTCATCATAAATGATTTTTATGCATAAATGGATGCATAAAAGAAATTTTTTATATTAAAAGAGTGATTTTCATCAAAATGATTTGTATGCATAAACATATGTATAAAAGATATTTTTTAATATTAAAAGTGTGATTTTCATCATAAATGATTTTTATGCATAAATGGATGCATAAAAGAAATTGTTTATATTAAAAGAGTGATTTTCATCATAAATGATTTGTACACATAAACATATGTATAAAAGATATTTTTTAATATTAAAAGTGTGATTTTCATCATAAATGATTTTTATGCATGAAAGAAATTCTTTTATATTAAAAGAGTGATTTTCATCATAAATGAATTGTATGCAAAAACGTACGCATAAAAGATATTTTTTTATATTAAAAGCTTGATTTTCATCATAAATGGATTTTATGCATAAATTAGATGCATAAAAGAAATTCTTTTATATGAAAAGAGTGATTTTCATCATAAATGAATTGTATGCATAAACATATGCATAAAAGATTTTTTTATATTAAAAGCATGATTTTCATCATAAATGAATTTTATGCATAAATTAGATGCATAAGAGGAATTCTTTTATTCTAAAAGTGTAATTTTTACTAAATGGATTTATGCATGGAAAGATACATAAAGAATTCATTTTAATCCAAAAGTGTTATTCTCATCAATTTTAGTTTTATGCATAGAATGATGCATAAAGAAATCTATTTTTAGTTTAAAAGAGTTATTTTCATCAATTTGGATTTTATGCATAGGAAGATGCATAAAATATTGATTTTTAATTCAAAAGTGTCATTCTCATTTAAATTGAATTTATGCATAGAAATATGCATAAAAGATTTAATTTTATTTTGAAAGTGTTATTCTCATTAAAATGGAATTTATGCATAGTAAGATGCATAAAAGGTTTATTTTAATTCAAAAGTGTTATTTTCCTTAAAATTAAATTTATGCCTAAATAGATGCAAAAAAAGGATTTTTATAAAAGTGTTATTTCTACTAAAGTTGTCTTTATGCCTAATAAGATGTGTAAAGAATCTTTATATCAAAAAATTAGAATTCTCTTACATTCTATAAATAGATGTGATGAGATGTGATAGGAATCAGATAGATGTAAATGGATGGATGGAAGTGATATGAATCCGATAAATGAAATTGGATGAATGGATGGGATGTCCTGTGAATTAGGATGTGAATGAATGGTATAGGATGTGAAGGAATGTGATGGCATGTGAATCGCGATATGAATGAATGATAAGGGATGTGAATGAATAACGGCCTGTGAATCGGATGTGAATGGATGATGTGGTTTGATGTGTGAATGATGTGGATTGATGTAGATGGATGAATGGATAATGTGGTTTGATGTGTGAATGATGTAGATTAATGTAGATTGATGTATGGATGTGGATGTGGATGTATGAATGTGGATGTGGAAATGGATGTATGAATGTGGAAATGTGGAATGTGGATGTGGATGTATGAATGTGGATGTGGGAATGGATGTATGAATGGGGATGTGTGGATGTATGGATGTGGATGTGGATGTGGATGTGGATATGGATGTGGATGTGGATGTGGATGTGGATGTAAGGATGTGGATGTGGATGTGGATGTATGAATGTGGATGTGGATGTGGATGTATGAATGGAGATGTGAAAATGGATGTATGGATGTGGATGTACGAATGTGGATATGTATGTAGAATAATGAATGCGAATGTGTATGTGAAATGATGTGACGTCGATATGAGTGAATAGATGAGATGTGATGACATGTGAATAAATGATATGTGATGTGAATGAATCTGAGGTGATGAGATGGAAAATGATGTGATTGGATGACAATGAGTACACATATGAATGGAATGTGGAATAAGTAATGTGGACTGATAAGGGATAATGTGGAAAGACAAGAGTTCAATATAGAAACTGTAATTGTGACCTGTTTGTAAATAACTGTTTTGTGTCAAGAATGCTGGGGAAGCATTTTGACCGTCTTGTGATTAAGGTCGTGGAGACCTAACTAATAATGTTGCAACTGTTGTGACGGAGAGTCAATGGAGGACGTCTCGTGCAGCAAGGTCTTGGTCGAGGTCTTGATCAGCCTTGGTTCGATTTAAATGGTGAGCTTCCGGTACGGTAGATGATGGACCAAGGAAACGGTCTATGAGTGAAGCGCTAGGTGACCTATGAAGGATCCTAGAGAGTGTTGACCATACGGTACTCGGGCTCTGGGTCACCAAAGATACCCACACGTGCGTCGTGGAAGATATTGGAACAAGGAGTAAGAGTTGTTTTCTGAAACCGAGCATAGATCTGGTTGATTGACCTTGTTGGTCCTCAACGGATGAGTCCATGGCTCTTTTATATGGATTTGTTGGTTGATCTTGCTGATCTTCCACGTGGATTCCATTTTGTTATGTGAATATATTGCCGATTACTATGAGATAAGAACTATTAAAAAGGCCCCTGATGAACAGGTGGTGAGCGTTCTAGTTGCTAATGATGCCATAAGTACACCGATGAAGGAATGATAATTCCCTCCATTTGTGCATTCTAAAAGATTTATTTTTATATCAAAAGTTCTATTCTCATTAAAATTGATTTTATGCATAGGAAGATGCATAAAAGATTTATTTTTATTTCAAGAGTGTCACTCTCATTAAGATTGAATTTATGCATAGGAAGATGCATAAAAGATTTATTTTTATTTCAAAAGTGTCACTCTCATTAAAATTGAATTTATGCATAGGAAGATGCATAAAAGATTTATTTTTATTTCAAAAGTGTGATTCTCATTGAAATTGAATTTATGCATAGGAAGATGCATACAAGATTTATTTTTATTTCAAAAGTGTGATTCTCATTGATATTGAATTTATGCATAGAAAGATGCCTAAAAGATATATTTTTATTTCAACAGAGTTATTCTCATTAAAATTGAATTTATACATAAGGAGATGCATAAAGGATTTAATTTTATTTCAAAAGTGTTATTTTCCTTAAAATTGAATTATGCATAAATAGATGCATAAAGAATCTTTATATCAAAAATTAGAATCCTCTTAAATTCTATGTTTAAATTCTGTGAATAGAAGTGATGAGAATATGAGGCGAATAGATGTGATGATGAGATAAGATGTAAATCAGATGATGATTGAATGGATGGATGTGATGTGAATTAGATAGATGCGAATGGATGGATGGATGGATGTGATGTGAATAGAAGTGACGAGAATATGAGGTGAATAGATGTGATGAGATGTGATGAGATGTGATGGGAATTAGATAGATGAGAAGAATGGATAGATGAATGTGATGAGAATATGAGGTGAATAGATGTGATGAGAATATGAGGTGAATATGATGTGAATAGAAGTGTGACGAGAATATGAGGTGAATAGATGTGATGGGAATTAGATAGATGAGAAGAATGGATAGATGAATGTGGTGTGAATAGAGGTGATGAGAATATGAGGTGAATAGATGCGATGAGATAAGATGTGAATAAGAAAGATGATGATTGGATGGATGGATGTGATGTGAACTAGATAGATGTGAATGAATGGATCGATGGGTGTGATGTGAATAGAGGTGATGAGATGAGAGGTAAATAGATGTGATGAGATGTGAATGGAGGTGATGAGATGAGAGGTAAATAGATGTGAATAGAGGTGATGAGATGAGAGGTAAATAGATGTGATGAGATGTGATGTGAATTAGATAGATGTGAATGGATGGATGGATGTGATGTGAATAGAGGTGATGAGATGAGAGGTAAATAGATGTGATGAGAGGTGATGAGATGAGAGGTAAATAGATGTGATGAGATGTGATGTGAATTAGATAGATGTGAATGAATGGATGGATGGATGGATGTGATGTGAATAGAGGTGATGAAATGTGAGGTGAATAGATGTGAGATGTGATGTGAATCAGATAGATAGGAATGAATGAATGGATGGATGTGATGTGAATAGAGATGATAAGAATGTGAGGTGAATAGATGTGATGAGATGTGATGTGAATCAGATAGATGGGAATGAATGGATGGATGGATGTGATGTGAATAGAGGTGATGAGATGTGAGGTGAATTGATGATGTGATGGGATGTGATGTGAATCAGATAAATGTGAATGAATGATATGAGATGTGAGTGAATGTGTATGTGAAGAATGGATGTGAATATGTGAAAGAATGGATAAGGATGTGTATGCGAAGAATGGATGTGAATATGTATGAGAAGAATGGATGTGAATGAGTATGTGAAAGAATGGATGTGGATGTATGTGAAAGAATGGATATAGATGTGTATGTTGTAATATGCTCACTTATGGTAGTGCTATGTGTGAACAGGGCTTAACCAAGGGCACTTTTTCCCATGTGGTTTTTCCCCTTGGACATCAAGTGTGAAAGGACACTCTAACATATAACATTTTGTACTTTTATATTATATGGATGTGGCACACATGCAAGGGTTGACTTGCATTTTGTGGATACCACACTTTTGGCTCTCTCTCTCTCTCTCTCACACATTTATGTGTGAGCTATTCTACCCTGCACCTAACCCTAATGTGCAGGTTTGTGTGTGTGATTGTGTGAGTCCAACACCCAACATTTGGTATCAGAGCTGGGAGCTAGGAGCTGGCCTTGGAGTGGTGCCTGTGGAGACTCTACAGAAAAGCCTGCGAAATTGCATCGACGCTGTGTTTTTCCGTCGCCGTCCGTCCGTCGATTCCGTCACGAGAATGAATTTGGTTACAGAGCCAGAATGGATATTGATGGGACAAACCCAAAAAAGGGGGTAGACATGCATTCATGGGGAGAACTAGCAGAATTTAGGGTTGCAATCTTTTTCTGAATTTGGCAGTAGCACCTTTTCGTCCCGATCCTTCAGAGATATTGGTAGGTTCCTCCTTGTCCGATTGATCATCTGTTATATTGGAAGCTTTATCTAGGTCCTTATTTCTTGAAGCTGGAGGATGCTGGCTAGAAGATCCTCCTGCATGGAAAACAATCATTAGCAAGTGAAAACATATTAGTCTACATTCAGTTATAAAAGTGAACACAACCTTTCGTTTTCCTCTTTCTTCCCCTTTTCAACATTTTTAAGGCTTGTAGCAGTAGTGAAGGACTCTCTTCTTGATGATTCTCCTTGTCCATGTCACTATCTACAGGACTTTCTACACCCAAGTCCACAAGTTCTCTCTCCTTGATAGTGTCATGCTTTGGATTAGGTTCCTTGTTTTTTTCCAAGGAAATCTGCCATGGTCTCAAGTTTCGTGTCCAACTCTAAATTTTCTACATTACAACCTGGTGTTGAAAGTCTGTGTCCCGATAGACCAAGTGGGGTAGATTTCCCCCATGGCATCGACTGGCCCAATTGTAAGCCCGCCTTGCATATAAGATTAAAAATTAATACTTATAGAACGCATAAATGATTAACTTTGTGTATGTGAAAAGGTTTGATGAAACTATACCTTTTTTTAAAGAGTAAACTGAGACCAAGTTTGCTGCCCATATCATTTGTTTATAATAGATAGTAGATTTGCCACATCAAGGTCTTGTGAGGGGTCGATCGACATTACCCATACATACATGCATGAGGCAACAAAACACAATTGCTCTAAAAAAATGCATGCTTCAAGCTTAGACAGAAAAGACATGTAATATTAGAACATTGTTGAGACCTCTTACAATACTGCTTAGACAAGCAGGGTGAACAGTGCCCCTTTTTTTGGATGATAGCTTCTAAGGACTTTCCACATGCTCTCCATTATTAAAGCCAAAGGCAACTCTTCTTTTACAAGATAAAGATAGTGAGAAGATTTGTGGCTCCCCCTCCACCATAACCACCTACTCATCATGGATAACCACTCCCAACTTGACATAAATAGCATTCTAGATGGCCTATAACAATGCACCATATCTCTATGCATAAGCCTCAACCCGGTACCCACCAAGGGTGTAATAAACATGAGGTTGAATGAATAAGAGAGCTTACCTCGATAATGTCAAGCCAACCAAGAGAAAACAACAATAGAAGCTTAGATAATAGAGACAACATGTGATTTTAGAACATTGTTAAGACCTTTTACAATACTGCTTAGACAAGCAGGGTGGATAGTGCCCCTTTCAGATGATCGCTTTTGAGGACTTTCCACACGCTCCCTACTATTCAAGCCAAAGATAACTCCTCTTTTACAAGAGAAGGATAGTGAGAAGATTGAGGGATCCCCCTCCACTATAACCACCTACTCACATGCATAGGGCTTATGCATAGAGCTTATGCATAGCCTAAACCTAACCCTAATCCCTAGCACCCAACTGTAAAACTTGAAGAGAAGAAGCATAAATAAAGAATGGAAAAATAGGGCTTACCTCTTGTTTGAGAATTCATATATGAGTTGCTCCGTGGGCCTAATCCCTTGGTGGTTGTTCACTTTAATAGACCTACAAACTATTATCATAACGTTAGTTCATTTTAACATATTATGCAATAGGCTTATGCATAAGGATATTTCATAGTGCTTATGCATAAAGTTTATGAAATAGGCTATGCATAAGGCTATGCATAGCGCGTATGCAATAGGCTATGCATAGCGCATATGCATAGCACGTATGCAATAGGCTAGCATAAGGCTATTGCCTAAGGCTTAAGGCTTATGCATAAGCCTATTACATAAGGGTATGCATAAACCTATTGCATATAAGAGCTTATGCATAGGCTATTGCATAAGGCTTATGCATAAGCCTATTTCATAGCATATTGCATAAGCCTATGTATAAGGCCTATTGCATAAGACTTATTGCATATGATTTTGCATACAACCATGCATAAGGCATATTGCAGTATAGGCTATGCATAGTCTTTATGCGCAATAGGCTTATGCATAGCCAATGCAATAGGCTTATGCATAGCCCTTATGCGATAGGTTTATGCATAGCCTACTGCATAAGGCTTATTACAATAGGCTATGCAATAAGCCTATTGCATAAGCAATGCTTAGGGCTTATTGCATAGCCTTATGCGTAAGTCTTATTGACATATGCTTATTTATAAGACTATTGCATAAGCTTTTGGCATAGCCTATTGACCTAATCCCGACACCCAAGGGTGCAAAAACACAAAGAGAAGAAGCATAGTAAAAAAATAAAAAAAAGAGGTCTTACCTCTTTAATGAGCTGTTGTATGAGAGGATTGGCCTAAACCCTTGTTCACTTGAATAAACTTACAAGAAAGAAACATAGTAAATAAAAAAGTTAGTTCTCATATTAACACATTAGCAAGCAAGGAGAACAAGAGGAAAAAGAGGTGGTTACCCTAAACCCTACTCCTAATTCATAAGTGAATGAAATAAATTAGTTTATGTTAAGCCTTAACCTTAGCTCTATGCATAGAATGCTTAATAGATAGCATTGATGGAGAGCTCTCAATCAAAGCTCTCTATTAGAGCTCTCAATCAAAACTCTCTATTAGAGCTCTATGCATTAAGCTAGGATTAGGGCAAGGGAGAGGAAAGAGAGGGGAAGAGAGAAAGGGGAAGGAAAGGGAGGGGAAGAGAGAAGAAAATCTCACATAGAGCTATGTACAAGCTTTCCATGAAATCTTGGAATAAGAGAAAGTATTCAAGCTTTCCATTAAAGCTTGGGACAAGAAAGAGGTACTTACCTTGGAGAGGAAGAGATGATTAATGCATGACTTAAAACAAGAGGTGTGGTAGGAGGAATAGATGGGTTGCAGGCATAGCCTGTGCATGTGCAGGGTAGGGGAAGTAGGTAGAACTTGACTCCCATTGGCTGCGTCTTATAGGCAGGAGTCTCAATTTCTAGGTCGCTACTCAGCATCAAAATTTTGCTGCTTTGACAATAAAAAAACATTGTTGTAGTCACTATGTGCAGCAGCAGAGAAGTCCTGGGTAATTTTATGTCAACAGTTTCTGGATGGTGTTGTGTGTTTTTTTTGAGCCCTAAATCAGTTTTGGGTAGGTTGAAGATGTTTGAGAGTGACCATCAAGGGCCGGAAGTTGGTTCCGAGGCATAATTGAGAGAAAAAATTTGTTGCGTGTGATTGATGCAAGGGCCAATATATACGACAATGTTGTATATATTGGCCGTATAACAATTGAACATGTTCAAAAATATGGTCTTCATGAGGCATTGAGACAACCAAGTGCGGATGATGACATGGAGGAGAACCATAGGAGAGTGCTAGGTAACATGCCACACCATTCAGTGACATCAGGTAGCGTGTGGAAGGTGGCAAGGCTTCATATGGAAAGCATGGCTGAGATTCATCTTCTGCAACCAATGAATGAGGTGCCTTCATCATTGCCACAGTGAGGAGGAAGAGAATCTCATCATGGACGACATGGTGAATGACTTCTTTGGATGGGAGGTCATAGATGATAGTGAGCAAGCTCCAAGAGGTCATAGATGATAGTGAGCAAGCTCCAATGTCACAAGAGGAGGAAACCTTGCATAGAGAGGCAAGCACCCATTTGTATGAGGGATGTTTGCACTCCACACTGCAAGCAAACTTGGAGCTATTAAACTTGCAAACAACTATGGATGAAGTGATGCAAGTGTCACCAGTCTTCTTCGGTAAGACCATTGTATTCTCTAAAATATAAAATGGGTCATGTTCTATATACTCTCCTTGTTGCTAATATTTTGACATATGATTTCTTATTTTATGTTGTAGGCTTCTCAAGAAAATAGTTCCCCCTCAAAATCTATTATCAAACTCACAAGATGGGTGTCATAAAATGCTCTCTATAATAGGTATGGATTAGACAAAAATACACGCATGTCCCAATGATTGTGTAAGGTTCCTCCCAAGCCATGTATGTGTCTCTTTTAATATAGATTTCAATAAGGAAAGAGAGTGCACTTAGAGAAGAGTGAGACAATAAGGCTAGAAACATTAGCAAAGTGTTAGAATAAAAATATTAGCTCCAAAAATCCTAAAAGAAATAAGAAGACACTGGAATAGTTCTATTAAGAGATAAGTATCTCCAAAAATAGAAATTCAAATTTAGGTGATAGCAGGTCATGTTTAGAGTACTTTTACATATTTAGAGTCCATGCATACTAAAAATGTGAAAAAGCAACGCATTTCTAAAGATGGCGGCGTTTGTGGCTATATACAGACGTTTTTGCTTATTCTACCTGCGTTGTAGACTACATGTGTGAGATCCCTGTTCCCACCGCGCAACGGATTCGGGGTACTAGCAGCGGAAGTAGCACTTCTTGCGCGAGGCAGGGTCCCACACTCGGGGCCTCGTCCACGAATATCCGGACAAAAGACTAATCCGTCGGTTTTTCCAAAACTTGACCCAGAAAAACTTCCCTTATCCGGAAAGCACGGGCGATTCCACCAGGATAATTTTTACTCTAACGTAGTCAAAACTCTTACTGATCAAACAGATCCGACTGCATCTATAAAGATACTTGGTCAGATCAAGGAAGAAACTTGCACTTGGATCATTGGGATCAACGCTTTTTTCCCCACCAAGGAGGCACAGCCGTTGATTCCTATCCATAGAACAATTACTATCCGGGATTTACTTTATCTATCGTAATAACAGAAATTGAGTCTCGATTTACGGATCCATCAGTCCAGCCTAACCCCATCCGATCCCATGGGTTAGCCAACCGCCCAACCACTGTAGTGATGGGATCCAATTTGGAATTTGGTTAGGTTTTGTCCCGGGTACCAAGGAAAAGAGTTCCAAGGCCCCCTAGCCGGAATTTCATGCAAACATAAAACTAGCCACACCACTTACACACCCAATATGAAAATTGCCTTTTTCTTAGTATCAGCTAACTTTAAAACAATCCTTTAATGAAACCATAGTACCACTGATCACAATCTCCCAATTTATCCAGTTGATTCATAATTTCCCATCATTCCTTCATCAGAGTATCTATGGCATCATTGGCAACTAGAACGCTCACCACCTGTCCACACAGGGGCCGTTTCAATAGTTCTTAGCCCATAATACTTAACAATATAATCACTTATCAAGATGGACTCTCGTTGAAGATCAGCAAGATCAACCAACAGATCCATATAAAAGAGCCATGGACTCATCCGTTGAGGACCAGCAAGGTCAGTCAACCAGATCCATGCCCGGTTCCAGAAAACAACTCTTACTCCTTGTTCCAATATCTTCCTCGACGCACGCGTGGGTATCCTGGGCGACCCAGAGCCCGAGCACCGTATGGTCAGCACCCTCTAGGATCCTTCGCAGGTGACCTAGCGCTTCACTCATAGGCCGCTTCCTTGGTCCCTCATCCACCGTACCGGAAGCTCACCATTTTAATCGAACCGAGGCTGGTCAAGACCTCGGCCGACCTTGCTACGCGAGACGTCCTTCATTGACTCTCCGTCAGCAGTTGCAACTTTATCAGTTAGGTCTCCACGACCTTAATCACAAGACGGTCAAAATGCTTTCCCAGCATTCTTGACATAAAACAGCCATTTACAAACAGCATTTACAAACAGTTTACAAATACAATTTCTATATTAACTCTCATTTTTCCACATTATCCCTCATGCAATCCACATTACTTATTCCACATTTCATTTATATGTGTACTCATCCAATCATATCATTTTCCATCTCTTCACTTCAGATTCCTTCACATCACATATCATATATTCACATCCATATCCACATCCATACATCCACATCCACATCCACATTCACATCCATACATCCACATCTACATGCTTATCTCCATTTTCACATCCTCATTTATACATCCACATCCCATATCCACATTCATACATACACATCCATATCCACATCCATATCCGCATTCATACATACACATCCATATCCACATCCACATGCATACATTCATTATCACGTCCTCATTCATACATCCACATCCACATACATACATACATACATCCACATCCACATCCACATTCTCATTCACATCTATACATCCATATCTACATGCACATTCACATCCATACATCCACATCTATATCCTCATTCACATCCATACATCCACATTCATGCATCCACATCTACATGCCTACATCCATACATACACATCCACATTTACATCCATGCATCCACATCCACATCCTCATTCACATCCATACATCCACATTCATACATCCACATCCACATCCACATTCACATCCATACATCCACATCTACATGCTTATCTCCATTTTCACATCCTCATTTATACATCCACATCCCATATCCACATTCATACATACACATCCATATCCACATCCACATGCATACATACATCCACATCCACATCCCATTCACATATATACATCCATATCTACATGCACATTCACATCCATACATCCACATCTATATCCTCATTCACATCCATACATCCACATTCATGCATCCACATCTACATGCTTATCTCCATTTTCACATCCTCATTTATACATCCACATCCCATATCCACATTCATACATACACATCCATATCCACATCCACATGCATACATACATCCACATCCACATTCCCATTCACATATATACATCCATATCTACATGCACATTCACATCCATACATCCACATCTATATCCTCATTCACATCCATACATCCACATTCATGCATCCACATCTACATGCTTATCTCCATTTTCACATCCTCATTTATACATCCACATCCCATATCCACATTCATACATACACATCCATATCCACATCAACATGCATACATACATCCACATCCACATTCCCATTCACATATATACATCTTTATCTACATGTACATTCACATCCATACATCCACATCTATATCCTCATTCACATCCATACATCCACATTCATGCATCCACATCTACATGCATACATCCATACATCCACATCCACATTTACATCCATGCATCCACATCTACATCCTCATTCACATCCATACATCCACATTCATACATCCATACATCCACATTCATACATCCACATCCACATCCACATTCACATCCATACATCCACATTCATACATCCACATCCACATCCATACATCCACATTCATACATCCACATCCACATCCACATTCACATCCATACATCCACATTCATACATCCACATCTACATCCACATGCATCTTATCATATCTTATCACTTCCCATATCTTTTATGCATACCTCTATGCATGAAATTCAATTATGCTAAAAGTAACACTTTTATAATAAAATATTCAACTTTTATGCATACCTCTATGCATGAAATCCAATATGATAAAAGTAACACTTTTGATATAAAAAAATTATCCTTTATGCATACTTCTATGCATGAAAATTAAAAATGATAAAAGTAACACTTTTGATATAAAAAATTTTCCTTTATGCATACTTCTATGCATGAAAAATTAAAAAATGATAAAAGTAACACTTTTGATATAAAATTTTTTCCTTTATGCATACTTCTATGCATGAAAATTAAAAATGATAAAAGTAACACTTTTGATATAAAAAAATATTCCTTTATGCATGATATTAAAATTCAATTTCTCCATGATTATAATGAGATTCTTTCAATTAATCTAGGATGATAATTCCTAGAATATGGTAGGAAGTCCTCTTTTTATGCTTTGAATGAAATTATTTTATGCATAATTTTTATAAAAATTTTGCCATAGCTCCGCTGCTATGACTGATAAATCTCAATTTTTTCTAAGGGATAAAGCTTATCATTAAGGAAATAATTAAAATGATCTCTAATTGGATCATTAATCTATAGTGGATTGAATCATCAATATGCATAAACTAAAAGCATAGAAAAAAGCATTAAATTGGCCTCAAGCATAGCTTAATCTTGGGTTAAGGAAAAGCTTTATGAAAAGCTTGATTTGGATTGAGAACGGGTCATGAGTATGACCATTTCTTGAGTGAGAGAGAGAATTTACATAAAAATCATTAGAATTTAAACATAAATGAAAATTAACTTCAATAGCATTTATTAACTTATGTAACTCTTCACTACTATTCAAACTTCAATAGTATTTAAAAAAAAACCATACCAATTAAACTTCTCAAGCTTGAGAGGGGTTGAGAAGAGAGAAACAATGAGAAATTATAGAAAGATCAATATTCACTAATTACCTTACAACTTGCTTGATTCTTTGTTCACGGTAGAGGCCCCCAACCAATCAATTGGTTAAGTATGTTGATGGAGCCACTAATGGGGATGAAGAAAGAGGGAAGCTCCAAAAACTAGTGAATTATTAAATGAATTCACAGTTCTTGGCTTAGGTGGAGTAGAGTAACGATGCATAAACACTAACTATTTTTCAACAAGGGGGAGGCTTCTATTTATAGGAAAAATTGAGCTCCTAACCAAACAAACTGATTCTAGAATTTTCTAAATCAGTTTGGTCAATATTTGACCATTTTTAGGTCAGTTAAGCTAACTTTTTGGAACTAGACTTGAATGAGGAGAGAGGAGAGATGAAATATCTCAATTTTTATGAGTTTAAAACTCATTCAAGCATGTGAAATATGCACCTCCTTTAAAGAACTCCCCTTCCTTACATATGTGTCATAATGGAATCATTTTAATATTGCTCATAGTTTTTTTTACTAATAAACCTTGTACATTTTCAACTCTTCATCTTATGTGAAATATGCACCTTCTTTAAAGAATTCCCCTTCCTTACATATGTGTCATAATGGAATCATTTTAATATTGCTCATAGTTTTTTACTAATAAACCTTGTACATTTTCAACTCTTCATCTTATGTGAAATATGCACCTCCTTTAAAGAATTCCCCTTCCTTACATATGTGTCATAATGGCATCATTTTAATATTGCTCATAGTTTTTTACTAATAAACCTTGTACATTTTCAACTCTTCATCTTATGTGAGCATTTACTCATTTTTGGATACCCAAAATATCTCATATTTTTAATATTGCTCATAGTTTTTTACTAATAAACCTTGTACATTTTCAACTCTTCACCTTATGTGAGCATTTACTCATTTTTGGGTATCTTCTTTTTTACAAATTTGGATTTATCTCTTCCCTACACATGGATTGATGCTATTGGCCCATAGGAACCTTAATTGGACCATAGTCTAAAGATTTCTGAAAATCTAGACCCTTAGACTAAGGTTCTTTATACCTATTTCCAATTAATTCCAATTGCACATTGGAAAATTCTTTTTGAATTTCTATTTCAGGGGAACTCATCTGAATTATAAGAGATATTTTTCTATCCAAAAATATTCAAAATCTGAATATTCTCTCTCTAGAATATTTTTCTCTCTCTAGGCTAAAACAGATAGAAACAAGGTCTTTATATTTCTGAAGAGGGTTGATTACAGGGGAAGATACTAGACATCAAAAAGGGGTTGGGGGAGGAATCTTACATTCTACCCCACTTAAAAAAAACGCGAGATGTCCTCATCTCGCAACTTGTGATAATTTCGCAAGATTCACGAATATGAGACTTAGAGAAAAATTTTAATCAAGATTAACCACCAAGAAACGTCTTAAAGAGAGCAAGATTCAAAATAAGAACAAGATTTAAACTTTATTCATTCTCGGAACTTATACAGTAAAGATAGAAGAACTCTTTACACTTCCATAAGCCCGTCCATCATATGATCACAAAAGCAGTCCTCACAAGCTGCACAAGTATAAGGTAACTCATCTATGGGAATGATTCTGTGGGTTATTGCTGCGCCTATCTCAGTGGTATGAGGTGTTCCAACAAAAGGACCTCTGAGAGGCAAGCCAAAAACGGGGTAAAGGCATATCTTCTCATGAGGAAGAAAACACGCCAGTAAGAAGACCCGCTCAGAAAACCCAGGATGCCTTGATCTCATGACGCAGTAGTATCGGGGACCCAAACCCAAAGCTTCAATAACCATGGCCAAGCGGACATTGTTACGAAAGTGCTGCTGACCCCAGGGTGTTACCCTAGTTATGTCTTGATAGGTCCGCCATTTTGTCTGCGCTACAGAAGTTCCCAAGTGAGGGAAAAGTGAGCGCTCATACTGCTCTATAAAATCTTTCTTCACAGACTCCCTTGCGTCTTGAAGGTGAGAAATCATTAGGGATAAAACTAGTTCTTGTTGCCAAGCCATGAAGGAGATTAAGAAAGAAAGGAGATCGATGGAAGTAAGATTACTGTGAGCGACAAGTAAAAGTTACGACTTATATAAAGGAAGGAGCTAGCGTAACTTAGAAGCCAACGGTAACTTGCCACTGAAGTTTTACCGTCTTTCCATGATTTGGGTTTGACACATTTTTCTATAGAAGGCATTAAGAATTTTGAGATGAAGAGATAAAAGAAGCTTGTAGGCTAAGTCACCTACTTTCATTGAATTCAGATATAAGGCTCACAATATCTGGGGGATAACTTCATATACTCCCCAAGAGATAAAGAACTTCTTTTGGGCCGTACTCGAATGAAGACCAAAACCTTGATATCCAAAACATCGATTCTCACTTCTGAACTCATTGTTCTGAATCCTTAAAACAGGTGGGACTCTTGAGAAGTATTCTAGGAAAAGGGTCTTCCTTTGTTAAACAGAACTTTCTTTTATTTTAGAGAGGGAATAATTATAAGATCAGAAAGGGAGATTCTTACTCCTGTATACCTCGAAGGCTGGGGAGGAATCTTACAACATGCCTTCCGGTTCTTTTGACTGGTTATATGACCATATTCTGAGTTTTTATCAGAGTTATGGCCGAAAAAATTTGTTGATTCTATCAAGGTCTCTACACAGGGAAAACTGTAAGAAGGCAGCAAGTAGCCTTAAGGTAATCCTAGAGCTTGAGATGTATATATCCCTTCATTCTTATCTAATCTCTTAGAGGAGAAGGTTAGATTGCTATGGTCTTTCGGAGGAAGAGACCAAAACTCCATAGCTTTTCTTTTAAAGAAAGAAAAGTATGCCGTAGCCCTGCAAAAAGAAGGCTATTTTTCCATAGACCTTCAAAAGAGAGGAAAGTCAGAGTACGAGTAAGAGAGGAGACAAAGCTTGGGGGATGATCGGATGATTTCAATCGTAAGAGAAGGTATTATAAGACTCTCTATTCTCATATATCAAGTTCTAAAACTCTTATTAACGAGAAAAGACAATGATAAACGATAAATTTCTATAAGGTATATATATATATATATTTTGTTTTTCAATTATTTATCATTCTTAGGGATTGAGGTATGGCCTTGGCTTCTCTATTAATTGTTAATAGTGATCTATTTGATTGATTTACTAGTTAAAGTTTGTATTCTTTTAAACAATAGCATATGCCTTAATAAAGAATGTCTTATTATCACAATCTTAAGTTGAAATGCTAAAATCTTTGTGAAAAGGATTGTTTTCTTAAGAAGGTAACATGGATTCTAGTCTTATGGTTTATTTGAGTAAATGGATTGTTATCTTGGTTAAATTAGGTACAGGTACAACTCTCCCTGCCTTGACACAGCCCCATTCTTGTGCTTATATAGCCGAATGGCAGAGACGTTAGTAAGGCCCGGAGTTGACCCATGGTATCCCTCATACCATTGGGAGAATGAGGTTCGCTGATTAAGGCGAGTGATTGTGATGCTGCCTAGTTCTGAGGGCCCAAGCTAGTGCGGTGAATTAACCCACTCTATGTTGAGATATCGAGCTCGTCTAGTGAGGCGGTGGCCACTGATGACCCGCCTGGGGGATAGGCCCCACACTTACACCACTGGCATGGTTGGTGAGATCATGGGAGATATGCGGCCAGTGGGATGACAAGCTCTGTGACAGCCATTCTAGAGACTGGCATAGTTATAGCGCCAGCTCATTTAGTCGGATTCACATTATAGAGAACCCGTGTATGTATTTGGTTGAGTACCTTTCATATTGTGTGTACTCTTATTCTTGTATATGGTGTGTTGAGTGTTGAGTAGAGAAGAAGAAGATTTCAGCCTCTCACCTTGTGTGTTCTCTATTAGGGTTTTGTGAGTGTGTGTGTGTGCTTGCAAGAGCTCAAGCTCTCTTCCCCCCTGCATCTTTTCATGGTATCAGAGCCTCGTTCGTGCTAAGGGCTGAGCTGCAAGCAAGAGAACCACAGGAAGCGGTACAAGGGTAAGAGCTTCAACTACTCTTCCCTATTGTGTTGGTGACTACACCCTGAGTTGTGATAGCAGTGGCTGCGTCAAAGCAATGGTCTTTACATCAGATGGATGTAAAGAATGCATTCTTTACATCAGATGGATGTAAAGAATGCATTCTTGCATGGGGATTTGCAAGAAGAGGTGTATATGTTGCAGCAACCTGGTTATGAGGATGTGGGTCACCCCGAGCATGTTTGCAGGTTGAAGAAAGCCTTGTATGGCTTAAAACAGGCACCAAGAGCATGGTCTGACAAGATTTCTGAATATCTTGTCACTATTGGCTTTCATGTAGCCAACGCAAATTTCTCATTATATGTGAGACATGGTGATAGAGGGGTTGTGCTTGTTGTCATCTATGTAGATGACTTGATCATTACGGGGGACCATGATGCAGAGATCTTTGATGTAAAGATCTTACTTAGACAGAAGTTCGAGATGAAGGATCTGGGGGAGCTCAGATATTTCTTGGGCATTGAGGTGATTAGGTCACCACATGGTATTGGATTACTGCAGAGACAGTATGGCTTGGACATGTTGTCCAAGTATGGTATGACAGGCTGTAAGCCTATTTCTGTGCCATTGGATCAGAATGGCACGTTGAGTGTAGATTCAGGAGAGATCTTGGAGGATCCTACTATGTACAGGCGCATAGTAGGAAGTTTGATCTACATGACAATCACCAGACCAGATTTGAGCTATGCTGTTGGGTTGGTGAGTCAGTTTCAGGTTCCACGGAAACCGCATTTGGATGCAGTGAGACGCATACTGCGGTATGTGAAGTCTACTTTGCATTGTGGACTATTCTATGAGACTGGGGCAGAGATATGTGTACATGGGTACACGGATGCTGATTGGGCTGGTAGTATCTCAGATAGACGATCTACCAGTGGATTCATGTTTTCTTTGGGGAGTCCTGCTGTGACTTGGAGCAGCAAGAAGTAGCCTACGGTTGCTCTATCGAGTACAGAGGCCGAGTACAGAGGAGCTGCTATGGCAGCATGTGAGGTAGCTTGGTTGAGAAAGCTACTTGCAGATTTGGGTCTATCAGTGGATAGACAAGTTGTCATTTTCTGTGACAACATTAGCAGTATACAGTTGGCCAGGAACCCAGTCTTTCATGCTCGTACGAAGCACATAGAGGTCCACTACCACTTCGTCAGAGAGAAGGTCTTGGCAGGAGACCTTGACCTTGTTTATGTCAGCACAGAGGATCAGGTAGCTGACATCTTCACCAAAGCATTGGGTACAGAGAAGCTTCGCAGATTCAGGGCTTCGCTTGGTGTACATGAGATGGAGTTGAGCTCGAGGGGGAGTGTTGAGATATCGAGCTCGTCTAGGATTTCAGCCTCTCACCTTGTGTGTTCTCTATTAGGGTTTTGTGAGTGTGTGTGTGTTCTTGTAAGAGCTCAAGCTCTCTTTCCCCCTGCATCTTTTCACTCTAGTGCGTAGACATCCCTTTGAGGGGCGAGAGGATCGAGCGACAGAGCCTGAGAGGGCGACAGGCCGGCTTGAGTCCTCGTGGCAGTCGACGATGAGTTGTATGGTCCCGTAGGGTTTTGCTTAGCATGTAGAGGCTGGAAGGCTGAATTCTAGATCATCGGCAGTATAAAGGAAAAGAATAAGAGAGCCAGTTTGGCTTGTATGTGGAATTGATTCATGTATAAACTTTTTTTATAAATCTTATCTTTGGCATTAGCATTCTTGTACTGTGGAAAAAGGTTGTTTTAACAAACCTTGTGAAAAGCGCCTTAATTAAGGAACATGTTTATTTCTGTCAAACAGTGTGGTAGGATTAATTAGAAAACAAATTGACGCATGAGTAGAGTGGAAAGTGGGAGGATGGAATGCCCCGAGCGACGGCACCATCCTACGGATGGGTGGACCCGATTAGTCAGGTAGCTTTCCAATAGATTAAGTGAAAGCCTTATGCTAGATAAATAGGTTCTAGAAGACTAGGCCAGCGGGCGGCTGTGCCTTGCAATTCTATTCTAGAAGACTAGGCCAGCAGAGCGGCTGTGCCTTGCATGGATGAGGAAAAAAGCATTGTCTCTAGGAATCAAGACTAGTAGTTGCCCAAATTATGATCAATTACCCTATGGATGATTTGATGTTTAGAAGATCACGCTCCCCCTATGGGTGATTTGATGTTTAGAAGATCACACTCCCCCTATGGGTGATAGGACTAGGTCTTACCTATGAATCGTATCCTTGAATCTCTACATGGTCAAGGTGTCGATGAGTAGGAAATTTTCTCCAAGATAAGACTTAGTGGACTATCTTAAGTGTTTCCCCCTATTTTGGAAGGAGGCACCTTACAGAGTGCATGCTATTTAGAGGGGTTAATAAAGATGCAACACAATGTCTACAATGTGGGGAGAGCCACTATAGGGATGATTTGCAAGAAGATAAAGTTCCCCAAAAGGTTTTGAGACACTTCTCTATCATTTCTGGCATCTAACACATGTTTAAATGTAAGGGGATTGCAGAACTCATGACATGGCATGTTACTCATTGCTCAACCAATGGCATCATGAGGATAGTAGCTAATTCACTAGCATGGCAACATGTGGAGCATCAATGGCCACAGTTTAAAGATGAGCCCCATCACTTACGACTTGTCTTGGGCATGGATGGTGTTAACCCATTTGGCTCCAAGTCCACATCATGGTCTACTTGACCTATTATATTGTTGGTGAATTACAACCTCCCTCCATGGGTGGCAATCAGGAAAGGTCATATCATGCTTTCTCTCCTTGTATACTAGGGAAGTATAAGGTGGTAAACATGGATGTGTACCTTGAGCCTTTTATTGAGGAGATTGTGACACTATGGCAAGGTATCAAAGTACATAACGTTTCAAGGCCAATAAATAGGCGTGAGCGGAGGTGAAAGGAGTTTTTATTTGGATCCCGGGTTCTTGAAGTGTCCAGGTTTGGCAAATAAGATTATAAATATGCTCACAAAACAAGTAGAGATGTCAGGTTTCTCGGAGTGCTTAGGTTTATTAGGTTTTCAGTCTACCTCTCATCACAAGTGGTGAGACATTATGTGGCAGATACTTGGGATGTGAAGGAGGGAGAAATCGATGATGTTTTCCATACACCACCTTCTTGAGTGTAGAGGGCCTTTCCAAAATAAGTGATGGTCCACAAATTAGACATGCATAATGTCCGGAGGTTGCCAAAGCTATTGAGATGATTGAGAAAGACATATAAACTTAAAGTTTAAAGGTTAAAGCCTTATGCATATAATGTTCAAGTATTTGCCAAACCTGAACACTCCAAGAAACCTGACATCGCTATTTGTAAATAGGATTGGCAACCTCTAGACATCATGCATGCCCGATTTGTGGACCATCACTTGTTTCACTTGTTTTGGAAAGACCCTCTACACTCAAGAAGGTGGTGTATGGAAAACATCATCTATTTCTCTCTCCATCACATCCCAAGTATGTGCCACATAATGTCTCACCACTTGTGAGACATAGATGAGAGGTAGAGATTGGTTTGAGGCATGGAGAAGCACCCCCCAATCCACTACCAAATGGGATGTCTAGACACTCGATCTTCTTTTGACTTCCATATTGGTGTGACATGATGATTAATCATCTCTTAGATCCCAGACATATCTTCAAAAATGAGGCAGCAAATATTTGGGACCATTTAATTGGTAAAATAGACACAAAAGGTATAAGGGATGACTTACAAAACATTGGATGCCTTGAAAGTGCATGGCCAATTGAAAATGAGAGTGTCAACATAGTCCTATCAAAGACACCATGGGTATTAACCAAGATGGAGTTCAATAAGGTGAAACGTGTGGTTGCCTCTTTTCGTACACCAACGGGAGTAATGCATTTGTTGAAGAGTGCCTTCACAAAGACCAAAAAGAAATAAGAGGAAAAATTATATGGGTTAGAGACATGATTGGCACAAGATATTACAGGTATATAAATATTCACTTATTTGTTTTCTCTTTATGGTACATAACTTGGAGGCTCATATACTAACTTCCATTTTTTTCTATGCATAGTTTAGTCCTCCAATTGCTATAGTTGGTTGTGGAGACAAGAAGAAGGTGAGAGAGGCTATTTACAAATGGAAAGCTTGGTGAGGTATGAATCTTCTCTTCAATTCACTAGCTAGTTATATTGCTTATTTGGTATTCTCATGCGCTCACAAGTTATGTATTGGTAAATAGTACACATGATTGCTACGTATGTAGGTACATATAACCTTAAATGAGATAGATCCTAAATCCATTCAAATGGATCATCTTAATGCTATTGGGGTAGTGTGTATGATCGAGGATAAATTTCCTAGAACAATTCTCACTTGCCAATTACATCTTATGGTGCATTTAGTTGATGAAGTGGCGTCGTGTGGTGTTGCTCATGTTCTATGGATATTATTCCTTGTTCATGAAAACCTTAAAGGACTTTGTGAGACAAAGATCAAGGCGAGAAGCAAGCATGGAAGAGGGATGGTTGATGCAAGAGTCTCTTGTGTATATCTCAAAACATCTATCTCACATAGATTCTTCCATGCCACAATTGTGGAGCAATGAGGAGGATGACCGACTAATCACTAATTTGCCTCAGGGAAAAGAAAGGAAACAAAGATTGGATGAAGCATTATGGCACAAGGTGAATACATTCTACATTCTAAATAGTCCCATCATGGAGAAGTGGATTGGGAGATACAAGGATGCAATAAATAGACGAAAGGATGAGAGAAGAGCTTTTAGAAGAGCAAATAGATGCTTGCCATTCCTGCCCAGCTTGGAAACTCTACCAAATGTGATCAATATAGAATGGCTTTGTATGGCAATATAGATGGCATCAAAAAATGGAGAGATGATACAAGAGAAGAGCATGAGTATGCAAGAGGATGTGACCCTCAACAAGTAAGTACATTCTTCATGTCTATCTCACATATATACCTTTTTAATGCACTATATATACTAAATGTCATGCTTTTGTTTAGTGTTAGTACAAACTATATAATGCAATATGGTCAGAGGGAAGGCCCTTTCGCACGAACACATTTTATTGTGGTGTGATGACAACTTTTGAGCAAGAAAGTCGAGCCAATAGACATGCTACCAATGTCATAGAGGACAATCTTGAGTATTGTGGAACTATTTAAGATATTCTTGAGGTTGTATTTAGAGAATTTAGTCTATTAATCTTTGATTTCAAATGGTGGTTCAAGGTGATATATAGAGGTGCTCAAGCAACCATGAAGAAACATCTTTGGAAATGGGTTCTTTATTGATTCCACCAATTTTTGGAATGATCAATGAGAATGATACTTTCATACTACCTCAACACTGTCAAACAGGTTAGTAACCCAACCAATCCCAAATTAAATCTTGATGTAGTTTGATAAAAGTGTAACCCCTTTGCTTTGTGAGATTAGGTTGTGTTTCACGCCGATGGAATTCATGTAAAGTGGTGGTATGTTATATAAGTTTCCCCTCGTTTAAAACATATCTTTCAAGATCAAGATATGGAGGTCAAATCTCTGGATGCGATGCAAGTACTACCTCAAATTGGCTGATTGGAAGAAGATGATGAAGAAAACATTACAGAGGGGGCCGATCAAGAGCATGAGGAATATCAATCCAAAGAAGATGACAAGTCACCTATTAATCATGACAATGCTTCATGAGATATGGAGGTCAAATCTCTGGATGCGATGCAAGTACTACCTCAAATTGGCTTATTGGAAGAAGATGATGAAGAAAACATTGCAGAGGGGGCCGATCAAGAGCATGAGGAATATCAATCCGAAGAAGATGATAAGTCACCTATTAATCATGACAATGCTTCATGGGATCAAGATCTAGTGATATTGATATTGATATTGAAATTGAACCCCATATTTTCATTGAGCTTCCATTAGATATAGACATTGATGAAGAAACACATATGGATTTATTACAAGATGGGATAGATTCATGATCTTGACATTGTTTCACTTCTGAAGTTTTCAATGAAAAGTTTTCAACTACCTTTATTTTTGCTCGAAACATGGCTCTAAGGGTTCTAATGGACGTTTTTTAAAAACTATAAATCATTTTCTGTGTGTATGTTACATGTATTTTTTAAATTCAGCATCCATCTTTGAAATTTCATTTAGTGAAAATAGCTGCAAAAAACTCGCTGTTAATTCCCACTGCACAACAGTAAAGTCATAGTATAGCAGTCAAATTTCGGTGCTATAGGCGCTACTCAACGAAATTTTGATGCTATAAGCGTTGCAAAACAGCAAAAATTTGCTACTATAAGTGCTGCTTAAGTAATTGTGAAATTTTACTGTTGGGCAACGAACGGAATCCTCCACATCCTGACTAATTAAAACGTTGCTATTCCCCCAACGTGTTATAGTGATGGGTCAATTTGTTTCAAATATTGAGAGATGTATATGAGGGATTCTTGCACCAACCATCCGTCTGCCATGCTTCCTTATGGCATTGCCCTTTGTCTCACAAATCCCTTTAAGGTTTTTATGAAGCATTCAAGAAAGAACATCCACCCGCTATGAACAATGCCACATATAGCCACCTCATCCACCAAGTGTACTAGAAGGTGCGATTGAGTTGTGATTATGCTTCTTGTGGAAAGCTTTCTTCAATCATACACACCGCCTCAATTGACTCAATGCGAGTCTTCTCAATGGAATCTTGATGTCCTTTGACACTATCCACCTATTCAACAAAGGAATAAATGATAAATTAAAGAATAGTAGATAATTCCAGATATATATGTTATACCAAACACAAAAATTTATAGTTTTGATTGGAACTCACCTTGCCAATTTACCTAATTTATAGATGGCATTCCGAGCTTTCTCTTCTCTGCACCCACTAATTGATATTGGAAGTATAAACTAGTGTAATAAAATTTTGAAAACAATAAGAGATCAATATAGAGTCCACACAACATAAACCTAGGAGTGCCCAAAAATAGATATAGTTATGTACATACCTGAATCATCTTGTGCCAATCATGTTATTTGAGACCATACAATTGATGCTCGCCCTTCTTTTTTGTTATTGTAAATGCACCCTTTAATGAGTTAATTATAGCAGTTGGTGTACGAAAAGATGAAATTTGATTCTTGACATTCTTTTCCTCTTACATTGTCAACCTCCATGGTGCCTTCGATAAAATCACCTTGTCATTGACTACCCTTGGCCAATGCATTTTCCGTGTGTCCGATATCCTTTAGGTCATCCCTTATTGCATGGTTGTCTGTTTTACCAGTTAGATGGTCCCAAATCACTGATGCCACATTCTTAAAAATTTTCATTGGATCCAAAAGATGATTTATTCTCAACTCTGCCCAATATGGTAGATGATAGAAGATTGAGTACCTTTTCATGCCCACGGGTGCTGTGATGGGAGTCACCCTCCATCTCTCATCCCACTCTCCATCTCTTCACCTTCCCTCCAATGACATTGTAGGAGGCGAATGCCACATAGCTGCCCACTTTTGCACCTCTCATCACAATCAGAGAAACCTCTGATGGAGCATAATTTGGGTGGTTTGGAGGAAGAAATTGATAATGTTCATCATACACCACTTTCTTTAGTGCATGTGCTTGTTTGGAAACAAGTGATGGACCACAAATTGGACATGCATTATATCGTGCAGTTGTGAGACCTATGAAATTGGCATTTAAGAATTAAAAGGTAATATACATTACAATACATTAGAGTTATAAATGAATCATTTATGTATGCTTAGATAAGAATCAATTGATGAGTATGACGTACTTGAGCATTCAGTATAGCCTAGAAAATCATGCATAGTCCACATCAAGATACAGTTGACCATTGCATTGAGGCATGAAATTGGATGAGAAACATCATGCACCCTTATGCCTCTCCATAATTTCTCCAGCTCATCAATCAAGGGCTCAAGGTATACATCCATATTCTTTACCTTGTTCTTCCTGGCCTGGGCACAAGAAGCGCAAGCATCACATGACCCTTCTTTATGGACATCCATGGAGAAATATTGTAATTCACAACAACAATGAGCCATGTGGACCATGATGTAGAACTCAATCCAAATGGGTTCACCCCATCCATATGCAATCCAAATGGGTTCACCCCATCCATATGCAATCCAAGCCATTTATCTTTGAACTTTGGCCATCCATCCTCATTGTGAGCCCAAGTCGGTGAGTC
The DNA here is from genome assembly GCF_041138505.1 of Cibotium barometz. Classification (NCBI taxonomy): domain Eukaryota; kingdom Viridiplantae; phylum Streptophyta; class Polypodiopsida; order Cyatheales; family Cibotiaceae; genus Cibotium; species Cibotium barometz. The sequence goes on from NC_141070.1 coordinate 17,320,864, forward strand.
AGCAAGAATCCTTATCATGCCAAATGTCCATGCCCTCCTCATCCCACTACAACACGTTGGGGGAACATCAGCGTTTTCTAGTAGCACTTTTTTTGTCGAGATGTCGGGGATTCCGTTTGCTGCTCCGCAGTGAAATTTTGCTTGCTCTCAGTAGCGCTTCTAGTAGTGAAATTCTGCTGCTCCACAGCGTTTATATAGTAGTGAAATTTTTCTACTGAGATCAATGCTTTTAGCAGCAAAAGTACACTACTATTTTTGCTGCATGAAATTCCAGAGAGTTGATGGATGTTGAATTTTGAAAATACATCACATGCATATAGAAAATGACATATAGTTTTAAAAAATCATTCATTAAAAATCCTTGGAGCCATGTTTTGAGAAAAAAAAAGATATTTGAAAACTTTTGAGAAGCGAAACAATGTTAAGATCATGAATCTATCCCATCTTGTAATAAATCCATATATGTTGCTTCATCAATGTCTATATCTAATGGAATCTCAATAAAAATATGGAGTTCTCAATGTAATAAATCCATATATGTTGCTTCATCAATGTCTATATCTAATGGAATCTCAATAAAAATATGGAGTTTTATATCAATATCAATATCAATAGCACTATCATGATCCGATGAAGCATTGTCTCATGATTGATAGGTGACTCATCATCTTCTTCCGATTGATGTTCCTCATGCTCTTCACCGGCCCTGTCCAAAATGTTTTCTTCATCGTCTTCTTCCAATGAGCCAATTTGAGGTAGTACTTACACCTCATCTAGAGATTTGGCCTCCATATCTTGATCTTGGAAGATATGTTTTGAACGAGGGGAAACTTGTATAACATACCACCACTTTGGATCAATTCCATCGGCGTGAAACACAACCTAATATCACAAAGCAAAGGGGTTACACTTTTATTATACTACATCAAGATTTAATTTGGGATTGGTTGGGTTACTAACCTATTGACAATGTTGAAGTAGTACGAAGGTATCTTTCTCATCATTCCAAAACTTGGTGGAATCAATTTGGAAGAACCCATTGGATGTTTCTTCACGGTTGCTTGAGCACCTCTATATATCACCTTAAACCATTTGACATCAAAGATGAATAGACTAAATGCTCTAAATCCAACCTCACATTAGGACCTCAATGGAAGGCTTCTTGGGCCCTTTTATTTGGCAGTTTAAGGAGTCAAACCTTTTCTCTTAAGAAGAAATGTTTTCTAATTAGAAGCTTCAAAACGGCTACTTTATTCGAATTTGAATTTTGGGGGAAAAATGGAATTTAAAATCTAGCGGACAAAACCATATCATGTAACATATCTATGGAAAGCTCTTGATGCGTAGATCACGGATCTATAATCTCCGCTCAAATCAGAGCTTGTATGTAGAAGTTATGGAGGTCCGAAAATTGTAAAATTGCCTCCCCCCCTTTTTGGGGGGAAAAGTGCACCCTTTGACCACTCTTACACCTCTCTTACAAACCCAACATTTCAGTCCACATGGCAACCCCCCATTTGGCTATTCCTTAATCACCTTGATTAGGCTTGGGCAAATTAAAGGGCCCAAGAAGACCCCATTCACTTCCTAATGAAAATATCTTGAATAGTTCCACAATACTCAAGATTGTCCTCTATGACATTGGTATCATGTCTACTAGCTCGACTTTCTTGCTCTCAAAAGTTGCCATCACACCACAAAACACTCGCAGGCAAAATAGGTAATTGAGGAGGGTTACCTAAAAAGATTCCCTCTTAAAATGCATGAAAGCTTTCAAATATCTTAAAAACACACTTTTTTTTAAAGCACATCTAGAATTCCATGTGTAGATTAAAAAACTACATGAGTTTTGACACTTTTTCAAGAGTGAACACGTGGTGACCTCCATAGATTTATAAACTAATAATGCTTGACATAAAACAACTTGACTTTTAAATGGGATAGAAGAAGTCCCCACAACTTAAAGAAATACCAAAAAAATTTAAATTAGTTTAAAAAAATCATGAATGAAATAGACCTTTTTCAATGAACTTTTTGGAACAAAGTTTACCACTATATATTAATATACACATTATTTGACAAGTGATAAAAAGGGATTAGAATAGATAACATCATAAGCTCTATAGTTTATTAAAAACCCTACAATCAAGCTTGAATGTATTTCTAAACCTAAATAGCAAAGCCAATACAAATAATATGAAATAAAAGTTCTTCATACAAAGATGAGATCAAACTTCTTGAAGGTTTCTAGAGAGCAATAAACTAAAGTATGTAAAGTAGGAGAGTCATGGATAAACTAAATTATGTAAAGTAGTAGACTCAAAAATATAAACATCTAGGACTTGATTTGGATATTCCTCTGCTTCTTTATTGGATTGGTGATCATTTTCTTCTCCTTGGGGACCACGAAGCATCAAAGTAAGATTTTCATTTTCTATTAGAGATGCTAATTCCCCAGGCTCATCAGAGAGGGGAGGCATAGGTTCTTTTGATGCTGACTGGAACTTCTCATCATTAGCATCAATGGAGACTGCTCCCACCTCTTGATCTTCATCTGGTAGTTCCATAGCCCTCTTTACACACATAGGAATAAAGGCTGCTTGGATCTCATCCTTTTCAATTGTAATGCAGTTTCTCTTTCTCTTAACTACACATGTCACAGTTGTAACCTGTAGTTTTTAAAATATAAATATAAGAACTAACATACAATCAATAATAAGAAATTAAATATTTAAATATGTTTTTTAAAATAAAAAATAAGTGTATAGTAGTTTCAGAAAACACGTCAAGTATCCAATCATCTGGTGTAGAAAATAGATCGATCAAACGATTAATCAAGCATTGAGGCTTCTGGTAGGGATTCATCAAGGCTTTGGACTCAGTCACATGCCTTAGTTGCGGGAAAAGAAAGCACATTGACATGTGCTTTAACACATCTTTGCTCAATTTCATCCTCAATAGCCAACCGTGATCATTTCAACAAAGGAACTTTTGAAACGAAAACTAGGAACATGATCTATATTTGTTTTAACCCTACAATCAAATTTAGTGAAACATAAATTTAAAGTGTTTGAATAATAATGAAAAGACACTAAAAACATAAGTTCTTGAAACCATACTAAACAAGAGACTCCAGACCATGTGCTTCTTTTCTCATAGTTGCAATTACTGATGCAGCTTGGCTAGTGCTATGGAAGATCACAAATCTCCACATATTCGATGTAGTTACCACTTTAAAACTTTGTAACATCTTTTGAATTTCTTGATAGGTATATGCTCTCTCATCATTCGTAGAACCACTCATATTAAAACCATATGGGATATCAGCATAGCAAGACTAAAATCTTTCTTTGGAATGATATTATGAAGATTATTTACATCCCCACAAATCACTTTATAGGATGCTACTTTACTTTCCTGTCCTGGAAGAAAAAACTCTTCTAGTTCATCTCCTTCAATTGGAGTAGCATTTCATAGAAGGCGTCTTGCTTTCTCTTGTGACGAGCTCTTTCAAGGTTCACAAGAAAGTTTTGTGGACACTCTGATTCTTCTTGAAAGAGTGAATTTTTACCGTTGTTATACAAGAATATAATATTTAGTGGTTGGTTTCTTAAGACATAACAACAGTACTAGCATACCATCATATTTAAATCTTTAATACCAAAATAAAAGAATATTACCCAATCTCTGAAGGACAAGAAACAATCTTTCAAAAAAACTGCCTAAGAGCTAGACTGGGGATACTCTGCACGTACGTCGTCCCAAGTGGTGCAGTTTGATTTTTTTATCATGACCTCTTGCATTGTAAGATTCCTCCCCAGCCTCTCAAGAAGTCCAGTATATACCCATGTAATCAAATCCCTTTTCAGAAATATAAAGATCTTGTTTCTACTTGTGGCCTAGAGAGAGAAAATCTTCTAGAGAGAGGTGATTCAGTTTTTAAATATTTTTGGATGGAAAAATATCTGATCTTATTAAAATAAATTCCCCTGAAATAGAAGTTCAAAAAGATTTTCAGAAGGTGCATTAGAAATAAATTATAATCTGTTCATCAAAAGGCCTTATCCTAAGGGTCCAGATTTTTTGAAAATTTTAAATTAAGGTTCTGAGGGGCCAATCAGATTAATCCAAATGTAGGGAGAAGATAAATTGAAGAAATAAAGAAAATCCCCCTAAAAATGAGTAAATACTCACATAAGATGAAGAGTGGACTAAGGACCAAAGGAAATACTACAAAAAATAAAATTTTGACACCTCAGAGAGGGGGGATTCCCCCTCATGAAGGAGGAACCTATTTCACATGTGTGGTGGAGTTTTAAATTCTCAAATATTAAGATATTTCATCTCTCCTCTCTCCTAATTCAAGTCTAGTTCTAAAAAGTAAGCTAAACTGACCCAAAAATGGTAAAAAATTGAGCAAACTGATCTGGAAAATTCTAGAATCAGTTTGCTTGGTTAGAAGCTCACTTTTTCCTATAAATAGAAGCCTTCCCCTTTGTAGAAGCTTAATAGTGTTTTATGCGCTGTTACTCTACTCCTCTCGAGAGCCAAAAATAATGAATTTATTGATAATTCATTAGTTTTTGACCTTTTCCTCTTCAAAAGAATTGGTGGCCACTCTTGTTGCAAACAAGAGTGGATCCCTCAACCATCAAGCCAAAGTAAAGCTCACAAAAATTCATGTAAGCTAGAAATCTTACTTTTTCTTTATTCCTTTTAATGGTTTTCTAATTTTTATTTTCTTTAAAATAAAAAAATGATGTTATTCCTTGTTGGAAAGGCTTTCCCCCTCTCTTCATTCTTAAATTCAGCCTTTATTTATCTTAGATAAGTAATCAAATTGTTAGGATTAAACTTTTCATATTGTTTCTCTTTTAAAAGTGGAATTTGATTAGTTTAGAATGCTTTAAACCATTTGGAAAAATTTTTAAGTAACTTGAGGATTATTTTTAGTTAAAAAATGGTCAGCCATACAAAGGAGGTTTTGAAAAATGGTCATCCATACAAAGGAGGTTATGGCAAAATTTTCTTAAATTTTATGAAATAAGTTTTATCTTTTAATATTCAAAAAGAGTAATCCCCACCGTTTGTGTATTCTAAGAGTGTTATTTTCAGTCTAGGCATATAAAAATGTATAGTAGAAATATTTTTTATTATAAAAGTGTTATTTCCATTAAAATTAAATTTTATGCATAGAAAGATGAATATTGGATAATTTCTTTTTATTATAAAAGAGTGATTTTCATTAGATTTAAATTCTATACATAGAAAGATGTATATTGAAAATAAATTTTTATTATAAAAGTGTTACTTTCATCAATATTGATTTTTATGCATAAAATGATGCATAAAAGAATTTTTTTATTGTAAAAGTGTTACTTCCATCAATATTGATTTTTATGCATGAAATGATGCATAGAAGAATTTTTTTATTGTAAAAGTGTTACTTTCACCAATATTGATTTTTATGCATAAAAGAATTTTTTTAATTATAAAAGTGTTACTTTCATCAATATTGATTTTTATGCATAAAATGATGCATAAAAGAATTTTTTTTAATTGTAAAAGTGTTACTTTCATCAATATTGATTTTTAGGCATAAAATGATGCATAAAAGAATTTTTTTTAATTGTAAAAGTGTTACTTTCACCAATATTGATTTTTATGCATAAAATGATGCATAAAAGAACTTTTTTAATTATAAAAGTGTTACTTTCATCAATATTGATTTTTATGCATAAAAGAATTTTTTTTGTATTATAAAAGTGTTACTTTCATCAAAATTGATTTTTTGCATAAATAGATGCATACAGAATGTTTTATATCAAAATAAGAGTTCTCTTTAATCCTATGTTTAAATCCCATGAATATTGGTAAATGAATAAGTAAATACTCTATGAGAGAAAATTCTACCGTTTCATATTCTCTAGGATGGTAATGAGAAAATTAAGAAAAACCATCGAAGTCGAAATTTTAGATAAATGATTAATTTATTCCTCATAGGAATTTGTGATTAGTTTTGAATTCAGTTAAGCAAATACTCAATGAATGAAATTCAATAAAGTAGTAATTGAAATATTATCCTTGTAGAAAGATAGTTCAGAGAGATCCTTTCCAGACTCAAACTGTGAATCAGACTATGACCAAGACCTAACTCCTTCGTAAGTTTCAAGAAAAGACAATGTGATTAGGTGTGGAAAATTCACTTAAATCACCACCGAATCTAAAATCAAGTTAAGACCCTTTGATTCTGATTTGAGGATGAAGGTTACAAAATTCAAGAAATTCTGTTGGAATTCAGACCTACGATCTAGAAGTATTGGGATACGGATTTAAGATATACTCATTATATTTAAAAGAAATTCAAAACTAAAAACTTGCATAGAAACCCTGTTTTCTTAAAGGACTGTTTTACGCCCGAATGCTGGAGGGAGAATTTGGTATATGTGTTTTTCTAAGGGAAGTTCGGTTGCAACAGCTGGCGGGGGGAGTGTTCAAAGGATGGCTCACGCGCTAAAAACCTGCCCAGGTCTACCAGCCTTGGTATGGTGAAAAATGATGTGCTTTCGATACGATGGGCAAGGGCCGACGAAGCGGTCCTCCTTGAGTGAAGTGCCAGGACACCTAAGGAGGATCCTAGAGGGTTCTAATTAGGCGATGCACTGGCTCGTGGTGCTTAGGACACCCATGCATATGTCGTGGAAGATTTTGTATGATGGACCAATGTTTATTGTAATCTGTTACACTGGATCTCGTTGCTAACCAGCTGGTCTCAACGGAAAGTCCAGAGTGATACTGTTTAATGGAAATTTTTAGTTATGACATCTATAACAAATAATTGTTTATCAATGGATTGTTTTATAAGTTAAAGTTCAAAGAGGAGTGTGTGCATATCTGTATTCTAAAGCAAAAGTTAAGAAATGCATTCAATTATGGGTGGGTGAATACTTGTCTGGCTCTACCAATTCCAGTGGTTGGGCGGTGGCTAACCGGATGGGGTTAGGCTAGAATCAGTCGAGTTTTAATAATAAAATTGATTAATAAGAATATGTTTAGAACTCAAGAAGTTAAATAAAAGCCTGAAGACTTCTCTAATGAATAGATCAACAGCTGTGCCGCCTGATTCAATTAGGAAAAAAGTGTTGATCCCTCCAAGTTAAGTCTGTAATAGTTTCCCTTCTATCTGGTTTATTCAGATGAAGGTTAGTTCAATATCTTGACCTCGTTTCATTAAGAAAATAAAAATGGTGGAATCGTCCCCATTTTTTGGACATGGAAAATTTTCTTGGTGGGTTGTTGCAAGATCAGGGTGTCCAGTTTTATCCAGTTTTTGCTGGACTGGGACAATGCTTGGAGAGCAAATTTTGGGAGGCAAGGTACTTAAAATGAGATCAAGCAAATAATAGAAAATATGCTTGCCCTTAAATTAACCCAATATAACTTAACTTAATATAAATTAGTCTAATTAATTAAAATTAATCAAAAATATGATGAAATGATAAACAAATGATCTTTCCATACTTAGAGTGATCCAATTTATTTTTCCATAGATGCACCATTACAAGTACACTAGTCCCTATAGGTTTTAGATGATTCACATTAAAATTGTAATTTTACTAATTAGATTATTAATATTTGCAGGCCTTCTGATAGTCTGGAAGAATTTTAAAAAAGAGATCATTAAAAATCCAACCACCATTGGACTTGTAATTTTTACTAACCACCACATTCTACTAATGTCTCAGTATCTACCCACTCTTTTGATCTACAAGATTAAGGATTTTAAGTGGTAGCTATTGTGGGTACAAAAAGTGGTGTATATTATAACACTTTAAGGACCTTGAAATATTTAAAGAAAATAGACAAATATCTTAAAATTTTCTCAAAAAATCAAGTTAAGCTCCATATTATGTGAAGATCTAAGGTACAAAGTGGGAATCTCATATGAGTTTATATGTAAAAGATATTAGCATTTTATGGAATCAGTTCAAATTTAGGACAGGGTGTATACATTGACTTTGTACCTAAGAAAATGAGAACTTTTGACTATCTAATGCTTAATCAAATTATGCAACTATATTTCCAACTTTGAATATGATGTTCCAACAAAAGAACTTGAAACGAAATTCCTTCATTTACTAGGAGAGATTAGCCACTAAAGGTAAACAAATGCCTATTTTTTTACTATTTACAGGGTGCCTGAGTGGACAAAACTGGGCACCCTGATCTTGCAACCACCCTGGTTTCAGTTTTCGGAATGACCACTAGCTTAGTCTCGTGACCAGACATTCAAGGGTGAGGCCCCGAGTGGGAAACCTTGCCCCACGCATGAGGGAGCCGCTTCCGCTTTTTTCAACTACCGGGAATCCGGTGTGTGGAGGGGGCAGTGGGATCTCACATGCATCTTCAAATAAACTTTATGGTTGTAAGACACATGTAAAGACAATATAAATACTTCATTTACATCAAGAAGATAAAAAATGAATAACTAAAAACTTTAATTACTTTTGTACCTCCAAAGACATTTCATCAAGTGATAGCTCCTTCGAAATGACATGTAATAAGACAAAAACTAGCAGTGTCTTGCCATGTGTAAGATTCCTCCCCAGCCCCTCAAGATGTCCAGTATCTTCTCCTGTAATCAATCCCCTCTCAGAATAATAAAAGATCTTGTTTCTACCTATTTTGATTTGGAGAGAGAAAATATTCTAGAGAGAGATTATTCAATTTTTAGATATTTTTGGATGGAAAAGTATCTCTTCTTATCAAAATAAATTCCCCCAAAACAGAAGTTCAAAAAGAATTTCAGAAGGTGCATTAGAAATAAATTATAATGTGTTCAAAAGGCCTTATCCTAAGGGTCCACATTTTTTGAAAAAATTTAGATTAAGTTTCTGAGGGGCCAATCAGATTCATCCAAATGTAGGGGGAGGAGATAAATTGAAGAAATAAAGAAAATCCCCCCCAAAAATGAGTAAATACTCACATAAGATGAAGAGTGAACTAAGGACCAAAGAAAATACTAAAAAATAAAATTTTGACACCTCAAAGTGGGGATTCCCCACTTTGAAGAAGTAGCCCTCATGAAGGAGGAACCTATTTCACATGTGTGGTGGAGTTTTAAATTCTCAAATAATGAGATATTTCATCTCTTCTCTCTCCTAATTCAAGTCTAGTTCCAAAAAGTAAGCGAAACCAAAACAAAAATGGTCAACATTTGACCAAACTGATTTGGAAAATTCTAGAATCAGTTTGCTTGGTTAGAGGCTCACTTTTTTCTATAAATAGAATCCCCTCCCTTTGTAGAAGCTTAATAGTGTTTTATGTACTGTTACTCTACTCCTTCGCAGAGCCAAAAACATTGAATTCTTTGATAATTCACTTGTTTTTGACTATTTCCTCTACAAAGAATTGGTGGCCACTCTTGATCCAATCAAGAGTAGAACCCTCAATCCATCAAGCCAAAGGATAGCTCACAAAACTCCATGTAAGTTAGAAATTTACTTTTTTCTAATTCTATTCTATGGTATTATGATTTCTTGCTTCTTTTAAATAAAAATTGGATGTTATGCCTTGATGGAAAGGCTTCCCCCTTCTCTTCATTGAATTCAGTCCTTCTTTATCCAAGATGTGTAATCAATTCAATAGAGTTAAACTTTTCGTATTATTCTCTCTTAGAAAAATGAGAATTGAATAGATTAGAGTGCTAATTTCATCTTGAGTTAAATTCTAAGTAGAACTAGAATGCAAAAATTGAAAAATGGTCAGCCATACACAAGAGGCTATGGCAAAATTTTCTTAAATTTTGTAGAAATAAGTTTTATCTTTATGTTATTCAAAAAGAGTAATCCCCTTAGTTTGTGCCTTCTAAAAGCGTTATTTTCATTAGAATTAATTTCTATGCATAGAAAGATGCATATTGGAGATATTTTTATTGTAAAAGCGTTATTTTCATTAGAATTAATTTCTATGCATAGAAAGATGCATATTGAAAATATTTTTATTGTAAAAGCATTATTTTCATTAGAATTAATTTTTATGCATAGAAAGATGCATATTGGAAATATTTTTATTGTAAAAGCATTATTTTCATTAGAATTAATTTCTATGCATAGAAAGATGCATATTGGAATTTTTTTTTTTGTAAAAGCATTAGTTTCATTAGAATTAATTTCTATGCATAGAAAGATACATTTTGGATTAATTTTTTTATTATAAAGTGTGATTTTTATTAGATTTAATTTTTTATTATTATAAAAGTGTGATTTTCATTAGATTTAAATTCTATGCAAAGAAAGATGCATATTTGGAAATATTTTTAGTATAAAAGTGTTACTTTCACCAATATTGATTTTTATGCATAAAAGAATTTTTTTATTATAAAAGTATTACTTTCATCAAAATGCATTTTTATGCATTAATAGATGCATAAAAGAATATATTTTTATTATAAAAGTGTTACTTTTATCATTATGGATTTTTATGCATAAAATGATGCATAAAAGAATTTTTCTAATTGCAAAAGTGTTGCTTTCACCAATATTGATTTTTATGCATAAAAGATTTTTTATTATCAAAATAACAGTTCACTTTAATTCTATGTTTAAATCCCATGAATATTGAAAAAATGAATAAGTAAATACTCAGTGAAGGAAAATTATACCATTTTATATTCTCTAGGATAGTAATGAGAAAACTCAGAAAATCTATCAAAGTAGGAATTTTAGATAAATGACTCCTCATAGGAATTCGTGTTTAGTTTTGAATTCAGTAAAGTGGTAATTGAGTTATTATTTTTGAGAAAGATAGATCAGGGAGAACCTTTCCAGATTCAGACCCTGAATCAGACTATGACCAAGACATAACTCCTTCGTCAGTTTCATGAATTGACGATGTGATCAGTTTAGTAATCTACACTCAAATCACCCATCGAATCAGAAACTAAGTTGAGACCTTTGATTTTGACCTGAGGATCAAAAATTCAAAATTCAAGGAATTCTGCTTGGGAATCCAGACCTGTGATCTAGAAGTCTTGGGATACGGAATTAAGATATACTCATTGTATTCAAAAGAAAATCAAAACTGAAAACTTGCAACAAAGAAACCCTGTTTTCTTATTAAAGGACTATCTTACGCTAGAATGCTGGTGGAGGGAGCATTTGGTATATATGTTTTTCTATGGAAAGTTCGGTTGCAACAACAGCTGCTGCTCTCACGGGGGAGTGTTCAAAGGATAGCTCACGCAGCAAATCCTGCCCAGGTCATCTTGACCAGCCTTGGTATGGTTAAAATGGTGTGCTTCTCGTACGATGGATGAGGGCCGACGAGCGGTCCCTGAGTGAAGTGCCAGGACACCTAAGTAGGATCCTGGAGGGTTCTGACCAGGCGATGCACGGGTTCACGGTGTGTTGAGGACACCCATGCGTATGTCGTGGAAGATATATATGTATGATGACGAGAAACTTATTGTAATCTATTACTGGATCTCATTGTTGACCTGATGGAGAGTCCAGAGTGATACTATTTTGTGAGAAACAAGGATTAAATGGAAATTTTGAGTTGTGACATCTTTACCCAGTAATTGTTTGTCAATGGATTGTTTTATAAATTAAAGTTTAAAGAGGAGTGTGTGAGTATCTGTATTCTAAAGCAAAAGTTAAGAAAGGCTTTCAACTATGGGTGGGTGAGTACTTGTCTGGTATAACTATTCTAGTGGTTGTGGGCAGTGGCTAATCCATGGGCCGGATGGGGTTAGGCTGGAATTAGTAGAGTTTTAATAATAAAATTGATCAATAGGAATACGTTTAGAACTCGAGTAGTTAATTAGAATCTTGAAGACTTCTCTAAAGAATAAATCAACGGCTGTGCCTGATTCAATTAGGAGAAAAGTGTTGATTCCTTCAAAGTTAAGTCTGTAATAGTTTCCCTTCTATCTGGTCTTATCAGATGAAGGTAGTTCAGTATCTTGACCTTGTTGGAAAAAATCGTTAAGAAAATATAAATGGTGGAATCGTCTCCATTTTCTGGGCATGGGAAATTTTCCCGATTTCGATTTTTGGAATGACCACCAGCTTAGTCTCATGCCCGGACATTCGAGAGCGAGGCCCCGAGTGGGAAACCCTGCCCCGCGCAAGAGGGAGCTGCTTCCGCTGCCAGCAATCAGGAACCCGGTGCGTGGAGGGGACACAGGGATCTCATAGTTGGTATCAGAGCACTATTGTAAATTTACGAAACAGCAGCCTAAAATTCTAAAGTAAATCCACGAGAGTAAATCTGTGAAAAAAATGTTTTCACTTGCTAAGATTATGTTTGAAATAAATTCATAAATTGAAAACTCATAATTTGAATTGGATTTTTAGATGGATACCCCAAATCTGTCTGGCATTATTGGACTCTCCCATAGTCAGGATATGTTAGTCTTTGCATTCGAGCATCTCATCAACTCCGCTACGAATCTGTGTAAGTAGAGTGAAGCTTGCCCGTCTCACTGGGAGGATCTATACTTCCCTAATCCTATAGAGCGACATCGGTATATGTGGTTCTCTGGAGGAAGATGTATTAATATCAATACCAATCAGTGTCAAAGACTCAGGCAAAATATTTCCTTAGCTATGATCTTGATAAGGCTAGGGGTTGTTCAGTATGTCCAACTCTTTAATCATTCACCCAGAAATTTTAGAATTTCTTGCCGAGTTTTTAGGCTTCTTAGCCGCTTTATCCCTAGAAGTAGAATTACAGCACCTCTTTCAGTGGATGAATCGTGTTTATCATGGCATGTCTCCTTCACAGTTTCGCTTCTTTATGCGTACGCGATTTAGGCAGTGACTTTGGAGCCGTTGATGTTCTATGTATATATCTCAAACTTTTGATAGTAAACAATGTTTTGCAAAAAAATTCCAATTTGTTTTCATGATAGTGAATATGGTTGGTAAAATTATCAAAGTAAATCTTGTTTCAAGAAGTATGATGAAATAATTATCTGTTTAAAGAATAAATCTCAAAAATTAAATAATCATAAAGATGTTGTCAGAGTTCAGTTGACAAAAATCTTGTTTTGTCATAATCATGAGGCGTGCGGCCCATGCAAGGCAACCGGATCCTCTAATCGATGAGGAAGAGTTAGATCCGAATATTCGTAAAGCCGTGCACAGATCCGAAAGAGTTATTCACTCGTAAAGCCCTGCACAGTTCCCAACCTAGTCCCTTCAAGGGTGAAGGGGAGCAGTTAGATGAAGTAGTGAAAAATTGGATTGAGGTAATGGAAGAATACTTTGATGTAACTGGCTATAACAAGAGAAGTAAGATGGCTCTTTCCAGATGAAAGATTGTGGAAACGGCCAGGGTTGCATGGAGGAACCATTGCAAGACAAACCATCTCGACAGAAATACCCTGACGTGGTCAGATCTTAAAGCCTACCTCAGGAAAAGGTTTCGTCCTCCGGGCTTCCTCGAAACTAAAATGAGTGAGTTCTTGGAATTAAAGCAGGATAACCAGACAATTGAAGAGTACCATCAAGCTTTTGCCCTTGTTCTCAAATATTCCCCTCAGTTGGATGAAGAGCAGCTGATGGTGGCCAGGTCCATTCGAGGAATGAACGAGCCATTGGACACCTTAGTAAAGAATGCCAAACCTATCTCAATGGCCGAAGCAGTAAGAATGGAAAAGGACTTTGCCAAAGCCTTTGTTGTTAAGGTCCTGCGCCAAAGCCTGCACCCTCTAGCTTTAAAAGATTCCAAACCCTTCAAACTTTCCTCCCCCAAAGAGGCAATAGGGCCCAATTTAGAATCAAGATACGGGAAGATTCAGAAGTGAAGGAAGACCCTTCCCCTAGAACACTTTCTCAGGAGCCCCACCTATTTCAAGGATTTAGAGGGATGAGCTCTCAGAAGTGAGAACCGGTGTTTTGGATGCCAGGGTTTTGGTCACCAGCTGAAAGACTGCCCGACTCCTGCCATGTTAAGGGGACAGGGAAGTCAAGGACCAAGAGTGCAAAGACCAACCCCTTCCTATCAATCAAATCAAGGACCATCTCACCCAAATCAGGGAAATCCCAAAAGAACTCCACCTCAGCCGTCTACCTCTATCCAGAGTAGCCTTAGAACTCCTTCCCAGAACTGGGGTAACCAGAGAGAAAGAGTTCAGCCTGAGACTGCATTAGCCAGAGCAGTCACAATTGCAAAAGTAGTGGAAGAGGAAAGAGGATAGATTTATGCTGCATTTGAAAACCAAGGGCCAAATTGTCAATTCTCTGTCATTCATATGCAGCTGAGTATCAGGGTAAGTCTTTTAAGATTTTGATTGATTCAGGCAGTACTCATTCTTTCATTTCCCCTGGATGCTTGCATAAGCTAGTCTTAGATCAGAAATCAAGGAAACCTATGCAAGTTGAATTGGCAAGTGGAAAGATTCTTTTCACTCACCTTGAGACAGAGATCGTATTCAGCTCAATTTAGATGGGAATTTAACTATCTGTCAGTTCAGAGTTATACCTTTGGGAGTTTTCGACAGGATCCTTGGAATGGATTGACTCCACAAAAATCAAGCTGACATTCATTGTCATAATGGAACCATATCCTTCCGTGACCTTCACGGAAACAAAGTTCAAGGAACCGGAATTTCAAGATCCCCTAGTCTACAATTTAAAAGCTTCTAAGTTACTAAAAGAACTTAGAAAGAAGCAGCGCATTTATCTTGTCAAAATGAATCCGGTAGACTCAAAGTTAAAAGCTGAAGAACCTGAATGGTTAAGTGAATATGATGATTTTTTCCCAGCAGAATTAACAGAGATGCCCCCAATTCGGGAAGTAGATCATGTCATAGAATTACCCCCGGAGCTTAGCCAGTAGCCTTGCGCACGTATAAAATGCCAGTTCCTGAAGCCATCAAACTCAAGGAACAGTTTAGACAACTATTGGAACAAGGGTTTGTAAGCAGGGATTTAAAATTTACATGATCACAAGATTTTTTATGATAATAACACATGTGAACAAGTTATTCACATGTTCTCATGTTACCGTTCACAAAATAGCAGGTCACTTGCCATTTGGGAACCCCTTAAAAGCTTGGCTACACATGAGAATAAGCTATTCACATGTTCTCATGTTACCATCTTGACATAATAGCAGGTCAATGGCCACCTAAGAAGATTTTTTATGCCCGACAAGGATAATTTTTTTAGGCCCTTGTGAAAGCTTTGTGAATATAACATGTGATCACAAGATTTTTTGTGTTATTAACATATGTTATTAACATATGTTATTAACATGTTCACAAGATTTTTTGTGTTATTAACATATGTTATTAACATGTTCACATGTTCTTGTTTACGTCAGTGAAATCCCTGTTTAAGACCTAGTGTTTCACCTTGGGGTGTGCCAGTTCTCTTTCTGAAAAAGAAAGATGGAACGGTAAGACTCTGTGTACTACTATACAGAGGTCTCAATCAGCTGATAGTTAAGAATAAGTATCCTATCCGCAAAATTGATGAGCTTCTGGAGAGGCTAAGTGGAGCCCAGATCTTCACAAAGATAGATCTCAAATCAAGGTATTATCAGATCAGGATGATTAATGAGCAAGATATCCTGAAAACAGCCATCAATACTCGAGATGGAATTTCTCCAGACTCTCGCGAAAGTCCAAGCAGTCATAGATTGGCCTGAACCAAAGACAGTGAAAGAAGTCAGGGGATTCTTGGGATTTACTCGTTGGTATAGAATTTTTATACCAAAGTATGCTATAAGATCGCTTTTGATAAGCTAAAGATCGCCTTGGTAACCAATCCCATTTTGAAGTTGCCAGATTTCACTCTACCCTTTGAGGTAGTAAACTGATGCACTCATGCAAGAAGGTCATGCAGTGGCCTATGAATCCCAAAAACTCAGAACGCATAAGAGGAATTATGCTGTCCAGTGACCTAGAGCTACTTTCAGTAGTATATGCCCTGAAATTGTGGAGACATTACCTACTGGGTCAAAGATTCACTTTTAGGACAGATCATTAGAACTTAAAGTGGATCTTCACTTAGAAGGATCTCAGCATGCGCCAAAGAAGGTGGGTGCAAACCCTGTAGGAATTTGATTTTGAAATCAAGTACCGCCCAAGCAAAGAAAATGTGGTAGTAGATGCCCTCAGCAGAAAAGCCTCCTTGCTTGCAATTACTGTAGTGTCAAATCCTTTGATTATTGAAGCAAGAGAGAAGATCATGCAGGATAGATTCTTTGGCCCTATTGCTACCCTACTTATGCAGGAATGCAAAACTCCTCAAGAGTTGAACCGAGTTCAAGGGTATAGCCTGGATAATGGAATTATGTATTATAATTGCAGGCTATGCATTCCCAATGATGAAGGGACTAAGGGTCAAATTCTGAATGAAGCCCATGATAGCCTTATGGACATCCAGGTTTCATCAAGACCTACATGTCTATAAAGAAAAGTTTTTTTTGGCTTGGTCTAAAAAAGGATGTACTTAATCATGTACGTCAATGTCTGACCTGTCAGAAAGTCAAAGCCGAGAGAGTAAAAATGCCTGGAAAGTTACATCCATTAGACATCCCCTAGATGAAGTGGGAATGCATCAGTATGGATTTTATTACTGGATTACCTTCAGTGCAATCTAGTTACAACTCCATCTTTGTGGTAGTTGCCCATCTGATTGATAGACTAACCAAAGTTTCCCATCTGATGCTAGTAAAAGAAAACTACACTGCAATAGCGGATGTGGCCAGAGTGTTCCTCAAGGAAATCTTCAGATTGCATGGCCTACCCAGAAGAATAGTAAGTGATCGAGATCCCAAATTCACGTCAAGATTTGGGACTGCATTTTTCGAAGTAGTAGGAACTTTCTTGGATCTCAGCACAGCTTACCACCCTGAGACCGACGCTCAAACAGAAAGGATAAACCAAGTAATCGAAGATATACTTCGGTCATGCTGTGGTGGCAGGGAACCCAAGAAGTGGCTAAGTTATCTACACCTAGTCGAGTTCACCTACAATGCTTCTTATCACCGAAGTATTGGGATGATCCCTTTCAAAGCTCTGTATGGACAAGATTGCTTAACTCCATTAACTTGGTCCGACCCATTGATTAGGGTCGAGATGTCCAGACAGATGCTTGATGACATGGAGCAGCAGATTGCTTAACTCCATTAACTTGGTCCGACCCATTGATTAGGGTCGAGATGTCCAGACAGATGCTTGATGACATGGAGCAGCAGATGCAATCAATCGCAAAGATACAAAAGCTACCCAGGATAGACAGAAGTAGTATTAATGCATATAAGAAGAGGTCAGATAGAGAATTTGAAGAAGCAGATATGGTCTTCATTCGAGTACACCCCAAAAGAAGTTCTCTATCTCTTGGGAAGTACAAGAAGTTATCCCCCAGGTACTGTGGGCCATATGTGATTACAAAGAAAGTAGGTGATAGCCTACGAGCTTCTTCTACCTCCTCATCTCAAAGTACATAATGTATTTCATATCAGCCTTCTTAAAAAGTATGTACCAAGCCCGAATCGTGTGCTTGATGATGAAATCTTAACTTCTTCAACCCAAGGACAGATGGAACTCCAACCTGAAGAAATCCTTGATGTTCTCAGGGAACAGAACTTTGAGAGAATTAAATGGAAGTTCTATCCTTTTGAAGATGCCACCTAGGAGAAAGAAGCTGAACTGTTGTGCGGGATTACTCCCAGCTTATGAGATGAGGACATCTCACATTTTTTAAGTGGGAGAGAATGTAAGATTCCTCCCTAGTCCCTCAAGATGTCTAGTATCTTCCCCTGTAATCAATCCCCTCTTCAGAATAATAAAAGATGTTGTTTCTACCTATTTTGGCTTAGAGAGAGAAAATGTTCTAGAGAGAAGTTATTCAGTTTTTAGATATTTTTGGATAGAAAAATATCTCTTCTTATAAAATAAATTTCCCCGTAAACAGAAGTTCAAAAAGAGTTTCAGAAGGTGCATTAGAAATAAATTATAATCTGTTCAAAAGGCATTATTCTAAGGGTCCAGATTTTTTGAAAAAATTTAGATTAAGGTTCTGAGGGGCCAATCAGATTCATCCAAATGTAGGGAGGAGATAAATTGAAGAAATAAAGAAAATACCTCCCAAAAATGAGTAAATACTCACATAAGATGAAGAGTGGACAAAAAAAATGAATGTTCTCTCCTAATTCAAGTCTAGTTCCAAAAAGTAAGCTAAATTGACCCAAAAATGGTCAAAAATTAACCAAACTGATCTAGAAAATTCTAGAATCAGTTTGCTTGGTTAGAGGCTCATTTTTTCCTATAAATAGAAACCTCCCCCTTTTTAGAAGCTTAATAGTGTTTTATGCACTGCTACTCTACTCCTCCCTAGAGCCAAAAACATTGAATTCTTTGATAATTCACTTGTTTTTTACTATTTCACTTGTTTTTGATAATTCACTTATTTTTAACTATTTCCTCTACAAAGAATTGGTGGCCACTCTTGATCCAAGCAAGAGTAGAACCCTCAATCCATCAAGCCAAAGGATAGCTCACAAAACTCCATGTAAATTAGAAATTCTACTTTTTTCTAGTTCTATTCTATGGTCTTATGATTTCTTCCTTCTTTTAAATTAAAATTGGATGTTATGCCTTGATGGAAATGCTTTCCCCTTCTCTTTATTGAATTCAGCCCTTCTTTCTCCAAGATATGTAATCAATTAAATGGAGTTAAACTTTTTGTATTGTTCTCTCTTAAAAAAATGAGAATTGATTAGATTAAAGTGCTAATTTTATCTTGAGTTAAATTCTAAGTAGAACTAGAATGCAAAAATTGAAAAATGGTCAGCCATACAAAGGAGGTTATGGCAAAATTTTCTTAAATTTTTTAGAAATAAGTTTTATCTTTATGTTATTCAAAAAGAGTAATCTCCTTCGTTTGTGTATTCTAAAAGTGTTATTTTCATTAGAATTAATTTCTATGCAAAGAAAAATGCATATTGGAGATATTTTTATTGTAAAAGCGTTATTTTCATTAGAATTAATTTCTATGCATAGAAAGATGCATATTGGAAATACTTTTATTGTAAAAGTGTTATTTTCATTAGAATTAATTTCTATGCATAGAAAGATGCATATTGAAAATATTTTTATTATTAAAGCGTTATTGTCATTAGAATTAATTTCTATGCATAGGAAGATGCATATTGAAAATATTTTTATTGTAAAAGCGTTATTTTCATTAGAATTAATTTCTATGCATAGAAAGATGCATATTGGAAATATTTTTTATTTGTAAAAGCGTTATTTAGAATTAATTTCTATGCATAGAAAGATGCATAATGGAAATATTTTCATTGTAAAAGTGTTATTTTCATAAGAATTAATTTCTATGCATAGAAAGATGCATATTGGATTAAATTTTTTTATTATAAAAGTGTGATTTTCATTAGATTTAAATTCTATGCATAGAAAGATGCAATATTGGATAAATTTTTATTATTATAAAAGTATGATTTTCATTAGATTTAAATTCTATGCATAGAAAGATGCATATTTGATATTTTTTATTATAAATGTGTGATTTTCATTAGATTTAAATTCTATGCATAGAAAGATGCATATTTGGAAATATTTTTATTATAAAAGTTTTACTTTTATTAATATTGAGTTTTTATGCATAAAGTGATGCATAAAAGAATTTTTTTTATTATAAAAGTGTTACTTTCATCAAAATGGATTTTTATGCATAAATAGATGCATATAAGAATATTTTTTTATTATAAAAGTGTTACTTTTATCATTATGGATTTTTATGCATAAAATGATGCATAAAATAATTTTTTTTAAATTACAAAAGTGTTTCTTTCATCAATATTGATTTTTATGCATAAAATGATGCATAAAAGAAAATTTTTATCAAAATAAGAGTTCACTTTAATCCTATGTTTAAATCCCATGAATATTGTAAAAATGAATAAGTAAATACTCAGTGAAGGAAAATTATACCGTTTTATATTATCTAGGATAGTAATGAGAAAATTCATAAAATCTATCGAAGTTGGAATTTTAGATAAATGACTAATTTATTCCTCATAGGAATTCATGTTTAGTTTTGAATTCAATAAAGTAGTAATTGAATTATTACCTTCGAGAAAGATAAATCAGGGAGAACCTTTCCAGATTCAAACCCTGAATCAGACTATGACTAAGACATAACTCCTTCGTCAGTTTCATGAATTGACGATGTGATCAATTCAGTAATCTACACTCAAATCACCCACCGAACTAACTTGAGACCTTTGATTTTGATTTGAGGATCAAGAATTCAAAATTCAAGGAATTCTGCTTGGGAATCCAGACCCGTGATCTAGAAGTCTTGGGATACGGAATTAAGATATACTCATTGTATTCAAAAGAAAATCAAAACTAAAAACTTGCAAAGAAACCCTATTTTCTTAAAGGACTGTCTTACACCAAAATGCTAGAGGGAGCATTTGGTATATGTGTTTTTCTAAGGAAAGTTCGATTGCCTGGTAGGGAGTGTTCAAAGGACAACTCACATGGCAAAGTCTACCTAGGTCTTGACCAGCCTTGGTATGGTTAAAATGGTGTGCTTCCGGTAGATGGACGAGGGCCGATGAAGCAGTCCCTGAGTGAAGTGCCAGGACACATAAGGAGGATCCTGGAGGGTTCTCATCAGGTGATGCACGGGCTTGTGGTGCCGAGGATACCCATGCGTATGTCGTGGAAGATATATATGTATGATGACGAGAAACTTATTGTAATCTGTTACTGGATCTCGTTGTTGACCTGCTAGTCTCAATGGAGAGTCCAGAGTGATACTGTTTTGTGAGAAACAAGGATTGAATGGAAATTTTGAGTTGTGACATCTATACGTAATTGTTTGTCAATGGATTGTTTTATAAATTAAAGTTTAATGAGGAGTGTGTGAGTATCTGTATTCTAAAGCAAAAGTTAAGAAAGGCTTTCAATTATGGGTGTGTGAGTACTTGTCTGGTTCTACTATTCCAGTGGTTGTGGGCAGTGGCTAATCCATGGGCCGGATGGGGTTAGGCTGGAATCAGTAGAGTTTTAATAATAAACTTAATTAATAGGAATATGTTTAGAACTCGAGTAGTTAATTAGAATCCTGAAGACTTCTCTAAAGAATAAATCAACAGCTGTGCCTGATTCAATTAGAAAAAAAGCGTTGATTCCTTCAAAGTTAAGTTTGTAATAGTTTCCCTTCTATCTGGTCTTATCTAAATTCAGTTAACCCTTTAGAGGTCTTCTACCCTTTCAAAGCTTTATTCTCCCACATATTGAAAAGATTCTATTCTGAAGATCCCAAATCTATCCTATACGAAAAGCAAGCTGAAATACCGGATCATATTTTCTGAGTCCAAAAGAGAGCTCCTCTTTCTCCACAGGAATTCCAACCTCCAAAAGACACTGTCTTTGTAATATGCCATCAACCTTTTGGTGTTGTGCCACATATTCCTCAAACTCATGGTGGTGAAAAAACCTGATTTTCTCAATTTGGGACATCTTTACATGGTAGTCATTATTATTATTATGATCCCATGCAAGAAGTTTTGCCTCTTCAACTCTGAGAGTAGCATAGATTTTGCAATCTTTTAAAAACAAAAGAATATTACCCAATCTCTGAAGGACAAGAAAAAATCTTTCAAAACTGCCTAAGAGCTAGACTAGGGATACTCTGCATGTACGTCATCCCAAATGGTGTAGTTTAATTTTTTTATCATGACCTCTTGCATCTTCTGATAAACTTTATGGTTTTAAGACACATGTAAAGACAATATAAATACTTCATTTACATCGAGAAGATACAAAATGAATAACTAAAATTTTTAATTACTTTTGTAGCTCCAAAGACATTTCATCAAGTGATAGCTCCTTTGAAATGACACGCAATAAGACAGAAACTAGTAGTGTTTGATCCTTCACTCCTTGAAGTGCTGCTTCATATCTTCTACAAGGTCTTCAATTGATGTGTCCACCTTCTTACCATTTTAGCCAAGCCACTAGATTCCGTTAACCCTTTAGAGGTCTTCTGCCCTTTCAAAGCTTTATTCTCCCACATATTGAAAAGATTCTATTCTGAAGATCCCAAATTTGTCTTGTACAAAAAGCAAGCTGAAATACAGCATCATACTTTCTGAGTCCATAAGAGAGCTCCCCTTTCTCCACAAGAATTCCAACCTCCAAAAGAGAGTGTCTTTGTAATATGCCATCAACCTTTTGGTGTCATGCCACATATTCCTCAAACTCATGGTGAAAAAACCTGATTTTCTCAATCTGGGACATCTTTACACGGTAGTCATTATTATTATTATGATCCCATGCAAGAAGTTTTTCCTCTTCAACTGTGAGAGCAGCATAGATTTTGCAATCTTTCAAAATTTAAACAAAAGAATATTACCCAATCTCTAAAGGACAAGAAAAAATCTTTCACATCAAAACTACCTAAGAGCTAGACTAGGGATACTCTGCACGTACGTCATCCCAAGTGGTGCACTTTAATTTTTTTATCATGACCTCTTGCATCTTCATATAAACTTTATGGTTGTAAGACATGTAAAGACAATATAAATACTTCATTTACATCAAGAAGATAAAAAATGAATAACTAAAATCTTTAATTACTTTTGTAGCTCCAAAGACATTTCATCAAGTGATAGCTCCTTCGAAATGACACGCAATAAGACATAAACTAGCAGTGTTTGATCCTTCACTCCTTGAAGTGCTCACCATGGATTAAGCTTCATATCTTCTGCAAGGTCTTCAATTGATGTGTCCACCTTCTTACCATGACTTTTAGAGCCAAGCCACTAGATTTGGTTAGCCCTTTAGAGGTCTTCTTCCCTTTCAAAGCTTTATTCTCCCACATTAAAAAGATTCTATTTTGAAGATCCCAAATCTGTCCTATATGAAAAGCAAACTGAAATACAGCATCATACTTTCTGAGTCCATAAGAGGGCTCCTCTTTCTCCACAAGAATTCCAACCTTGAAAAGACATGTCTTTGTAATATGCCATCAACCTTTTGGTGTCATGCCACATATTCCTCAAACTCATGGGGTGAAAAAACCTGATTTTCTCAATCTAGGAAATCTTTACACGGTAGTCATTATATTATTATTATGATCCCATGCAAGAAGTTTTGCCTCTTCAACTGTGAGAGCAGCAGAGATTTTGCAATCCTACAAAAACAAAAGAATATTACCCAATCTCTGAAGCACAAGAAAAAATCTTTCAAAACTGCCTAAGAGCTAGACTGGGGATACTCTGCACGTACGTCTCTGCACGTACGTCATTCCAAGTGGTGCAGTTTAATTTTTTTTCATGACCTCTTGCATCTTCATATAAACTTTATGGTTGTAAGACACATGTAAAGACAATATAAATACTTCCTTTACATCAAGAAGATAAAAAATGAATAACTAAAAACTTTAATTACTTTTGTAGCTCCAAAGAAGTTTCATCAAGTTATAGCTCCTTCAAAATGTCACAAAATAAGACAGAAACTAGCAGTGTTTCATCCTTCACTCCTTGAAGTGCTCGCATGGATTAAGCTTCATATCTTCTGCAAGGTCTTCAATTTATGTGTCCACCTTCTTACCATGACCTTTAGCCAAGCCACTAGATTCGGTTAACCCTTTAGAGGTCTTCTGCCCTTTCAAAGCTTTATTCTCCCACATATTGAAAAGATTCTATTCTGAAGATCCCAAATCTATCCTATACGAAAAGCAAACTAAAATATAGCATCATACTTTTTGAGTCCATATAAGAGAGCTCCTTCTCCACAAGAATTCCAACCTCCCGAAAAGACAGAGTCTTTGTAATATGCCATCAACCTTTTGGTGTCGTGCCACATATTCCTCAAACTCATGGTGAAAAAACCTGATTTTCTCAATCTAGGACATCGTTACATGGTAGTTATTATTATTATTATGATCCCATGCAAGAAGTTTTGCCTCTTCAACTGTGAGATCAGCATAGATTTTGCAATCTATAGTGCACTAAGGTATATTTGGATTTTCCGTTGATAGTTCCCTTCTAGCTTCAGGAGAGTGTGAACCCCCAATGACATAATAGTTATAATTCTGGCATTCTGCCATTTTAAACCTATTTTTATTAGGATAATATTTGGGGTCTCCTAAAACAATAAATGGAACCACCGGCATGGGGATTTACCTTCATTTTCTTCTTGAGATTATTGACATGTACTCTGTGAGGTTCTCTAATCTCCATTAATCTTCTACTAGATGGTGTATCAATAGAGGTTGTCGATGTATCTTTGCCATTGGCAAGTTTAAAATACTACCATTGAGCACAAGTTTCTATTGTTTAATTATCTCCCTTATTTTATTTTGTTGAGTTGGGAGTGCATCTCTGCCAAGCTCACCACCAAGAGTGATGATGTCAAGCTCCTTGTTGTCATCTGAAGATACAAAATCCTCCTTGCTTGACAAATTGATGTTTTTATGAGTTGTCCTCTCATCTCAAGAGCTTGTAGACATAGATGTCCTTTTAACTTCTCTTTGTTTCCCTCCTTTCCCATGAGAGTCAAGTGCAGAAGACCTTGGAGGCTCTTGAGGGGTGACCTCTAAGCTAGCAACATTAGAGGTTGCAGTAGCCGGAGCCAAGAAAGGTCCTAAGCTCACTAACAAATTGTCATTTTTTTCCAATGCACAAGTTAGTTGCACAGGACCAGAAAGACCCACTTGAAGATTATTTTGGCTCACTAGAAACTCTCTAATGTTGTTCGTATCATCAACAATAAAAGAAACATCATCTCTCTCTTCCCATGTATAATCCACCTTTAACACTTTGCCACAAGACTTTTTGACCTTTGATGAGAAGATTACCCTTGCCAGAGTGCCTAACAATGATGAAAAAAAAACCACCATCAATCCCAGATAGACTCCACTCCTATTGAAGATAAGCAAGAGTTTTAATTGATGTACCTGCTGAGAGTTGAGGTCTATCTTTTGGTGCATTTATAAAACCATGGGTTCTTCCTGGGATACATAATAAGTTGTTGTCTTTGTCCTAGCTCTCAGTGGAACAGACATAGGTTCATCCTCTCAGTGGAACAGACATAGGTTCATCCTCTTTCTGATTCTCTTCTTCATCTTCATCAACAGAGGGTGGTGAGATGAAGCTATAAATCTCTTTTGGGGGTGAAGGCTTCAGTCTCGTTGAGTCCCCCGAAGGAGAGCAAAAGTGGCAATGGTCCCAAAACTTGGTCAAGTTTGAGTTTGTACTTCTTTCTCTGCAATAGAATCCAACATTATGTTGGTATGCTTGATATCTGCAACGCCATCTCTCTTCTCATGTTGTTTTGAAGCCTTCACTTGTTGGAAGAGGGATCTTTTCCCAGGTAAAGTAGTAGCTTGGGCTTCCTTTGTAGTTTTTTTAGAATGTTCCTTTCTTTCCCTTATTGTAGCTTGTATTTGAGAGGTGAATCAAATTTTGGAGCCTCAATGTGGGTCTCTTAGAGGACTTCTTCATCTTGTCACCCCTACTTTATAGATAAAAAGAAATAGATTTAGCAAAAAAATTATTAGTTCGTTCAATCAATCAAATTTAAAAAAAATCAATAAGGTGGAGCTAACCATTAAAGTGAGCAACAACAAGGCTATCACAAGTAGATCAAAAACAAAAATATGTAGGAAATAGAGCAAAACAAGCTTCTATAAGATAAGAAAAGGAAATCAGAAGACATTAAGAGTAAAATAAAAATTATTCTACTTCTATATGATAAAAAAAAGAATTTAAGAATGAATTAAGAAATAAACTATTTTTTTGTAGAAAAAAGACAATAAGCAGGAGAACACTAAAAGAGAACTTACATTGTTGTAAAGTGGTATGGAAAACCAAAGGGAGAGATGAACTTGTGGGCCTAGATTTTGATGCAGCACGTTGATATGGTTGCCAGATCATTGAGGGTAGAGGAGAAGCAATAAGAATAATTATCAAGATACACGGTTCTTTTAGGAGAAGATTAAGTGTAGATTGTTCTCAACATTCAGTTTACATGCAAACTCGATGCACATAAACTGAAGGAGAAGGAATAAGAATAATTATCGAGATACACGGTCCTTTTAGGAGAAGAAGATTAAGTGTAGATTGTTCTCAACGTTCAGTTTATGTACAAACTCGATGCACTCCATCGAGTTCATGGGGAATTGGATGCATTAGAACAAAATCAAATAAAAGAAAAACTAAAAAAGTTTGAATGGAGAAGAAGATCTCACCTTAGATGAAAGTCGCTGTGAGGTGAAAAAAAGAAGAAAGAACCTGCCTCTATAGCTCTTCCACCTCCCAAACTTGGAAAAACTACCACGAACGCGGCACCACCAGCCACCGGCTGGAACACTCTCTCAACATTTGCCACCCACCCACACCATAAGACAGCTCAGAACCATGAAGGACAGATGATCATTCAACAAAAAACATATACAACATCAACCATGTACAAACTCAGCAAATACACCAAAGACCAGGACTCTGGCCAGGATTTACTGCCAAGGGAATACACCCTTGCGTCTGACGACCAAGCCTCTGTCTCCCGATCTCTGTAATCACCAGAAGGCGCCCACACCAGCTAACCTTCACTCAGCAACTCCCACTCTCTGTATGTCGTGACCAGCAGCTTCACCAACCACCAGAGCCTCGCACAATCCTCAGCACCACGAACCACTGCTCATCGCAGCATCCTCAGATATCTAGCCCAAGCCACATCACAATCCCTTCCAAACAGCAGCCCTCTCTTGCTGTTTCAATCACCAGCCCCCATACTATCACCATCACCCAAGAGACTTGCAGCCTCTTTCTCTTGCTCACCCAGCTGTACTCCAGCCCTTTAGCTGTTCACCTTGCCACCAGCAACTCCTAGGCGGTCCCCTTCTCATGCATACGACTGTGCCTTCACTTAACCTGCTGCTGCGCTGCTCTTCTTTACACGGAGGCCCCACCACCTCTTCAGCTCAACGCAGCGACCATAGTCCCCACGTTTTTCCTTACAAGCTGCGCCCAGCCTTCCCTTGCACTTTTTTGCCAGCTGCTCCCACACACACAGCCTAGAGTCTCTGTAGCTTCACACAGTCGTGAGCTCTCCACCTGCAGCGCCTCACGCATCCACAACTACGAGGCCCCCAACTCTTTACACACACAAGGCAAACACTCGCCTCTCCCTAGGCGTCGTTACTAGTCGTCTCAGCCGGTTTCACAACACGGCGGCCTTCTGGCTCACACGCGCCAGCTCTCCTTCTTATGCCTGCAGCACTCCCCTCGTCGGCGTCCGCCAGTCCTCCTGTCGGCCTTCACACACACAAGGCGGCTTCCACAGAGCCTCTCAAGCTTTTTTTCTCTCTCTCTGCCCAGCTCTGCTCATCTACAATAGGCCTCCCCCTTCCTTTTTCCAGAGCGCCCGTCAGCTCTCCACTACCTTCTCGAAGCAAGCTGGCCGCCACCTTGCTATTCCATGTGGCCTTTTACAAATTGGCCATGTGGATTATTATTTTATTTTATTTTTAAAAAGCCTCCAACCACATAATTATGGCCACACTAATGTCTCCTTCTCCTTTCTTTTCCAGGAAATACGGTGCCCACACAGCTTCCAAATAAATGCGAGAGGTACCCACAACCCCATGATCAGCATCATCATCATACTAAATCCGTCACTTTTCAGTCTCGATGCTCTGCTTTTAGCAACCACCGGCACACCATACTGATGCAATAAAACTCCAGATCTCCAGCATTTTCTCCAGAAAACAAAACACGTGCATATTCCAGCTTTCAACCAAATCACTCGGCCTGTACACTTGCCAGGGCATTCAGGGCAAAATTTATTCACACGCCACACGCACCACACCTTTCAGATTTTAGCCTGACAGTCGCCTTCTCTTTTGTCCACCATATTTGTGTCAACAAATTTCAATAGTCACAATGTTGTATAGAAAACGTAGAGAAGCGACGTAGCATGAAATCAAGCAAAGATATTGCCCGCTGTGTAGAAAGAGGGATAGCAAGAAGATATATGCAAAAGCGATAAAGTTCCCAAGGAGAAAGCGATGGTTTTTTTGGGCTTAAGTGCTTTTAGGGCAATTTTACTACTTAAAAAAAGAGACTTTTGAATTAATATATCATGCTCACTATTTATGGCATGCTTATGTAAGTAAAATTGATGCACCGCATCAGCTTCTCCACATAAACTCGATGTCGTGTATCGAGTTTGTGATAAACTCATTGCATAACATGGAGTTTTCATGGAGAAGCTGATGTAGTGCATCAACTTTATGTAAGAAACCATGCTTTTTTTAGCCTAAAACAATAATTGTCTCACACAGCCACTATGCATGCTTTTTTGGGCTCGCGATCACTATATGAGTACTAATTACACTATTGGCGGATAGGTGGAAAAAACCAATGAGGTTTTACTATAATAGTCCACCCCTCGGACCCCCTAATAAGGGGGTGTGCACCCCCCCGTTCACCCCCTGGCTATGCACCCTATCGGGTGCCTATAAGTTGTTGGTCTAACTGCGTGAGGTGACAGTGCCTCCAAATATAACTCTTCTATTGTTAGGTTTAGAAATAACTTGCCGCACATACATGTAACCTAACTAACATTGTGCTAGCTTAATCAAAAACCGTCTCATATGAATTCCCTAAAAAATAAGGAGTCCTCGCATTGCATCAACGTCTCCACACAAACTTGATGTTGTGCATCAACTCAATGCATAACATCAAGTTTTTGACAAAAAGTTTATATAACTTTGCATAATGGTTTTTAAAGTTGATGCACTATATCAACTTTTGATGTTGTGCATCAACTCGATGCATAACATCAAGTTTGTGTGAAAAAGTTGATATACAGTGCATCAACTTTGTTGTTCATGCAATGCACCAACTTTGCATACACAAAAAAGTTTTCAAAAGTGGATGCATGTCATCAAATTTTCCACACCAACTACATGTTGTGTATCAACTCAATGGATAGCATCAAGTCTATGTGCAAAAGTTGATGCAATGCATCCACTTTTTAAAACTTTGTTTGTGTATGCAAAATTGATGCATTGCATCAACTTTGCCACACAAACTAGATGTAATGCATCACGTTAATGCACAAAATCAAGTTTGTGTGGCAAAGTTGATAGAATGCAACATCTTTGTACACACAAATAAAATTTCTTAAAGTTGATACACACTACATCAACTTTGTTATATAAACTTGATGTTTTGTATCAACTCAATACAAAACATCAAGTTTGCATGAAAAAATTGATACAATGCATCAACTTTGCATACATTGTTTTCTTAACAAAGTTGATGAAATGCATTAACTTTGCATTAATAAACAAAACTTCTTAAAATTAATGCATTGCATCAACTTTGCCAAGTCACCTTACTGCTATGCATCTTCTTAAAGTTTATACTTTTTGCATCAAGTTTGCGAAGCCACCTTGATGTTGTGCATCAACTTGATATAAAACATCAATTGTTTATATAAAAACATCAACAGTTGATACAAAACATCAACTGTTTATATAAAAACTTGATACAATACATCAACTGATGCAATGCATTAACTTTTATACATAAATATTTGTTTTAAAGTTAATACATTGCATCAACTTTGCATACACAAACAGAGTCAACTTGATGTTGTGTGTATCAACTCAATGCACAGCATCAAGATTCTATACCAAAGTTGATGCAATGTATCAACTTTATGTACACAAACAATTTTTAAAAATTGTGTGATACTCTCCTGATATATAAAAAACACTAAAACTGTGTCCATTCTTTGTGTGAACTTTCTTTTAATAAAAATACTTTAGAAACTTTATTTATCTTTTAAGATTTATTTCAAACTAGTTGTTGTTATTAAAATGTTATTCGGTAGATATAAGTATATTCTATAATAGTTTTTCTAACATCTAAGTTAAAACATCCTATAGGTTCAAACAAATATTAATAATGTTATATTACCATAAATAAAGCTTTTAAGTAATAAGAAAAAAAAGAAATCTTTATATGGAATCTTTCTAAGGATCAAGATTTTGTGTACCTTGCCATGGTTGAACTTGAAAGTGTGATTTGCTCTCCTTGTTGCTTTGCTTCTTGTGTGCCCAAATAGTGCTCTCTCTTTTTCTTTATATATCTCTCTCTCACAATGTGAGGTGACCAAATAAGCCTCTCAACTTCTTATGTAGCCTCATAGTTACAAAAATAGTAGTTATTTAGTGTTTTCATTCTAGGGTTTCTTAATCAAGTCCCACCTTAATTATGTATTAAGCTTAATGACTTTCTATATGATGGCCACATGGGCTATTAGGTTCTCGTTTCTCATTTGATAGCCAGGGAGAAAAACACGAGGAGAGACATTCCGTTGGTTATTTCCCTTACACAAGAAAAACACGAGGAGAGACATTCTGTTGGTTATTTCCCTTACACAAGTGGTCATCCCCTATCACCACATCACATTCAAAGGGTCTCTCATTCTCATCCTATTCCTTGTCTCCTACGGTTAAAAAACTGAAAATAGAGATAGAGAAGTGGACACTCCAAGCCATAGGCAATTACCACGCTTATCTTTTACATCATATGAAGCTATGAGCACAATAAAGAGTCCTTACTTTGCTTCTCCAAGTAAAGCCTCCACACCACAACAAGCAACAAATGATGATAATGATGAACATGATGCCTTGGATACCATTGAGTAGTGGACATCATCTCCAATGTATGGAGGTAAGACCTACAATGGGTTGAAGAGTGAAAAGCATTCTTATGTGCAAATAGACAATTAAGGGACTAGCAAAGTTTGGGTTGCAAAAGTTAAAGGTATTACGAACATGCTATTTTGACATGAGAAATGGAGAGCAAGATGTACTTAGTTATTCCAATTTAGGCCCCATAGCCTCCAAAAATACAAAAAGGGTGCTTTTCTTGCTACACGACACTCTCTTATCTTCAAAAATAGAGTGCCCATAACCTTGGTGCAAGCTTAACAGCTGAGAATTTTTCAACACTTTTATGTCAATGTTTTTCAATTTTCACAAAGTACATAGTCTCCAAGTTCAAATGATATAGCTTTACGTTTACGATTTTCTTGCTTAAAATACTTTTCTTGAGTATGAGCAATGGAATGTTTTATGTCATTTAGAATGGTCGTAAAATCAATAGTGAATTTATCAATAGCTTTGATTTTGTGAGAAAGTCTAGTTGTGTCGAAATAGGCAAAAGTTTTCCATATACAGTTTTGAAAGGTGCTCGACCAGTAGCTGAATGAGGAGTATTATCGTAAGAAAATTAGAGAAGATGAATGTACTTATCCCATGAGTTAGGTTGTTGGGCAACATAGGCTCTGAGTGGATCTAAGATAGTGTTGTTAGTAACCTCAGTTTGTCCATTTGTTTTCGAATGGAAAGCTGTTGAGAAATCTACTTTAGTGCTTAAGTTGGAGAATAATGTGATCCAAAAATTACTACAAAATCTTGAATCTCTGTGAGAGAAACAATGACTTTGGGTAAACCGTGATGTACAAATATTTATTTGATAAACATATTTGCGGCTTGTTGAGAAGTCAAAGTTTTCTTACAAAGTAAGAAGTATGATTGCTTACTCAAATGGTCAATTATTGTCCAAACTTATATCATTATTGCTCGATGTAGTCGGCAAACTTGTGATGAAGTCCATGAATATTTGTTCCCAAGTATCATTAGGAATTGGTAGGGGGGGTAAGGAGTCCTTGGGTTTTACATTTGTAGCTTTTAATCTTCTAACAAAAATAAAACATTCAGCCACAAATTTTGCTCTATCTTGTTTGAGATGAGGCCAAAAGAATTCCCTAGATACTAGTTGTAGGGTAGCTGAAACATCTCGATGACCCATATATGGTGGTTGAGGCATTTCTTCCAGTATGATTTTTCTAAAAGGTTGTGTAATACACAATCTTTTTTGGAAGAAAAGATAACCACCATGGCATGAATAATCACCAATAGGGTTCCAATTGTTGTCTCTAAGCTTAGTCCAAATTTCAGAAAACTTTGGGTCTGTATCATATGATTCTCTCATAGGGCTTAATGCTTGACTTTGAATAATAGAAATGTTGTGAATAATAGGATGTCTACTTAAAGCATAGGCCACAACATTTCTTTGCCTGGTTGACATTGAATCATGGGTTGGAAACCTTGGATAAATGATACCCATTTGGTATGTTGATCAGAGATCAATGGTTGATTTCACAAATTAAAAATGCTTTGTTGGTCTATCTTAATTAAGAATTTAGATCCCATTAAATAATGTTTCTAAAGTCTTAAAACATGAAAAACTATAGCTAACACTACAAGGGATCGGGCTCATACCTGTGCTCCTACCTCAGAAAATGACTTGTGGAAAAAAAGTAGCGGGCCCATGTATCAGCACGTGTATCATCGTGGCCAGAGACATGCGTGTAAAAGTGCGTGTATAGATGCAGTCAGACACGCTGATACGAGGGCTTATACATGCATTTTGTTAGTTTAGCTGCGCTTATACACATGCATTTCACAGAGTATCCACATATATACACGTGACTTTGACATCCTCTGCTCGTTTCTTTGCCTCCTTATACTCGCGTTTGTGCGCAGTGGTAGGTTTCTTGGCAAGATAGCCACCGCAGCTACATTTAGCCCATCATCGTACACGAATTTCCTAAGGTGAGATCTTTTATTACTTAAGATCTCCCTTATTCACGTCCTTCCTCATACATCCGTGAATGTCGCATGTGGGGGATTGAGGTACCGACTATGTACTGCATCTATCACCTCCCCAACTAATCGGCTATTTTGATCTTTAAATTTAATAAAACAATTTCTGTACAAGTTTGAAACTACCCCACGCATGTACTCCATTACCTCTTTCCCCCTCGCATCCATCACTACCTTGTCCCTATCCATCACATCATAGTAGATCACTCCCTCCACCTTTCTCACCTCCTCCTCATCCTCACTATCTCCTCTAACTCTTCTCCCTCTATCTCCTCTCTCACCGCGTGCCCTACTACCTCCACACCAAAGCACCCGCCGCATCCTCCACTCCCACTCTTCCTCTACTGCGACGTTTGCTCTCCTCTGTAGTACTGCGGGTGGAGTCATGACTGGGGGATTGTGTACGTGACTGTGTACGTGACTGTGGCTATGAGGGAGTATGTGATGGTGGCTGAGCCCTGACGTGACGGTGCCTGCTGGGAGGGTGTGCGTGAGTGTGTCTGGGACGGGGTATGTCTCCTCGGTGGGCGTGGAAGAGGAGAAGCTGCATGCCATCTCGTCGGACTCACAGGCATAGACGGTAGTGGAGTGACATGGATACCTGGGGGCGGGGTGACCATACGAGGGAATCCAAGAGGGGGATAGGCATACATGTACTCTGTAAGCTCAACTGGACCAGGATGGCACCCAAAATGATTTAGTATCTCTATCATCCAAGTGCCATATGCAAATGGATCGGATGAAGAACCTGGATCCATGAAGAATCTGCAAAAATAAAAGTATATACATGAAGGATACATTAAGGGGATGGCGATAAGAGCTACTATGAGAGGCGATAAAGGGGATGGTGATGTCGAGAAACACTCTATGTATCAAAGCATAGTCGCCATGAAGGGAATCACTCTATGTATCAAAGCACAAAGATAAATATTGAAAGCACAAACTTTATGCAGCATCTTGGTCAAGGTTGTTCCTATACATGCTTGATGATCCCCATGATGACAACATGCAAGCTAGCACATGATTTTGTGAAGGCAAGCCATATGCAGATGGGATCATCTCTCTCTTGAGCTCGATCGACAAGCAAGACACGCAAGCATGGGTGAACTTTAAGGACAAACACAGTCGCATGTAAAAACCCATCCAAAACGCGTGTATCTGCACATGAACAATCTGTGCAAATAGGGTACATGTAGACATACACGCACTCGTACACGCGACCTATGCAAAAATGTTTTCGAAAACAACCGACCACACCGACAAATCTTTCTTATAAAGAAAGCCCAGACTGTCACTATCGTTCACAAAAATACTGAAGAAGGCACGACCAGAGAAGGACGGAGACAATCGCATAAGGAAAAGAGACAATCGCATAAACAAATGGAAGGAAAGAGACAGGACAAAGGACAAACTAACTCACCTCTAATAAAGTGAGTCTTCTTTTTGGCTAGTTTCCTTCACCCATGTGTGCTCCTTGCACCCATGTCTGCTCCTTGCACTTGGCTTTAGTTCTCTGTTGGAAGAGGGAAGATTTAGCGTGGCAACGAAGGAGAGGAAATATGGAGTTTGAAAATGGTTTTTTGGAGAAGGCAGCGGGTTATGTGTTAGGTATAGACATGTGGTCGCGTGTAGGAGTGCGTGTATATTCGCATGTATAAATAAAAAGTCGTGTTCATACACGTGATTTTAAATATCTAGATGCGCCGTTACACGTGATTTAAAACAGTGAGACGTGCTATTACACGCGATCAACACTGGATATAGAGACTTTTTATACTTTCATTAAGAACTGATTATGATTATGTGTTTGCTCTTTTGTACATAGGATGTTATCAACCTCCTCGAGCAGTTCTGGGTGAGGATGAGACAATGCGTCGTGATCGCGATGTGTTGTTGGGACAAAGGATCAAGTGTATGTGTAATCAATGTCAAGGATGCATTGTACGAGCACGTCGAATTACCTTGAATCACATCTCCATGTATGGAGAATGGAATCAAACAGGTTTAGAGGTGAGTACATGTAAATTGATAGTATTTAAATGACTCATGGTGTCCAAATTAATGGAGTTGTAATATATATACTCTAATTAAAGCAGGATGCAGTACCACACCCTAACATGGTGTCCAAATTAATGGAGTTGTAATATATATACTCTAATTGAAGCAGGATGCAGTACCACACCCTAACATGGTGCCCTGTCCTACGCGCAGCGAGAGCACGCAAAGCGTGGACGAGATGATTCTCGAGCTTCAAGATCTATTGTCAGAGATGAGTGGGAAAGGGATGACAATAGCCCTGCATCCCACGAAGTTGTGGAAGAGGAAGTGTTTGATGATATGGTGTGGTATCTTTTTAGGAATGATCCCAAAGGTATGGATGACGATGATATGGAACAAGAGCATCTTTACAAGGCTTCATCGACACTAGTTTTTGAAGGGTACACATTCTCTATTTTACGTGCTTCACTTGAACTACTCAATATACAAACAGTTTATGGATGGAGCAATGCAAGTCTTGACGCATTATTGAAGTAAGCATTCTAACTTGCAAATTTGAATTAGTGGTTAAGGGTTTAGGGTTTAGGGTTTAGGGCTAATTGATGATATTGGATGAAGGCTATTATCAAGGGGAATAGACTACCCACCTCAAGAGACATAGCAAGGCGCTATGCGACATCTCTTGGAGGATTGGATTATGATCGCATACATGCATGCATCAATGATTGCATTCTCTTTCGTGGGACGCATAAGGAGGCTCGACATTGTCCCACTTGTGGTGGTGAAGCAAGGTATAGAACAGATGTGAAGAGTTTTGATGTACCTCGTAAAGTCTTGCGGTGGCGACACTTTCCTATAATTCCTCGCATCAAACACATGTTCAAGTGCAAATCCATAGCAGAGCTCATGTCATGGCATTCCTCACATCGATCAGATGATGGCATGTGGAGAATTCCCACAGACACTCCTGCTTCGAAGCATATTGAAGGTGAGTGGCCCAGCTTTAAAACAGAGCCCAAAAACTTGAGACTTGGCCTAGGTATGGATGGAGTGAATCCATTTGGTTTCAAAAGCACCGCATACAGTGTGTGGCCAGTTGTGTTGTTGGTGAATTACAACCTTCCACCATCAATGGCGATCAAGAAGGGACATCTTATGTTATCCCTTCTAATTCCAGGGAAACATAAAGTCAAGCATATGGATGTTTATCTCAAACCGTTGATTGATGAGTTGGAGGAACTATTGTAAGATCCCTGTTCCCACCGAGCAACAGATTCGGGATACTAGCAGCGGAAGTAGCACTTCTCGCGCGGGACAGGGGTCCCACATTCGGGGCCTCACCCACGGATATCCGGATAGGAGACTAATCCGTCGGTTGTTCCAAAACCGAACCCGGAAAAACTTCCTTTACCGGAAAGCACGGGCGATTCCACCAGGATAACTTTTTACTCTAACATAGTCAAGATCATTTCTGATCGAGTTGATCCAATTACATCTATAAGATACTTGGTCAGATCAAGGGAGAAACTTGCACTTGGATCATTGGGATCAACGCTTTTCTCCCCATTCAAGAGGCACAGCCGTTGATTCCTATCCATAGAACAGTTACTGTCCGGGATTTATTTTATCTATCGTAAAAATAAAAGTTTGAGTCTCGATTTACGGATCCATCAGTCCAGCCTAACCCCATCCAGTCCCATGGTTAGCCAACCGCCCAACCACTATAGTGATGGGATCCAATTAAGAATTTGGTTAGGTTTTGTCCCGGGTACCAAGGAAAAGAATTCCAAGGCCCCCTAGCCGGATGTTCATGCAAAATAAAACTAGTCACACCACTCACACACCCAATATGAAATTGTCTTTTCACAGATTCAACCAGTTTAAAACAATCCTTTAATAAAACCATAGTATCACTGATCACCATCTTCCAATTTATCCAGTTGATTCTTAATTTCCCATCATTCCTTCATCAGAGTATCTATGGCATCATTGGCAACTAGAACGCTCAGGGGCCGTTTCGATAGTTCCTAGCTCTTAATACTCGGCAATATAATCACTTATCAAGATGGACTCTTGTTGAAGATCAGCAAGATCAACCAGCAGATCCATATAAAGAGCCATGGACTCATCCATTGAAGACCAGCAAGGTCAATCAACCAGATCCATGCCCGATTTCAGAAAACAACTCCTACTCTTGTTCCAATATCTTCCTCGACGCACGCGTGGGTATCCTAGGCGACCCAGAGCCCAAGCACCGTATGGTCAGCACCCTCTAGGATCCTTCGCAGGTGACCTAGCACTTCACTCATAGGCCGCTTCCTTGGCCCCTCATCCACCGTACCGGAAGCTCACCATTTTAATCACACCGAGGCTGGTCAAGACCTCGGCCGACCTTGCTACGCGAGACGTCCTTCATTGACTCTCCGTCAGCAGTTGCAACTTTATCATCACGACATTAATCACAAGACGGCCAAAATGCTCCCCCCAGCATTCTTGACATAAAACAATCATTTACAAACAGCATTTACAAACAGTTTACAAATACAGTTTCTATATTAACTCTCATTTTTCCACATTATCCCTCATCAATCTACATTACTTATTCCATATTCCATTTATATGTATTCTCATCCCATCACATCATTTTTCATGTCATCATTTCAGATTCTTCACATCACATATCATATATTCATATCCATACATCCATATCTACATTCATACATCTATTTTCACATCCATATCTACATGTATACATCTACATCTACATGCATACATCCACATCTCCATTCACATCTACATCTATACATCTACTTCTACATGCATCCATCCACCTCCACATCCACATCTACATCTATACATCTACATCTACATGCATACATCCACCTCCACATCCACATCTACATCTATACATCTACATCTACATGCATACATCCACATCTCCATTCACATCTACATCTATACATCTACTTCTATATGCATCCATCCACCTCCACATCCACATCTACATCTATACATTTACATCTACATCTACATGCATACATCCACATCTCCATTCACATCTACATCTATACATCTACTTCTACATGCATCCATCCACCTCCACCTCCACATCCACATCTACATCTATACATCTACATCTACATGCATACATCCACATCTCCATTCACATCTACATCTATACATCTACTTCTACATGCATCCATCCACATCTCCATTCACATCTACATCTATACATCTACATCTACATGCATCCATCCACATCTCCATTTACATCCTCATCTATACATCTACTTCTACATGCATACATCCACATCTCCATGCATAATAAAATTCTTTTAATTAATCTAGGATTATAATTCCTAGAATATGGTAGGAAGTCCTCTTTTTATGCTTTGAATGAATTATTTTATGCGTAATTTCTATAAAAATTTTGCCATAGCTCCGCTACTATGACTGATAAATCTCAATTTTTTCTAAGGGATAAGGCTTATCATTAAGGAAATAATTAGAATGGTCTCTAATTGGATCATCAATCCATAATGGATTGAATCATCGATATACATAAACTAAAAGTATAGAAAAAAAGCCATTAATTTGGCCTCAAGCATAGCTTAATCTTGGATTAAGAAAAAGCCTTATGAAAAGCTTTATTTGGATTGAAAAGGGTCATGAGTATGACCATTTCTTAAGTGAGAGAGAGAAAGACCATTAGAATTAAATATAAGTAGAATTTTATGTAATTCTTTACTATCATTAATTAATTAACTTCAATAGCATTTCAAAAACCATATCAATTAAGCTTCTCAAGCTTGAGAGGGGTTGAGAAGAGAGAATCATTGAGAAATTATAGAAAAGATCAAAATTCACTATACTTATCTTATAATTTGCTTGATTCTTTGATCACGGTAGAGGCCCCCAACCAATCAATTGGTTTAGTATGTTGATGGAGCCACCAATGGGGATTGAAGAAAGAGAGAAGTATCAAAAACTAGTGAATTATTAAAGAATTCACAGTTCTTGTCTTAGGTAGAGTAGAGTAACAATGCATAAGACACTATATCTTTTTCAACAAGGGAAGGCTTCTATTTATAGGGAAAATTGAGCTCCTAACCAAACAAACTGATTCTAGAATTTTCCAAGTTAGTTTGGTTGAATTTGGACTAGATTTGGACCTCGTTTGGTTACTTTTTGATTCGATTTGGTTCCATTTTGATTTGGTTTGGTTCAAGAGATATGAGAGATAAAAATATCACATTATTTTTGAGTTTAAAACTCATTCAAGCATGTGAAATATGCACCTCCTTTAAAGAACTCCCCTTCCTTACATATGTGTCAAAATTCTATTGCTCGTAGTTTTTTTACTAATAAACCTTGTACATTTTCAACTCTTCATCTTATGTGAAATATGCACCTTCTTTAAAGAACTCTCCTTCCTTACATATGTGTCAAAATTTTATTGCTCATAGTTTTTTACTAATAAACCTTGTACATTTTCAACTCTTCATCTTATGTGAAATATGCACCTTCTTTAAAGAACTCTCCTTCCTTACATATGTGTCAAAATTTTATTGCTCATAGTTTTTTACTAATAAACCTTGTACATTTTCAACTCTTCACCTTATGTGAGCATTTACTCATTTTTGGGTATCTTCTTTTACAAATTGGATTTATCTCCTCCCTACACATGGATTGATGCTATTGGCCCATAGGAACCTTAATTGGACCATAATCCAAATTTTTTTGAAAATCTAGACCCTTAGACTAAGGTTCTTTATACCTATTTCCAATTAATTCCAATTGCACATTGGAAAATTCTTTTTGAATTTCTGATTCAGGGGAACTTATTTTAATAAGATGAGTTATTTTTCTATCCAAAAATATTCATAATCTAAATATTCTCTCTCTAGAATAATTTTCTCTCTCTAAGCTAAAACAGTTAGAAACAAGGTCTTTATATTTCTGAAGAGGGATTGATTACACGGGAAGATACTAGACATCAAAAAGGGGTTGGGGGAGGAATGTTACATTCTACCCCACTTAAAAAATGCAAGATGTCGTCATCTCGCAAACTGGGATAATTTCGCAAGATGCACGAATATGAGACTTAGAGAAAAATTTTAATCAAGATTAACCACCAAGAAAAGTCTTAAAGAAAGCAAGATAAGAACAAGATTTAAACTTTATTCATTCTCGGAAACTCTTTACACTTCCATAAGCCCGTCCATCATATGGTCACAAAAGCAGCACTCACAAGCTGCACAAGTATAGGGTAACTCATCTATGGGAATGATTCTGCTGGTTATTGCCGCACCTATCTCAGTGGTATGAGGTGATCTAACAAAAGGACCTCTGAGAGGCAAGCTAAAAGGACCTCTGAGAGGCAAGCTAAAAACGGGATAAAGGCATATCTTCTCATGAGGTGATCTAACAAAAGGACCTCTGAGAGGCAAGCTAAAAACGGGATAAAGGCATATCTTCTCATGAGGAAGAAAACACGCCAGTAAGAAGACCCGCTCAGAAAACCCAAGATGCCTTGATCTCATGACGCAGTAGTATCGGGGACCCAAACCCAAAGCTTCAATAACCATGGCCAAGCGGACATTGTTACGAAAGTGCTGCTGACCCCAGGGTGTTACCCTAGTTATGTTTTGATAGGTTCGCCATTTGGTCTAAGCTACAGAAGTTCCTAGGTGAGGAAAAAGTGAGCGCTCATACTGTCCTATAAAGTCTTTCTTCACAGACTCTCTTGCGTCTTGAAGGTGAGAAATCATCAGGGATAAAACTAATTCCTGTTGCCAAGCCATGAAGGAGATTAAGAAGAAAGGAGATTGATGGGAGTAAGATTACTGCGAGCGACAAGTAAAAGTTATGACTTATATAAAGGAAGGAGCTAGCGTAACCTAGAAGCCAACGGTAACTTGCCACTGAAGTTTTACCGTCTTTCCATGATTTGTGTTTGACACATTTTTCTATAGAAGGCATTAAGAATTTTGAGATGAGGAGATAAAAGAAGCTTGTAGGCTAAGTCACCTACTTTCATTGAATTCAGATATAAGGGTCACAATATCTGGGGGATAACTTCTTATACTCCCCAAGAGATAAAGAACTTCTTGTGGGCCATACTCGAATGAAAACCAAAACCTTGGTATCCAAAACACCGATTCTCACTTCTAAACTCATTGTTCTAAATCTTTAAAACAGGTGGGACTCCTGAGAAGTATTCTAGGGAAAGGGTCTTCCTTTTTTTAAACAGAAACTTTCTTTTATTTTAGAGAGGGAATAATTATAAGATCAGAAGGGAGATTCTTACTCCTGTATACCTCGAAGGCTAGGGAGGAATCTTATATTCTACCCCACTTAAAAAGTGCGAGATGTCCTCATCTCGCAAGGTAGAGGACAGCTCTTTTTCTTAAGATCCAATTTTATTCTGGGGTTCCTTATATTCTGGTCATCCCAACAGAACACCGGGGTAAATATCCCTTATATAGAACTCATCATTAAATAACAATTCATTCAGATCATATCATTCATATCTTTAACATGATAATGGTCCATTAGACCGAAAAGTTTCCTTCGGAACATTCCTCCATGGAAATCTCAGTCAAGCAAGTTCTCAATTTGACATCCCTTAACTTGATCTACCGGTCAAGTATTAACAGTAGCAATTTGACAGCACAACCCACTAATCTCATAGTGATTTGCTGAATTCGTTATCATCATTCTAGTTATGAATATCATGTCCCATTCCCCCTCATTGTGGTTTCATTATATTTCAACTAATTTTTAAAAATCAACATTTTTCAATCAACATTTTCAATCAAAATCCAAATCAATTCATCAATTCTCGAACAGAATTAAAAATCATATCAATCACATTCGAAATCATCATCTGGATAGCATTAACGCTTATAATTTCAAGTCTTAGATTTACTCGTATATACTGTCAGTAAAGAGCTGCAGTATACTCTCGGTATATACGGGTAGTCACGGCCCTTGGAATTATAAGGTAAATACTATCATGTCTAGGCCTCAAGCAAGTCAGGGATTCTATATAATTGCGGCACTTCCATTTGAAGACCCAATTACCAATTTACGAATTTCAGTTTGAATATCAAATTGTATGAATTATATCACACAATTATAACCTTTTCTGTGTTTCTTGATAAATTTTTGACATATTTGTCTTCTCAGTTGATCTTTATTAACCAAATGCTCTGATACCAACTGTAAGATCCCTGTTCCCACCGAGCAACAGATTCGGGATACTAGCAGCGGAAGTAGCACTTCTCGCATGGGACAGGGGTCCCACATTCGGGGCCTCACCCACGGATATCCGGATAAGAGACTAATCCGTCGGTTGTTCCAAAACCGAACCCGAAAAAACTTCCTTTACCGGAAAGCACGGGCGATTCCACCAGGATAACTTTTTACTCTAACGTAGTCAAGATCATTTTTGATCGAGTTGATCCAATTACATCTATAAGATACTTGGTCAGATCAAGGGAGAGACTTGCACTTGGATCATTGGGATCAACGCTTTTTTTCCCATTCAAGAGGCACAGCCGTTGATTCCTATCCATAGAACAGTTGCTGTCTGGGATTTATTTTATCTATCGTAAAAACAAAAGTTTGAGTCTCGATTTACGGATCCATCAGTCTAGCCTAACCCCATCCAGTCCCATGGGTTAGCCAACCGCCCAACCACTGTAGTGATGGGATCCAATTAAGAATTTGGTTAGGTTTTGTCCCGGGTACCAAGGAAAAGAGTTCCAAGGCCCCCTAGCCAGATGTTCATGCAAAATAAAACTAGTCACACCACTCACACACCCAATATGAAATTGCCTTTTCACAGATTCAATCGGTTTAAAACAAAACCATAGTATCACTGATCACCATCTTCCAATTTATCCAGTTGATTCTTAATTTCCCATCATTTCTTCATCAGAGTATCTATGGCATCATTGGCAACTAGAACGCTCAGGGGCCGTTTCGATAGTTCCTAGCCCTTAATACTCGGCAATATAATCACTTATCAAGATGGACTCTCGTTGAAGATCAGCAAGATCAACCAACAGATCCATATAAAGAGCCATGGACTCATCCATTGAAGACCAGCAAGGTCAATCAACCAGATCCATGCCCGATTTCAGAAAACAACTCCTACTCTTGTTCCAATATCTTCCTCGACGCACGCGTGGGTATCCTAGGCGACCCAGAGCCCGAGCACCGTATGGTCAGCACCCTCTAGGATCCTTCGCAGGTGACCTAGCGCTTCACTCATAGGCCGCTTCCTTGGCCCCTCATCCACCGTACCGGAAGCTCACCATTTTAATCACACCGAGGCTGGTCAAGACCTCGGCCGACCTTGCTACGCGAGACATCCTTCATTGACTCTCCGTCAGCAGTTGCAACTTTATCATCACGACATTAATCACAAGACGGCCAAAATGCTCCCCCTAGCATTCTTGACATAAAACAATCATTTACAAACAGCATTTACAAACAGTTTACAAATACAGTTTCTATATTAACTCTCATTTTTCCACATTATCCCTCATCAATCTACATTACTTATTTCATATTCCATTTATATGTATACTCATCCCATCACATCATTTTCCATCTCATCATTTCAGATTCTTCACATCACATATCATATATTCACATCCATACATCCATATCTACATCCATACATCTATTTTCACATCCATATCTACATGTATACATCTACATCTACATGCATACATCCACATCTCCATTCACATCTACATCTATACATCTACTTCTACATGCATCCATCCACCTCCACATCCACATCTACATCTATACATCTACAT
Organism: Cibotium barometz; assembly: GCF_041138505.1. Taxonomy (NCBI): domain Eukaryota; kingdom Viridiplantae; phylum Streptophyta; class Polypodiopsida; order Cyatheales; family Cibotiaceae; genus Cibotium; species Cibotium barometz. The sequence continues at coordinate 17,364,446 of NC_141070.1, forward strand.
CTACATGCATACATCCACCTCCACATCCACATCTACATCTATACATCTACATCTACATGCATACATCCACATCTCCATTCACATCTACATCTATACATCTACTTCTACATGCATCCATCCACCTCCACATCCACATCTACATCTATACATTTACATCTACATCTACATGCATACATCCACATCTACATCTATACATCTACTTCTACATGCATCCATCCACCTCCACATCCACATCTACATCTATACATCTACATCTACATGCATACATCCACATCTCCATTCACATCTACATCTATACATCTACTTCTACATGCATCCATCCACATCTCCATTCACATCTACATCTACATCTCCATTCACATCTACATTCACATCTACATCTATACATCTACATCTACATGCATCCATCCACATCTCCATTTACATCCTCATCTATACATCTACTTCTACATGCATACATCCACATCTCCATGCATAATAAAATTCTTTTAATTAATCTAGGATGATAATTCCTAGAATATGGTAGGAAGTCCTCTTTTTATGCTTTGAATGAAATTATTTTATGCGTAATTTCTATAAAAATTTTGCCATAGCTCCGCTACTATGACTGATAAATCTCAATTTTTTCTAAGGGATAAGGCTTATCATTAAGGAAATAATTAGAATGGTCTCTAATTGGATCATCAATCCATAATGGATTGAATCATCGATATACATAAACTAAAAGTATAGAAAAAAAGCCATTAATTTGGCCTCAAGCATAGCTTAATCTTGGATTAAGGAAAAGCCTTATGAAAAGCTTCATTTGGATTGAAAAGGGTCATGAGTATGACCATTTCTTAAGTGAGAGAGAGAAAGACCATTAGAATTAAATATAAGTAGAATTTTATGTAATTCTTTACTATCATTAATTAATTAACTTCAATAGCATTTCAAAAACCATATCAATTAATCTTCTCAAGCTTGAGAGGGGTTGAGAAGAGAGAATCATTGAGAAATTATAGAAAAGATCAAAATTCACTATACTTATCTTATAATTTGCTTGATTCTTTGATCACGGTAGAGGCCCCCAACCAATCAATTGGTTTAGTATGTTGATGGAGCCACCAATGGGGATTGAAGAAAGAGAGAAGTATCAAACACTAGTGAATTATTAAAGAATTCACAGTTCTTGTCTTAGGTAGAGTAGAGTAACAATGCATAAGACACTATATCTTTTTCAACAAGGGAAGGCTTCTATTTATAGGAAAAATTGAGCTCCTAACCAAACAAACTGATTCTAGAATTTTCCAAGTTAATTTGGTTGAATTTGGACTAGATTTGAACCTCGTTTGGTTACTTTTTGATTCGATTTGGTTCCATTTTGATTTGGTTTGGTTCAAGAGATATGAGAGATAAAAATATCACATTATTTTTGAGTTTAAAACTCATTCAAGCATGTGAAATATGCACCTCCTTTAAAGAACTCCCCTTCCTTACATATGTGTCAAAATTCTATTGCTCATAGTTTTTTTTACTAATAAACCTTGTACATTTTCAACTCTTCATCTTATGTGAAATATGCACCTTCTTTAAAGAACTCTCCTTCCTTACATATGTGTCAAAATTTTATTGCTCATAGTTTTTTACTAATAAACCTTGTACATTTTCAACTCTTCATCTTATGTGAAATATGCACCTTCTTTAAAGAACTCTCCTTCCTTACATATGTGTCAAAATTTTATTGCTCGTAGTTTTTTACTAATAAACCTTGTACATTTTCAACTCTTCACCTTATGTGAGCATTTACTCATTTTTGGGTATCTTCTTTTACAAATTGGATTTATCTCCTCCCTACACATGGATTGATGCTATTGGCCCATAGGAACCTTAATTGGACCATAATCCAAAATTTTTTGAAAATCTAGACCCTTAGACTAAGGTTCTTTATACCTATTTCCAATTAATTCCAATTGCACATTGGAAAATTCTTTTTGAATTTCTGATTCAGGGGAACTTATTTTAATAAGATGAGTTATTTTTCTATCCAAAAATATTCATAATCTGAATATTCTCTCTCTAGAATAATTTTCTCTCTCTAGGCTAAAACAGTTAGAACCAAGGTCTTTATATTTCTGAAGAGGGATTGATTACAGGGGAAGATACTAGACATCAAAAAGGGGTTGGGGGAGGAATCTTAGAACTATGGAGAGATGTTGCGGTGGTGGACATTAGTAGGCCTCCCTCCTCTCGACGTTAGTAGTCCTCCCTCTTCTCGACACTTCGACTTAAAAGCCGTGTTGATGTGGACAATGCATGACTTTCCAAGATACAACGATTGTTTTGGTAAGAATTCTAATTACCTCCCTACTCTAATACTATTGGCTATATTAATTATAACTATTGACTTTATTATTCTAACTTTTATTTATATTTTAATAGGCTTGAAAACATCGGGTAAACATGCATGTCCTGTTTGTGGCCCTTCGTTAGTACATGAGTATGCTGAGAGTTTGTGTAAGACTATATTCGATCATCATCATCGATTTCTCCCGTTAGATCATCCTAAATGTGTTGCTAGTAAGAGTAACATTCCTCCACAAACACTTCGTGCAAAAGATTGAAAGCATATTTGGGAGTCTACAAATGTTCTTCCTCCAGATGGCATGAACAGGTACAGTAATGTTTTTCAATCTTGTTTTGTGTAGTCTCTAATTGGATTAAAGATCACATAGAGCAATCCCTTGTGTAGGTACTCCATTTTTTTCCACCCATAAGATCAACCATCTTCTTGATCCCATGCACATCTTCAAGAATGTGGGATCTGGTATTTGGAAACATGTTATTGATAAACGAGACAATGTTAGCATACGGGAGGACTTGCGGGTCGCAGGACATATGCGTCAAGCTCTGAAGGACAAGAAAATCTTTCAAAACTGCCAAAGAGCTAGACTAGGGATACTCTGCATGTACGTCATCGTCCCAAGTGGTGCACTTTAATTTTTTATCATGACCTCTTGCATCTTCATATAAACTTTATGGTTGTAAGACACATGTAAAGATAATATAAATACTTCATTTACATCAAGAAGATAAAAAATAAATAACTAAAATCTTTAATTACTTTTGTAGCTCCAAAGACATTTCATCAAGTGATAGCTCCTTCGAAATGACATGCAATAAGACATAAACTAGCAGTGTTTGATCCTTCACTCCTTGACGTGCTCACCATGGATTAAGCTTCATATCTTCTGCAAGGTCTTCAATTGATGTGTCCACCTTCTTACCATGACTTCGAAATGATAGCTCCTTCGAAATGACAGGCAATAAGACATAAACTAGCAGTGTTTGATCCTTCACTCCTTGACGTGCTCACCATGGATTAAGCTTCATATCTTCTGCAAGGTCTTCAATTGATGTGTCCACTTTCTTACCATGACTTTTAGCCAAGCCACTAGATTTGGTTAACCCTTTAGAGTTCTTCTTCCCTTTCAAAGCTTTATTCTCCCACATATTAAAAAGATTCTATTTTGAAGATCCCAAATCTGTCCTGTACGAAAAGCAAACTGAAATACAGCATCATACTTTCTGAGTCCATAAGAGAGCTCCTCTTTCTCCACAAGAATTCCAACCTCCAAAAGACACTGTCTTTGTAATATGCCATCAACCTTTTGGTGTCGTGCCACATATTCCTCAAACTCATGGGGTGAAAAAAACCTGATTTTCTCAATCTAGGACATCTTTACACGGTAGTCATTATATTATTATTATGATCCCATGCAAGAAGTTTTGCCTCTTCAACTGTGAGAGAGCAATAGAGATTTTGCAATCTTACAAAAACAAAAGAATATTACCCAATCTCTGAAGCACAAGAAAAAATCTTTCAAAACTGCCTAAGAGCTAGACTGGGGATACTCTGCACGTACGTCGTTGCAAGTGGTGCAGTTTAATTTTTTTTCATGACCTCTTGCATCTTCATATAAACTTTATGGTTGTAAGACACATGTAAAGACAATATAAATACTTCATTTACATCAAGAAGATAAAAAATGAATAACTAAAAACTTTAATTACTTTTGTAGCTCCAAAGACATTTCATCAAGTTAAAGCTCCTCCAAAATGACACACAATAAGACATAAACTAGCAGTGTTTGATCCTTCACTCCTTGAAGTGCTCGCCATGGATTAAGCTTCATATCTTCTATAAGGTCTTCAATTGATGTGTCCACCTTCTTACCATGACTTTTAGCCAAGCCACTAGATTCGGTTAACCCTTTAGAGGTTTTCTGCCCTTTCAAAGCTTTATTCTCCCACATATTGAAAAGATTCTATTTTGAAGATCCCAAATATGTCCTATACGAAAAGCAAACTAAAATATAGCATCATACTTTCTAAGTCCATATAAGAGAGCTCCTCTTTCTCCACAAGAATTCCAACCTCCAAAAGACACAGTCTTTGTAATATGCAATCAACCAATTGGTGTCGTGCCACATATTCCTCAAACTCATGGTGAAAAAACCTAATTTTCTCAATCTAGGACATCTTTACATGGTAGTTATTATTATTATTATGATCCCATGCAAGAAGTTTTGCCTCTTCAACTGTGAGATCAGCATAGATTTTGCAATCTATAGTGCAGTAAGGTATATTTGGATTTTCCTTTAATAGTTCCCTTCTAGCTTCAGGAGAGTGTGAACCCCCAATGACATAATAGTTATAATTCTGGCATTCTGCCATTTTAAACCTATTTTTATTAGGACAATATTTGGGGTCTCCTAAAACAATAAATGGAACCACTGTGGTGGCATGGGGATTTACCTTCATTTTCTTCTTAAGATTATTGACATGTACTCTGTGAGGTTCTCTAATCTCCATTAATCTTCTACTAGATGGTGTATCAATAGAGGTTGTCGATGTATCTTTTCCATTGGCAAGTTTAAAATACTACCATTGAGCACAAGTTTCTGTTGTTTAATTATCTCCCTTATTTTATTTTGTTGAGTTGGGAGTGCACCTCTGCCAAGCTCACCAGGAGTGATGATGTCAAGCTCGTTGTTGTCATCTGAAGATACAAAATCCTTCTCGCTTGACAAATTGATGTTTTTATGAGATGTCCTCTCATCTCAAGAGCTTGTAGACATAGATGTCCTTTTAACTTCTCTTTGTTTCCCTCCTTTCCCATGAGAGTCAAGTGCAGAAGACCTTGGAGGCTCTTGAGGGGTGGCCTCTAAGCTAGCAACATTAGAGTTTGCAGTAGTCGGAGCCAAGAAAGGTCCTAAGCTCACTAACAAATTGTCATTTTTTTCCAATGCACAAGTTAGTTGCACAGGACCAGAAAGACCCACTTGAAGATTATTTTGGCTCACTAGAAACTCTCTAATGTTGTTCATATCATCAACAATAAAAGAAACAACATCATCTCTCTCTTACCATGTATAATCCACCTTTAACACTTTGCCACAAAGACTTTTTGACCTCTGATGAGAAGATTACCCTTGCCAGAGTGCCTAACAATGATGAAAAAAAGACCACCATCAATCCCAGATAGACTCGACTCCTGTTGAAGATAAGCAAGAGTTTTAATTGATGTACCTGCTGAGAGTTGAGATCTATCTTTTGGTGCATTTATAAAACCATGAGTTCTTCCTGGGGTACATAATAAGTTGTTGTCTTTGTTCTAGCTCTCAGTGGAACAGACATAGGTTCATCCTCTTTCTGATTCTCTTCTTCATCTTCATCAACAGAGGGTGGTGATGAAGCTATAGATCTCTTTTGGGGGTGAAGGCTTCAGTCTCGTCGAGTCCGGGGAGGAGGAAAAGTGGCAATGGTCCCAAAACTTGGTCAAGTTTGAGTTTGTACTTCTTTCTCTACGATAGAATCCAACATTGTGTTGGTATGCTTGACATCTGCAACACCATCTCTCTTCTCATGTTGTTTTGCAGCCTCCACTTGTTAGAAGAGGGATCTTTTCCCAGGTAAAGTAGTAGCTTGGGCTTCCTTTGTAGTTTTTTTAGAATGTTCCTTTCTTGCCCTTATTATAGCTTGTATTTGAGAGGTGAATCAAATTTTGGAGCCTCAATGTGGGTCTCTTAGAGGTCTTCTTCATCTTGTCACCCCTACTTTATAGATAAAAAGAAATATATTTAGCAAAAAAAATATTAGTTCGTTCAATCAATTAAATTCAAAAAAATCAATAAGGTGGAGCTAACCCCATTAAAGTGAGTAACAACAAGGCTATCACAAGCAGATCAAAAACAAAAATATGTAGGAAATAGAGCAAAACAAGCTTCTATAAGATAAGAAAAGGAAATCATAAGACATTAAGAGTAAAACAAAAATTATTCTACTTCTATATGATAAAAAAAGAAGAATTTAAGAATGAATTAAGAAATAAACTATTTTTTGTAGAAAAAAGACAATAAGCAGGAGAACACTAAAAGAGAACTTACATTGTTGTAAAGTGGTATGGAAAACCAAAGAGAGATATGAACTTGTGGGCCTAGATTTTGATGTAGCACATTGATATGGTTGCCAGATCATTGAGGGTAGAGGAGAAGGAATCAGAATAATTATCGAGATACACGGTCCTTTTAGGAGAATATTAAGTGTAGATTGCTCTCAACGTTCAGTTTACTTGCAAACTTGATGCACGTAAACTGAAGGAGAAGGAATAAGAATAATTATCGAGATACACGGTCCTTTTAGGAGAAGATTAACTGTAGATTTTTCTCAACGTTCAGTTTACGTACAAACTCGATGCACTGCATCGAGTTCATGGGGAATTGGATGCATTATAACAAAATCAAATAAAAGAAAAACTAAAAAAGTTTGAATGGAGAAGAAGATCTCACCTTAGATGAAGGTCGCCTTCTCTTTTGTCCACCATATTTGTGTCAACAAATTTCAATAGTCACAATGTTGTATAGAAAATGCAGAGAAGCAATGTAGCATGAAATCAAGCAAAGATATTGCCCGCTCTATAGAAACAGGGATAGCAAGAAGATATACGCAAGGCGATAAAGTTCCCAAGGAGAAAGCGATGGTTTTTTGGGTTGAAGTGCTTTTAGGGCAATTTTACTACTTAAAAAAAGAGACTTTTGAATTAATATATCATGTTCACTATTTATGGCATGCTTATGCAAGTAAAGTTGATGCACCGCATCAGCTTCTCCACATAAACTCGATGTCGTGTATCGAGTTTGTGATAAACTCATTGCATAACATGGAGTTTTCATGGAGAAGTTGATGCAGTGCATCAACTTTATGTAAGAAACCATGCTTTTTTTAGCCTAAAACAATAATTGTCTCACACAACCACTATGCATGCTTTTTTGGGCTCGCGATCACTATATGAGTACTAATTACACTGTCGAATAGGTGGAAAAAACCAATGAGATTTTACTATAACAGTCCACCCCTCGGACCTCCTAATAAGGGGGTGTGCACCCCCCCCCCTTCACCCCCTGGCTATGCACCCTATTGGGTGCCTATAAGTTGTTGGTCTAACTGCACGAGGTGACAGTGCCTCCAAATATAACTCTTCTATTTTTAGGTTTAGAAATAACTTGCCGCATATACATGTAACCTAACTAACATTGTGCTAGCTTAATCAAAAACCATCTCATATGAATTCCCTAAAAAATAAAGAGTTCTTGCATTGCATTAACGTCTCCACAGAAACTTGATGTTGTGCATCAAAAAATGCATAACATCAAGTTTTTGAGAAAAAGTTTATATAACTTTGCATAATGGTTTTTAAAGTTAATGCACTATATCAACTTTTGATGTTGTGCATCAACTCGATGCATAACATCAAGTTTGTGTGAAAAAGTTGATGTACGGTGCATCAACTTTGTTGTTCATGCAATGCACCAACTTTGCATACACAAAAAAGTTTTCAAAAGTGGATGCATGTCATCAAATTTTCCACACCAAACAACTACATGTTCTGTATCAACTCAATGGATAGCATCAAGTCTATGTGGAAAAGTTGATGCAATGCATCCACTTTTAAAAACTTTGTTTGTGTATGCAAAATTGATGCATTGCATCAACTTTGCCACACAAACTAGATGTAATGCATCACGTTGATGCACAAAATCAAGTTTGTGTGGCAAAGTTGATAGAATGCAACATCTTTGTACACACAAATAAAATTTCTTAAAGTTAATACACACTACATCAACTTTGTTATATAAACTTGATGTTTTGTATCAAGTCAATACAAAACATCAAGTTTGCATGAAAAAATTGATACAATGCATCAACTTTGCATACATTGTTTTCTTAACAAAGTTGATGAAATGCATTAAATTTGCATTAATAAACAAAACTTCTTAAAATTAATGCATTGCATCAACTTTGCCAAGTCACCTTAATGCTATGCATCTTCTTAAAGTTTATACTTTTTGCATCAAGTTTGCGAAGCCACCTTGATGTTGTGCATCTTCTTAATGTTGATACGTTGCATCAACTTTGCCAAACCACCTTGATGTTGTGCATCAACTTGATATAAAACATCAATTGTTTATATAAAAACTTGATACAAAACATCAACTGATGCAATGCATTAACTTTTATACATAAACATTTTTTTTAAAGTTAATACATTGCATCAACTTTGCATACACAAACAGAGTCAACTTGATGTTGTGTGTATCAACTCAATGCACAACATCAAGATTCTATGCCAAAGTTGATGCAATGTATCAACTTTGTGTACACAAACAATTTTTAAAAATTGTGTGATACTCTCCTGATATATAAAAACACTAAAACTATGTCCATTCTTTGTATGAACTTTCTTTTAATAAAAATACTTTAGAAACTTTATTTATCTTTTAAGATTTATTTCAAACTAGTTGTTGTTATTAAAATGTTATTCGGTAGATATAAGTACATTCTATAATAGTTTTTCTAACATCTAAGTTAAAACATCCTATAGATTCAAACAAATATTAATAATGTTATGTTACCATAAATAAATCTTTTAAGTAATAAGAAGAAAAAGGAATCTTTATGGAATCTTTCTAAGGATCAAGATTTTGTGTACCTTGCCATGGTTGAACTTGAAAGTGTGATTTGCTCTCCTTGTTGCTTTGCTTCTTGTGTGCCCAAATAGTGCTCTCTCTCTTTCTTTATATATCTCTCTCTCACAATGTGAGGTGACCAAATAAGCCTCTCAACTTCTTATGTAGCCTCATAGTTACAAAAATAGTAGTTATTTAGTGTTTTAATTCTAGGGTTTCTTAATCAAGTCCCACCTTAATTATGTATTAAGCTTAATGACTTTCTATATGATGGCCACATGGGCTATTAGGTTCTCGTTTCTCATTTGTTAGCCAAGGAGAAAGACATGAGGAGAGACATTCCGTTGGTTATTTCCCCTACACAAGTGGTCATCCCCTACCACCGTATCACATTCAAAGGGTCTCTCATTCTCATCCTATTCCTTGTCTCCTACGGTTAAAAAACTAAAAATAGAGATAGAGAAGTGGACACTAGGCAATTACCAGGCTTATCTTTTACATCATATGAAGCTATGAGCACAAGAAAGAGTCCTTACTTTGCTTCTCCAAGTAAAGCCTCCACACCACAACAAGCAACAAATGATGGTAATGATGAACATGATGCCTTGGATACCATTGAGTAGTGGACATCATCTCCAATGTATGGAGGTAAGACCTACAATGGGTTGAAGAGTGAAAAGCATTCTTATGTGTAGATAGACAATTAAGGGAGTAGCAAAGTTTGGGTTGCAAAAGTTAAAGGTATTACGAACATGCTATTTTGACATGAGAAATGGAGAGCAAGATGTACTTCTTAGTGGTCTGCTAATACCCTGTTTGCATGGAAAATTTGAATATAGCCGAGGGTGAAGTGCAGGACCAAAAAATGGGGCAAACCAAAGTCATTAGATCCTTTATTATCCATACGTCCAATGGGGCCAAATGCTTTAACATGGCTTTATTGTTATTTTAAGTGTCATGCAGAATGTATACTGAGACGACAACTAAAGATTTAACTTTTCTAACAATTTTACAAGGTCAGAGGTGTTCTCATTGTATAGAGATGCTATTTTTTAATTCTTTTCTTTGGTCCTTAGTCCACTCTTCATCTTATGTGAGAATTTGCTCATTTTTGGGGGGTTTTTCTTTTATTCTTCAATTTATCTCCTCCTTACATTTGGATTAATCTCATTGGCCTGTCAAACCTTTGTTTGGACCTTAATCTAAAATTTTCTGAAAACAGGGACCCTTAAGCTAAGGTCTTTTGTGCACATTATAATTTATTTCTAATGCACCTTAGGAATTTCTTTTTAAACTTCTGTTTCGGCGAAATTTATTTTAATAAGAACGGATATTTTTCCATCTAAAGATATCTAAAAACTAAATTACCTCTCTCTAGGACATTTTGTCTCTCTAGTCTAAAACAGGTAGAAACAAGATCTTTTATTATTCTGAAAAGAGGATTGATTACAGGGGAAGAAACTAGACATCTTGAGGGGCTGGGGAGGAATCTTACATCCTCTTCCACTTGAAAAACAGGAGATGTCCTCATCTCGCAAACTAGAGGTAATCCCACATCAGTTCGACTTCTTTCTCCCAGGTGGCATTTTCAAAAGGATAGAACTTCCGTTTGACTAATAATTCTCTCAGAATTCTGTTCCTGAGAACCTTCTCTCGAACATCAAGGATTTCTTCAGGTTGGAGTTCCATCTGTCCTTGGGTTGAAGAAGTTAAGAGTTCATCATTAAGCATGTGAGTTGGGCTCGGTACATATTTCTTAAGTAGGCTGACATGAAATACATTATGTACTTTGAGATGAGGAGGCAGAAGAAGTTCATAGGCTAAGTCACCTACTTTCTTTGTAATCAGATATTTCTTAAGTAGGCTGACATGAAATACATTATGTACTTTGAGACGAGATGAGGAGGCAGAAGAAGTTCATAGGCTAAGTCACCTACTTTCTTTGTAATCAGATATGGCCCACGGTATTTGGAGAATAACTTCTTGTACTTCCCAAGAGATAGAGAACTTCTTTTGGGGCATACTCGAATGAAGACCATATCTGCTTCTTCGAATTTTTTACCTGACCTCTTCTTATCTGCATACTGCTTCTGTCTATCCTGGGCAGCTTTTATATCCTTGCAGATTGACTACATCTGCTGCTCCATGTTGTCAAGCATCTGTCAGGACATCTCAACCCTAATCAATGGGTTGGACCACGTTAATGGTGTTAGGCAGTCTTGTCCATACAGAGCTTTGAAAGGGCTCATCCCAATACTTCGGTGATAAGAAGCATTGTAGGCAAATTTGACTAGGTGTAGATAGCTTAACCACTTCTTGGGTTCCCTGCCAACCACAGCATGACCGAAGTATATCTTTGATTACTTGGTTCACCCTTTCTGTTTAACCACCATCGGTCTTGGGGGGGTAAGCTATGCTGAGATCCAAGAAAGTTCCTACTGCTTCGAAGAATGCAGTTTAGAATCTTGACGTGAATTTGGGATCTCGATCACTTACTATTCTCCTAGGTAGGCCATGAAATCTGAAGATTTCCTTGAAGAACACCGAGGCCACATCCACTGCAGTGTAGGTTTCTTTTACTGGAATCAGATGGGCAACTTTGGTTAGTCTGTCAACTACCACGAAGATGGAGTTGTAACTTGATTGCACTGAAGGTAGTTCAGTAATAAAATCCATACTAATACATTCCCACTTCATGTGGGGGATGTCTAATGGATGTAACTTCCCAGGCATTTTTACTCTCTTGGCTTTGACTTTCTGACATATCAGGCATGACATATCAGGCATTGACGTACATGATTAAGTACATCCTTTTTTAGTCCAAGCCAAAAGAAGCTTTTCTTTACAAACATGTAGATCTTGATGAAACTTGGATGTCCTCCTATAAGGCTATCATGGGCTTCATTCAAAATTTGACCCTTAGTTCCCTCATCATTGGGAATGCATAGCCTGCTATTATAATACATAATTCCTTCATCCAGGTTGTACCCTTGAACTCGGTTCAACTCCTGAGGAGTTTTGCTTTCCTGCATAAGTAGGGTAGCAATAGGGCCAAAGAATCTATCCTGCATGATCTTCTCTCTTGCTTCATGAATCAATGGATTTGACACCACTGTGGTTGCAAGCAAGGAGGCTTTTTTGCTGAGGGCATCTGCTACCACATTTTCTTTGCCTGGGTGGTACTTGATTTCGAAATCAAATTCTTACAGGGTCTGTATCCACCTTCTTTAGCGAATGTTGAGATCCTTGTGGGTAAAGATCCACTAGGCTCTGATGATCTGTGAAAGTGAATCTTTGACCAGTAGGTAATGTATCCACAACTTCAGGGCATAGACTACTGAAAGTAGCTCTAGGTCGTGGACAACATAATTTCTCTCATCCATTCTGAGTTTTTGGGATTCATAGGCCATTGCATGACCTGCCTACATGAGCACACCTCTTAGGGCAAAATCACTGGCATCAGTTACTACCTCAAAGGGTAGCGAGAAATTTGGCAACTTCAGAACGGGATTGGTTACCAAGGCGGTCTTCAGCTTATCAAAAGTGCTCTGACACCTAGCAGATCATTGAAACGGGGTATTCTTCTTGAGAAGATTAGTCAAGGGGAAGCTATGACAACATACTTAGGTATAAAAATTCTATACCAACCAGTTAATCCCAAGAATCCCCTGACTTCTTTCATTGTCTTTGGTTCAGGCCAATCTATGTCTACTTAGACTTTTGCGGAATCTGGAGCAGAATCTAGAGAAATTCCGTCTTTGGTGGGACACCAAAAAACCCAAGTATTCAACATGGTCAACAGAGAAAGTGCATTTTCTCTTTTTTGTAAAGAGTTGGTGATTCCTTAGAATCTTAAGAACTTTACGGACGTGAGCTTCATGGTCAGCTACATTCTTTGAGTAAATTAGAATATCATCAAAGAAAACAAGAACAAAAGCATCCAAGTATTCTCTAAGAATGTCGTGCATTAGGCGATTGAATGTAGTTGGGGCATTTGTCAATCCAAATGGCTTGACTGTAAATTCATAGTGCCCATAGCGAGTATTGATGGTTGTCTTCGGGATATCTTGATCATTAATCCCGATCTGATAATACCCTGATTTGAGATCTATCTTTGTGAAGATCTGGGCTCCATTTAGCATGAAAGATCCCTGTCTCCCCTGCGTAAAGAATCCTGGGGTGCTAGCAGCGGAAGTAGAGTGCTTCTTGTGCAAGGCAGGGTCCTTCACTCGTCGGGGGCCTCGCCCACGTATATCCGGACAAGAGACTAATCCCTCGGTTCTTCCCAGAAAAACTTCCCTCACCCGAAAAGCACGGGTGATTCCTCCAGGATATTTTTACTCTAACATAGTCAAGAGTCTTAACTAACTAAACTAACTAAACTAACTAAACTAGTCAAGAGTCTTAACTAACTAAACTAACTAAACTGATCTGATCAAACCCGTAAGTTCCCATAGTCAAATCAAGGAAAAGACTTGCACTGGGATCATAGAGACCAACGCTTTTTTCCTCATTGAGAGGCACAATCGTTGATTCTTTTCCATAGAACAATTTTTATTTAGGATTTACTTCATCTATCGTACCATAGCAGAATTGAGTCTCATATCAGTCCGGCCTTATCCCATCCACTCCCATGGGTTAGCCAACCGTTCAACCACTGTAGTGATGGGATCCATTTAGGAATTTTGTTAGGTTTTGTCCCGGGTACTAGGGAAAAGAGTTCCCATGCCCCCTAGCCGGATATTCATGCAAACTTAAAACTAGTCACACCACTTACACACCCAATATGAAATTGCCTTTCTCATAGATTTAGATGTCGTTAATAATCTTTTAATGAAACTATAGTATCAGTGATCATAATCCTCCAAAATATCTGGTTGAATCTAATTTTTTCTTCATCGGTGTACCTATGGCATCATTGGCAGCAACTGGAACGCTCACCACCTGTCCACTCAAGGGCCTTTTCGATAGTTCCTAGCTCATAGTACCCGGCAATAAATTCACTTGTAAAAATCAAAATGGAATCTCCATTGAAGAGTCAGCAAGATCAACCAACAGATCCATATAAAAGAGCAATGGACTCATCCGTTGAGAACCAGCAAGGTTAATCAACCAGATCCATGTCTGAATTTAAAAAATAACTCTTACTCCTTGTTCCAATATCTTCCACGACGTACATGTGGGTATCTTTGGCGACACAGAGCCCGAGCATCGTATGGTCAGCACACTTTAGGATCCTTCACAGGTCACCTGGCGCTTAACTCATAGGCCGCTTCCTTGGTCCCTCATCCACTGTACTGGAAGCTCACTATTTAAATCGAACCGAGGCTCGACCGACCTTACTACGCACGAGACGTCCTCCGTTGACTCTCCGTCAGCTGTTGCAACTTTATCAGTTAGGTCTCCACCATGACCTCATTCAGAAGACAGTCAAAATGCTTCCCCAGCATTTTTGACATAAAACAATCATTTGAAAACAGGTCATAAATACAGTTTCTATAACAAACTATCGTCTTTCCACATTGTCCCACATCAATCCTCATTTATTTCATATGTATTCCCATTCTCATCACATCATTTTCCATCTCATCACATCTTTCTTCATTTATCCGCATTAAATCTCATCCACTCGCATCTACCCATATCCACATCTTATCACATCATATTCATTCACATCACATATCACATCTATCCCAATTTACATCACATCTCATTCACTCACATCCTGATTCACATGACATCACATCTCATTCATTCATATCCCGATTCACATCACATCACATCTCATTCATTCATATCCCGATTCACATCACATCACATCTATTCACGTCCATCATATTCATTTACATCACATCCACTTACATCCATCACATCACATTCATTCATATCCATCACATCCATTTATTCATACCCACCACATTCATTCTCATAACCATCCCATCACATTTATTCTATCCACATTATATCACATCACTTCTATCCACATCATATCTCATCACTTCTATCCACATCATATCTCATCTCATTCATCCACATCCATCCAATCGTTCATCCACATCCATCCAATCGTTCACATGTACGACTACTCACATCTATTCATACATTTATATCTATCACTTCACATCCACATATATTCATGTCACATCACATCTCTTTACATCACATCACACTCTTTCACATACATATCCACAACCATTCTTTCACATACATCCACATCCATTCTTTCACATATTCACATCCATTCTTCACATACACATCCATATCCATTCTTCACATACACATTCACATCCATTCTTCACATACACATCCATATCCATTCTTCACATCCATTTTCACATTCACATCCATTCTTCACATACACATCCATATCCTAATTCACATGTCATCACATCTCATTCATTCACATCCCGATTCACATCTCATCCATTCATTCACATCGCATCTCATCACATCTATTCACATCGCATCTCATCACATCTATTTACATCACATATCATCACATCTATTCACATCACATCTCATTTCTATGCAAGTTTTCAGTTTGATTTTCTTTTGAATACAAGGAGACTCAGTATTTCTTGAATCAGTATCTCCAAAACTTCTTGATCGGAATTATGAATTTCAGAATTCCTCGAATTCGATAACCTTAATCCACGGATCAATTCGAAGGGTTTTAAACTTAGTTTCAGATTTGGCAGGAGTTTTGAGTGTATTTTTCTAAATTGGTCACACCTTCTTTCCTCAAAACTGACGAAAGAGTTTAGTCTTGGTCATAGTCCGATTCAAGGTTCGAGTCGGATAAGATTTTTCCTGATCTATCTTTCTCAAAAAGGTTTGATAATTCAATTACTATTTTACTGAATTTCTTTCTTTGAATATTCACTTAACTGATTTCTAAATTAGTTACAAATTCCAATGAGAAATAGATTAATCATTTTTTTGAATATTTCGAAGTCGATAGATTTTCTAAATTCTCTTTTTACAATCCGTGTGAATATAAAACGATAAAAATTTCTCTCTTTGAGTATTTAAGTATTCATTTATCAAAAATTCATAGAATTTAAACATAGAATTTAAGAGAATTCTAATTTTGATATAAAAATTCTTTATGCATCTATTTATGCATAAAAATCAACTTCAGTGTGGGAATAAAACTTTTATTAAAAAAATCCTCTTATGCATCTATTTATGCATAAAAATCAACATCAATGTGAATAATACTTTTATTAAAAAAATCCTTTTATGCATCTATTTATGCATAAAATCAAATTTAATATGAATAACACTTTTAACATAAAAATAATTTCTTTATGCATAAGAATCAATTTTTATAAGAATAACGCTTTTATAATTAAAAGATTCTTTTATACATCTTTCTATGCATAAAAAGGAATTTTAATAAGAATAAAACTTTTGTAAGTAGAAAAAATTCCTTTGTGCATCTTTCTATGCATAGAAATCAAATTTAATAAGAATAACACTTTTGTAATAAAAAAAATCCTTTATGCATCTTTCTATGCATAGAAATCAAATTTAATCAGAATAACACTTTTGTGATAAAAAAATTCCTTTATGCATCTTTTTATGCATAAAAATCAAATTTAATAAGAATAACACTTTTGTAATAAAAAAATTCCATTATGCATCTTTCTATGCATAGAAATCAAATTTAATAAGAATAACGCTTTTATAATTAAAAAAATTCCATTATGCATCTTTCTATGCATAGAAATCAAATTTAATAAGAATAACACATTTGTAATTAAAAAAATTCCTTTATGCATCTTTTATGCATAGAAATCAAATTTAATAAGAATAACAATTTTAAAATAAAAAAATTCCATTATGCATCTTTCTATGCATAGAAATCAAATTTAATAAGAATAACACTTTTTTAATAAAAAAAATTCCTTTATGCATCTTTCTATGCATAAAAATCAGATTTAATAATTAATATCAGTGATATCCATGCATATTCATAGGTGAATATGTACATGGAGTAATTAGAATATTTCTTTTAGATGCAAAAATCAGATTTAATAATTAATATCAGTGATATCCATGCATATTCATAGGTGAATATGTACATGGAGTAATTAGAATATTTCTTTTAGATGCAAAAATGGTGGGAATTACTCTTTTGGAATAACATAAAAACAAACTTTCTTTTCCACAAATTTTTGGAAAATTTTACCATAACCTCCTTTGTATGGCTGACCATTTCTCATCTTTATCATTCTTTATTTAACATAAATTAACCCAAATTAGATTTATAGAACTCTAATCTACAAAAATAATAAGAAGAGTTTAATAAATCCCTTAGTTAATCTTTCTAGAATTGAGAAAGGTTGGAATGTAAAGAGGAGAAGGGGGTGGCCTATTTATCAAAGGCATAGCATTTGAATTTAATTCAACAATTCCAAAACATAAAAGTTAAGAAAACTATAGATTTTTCATTAAACAAGTAAGAAAATTAGCTTACATGGAGCTTGTAAGCTCTCGAAAATTAGCTTACATGGAGCTTGTAAGCTCTCCTTTGGCTTGAGGGATTGAGGGTTTGTAACGTCCCTCCCAAGCCATGTATGTATGTGTCTCTTTTAATATAGATTTCAATAAGAAAAGAGAGTGTAATTAGAAAGAGTGAGACAATAAGGCTAGAAACATTAGAAAAGTGTTAGAATAAAAATATTAGCTCAAAAAATCCTAAAAGAAATAAGAACATAAGAATAGTTGTATTAAGAGATAAGTATCCCCAAAAATAGAATTTCGATTTTAGATGATAAGAGGTCATATTTAGAGTACTTTTACACATTTAGAGTCCATGCATACTAAAAATGTGAAAAAACAACACGTTTCTAAAGATGGTGCGTTTGCAGCTATATACAGACGTTTTTGCCTATTCTGCACGCAGTGACTTGTAGACCAGATGCCTTCCCGTTCTTTTGACTGGTTACATGACCATATTCTGAGTTTTTATCAGAGAGTTATGGCCGAAACAGTTTGCTGTTTCTGTCAGGGTCTCTACATAGAGAAAACTGTGAGAAGACAGTAAGTAGCCTCAAGGTAATCCTAGAGTTTGAGATGCATATATCCCTTCATTCTTATCTAATATCTCAGAAAAAAAGCTTAGATTGCTATAGTCTTTCGGAGGAAGAGACCAAAACTCCATAGCTTTTCTTTTAGAGAAAGAATAGTATGCCGTAGCCCTGTAAGAGAAGGTTATTTTGCCATACATCTTAGAAAGAGAGAAGAGTCACAGTATGAGTAAGAGGAGATAAAGCTTGGAGATTATTGGATGATTTCAATCAAAAGACAAGGTATTAGAAGACTCTATTCTCATATGTCAAGTTCTAAAGCTCTTGTTAATACGAGCAAAGCAACGATAAACGACAAATTTCTATAAGGTATATACATATTTTGTTTTTCAATTATATATCATTCTTAGGGGTTGAGGTATGGCCCCGGCTTCTCTATTGATTGTTACAGTGATCTATTTGATTGATTTACCATTTAAAGTTTGTATTCTTTTAAACAACAGCATATGCCTTAATAAAGAATGTCTTATCTTCGCAATCTCAAGTTGAAATGCTAAAATCTGTGTGAGAAAAGGATTGTTTTCTTAAGAAGGTAACATGGATTCTAGTCATATGGTTTAGTGAGTAAATGGATTGTTATCTTGGTTAAATTAAGGTGCAGGTACAACTTCTCCCTGCCTTGACGCTGCCCCGTTCTTGTGCTTGTGTAGCCGGACGGCGGAGACGTTAGTAAGGCCCGGAGTTGGCCCATGGTATCCCTCATACCATTGGGAGAATGAGGTTTGCCGATTGAGGCAAGTGATTGTGATGATGCTGCCTAGTTCTGAGGGCCCAGGCTAGTGCGGTAAATTAGCCCACCCTAGTGCGCAGACATCCCTCTGAGGGGCGGGAGGATCGAGCGATGGAGCCTGAGAGGGCGACAAGCCGGCTTGAGTCCTCGCCAGCGGCCGACGATGAGGTGTATGGTCCCGTAGGGTTTTGCCCAGCATGTGGAGGCTGGAAGGTCGAATTCTAGATCATCGACGGTATAAAGGAAAAGAATAAGAGAGCCAGTTTGGCTTGTATGAAATTGATTCATGTTTAAACTTTGTTTTTATAAATCTTATCTTTGGCATTATTGTATTGTGGAAAAAGGTAAAGGCTGTTTTAATAAACCTTGTGAAAGGGCCTTAATTAAGGAACATGTTTGTTTATGTCAAACAGTGTGGTAGGATTAATTAGAAAACAAATTGACGCATGAGTAGGGTGGAAAGTGGGAGGATGGAATGCCCCGACGGCACCATCCTACGGACGGGTGGACCCGATTAGTCGGGTAGCTTTCCAACATATTAAGTGAAAGCCCTACGTTAGATAAATAGGTTCTCGAGCAATTCTATTCTAGAAGACTAGGCCAACGGCCGTGCCTTGCATGGATGAGGAAAAAAGCGTTGTCTCTAGGAATCAAGACTAGTAGTTGCCCAAATTATGATCAATTACCCTATGGGTGATTTGATTTTTAGAAGACCACGCTCCCCCTGCGGGATAGAACTAGGTCTTACCTATGAATCGTATCCTTGAATCTCTATATGGTCAAGGTGTCGATGAGTAGGAAATTTTCTCTAAGATAAGACTTAGTGGACTATCTTAAGCGTTTCCCCCATTTGTGGAAGGGGGGAACCTTACAAGTGGTATCAGAGCCGATCTTAGTTCCTAGGATTTGTTTTTCAAAGGTTAACTGTCAAGGGATTAAAACAAGTGATTGTTTATCATATGAGGATGAATCAATCATCTCTACTGGCCATAGAAGTGATTTGAATATCCTCACATGTTGAGACAGTCATCTTATGAAATTGTGCTTGTATCTTGGGGGTGCACACGCAAGATATTTGTACAATAAATTTGAGAAATAAGATTGGGGAGAAAACCTTTTATGAGAAAAAAACATAGGGTGATCAAATCAAGAAACTAGTGAGAGACTAAATGACTAGAAGAATAGACCGAAACTTGTTTAGAGAAATTTTCAGGATATATCTCATTAACTTGCATATTATAAAGTATTAAGATTGTAACTCCATTAAGATTTGAATAGTTGACGTGTGAATGCCATCCATTCGATACTTTACACTAGGACGATCATCCAAGATCTTGAACCCATCTCAGAGTCTAACTTCGGATGTGTAATTCCCAGAGGATCATGCTCTTAGATGTGTCAATCCTGATAATCTTTGGATGTGTCAATCCCAAGGTACCAGATGTATAATTCTATTAAAAAAAAATGATGAATGAAGATCTCAGATGTATTAATCTTGACTGTCTTCAAATGTGGTGCTATGATAAGTATTTGATAGTTTTGAACTTTTAATGGATACAATGAAAGAAGCAAGCTCACCCTTGCTCGCGTCTAAAAATCGTAAGAAATGCCAAATTAGTTGGAAGCATTGTTGTCAATCTCATAGTTGGAAGCATTGTTGTCAATCTAACCATTGGAGCTAAAAAGTTAGAAGCATTGTTGTCAATCTAACCACTGGAGCTAGAATCAGTTATGTGATGCCATGAAAGTACACCTTTGCGAAAGGTTTTGTCCTCTAAGATTTCCAGAGGATAAAATGAATGAATTTTTGGAGCTAACCCAAGAAGGGAAGACCCTAAAAGAATACCACCAAACTTTTGTTAAACTTCTTCGATTTGCTCCAAAGATGGATGAGGTAACTCTTCTCCATCGATTCATTTGGAAGCTTAATCTATCTTTGAATAACCTCATCAAGAATGTGAAACCATCCTCTATTTCAGAAGCCATAATTATAGCCAGAGACTGTGATAAAGTTTTTATATAGAAAGTGTCGAGAAGGACATGAGTCCTTCCATGTTAATCAAGAAGAGGTCCCCTAATTCAAGAGGAATGTCAAGTCCACTCTTGGCTACAAGGAATCATGAGCTAGAGCAAAAATTAGGTCAAGAAATAGGGATAGCAGGGTTAAAGATAACCGAATTCAACAAGTATTTCTATGAGTAAATAGAAGAGGATTGGTGCAAGATTTATGTGAAGTAATGTGCATGATGAATAGAGGTATTCTACAAGATGATACTAAGATTATGAAATTGCTATCATAGGTTAGATTGCGTAAAGGATTGATTCCCTTACATTTTTCTATGATAATTTGTTAAGTACCATATTACATGGGGATATAGAATAAGGAATTCTAAGGTTCATATCATATGAGAGGTATATGGATGCAAGAAATTAGGATAATAAGGCCAATTAACTTTAGAATAATAGACATTTTGAAAGCACAACAAAACAAGCCAAACACATGAAATAAGGGTCTCGGAACAATGTTTAGATAAAAGAAGATTTCTACCTAGTGGGGACACCAATTTTAAAGAGACAGGAGGATTTACTTAGATACTACCCTGGCTCGCGAGATGAGGACATCTCGAATCTTTTAAGTGGGGGAGATTGTAACGTCCCTCCCAAGCCATGTATGTATGTGTCTCTTTTAATATAGATTTCAATAAGAAAAGAGAGTGTAATTAGAAAGAGTGAGACAATAAGGCTAGAAACATTAGAAAAGTGTTAGAATAAAAATATTAGCTCAAAAAATCCTAAAAGAAATAAGAACATAAGAATAGTTGTATTAAGAGATAAGTATCCCCAAAAATAGAATTTCGATTTTAGATGATAAGAGGTCATATTTAGAGTACTTTTACACATTTAGAGTCCATGCATACTAAAAATGTGAAAAAACAATACGTTTCTAAAGATGGTGCGTTTGCAACTATATACAGACGTTTTTACCTATTCTGCACGCAGTGGCTTGTAGACCAGATGCCTTCCCGTTCTTTTGACTGGTTACATGACCATATTCTGAGTTTTTATCAGAGAGTTATGGCCGAAACAGTTTGCTGTTTCTGTCAGGGTCTCTACATAGAGAAAACTGTGAGAAGACAGTAAGTAGCCTCAAGGTAATCCTAGAGTTTGAGATGCATATATCCCTTCATTCTTATCTAATATCTCAGAAAAAAAGCTTAGATTGCTATAGTCTTTCGGAGGAAGAGACCAAAACTCCATAGCTTTTCTTTTAGAGAAAGAATAGTATGCCGTAGCCCTGTAAGAGAAGGTTATTTTGCCATACATCTTAGAAAGAGAGAAGAGTCACAGTATGAGTAAGAGGAGATAAAGCTTGGAGATTATTGGATGATTTCAATCAAAAGACAAGGTATTAGAAGACTCTATTCTCATATGTCAAGTTCTAAAGCTCTTGTTAATACGAGCAAAGCAACGATAAACGACAAATTTCTATAAGGTATATACATATTTTGTTTTTCAATTATATATCATTCTTAGGGGTTGAGGTATGGCCCCGGCTTCTCTATTGATTGTTACAGTGATCTATTTGATTGATTTACCATTTAAAGTTTGTATTCTTTTAAACAACAGCATATGCCTTAATAAAGAATGTCTTATCTTCGCAATCTCAAGTTGAAATGCTAAAATCTATGTGAGAAAAGGATTGTTTTCTTAAGAAGGTAACATGGATTCTAGTCATATGGTTTAGTGAGTAAATGGATTGTTATCTTGGTTAAATTAAGGTACAGGTACAACTTCTCCCTGCCTTGACGCTGCCCCGTTCTTGTGCTTGTGTAGCCGGACGGCGGAGACGTTAGTAAGGCCCGGAGTTGGCCCATGGTATCCCTCATACCATTGGGAGAATGAGGTTTGCCGATTGAGGCAAGTGATTGTGATGATGCTGCCTAGTTCTGAGGGCCCAGGCTAGTGCGGTAAATTAGCCCACCCTAGTGCGCAGACATCCCTCTGAGGGGCGGGAGGATCGAGCGATGGAGCCTGAGAGGGCGACAGGCCGGATTGAGTCCTCGCCAGCGGCCGACGATGAGGTGTATGGTCCCGTAGGGTTTTGCCCAGCATGTGGAGGCTGGAAGGCCGAATTCTAGATCATCGGTGGTATAAAGGAAAAGAATAAGAGAGCCAGTTTGGCTTGTATGAAATTGATTCATGTTTAAACTTTGTTTTTATAAATCTTATCTTTGGCATTATTGTATTGTGGAAAAAGGCAAAGGCTGTTTTAATAAACCTTGTGAAAGGGCCTTAATTAAGGAACATGTTTGTTTATGTCAAACAGTGTGGTAGGATTAATTAGAAAACAAATTGACGCGTGAGTAGGGTGGAAAGTGGGAGGATGGAATGCCCCGACGGGACCATCCTACGGACGGGTGGACCCGATTAGTCGGGTAGCTTTCCAACATATTAAGTGAAAGCCCTACGTTAGATAAATAGGTTCTCGAGCAATTCTATTCTAGAAGACTAGGCCAACGGCTGTGCCTTGCATGGATGAGGAAAAAAGCGTTGTCTCTAGGAATCAAGACTAGTAGTTGCCCAAATTATGATCAATTACCCTATGGGTGATTTGATTTTTAGAAGACCACGCTCCCCCTGCGGGATAGAACTAGGTCTTACCTATGAATCGTATCCTTGAACTCTGTATGGTCAAGGTGTCTAAGAGAGGAAATTTTCTCTAAGATAAGACTTGGTGGACTATCTTAAGCATTTCCCCCATTTGTGGAAGGGGGGAACCTTACAGGGTTCTACTCTTGTTTGAAGCAAGAGTGGCCACCAATTCACTTTGGAGAGGATTAGGCCAAAAACACTTGAATTAATAAAAAAAATCAATGTAGATGGCTCAGGGCAGGAGAAGAGTAATAGTGCATAGACACTATTAAGCTTTTACAAAGGGGGAGGCTTCTATTTATATGAAAAAGTGAGCCTCTAACCAAGCAAACTGATTTTAGAATTTTCCAGATCAGTTTGGTCAATTTTGACCATTTTTGGGTCAGTTCAGCTTACTTTTTGGGATCTAGTTTTAAAACAGGAGAGAGAAGAGATGAAAATATCTCATTTTATTGATTAAGAATTGGGGGTAATGATGAGAAAAAGGCACCTACTTCATGAGGGAAGATCCCCACACTGAGGTGTCAAAATTCAGTTTTTAATTATTTTCTTTGGTCCTTAGTT
Organism: Cibotium barometz; assembly: GCF_041138505.1. Classification (NCBI taxonomy): domain Eukaryota; kingdom Viridiplantae; phylum Streptophyta; class Polypodiopsida; order Cyatheales; family Cibotiaceae; genus Cibotium; species Cibotium barometz. The sequence goes on from NC_141070.1 coordinate 17,388,496, forward strand.
CTATCTTCATCTTATGTGAGCATTTACTCATTTTTGGGGGATTTTTCTTTTATTCTTTAATTTATCTCCTCCCTTTTTGTATTAATCTTATTGGTCCATATAGGAACCTTAATTGGACCATAATCCAAAAAGGAAATCTGGACCCTTAGGCTAAGGTCCTTTATACCTATTTTCAATTAAGTCCAATTGTACATTGGAAAGTTCTTTTTGAATATCTGTTTCAGGAGGAAACTTTTTATACCTGCACACCTCAAAAGCTAGAGGGAAGAATCTTACATAGCCTGTCCAGAAGCTCATCAATTATGGGGATAGGATACTTATTTTTAACTGCCAGTTGATTGAGACTTCTGTAATCGACACAGAGTCTTAATGTTCCATCCTTCTTTTGCTAAAAGAGAACTAGCACTCCCCAAGGTGAAACACTAGGTCTTAAAAACCCTTGTTCTAAGAGCTGCCTAAGCTATTCTTTAAGCTCAATGGCTTCAAGGATTGGCATTTTGTACGTGCGCTGGGCTACTGGCTGAGATCCGAGGATCAAATCTATCTCATGATCTACTTCCCGAATCGGAGGCATGTGCGCTCTTTCCGCACGTGTCGGAGCTAGGGACTTGCCGAGCACTGTGTGCGAGCCACAAATGGCTGCAAGCACACAACCACGAAACCAGCAAGCTCAAAACAAGGAGCAATGGTGTGTCACTCATCACTCAGACTGCCGTCGTGAAGGATTCTTGTGCCGTGATGAAGAAGGAGCCACCACCGTCGCTTTACTGCCTCCTCATCGCCGTATCACCATGCAATGCTCGATCGCTACACACACTCTCTCTCTCTCACACACACAAACGCTGGAGAAGGAGATGGAGAAGATGAAGCAAGAGAACTCATTGTATTCAACACTCAGAGAATGAGAGGTTTTAGGTTACATTTGACTTTTATATGTGACTTGGCCATTCACACATGGGCGCCCACACATGGTCGACCGATCCTAACCCTTATCCTGATGAAATTCGAGGTGCACCTCTCATCGGCAATCACCCAATCCCCTTACCCTTTACATGTGGTCCCGTGCGATAGGCCCGGCCCATGACTCAGAATACATAAAATAATTATATGACATAAAAAGCAATACGTCTCAATGTCCGCCACCATAGGTTAACATGCCCCCCTTCCTGATGTAGATTTCGTCCTTGGAAGCTATGGTATGGAAAGCTCGACATGGTTTGTTATGGTAGACTGTATCTACAAAATAGGGAAGTAGAGTGAAAGCATGCTTGGTCGCAAAAGATATAGAGTGTTTCAAAAATAAAATCAAGCATGTTAGACCACAATGGAAGTATGCAATGAGAACCTAGTTTAAGAGGTCACATTAAGGAGCTAGTGTAGAAAATTAACATGAGTTTCAAAAATAAAATCAAGCATGTTAGACCACAATGGAAGTATGCAATGAGAACCTAGTTTAAGAGGTCACATTAAGGAGCTAGCATAGAAAATTAACATGAGTTTAAAATTATTGAAAGTAATTCAAGAGTTAGCAAGGTGTCGAGGGTTAATCAAGGTCTACAACTGGCCTAAGTCAAGGAAAATTACCAAGCTTAATGAATAAACAGATGATCACAATGTGTCTATTCTAAGAACAAGCTAATCCCAAGAGCCTAAGAACACAAGAAATATCAGAGTCATAGGAGTCTTTTGCCTTTATTTCTTTTATGCTATGATAATTTTTACAAACAATGGCAACCTCCCTAAAGCAAAACTAGCATCGACCCTGGTGCCATGTTTACCACAATCTAGGGCATCGGTTTGGAGTGGAATACTCCTCTCCTACCAAGTGTCGATAGGGCAATAGGCCGACATGAAAGCACATAACATACATACATTGCCATTTTTTGTAGGCCTTTCTTTTTATTTTTTATTTATCTCTTTGGATTTTTGCTCCCAAATTATCATGCGTTCTTACATCCTTTTGACAAAGGGGTAGAAGCTATGTCTTAGAGGTGAACACACACGGCCAGGTTGTTCAAGCATTAATATGGTTTTAACCCTAGACCTAAGACAACCATATTCCAGGTTAACTAAAGACATCATGCATTCCCAATAATTTCTAAAATAAGGTGAAACTCAATTAATGATTTACACTAACACCTTAGGCAACTTTAAAAACTAAGTAGTGCTTGACAAATTCCATATGGTCATGCATTATAGTTCATGCAATTAATTGAATAGTAAAAATGAAAGAGAGTGGGCATGGAAGAATTACACCTGTATTTTGGAGATCTCGTTGATTCGATGAGAAATGCCCGCAATTTGATGTAGATATCCATGTATGAACATTGCGACAGTCCCAAGACTATGAAAGCGAACCCATCTCAAACTTTTCAACCTGTACAATTAACTAACAAGCACTATACCTCGAGAGGCACATCAGTGGGAAAAAATAAGGACTCGTTTAAGGGCACAAAACTAGAAACAACTTGAAAACACTAACCTACCTACCAGTCACCACACACTAATACTGAGGATCAAGGTAAGAGGATGTTGTAGTGTTCTCTGGCTGTAGCCCTAAGGCTAAGCCTCTATCCGCATCATCCAAATAAATAAAATCAGCCTTGGTAGTTCCATGAGTCTCATCCGTCCATTCATCGTCAGATATATCTTCTTCGTCCTCCCATCCACATAGACTCGTCAAGAATGTAACTATGCGAGGATAGTCATCCTGTGGAAAAGTAAAGGCTTGGGCTATCGGGGATACGTCCTCTACGGAGTAGGGGTCATCAGTCATGGTCAATAGGCGAATTAGCCATTCTAATTCCTCAACATTTCCCTCGCTGGCTAGTACATCTATATGACCCAATTCGGTTTTAATTATAGGATAGCACATGTGAAATATCTGAGAAAGGTTCAGATGATACCTCTCACCAAATGTGGGAGTGAATGAAGTGTGTGATGCTCGTGCATCTACCATATCTGCAAACAGAGATATAGCATCAGTGGGTTCATGAAGACAGGTCAATCTTATTTCTAATTGTGTGCAGATAACTCTCCTCTTAATGTGCTCTTGCTCTTTTTACTTTTTTTTCTTTTCTTTTCTTTTCTTTTCTTTTCTTTTTTGTGTATGAAGCTATATATATACATTCCCTCGAATTTGGGAGTTACATGGTCAGGGGAGAAGGTTAGGGAGGAAGCAATAGAATGTCGAATGTGAGTACATGCTATCCCCTTCCTTGGGTAGATCATTTTTTTTGCAATGATGTTGTAGCCCCTTGGAACCAATTTGTCCAGTGGGTTATAGGTGGTGATGTGGGCAGATAGCTTTTTATGACCCTTCTGGCCACATCAAGTTGCAGAGATGGTAGTGTACGCTCCCATGAACGAACGGAGGATATGGCTTCCGATGATACATTTACAAGGGGAGACGTAGACTGATTGGTTTCTTGGTGGGTATTGACAAGGGTAGGTGTAGAGCATGCAGAAACTTCTATATCAACATGTGAATGGCATGAGGAGCTGGAAGCTTCCTATGACCCCCCTTCTTGAGCTAGGTGGTATCGATTGATATCGTTTGGGAATCCAAACTAGCTCTGGAAGAAGTGGTGTGGAGTACTCCGTTACCTTTCCCTTACCATGGTCTTGAATTGTCATTGGTGGGGGGTGGCAACATTTGGCTTACAAGATTTTATAGGTGATGCAGAGGAATTCAGCTTATGTTTAGGGACCCAAATCTGGTCATTCCCTTTGTACTATCCTTGGGCTGCTAATAATATTTTAGGAATCCAACGTGATGTTACCTTGCCTTTTCTAGGGCGCGTAGCTGCTTTCCTACTACGAGGCTTCTTGTTTGAACGAGATTGAGCAGTAGAGGTAGCCATTAACGAAGCTTTTGGGACCCATTTGTATGTACTCTTTGGTAAAGTAAGCAGAGCCTTGGGGACCACACTGCCTATCTCCACTCTTGGTGTTAAAGCGTTGGAGGGGTGGCAAACAATCTAAGATGGTGTAGCCACTTGATTTTGTGATTTTTTGTTATCCCGTTTTGTCTAGAGTTGATGGCTTAGGTGCGGGACCCTGAGTGGTCAGGCTAAGAGCTGGTTCTTATGTTGTAACTTGCCTGGTTTCCCAATCAATATTGCACTTGGTGGCTTACATCCATTTGTGCCCTTAGTTTACAGTTCGCTCCCCATGGTACCAGCAGGCATAACCAAAAAGCTTTGAACCACAGTCCCCTTGTCACATAGGCAACAGGAGTGTGTAGAATTCCCAAGACAGTGGTTTTCTTCTTTTATTGATACCCTTAACTTGGATGGTACTCTTGGATAAGGATGGTTTTCCAAGTTGACACCACACTCCATTGGATTGCATGTAATTCCTCCTGGCTTAGGGGGTCATAGTTTCTTTTGAAATTACTCCCATTGAGGAATCCAACGGTTTCAACTCCGTCAAGAGTCTCCACTCGGATGGTACCTTGCGTTGTAATTTCACATACTCTGTACGGTCCCTTACCAGCATATTTTAGCTTCTTCTTTTTGTTACGCACTCCATACATCACGACTTTATCCCCATCTTTGATGTCCTTGTTTCTCAGGTGGTGATCAAACCATTTCTTCCTTCTATCCTTCTCTACAAGGGCATTGTACACCGCCAATTGTCTTTCTTCATCTAACCGCGCAAGGATATACAAACGCTCTGCTAAGGGATTACCATCCCAGCCCTCTTGATGAGTAGCAACACCAAGACTAGGAATGACAAATTCCCATGGCATGACTGCTTTTTGGCCATATACCATCTTGAATGGTGTGCAATTGGTAGCCACTTTGTACGCAATACGATAGGCCCATAAAGCTGACGTAAGCTTTAGATCCCAATCCGTGCGATGAGCCTCAACTATCTTTGTCATCAGAATAGAGATTAAGGTCTTGTTGGTACTCTCGGCTTGGACATTCGCTTGCGAATAATAAGGAGTAGATTATCATGAAATTTATTGTGAGCTCCTTAATCACTTCATTTATAAAATGCATACCATTGTTGCTAACAAGTTCAAAAGGACAACCGCAGTGTGATTATATTTTCAAAGAGAAACTTTGCCATTGTCCTCACTTCTGCCTTACGTGTCGCTTTCGCTTCAGCCCATTTGGTCACATAGTGGCCACAATAATATAGCGAGATTGTGTGTTACGGGCCGCTGGGCTAATTAGACCTACAAAGTCGAAACCCCACTTTTCAAACGGTTGGTTTACTTTAATTGGATGTAGGGGCATCTGATCTTTTCGCTGGGGTTTCTTGTAGCGTTGGCATTCATCATGACCCTTCACAAAATGTGATGCATCTTGGAACATAGTGGGCCACCAATACCCTAATTGCAATATCTTTCGCGTAGTTAAGTCTCGTGAAAAGTGACCATCGGCTATGCCCATATGTGCCTCTTACAAAATATATAGATACTCATCCTCTTGGGCACAACGCCTAAGGACGTCATCCTTTCCTCTTTTATAAAGAGTCCCGGCCATTAGGCAATAGGGTTCGCATTCCTTGATGAGCTTTCAAGCTAGATCTTTACGAAGCTCTTTGGGTGGAAAACCATTAACCAAGAAGTTAACAATCTTCTCACTCCATTCAGGCATTGTCTCCACCATGAACAAGAAAGTTTCAGGTAAGTTATCACATCAACTCCCATAGGAGCTTCACCTTTAGGTATGCAAGATAAATGATCAGCCATGACATGTTTTTTGCCAAGTCTCACAACAACAGTGAAATCAAACTCAAGAAGAATCAACAACCATCATGTGATTCTTGCTATGGAGCATGGTTTGTTCACCAGATACAACAATGCTTGATGATCCACATACAAAACAAACTTGGTGGCAAGAAGGTAATAATGAAATTTCTTTACTGCATATATCATTGCCAATCCTTCTCGCTCCATGTAGTGGTGTAGTTCATTTTAGGATCGTTCAACTTGTGCGTGTCATTGGACTGGTTTAGCAGTGCTAATCATTGGAATTGTGTGTTGCACCACAGAGGGTGTGTTGCGTGACGAGTGGTGATCAATGCAAGGATGCAACACAAAGATGGAAGCAGGAAAACAAGAGACTTGACATTCTTATTTAGGGTTCTTGTAAAGAGTTCCAAGTTGTAGGTGAAGAGACTTGACATTCTTATTTAGGGCTCTTGTAAAGAGTTCCAAGTTGTAGGTGAGTGTGGGAGTGGGCTTGAGAATAATCCCACATGGGAAGTTTTGGGAGTTCTAGTATAAATAGTGGCTCATTTGAGAGCTTATGGACACATTGGGCTACACTCATGCTTGAGCTCTCTTGAGACTAGCTCTCCCTCTTGTTCATAGAGGTGCAAGCTCTTCTCTCTCCCCATCTACACTATTGTATGAGCAATGCTCTTCTAATTCAATGCAATGAGATGATGTTTTTCTCTCTTCTCATCTTTATTCTCTAGTGTGCATGCTCCTTTGTTGATGCTTGTGGATTCTCTATTAGGCTTTGTGTGGTAGTGGATTCAAGCTTAAGCTTCTCCATAGCTTGTAGCTTATCCATGGGCAAGGCATTGCTTGAGTAGTGAATGAGAATGCATGTTTATTTCAAGTTCCATTAAGCTTCAAGGTTTGTGTGCATGCTAGGGAAGTAAGTGCTTGAGAATGAAGTATGCTTTGAGCTTGTGTATGCATTAGCTTAGCTTTCTTCTTGTATTGGATGCATGAATGAGTGGGATGATGAGTGAATGAGTTATGGCAAGATTGAGCTTGTGTGTGTAAAGTCTATGTCAAGGTAGTGGTATTCATAGCATTCTCTCCCATTCGTGGATAAGCTTCCGTGCACAGGTACGGGTTGAATGCCTAGCTCCGAAAGGGATGCAAATCCCATTGGATTGAGCTACACGCGGATCATGCTACTCTTGCTATCAGTGTAGAGAGTCTTCTGTCTCTCCATTGAATCTAACCTGTAATCCCTGTTCTACCATTTGACCAACTGAGGCCAAGCTTTTAGTGATCGAAGGCACATATAGCACATCTGACATAGACTTTATCTGACCATTATGCATGACCAATGGTACACTTCCAACATGTGTAATGACATGCTGGGTATCATCACCTGTTTCCACATAGCCTTTGACATCCATTGGCTTCATATGCTCAAACCATTCTCCATGACACGTCATATGGTTTGATGCTCCTGAGTCCATATACCATGTATCATCATTCTCAGCATTTGTTGTCATAGAACCCACAACATGCTTCATGGCAAACAAATGATTTGCAGTTCCATCATTGCTACTTGATGCATAGTTGCCACCATGTTGTGCATAGTTTCCACCATAATGACCACCACATTGTGCTCTTCCCCCTCTCAAATCATTCTGTTTGCGGAAACAATCTCTCGCCATATGACCATATTTGCCACAATAATGGCATTCCACATCTTGCATAGAATTTTGTTGGCCTTGCCAACGTCCTCGACCACGGGGGGTACCTCTGCCTCGCTGAGGTGCATAACCACGACCACCTCGAGCACCATATAAAGGCTGAAAATTCTGTTGTGGAGGCCTGTCCTGCCATCCACGACCATTACCGCCACGTCCACGTGATGCAAATCTCCCCCTGCCTCTAAAGCCTCTCTGCGAGTAGAAAGCCTGATTTCTGCCATCATCATGGCTAGTAGATGCATCCACAAATGAATCACTGAGCTTGATTTCCTCAACCAATAAGAGTGAAACCAACTCATCAAAGTCGGGTAGACCTGTACTCCTCACTGAGATAGATGTATCAAAAGATTTGTATTCCTTGCCAAGACCACACAAGGTAATATCCACCAAATCATCATCAGGCATGGGGGCATTTATTGTGGCCAATGCATCTGCAAACTTCTTGATTTCTTGCACATAATCATGTATGCTCCTTTTATTCCTTTTCACATTGTGTATCTGCTGTCGCAATTGAGACTTGCGAGCACTCGTATCTGTATCAAACATCTTGACCAAAGTATCCCATGCATCTTTGGGATTCTCAGCATCCTGAATGTGTATGAGCATAGCATCAGATATACATATAGACAAATAATGCAGCACTTTGAATGCTCTCTCTGACCATTGCTTATGAGCAATAAGCTGCTGCTGTGTAGGTTGCCGAGGTAGCTCAGGCTCAGGCTCAGCACCTGTAATGAGATTCCAAAATCCTTTTCCTTTCAACATAGCCCTCTTCTCCAAGATGTAAAGCATCCAATTGCTAAGGAATTTGTGGAAGATATCAAGCACCAAGTGAGAAATCAATCTCCTCGTAGGCAAAAAATCAGAAAACTCCTCTGTTTTCACTAGTTGAGCTACGCCGCCTGCAATTAGAGGATTTGGGAGTGTTTATAAAGTTGTTTGATGATGGTTATAGGTGCCCAACACACCTAGGTACATGTGCAATCCACCAATGGTTCAATTTTTGCCAAAATCTCACTTCAAATGCATCAATTTTGGGCTTCTTTCTCTCTGTTTTGTAAGAGCTCAAAAAACCAGAATTTTCACACATTCAAATGCTTCCAAAATGCTCCAGAATCACAATAGGGATTTCATAAGAGTTGCCATTACATCCCTCATTGTCAAATACATATGTCTTTTGCCAGAATCACTTGTATTTCCACCATACATCAATGTTCCCAAGCTTTAATGGAAAGCTTCAAAAACCAGAATTTTGCTTTGCTTTGATTTGCTCTAAAATGCTTTGCTTTTGCTTGTTTCACCTGCAATCCGCTCAAGGATGTTTAGAGGACCTTACCCGGTAGGCCAAGCTTTCAGATCTGATAGTATTTGGTGTGCTCCAAGCTTCACAGCTCCAATGGACAGCTTCACAGCTTCTTTTCACAGCTTCTTCTTCTCTTCCCTCTTCACTCACTCACTCATAAACCCTAATAAACAGCACAAGGCTCTGATACCATGTTGAAAGAATGGTAGAGGGGGAGGAGACACACACACAGGAGCAAACCCTAATGTATATTGCAAACCCTAACCATAGAGGGAAGCCATGTCCTCTCTCACACAAAGCATAATGCACTAATCCATAATCCACACAACACACAATGAGTTGTGTCCACACTCTACTAACCAATGATTTTCTTCTTCTCAACCCCTCTAAAGCTTGAGAAGCTTTCAATGGAATGGTTTTCTCTTGAAATCAAGTTTCCAATGATTCATAATGTTTAATTAGATTAATGCTAGTATTTATGCTTAATTTTAACGTTTCCTTTAAGAAAATCTCTCTTTTGGAAAGATTAATCCTCTTTATGATTAGATCCTTGTTAGAAGGATGATTCTCAATGATAATCTCATTATTTTAATCTAAACTCTAAGCTTGATAAGCTAGATAAAGAGATTAGATATTTTCATGATTTTTAATCTAGTAAAAATGATGGTTAATTCTTTTTAGCTTGATTATGAGTAAGAAAAATCATATCAACTCATTCTAAATTGAAAGAGGATTATGCTAACATTTTTATATGGCAAAGGTTGTGCAGGTTGTAGAGCCCACATGCATTGATGAGGCTGTTGGAAATGTGTGTTGGGAGAAAGCTATGGATGAGGAGATGGATGCACTATATGGAAATGAAACTTAGGATTTAGTGCAATTGCCTGAAGGCAAGAAAGCCATTGGATGCAAGTGGGTGTACAAATTTAAACATAACAGTGATGAAAGCATAAACAGGTACAAGGCTAGATTGGTAGCCAAAGGATATGCGCAGACATATGGGATTGATTATGAGGAAACTTTCAGCCCAGTTGCCAAAAACACTCACATGAGCTCAGAGAGCAACAAAGACGATAGTGATAGTTGGAATGTACTCATTAATGAGCGAGTGGAATATAACTCTAGTAGCCCTAGCACTAGGGTTGGCGTGGTTGCTAACACATTAAGGGTGTGTTCTCACGGGAAAAAAAACCCTACCAACACAGGGTAAAAAGTGTCAATGATCAGCTCGATTTTATAACTGAACTTCTCGGAGGCACAAGGCTAAGACCCAAGAAAATTTTGAAAGCCCAATGGGATGGCAAGAACACAGCTGTCATATGGTTGTTTGCCAAAGCTCAGAAGTGTTCAAACATCTCCATTCACACCTCCTCCTATTTGTCCCAATGCATTTCCTATGTGCCTATCACTAAAATCTCACCTCCGACTAAACTTCAATCTCTTGCACGTACTCTGAAATGGGTACCAAAAAGAGTCCAACAAAAAGGAACCTGTGCCATACGTCAACACCCCACAAACAATTTGCATAATGTTACATCCAAAAACAAACTCATTCTTGAAAGAGCTATCATGCTACAAAAGCTACTTTTTGGCAATTCATCTATCAAATCTATTAGCTCTATTTCCGTCATGCCTATACATACTAGCATTCTTCATTCAACTTGCATTAAATTAAAAAAAAATCTTAACACTCCCTTATGTGTTGTGTAGAATAACCAAATGGAGACTTGGCTGGATACATGCAATCCATCTTTGGACCTAGATAGCACTCACCCTGACCATCTAAGGGGGCTACAGCATTGCACCTTTTCAGATGCACTCTTGATATTTTTATGCCCCAGTGGGTGAGGATTGCTGTGGAAGTCAATTTGTGGAGTTATACTACCAGCAACATCATCCATTTCCATTGGTATGATGTAGCAGATCATGGGGGTCACACCTCAACGACATAATCTTTGGGCAGTTATGATGCTGCAACGTGGACCCAACCAACAAAGACTCCCGGAAGAGGAAAGAGCTCAAACATGGCACGAGGACACCCTTCGTTTTCTAACCCCTCCCATTTTGCAGGTTCTTCTTCCCCATGAATCTACATGTCAATTTTGGCTCAATGTGAGTGAGTCTTTAGAACGGTTTCAAAACCATAGGTGCCTCTTTAGCCTTCCTATTGTGCCCATACCATATGTTAGTGAAGATGCACTTCTTCCCTTGCCATCTTCTCCATGGGTAGGATTACGTTCTGGGTTATCTTTACATCCGGAATCTATTGATGTCCACCCACTTGAGTGGATAGCATTCTAGTGGCTTTAGACTTGATAGTGTAAGTTTGACCGTAATTGTTTTTACCCGTTTAGCAATACAAAATAATTAGTGTTTTGTGCCAAAGGTAGAGTTCCAGACCTAGGACAAAGAGACTAAATTAATCATAGGACCGTCAGTGGATATCTTTCCTTTACTAGGACATTGCTTAGGGACAATCTAATAAACCTTCCATAACAAAAATTGGCATAACAAAAATAAAAGAAAAGTGTATATGTTTGTGGCCTATTGCCTTGTTATTCATGGTAGGCGAGGGAGGTCTATACCTTTCCCAGACCAATGCCTTGTGTAGTAAGGAATAGCCACGCAAACATACTCTTGAAGAGAGCCCTGTCCAAAAAAAAAAAGAGGACAGAAAGGCACCAAGAGAAATGCTTGTCTAATCCAGGATGGTCACCGTTGTGCTTAAAATATTAAACTAAAACACTAAGCAATATCAAGAGTCTGCCACTACATAATTATGTTAGATTTATTAGTGTTGAACCGACATCTTTGACTTAGCATAGGCTCAGTATACTACTTGATAGTCCCTCGATTAACTGTTGTCTTTTGCCTTCTAGGAAAAGAGCAATACATTTGGCATAAAACATTCTTTACTTTAGTTAGCTGTCTGCAGGTAGTAATTATTAAGACTTGAACTAACCAATTCAATCTCTACACTGCTTCAATGTTTCCTTCCTCTAGCTAATTGGACGTCTATTGCCATGTCTTATTCAGTAAAATTGCTTGTTTTGTTATTGTCTGTCAATACTTTTGCTTTCAAAAAAAAAAACCACACAAACCACCTAACGTTTTGCTTTGCAACAGGTACAAACTAGAGATTCTACTCTTCCTTGGCATCTACATGCTCGAGGACGTGTGCCAACAGGGGGGAATGTTGCGTGACGAGTGGTGATCAATGCAAGGATGCAACACAAAGATGGAAGCAGGAAAACAAGAGACTTGACATTCTTATTTAGGGCTCTTGTAAAGAGTTCCAAGTTGTAGGTGACGAGACTTGACATTCTTATTTAGGGCTCTTGTAAAGAGTTCCAAGTTGTAGGTGATGTTGAGATTCAAGCTCGATGTCAGTGTGAGCCAGCTATGCTATGTGCTAGCAGATTAGGTAGGAACATGTGTGAGACATAAATGACCGCGTGTCCAGCTGGTCATAGTGTGTGGACATTCTATGCCTGTAGACGTATGGCTGGTAATGTAATTTGACTAGGGAAAGAGTAGAATACCGATGACATTCCAAATAGTTGGAGTTGTAGGAAGAATGCTCTTTCCTTGATAGTCAGGGAGTCTACTTGTGTAGGAGCCTCATTGAAAGTTGTCGGCTTTGTAAGACAAACTTTGACATTGCTTGTGTTTTGAGGAATAGACTGTGAACTTGATTCGGTTGCAATATCCTCCTTCTGATGTGTTGCCTCTGAGATAGAAGTGAGTAATGGTACCCACTTGCCTTTTTCTTCCCATGTCAGTTTGGAGTATCCCTTCTTGTTCGAGACCTTCTGATGATGTCCGATTTGACGCGTCAGCTTGTGTTTCCACCTGAACTCTTTCAGGCTTGTTAAGGCTTGGTTTCTAGTATTGATTTGGTTTCTGTAAGTGAGGTGGTATTGACTGCTTTTTTTCCTGAGTAGATTCAGGAACATAATTATGTTTTGCTGCAGTAGTCCCTGCATTCTTTTTTGATAACCACAAGGTAGTAGCACCCTCGTAGCCTTGGGCTTGCAGAACCTTCTTTGGGATCCACCGTTGTTGAGTGGTCTTGTTGGAGGTGGAACTGTTGGTTTTGGTGAACCTCCTCTTTAGCTTTGTATTCCTTGGCGGCATCGGGTCTTGGCTTTCGAGCTGCTTTAGGTAACCAGATTTGAATTCTAAGTGCTTCCCCCCTTCCGTAGCCTTGTGCATATAAGAGAGATGTTGGCACATGCCATTCTTGTGTATTGTCATTGTCATTATTCACCCAAACCATTGGATCTTTTGAGGTTGTCTCTATCACAGTAGGGATGGTTTCCACCTTTTGAAAAGATGGGAGTGCCGAAGCACTTGATCCTGTAAGGTGAGTAGAATTTACCAACAAGGTGTATTGTCGTGAGTTCTAGTCTATACTGCATCTGGTGGTTCTAATCCATGATCTGCCTAGAACAACATCCACCACTGCTTGGCTCTTGTTAGCAACATAAAAAGTCACGTGCATAGATTGATCCTGAATACAGCACTTGCCTAGGGCTGGGGTTTCATTACCAGAGAAACTCTGGAAGTTCGATGAGGCATTAGTGAGCAAAGGTTGGCCTAATGATGTCCATGCTTCATAAGACAAAACATTGCAGTCGGTTCTCGAATCTATAAGTGCAGACACTGCAAAGATTGCTCTTTGAGTAGGGATCCTTACATCAATATGAAAGGGATCTACAAAGTCTTCATCATCACTCAAGTGGATGGCCATGATAGCTGCCTTGCGGCGTGCTAGTGCTACTCTAGCCTTAGCTTCTTCTTTTGCTTGACTTTGTAACAAAGCTTGAGCTTTTTTATGTGTCTGACTAGCATGTATGCGTATCAGCATATCATCTGTTTAGAGGTTCTTCATAGCGCTTCAAGCGGTTACCATTGATGAAGTTAGTCATTGGCTCTCCGTCTAAGGTTTCCATTGATGAAGTTAGTCATTGGCTCTCCGTCTAAGGTTTCCAACCTTACTGCACCACTCGCACTAAGCTTGTTGATTACAAATGGACCAAGTCCTCGCATTTTCAGCTTGCATTTTTGTTTCTTCAATGTGTAAAGCAACACTAGATCACCTCTCCTGAAGCGACCTTTCTTCACATGCATATCATGCCAACGTTTTTGGCATCGTTTTTCAGCATACATGCCAAAACTGCCAATAGCCTGTCTTCATCTAGCCTCTCCAATTCATTGATCCGTGTAGAGAATTCATGATCCATCCACTCAAGTTGTTTTGCAACTCAAAGTGTAGGTACAATAAATTCTATCGGAAGGATAGCATCCAATCCAAAAACTAGATTGAAAGGTGTCATGCCTATGGACGTTTTGTAAGCAATTCGATAAGCCCATAGAACTAAGTGAAGTTTCTGTTCCCAATCTGTTCTATGTCCCTCAACAATCTTTGTAAGCGCAGTGCAAAGAGTCTTGTTTGTGCTCTCAGCTTGACCATTTGCTTGCGGGTGATAAGGCGCTGACCTCTTATGGATGACCATAAAGTCTTCCAAAAGAAAGGTAATGACTTCATTGATAAAATGCACACCTTGGTCACTCACAATCTCAATATGTAAACCATAGCGTGTAAACACATGTTCGTATAAAAACTTTGTAGTGGTCCTAGCATCGTTTTTTACTGTGGCTTTTGCTTCTACCCACTTCATAAGATAATCTGTGGCTACAATGATATACTCAGCATGTGTATGGCGTGCTGGTGGTTTAATCGGTCCCACAAAATCAATTCCCCATTTTGCAAAAGCTCTAACCCCCATAATTGGTCTCAATGGCATGTCCTCATACTTGGTAGCAGGTTTGGCTCTTTGACATTGATCACATCGTTTGACATACTCTGCTGCATCATGAAAAAGCGTAGGCCACCATAGTCTTGACCATAGTATAAGTTTGGCAGTTGTTTCTCCATAGAAATGTCCACCCCCAACTCCTGAATGTGCATGAGTCAATACGCTAAGGTAGTCACTCTCACAAACACAAGTCCGTAGGTTTCCATCTTTGCCCCTTTTGTATAGTTGGCCTTCAATAATCTGAAAACTCACTGCTTCTACCTCTATGGCTCTCTTTCTATGCCTAGGCATCTTATCGTCCGTATGACCGTGCGTCAAATACTTCACAATGTATGAACTCCAATTGGGTGTTGTTGAAATATAAAATAGTGAGAGTAGAGATTAGCAATTCTTCCTCCGCTTGGGTTAAGTCTGTGTGGTGGCAATCCACACGTTACGTGGCTCTTCGCTTGGTTCTGCCAGGTCTATTTTCTTGGCGTCCTCAGGGCCATCATAGGAAACTCCTGGTTCCTCAGGTTTCTATCGAATAGGTTGTTGCAAGACTATTTTCCGATCTTGTATGGTGAATTTCTTGAAGTTTGAGGGGGATATTTGTGGTATCCTCTTCTTCCTTTCAGTCATCACTCATGGAAGACCATGCTGCTTTTAGCATTCTCTTCTTTTCTTGCACTAGAGCTTTATGCTCCACTCTCATCATGGTGCTTTGTTCAGTCTTGACTGAATGCACTGAAGCCTTTGATTTTAGCTTCGGTTTCCTTTTCCTCTTCTTGCGTCTGGTTTCCGTATTCGGTTGGCCAATCACCAGAAGGTCAAATGCTTAGGTATGATCAAGGAGTTAGAACTGCAGGCTTTTGATGTAAAGGTGCTTGTGGATTGTCATGTTATGCCGGCAGGAATGGGTGCATTCCCCATCATTTTGGGAAGACCATGGCTGAGAGCGGTGAAGGCTGTTCAAGATTGGAGGAAAGGAGTCATTACTCTATATGACAGGAGAGGTCACTCTCCTTCTTGTTAAGCTTTTGCACTAATTGAAAGCCGTATCTCCATTTCATCTTGTCTTTGATGCAATCATCAGCTCTCCCAAGTAGTACAAGTACTCGTCCTTACCTACAAATGTTGGAGGTGGAATAAAGTTTCCTTTATCTACATCTTCTCTTTCTTTTTGTTATTGTTGTCTCTTTTCCTTGACTTTCTGTTTGCGAAACTTCCGGTGACTCTTGCAAAACTTACGTTTCGGTTTGTCACTAGGAATACTCACAGCAAGACCTCTCTGCCCTTTAACAACAGTCTTATCTTCTCTAACTCTGATTCAGGGACTATGGCATCGTCATCAGAATCCTTCCCATTAGAGGATTCTAAGCATCTATCCTCATCTCCTTCATCAGCTGAACTGTACTCAAGAGGGGATACTTCCTCTATAGATACCATATCTCCTAGCAATAATGATTTGTTTGCTTCATACCTAGGGGCTTCTTGAGGTTCCTCTGCATAGATTGGTCTTAGCATTCTTACGGGAATAATGTCATACCCATCTGGATCACAGAACTATGTTTGCCTTGGCAATGCACAAGTGTCTATGGTAGCTAAAACATGGTTCCATTCTAAAGGATCTATCAAGTTCTCAAGACAAGGTATAGGGATATACGCCTCATCCATCACACTTCTGTCTATGGTAACATTTCCAGGTTGCAAGTCTCGACAAGATGCTCCACAAATCCATAGATCAGCTCTTTCTTCAGACATAGTTGCTCCCGATGCTTCTGAAGAAGTAGAATCAAACTCATCCACAGGAGAGTGCCTCACATCTTGATAAGCATGGTTTTTCAAATTCACCCTCGTGGTTACATTTTCATGTCTGAGGTACAAGTAATTGTAACCCCAATCTTGAATCATTTTGAATTGGCGTATGAATGGCCTTCCTAGGATCACTTTGTAATTTGTGTTCTTGCCAAAGTCTACGATAGCAAAGGTATGTCCGTACTTAATGCGACATGACTTGACTATAACGTTCTCAAGAAATCCTATGGGACTTTCTAGATTTCCGTCTGCCAATTGCAAACTCATCCTTGTACTTCTAATTATAGGTTTTCCCCACATTTCCCATACAGTTTTTGTTGCTATACTCAGCCCTGCTCCGCTATTAGAATAGTTATAGATTGAATCTTGTTGATCTCCACAGGAAGCGTAGTATTTCCTTTGTCGTCTTTACAATGCTTGCCAACTTTGTTCACAGGAACCGGAATTTTTTGCTTAAGCATTAGCTCAGAAGCCTTTGCCTTCAACAACTCCTTAACCTGGATGTTCTGGTTCCACAATCCTTGCTCAGTTAATTGTGTAGCCACTTCTCCCCACAATCTTGGCCTAAGCTTTAAGAACTCTATGAGTGGAATGGTACACGTAACTGGTGCCGACATTAAAGCTTATAAACTCCCTATGTCTCGTTCCTGATGAGGTTGTCGTGTCATTGATGGTACTCGCATGATTTGGCTATGTGCCTTGTATAGTCCTAAATATGAGGGCACTGTCTTGCATGTGAGCTTGTTGCTCCAAGCTGAGACAACAGTCTAAGCATCATCTGGTAGAGATAAAGCATCAAATTCTTGAACCCTTTGATTCGAGAATTCTACTATAGAGGACGGTGGTGACTTGTCAGAAGATGCTAGATCCTCAACTTGTTTTTGCACTGCTTCCCACATCTCCCTTGCTACTGCTTTCTCTATTTTAGGAATTTCATCTCCAAAATCCGCGGTAGTCAATGGTTTTGACTCGTTTGCATTGTTATGAGGTAAATCGTCTCCTTCAGGCATTTCTGGGAAATGTAGAGATACAACTTCACTTCCCTTTTCCATGCTTGGTGTGGCTTCTGGTATTGTCTCTAAGTTAGGCTTTAGAGAAGCAGGTCCTCTTGCGTACATAGGTGGTGGGCCGTCTATTAGAGTCTGAGTATCCCTAATCAACTGCTTATGGATAGCCAAGTTGATTGTCTCTTCACGAGGGTTGGGATATTCTTGCAGCTTCTTAGGCAGCTCGGTCAGAGCTATGATCCTATTATTATGTGCTTGAAGCACTGCATCTAAAGGCTCATACACCTTGTCAACAAGGACTGATCCTCCTGAGATTTCCTCCTCAGACTCGGATGCTTTTCCCTTTTGCTCATTTTGAGTTTTCTCTCCGATTTGTTTCGTTTTCAACATTCCTTCTAGCTCTTTTGGGATAGAGTTTCCTCCATCAGAGCTCTTCTGCTCCTTCGACTTCTTACTCCCCTTGCTGCGTGGTTTACGTCGAGTTGATTTCTTTCTCTCTTTTCCATCTTTGGATAGAACCTTAATCTCAGAGGGTTTCGCAACAACCTCTTTGATATTCTTTTGTGCTTGGGCTCTAGTCACTACTCTTAGTGACACTAGTTTGTTCTCCTCCTCAAATGTCGTGGGTGATGGAATCACTTCAACATAGTTAAGGGGCGCTTTAGCTTTTTGTGCTGCCAGATCCGCAGGCTTCAACAAGCAATCCTTTGGTAGATGGTCAATGCTACACCCTTGGCAAAACCTCTCTATAGGTGGAAACGTAGATGTTGTACCTATGTTAGCTAAGAGGGGTCGTTTCTTGTTTGGACATTCTCTCACCCAATGTGGTCCACCACATTCGTAGCATGGTCCTGTTTGTTGCGTGGGGTATAGCCTCTTTGTAGGATATGGTCCTGGATAACCTTGAGTCTTGGTTGGCTGAGATCCTATAAGCATCAAAGAGCTTGGGTCTCCATTAAAGTCATGAACTAGGCTTGGTCCGGTTGGGCTCTCAAAGTAGGGTTCGACAAGAGAACTTCGATGTAGTATGGTTGAGAGCTAACTATACCTAATTCAGGATTCGACAAGAGAATGCTTCACTTCAATGTAGTATGGTTGAGAGCTAACCATCTCCATACCTAATTTAGGATTCTCATATTCCACATATCTAAAGGAAGCTGTGCCAGGTGGAGGAGGTTGGGCTCCTAGCACCGGCCGTGCTTGCTCTTGAGCAACTAAGGTTCTCTCATGGTTCACAACTTGTTGCCTAGGTGCAGAGTTGTTTGCTTGTTCCCTTTATATCCTTGCAATGTGATTGCAGTCCGAAGTCACATGTGTGTAGTTCCATTTACAAAGCTGGCACCACTTCTTTGTTGGTTGATTGCCAATCAATGGTTAAAAGGTTGGGCATTTCTCGGTTTTATGGCTACCTCCACATCCTCCATAGACGTAGGGGCCTGTAGGTACAGTATGCATGTATGATGGTTGGGGTCGGTAGGAAGGTCTATAGTATTGCCCCATCTCTTTCAAGACTATCTCGGCAATCTGATCTAGATTAACTAATGGCACACTAGAGTCAGAGCCCTTCCCAGAGCTACGTTTATCATCCGGATGACTATCTTGGTTTCCCATGCCAGTCATGTCAAAGTTGTCATCATAATCCATGGCATCCATGCAACACTCATTGAAGATGACATGCTTCTTTGCGTACAAGTGAGCGTGAAGCGTCTTGTTTCGTAAGCCTTCCATGAAGATAGAAATTAATCACCCTTAGCTTGGCTTCTCATCGTCAGGGCATCGATTGATGTATTGCTTTAGCCTATTTACACAATCTCGCACAGATTCTTGATCTTTTTGCTTAAAAGCATAAATTTGAGCTACCGCATTGTGCTTAATTCCCATTTTTGAAAATGCAGCTATAAAGCTCTTTTCCAGCCTATTGAAAGATCGCTTTGCCTCAGGCTCTAAAGTATGCATATCCGTGACTTGCTCCGCATGTATAGCTTGCTTAAAAGCTGCTATATGATCATATGGGTCTCCGGATCCGTCATACTTCTTGACAAGCTTTTGTAGTGCAGATGGTCTCACTTTTCTAGAATATTCATCGTCATGTCTCCTATATGAGTCTCGGCCTCTAACTCTAGGCTCTTCAAATGTCAGTTCACTTGGTCTATGGGGTTCTCTTGGAGGTACATATCCACTTGCTCGTGGTCTTTCTTCTCCCCTAGATTCTCTAATAGCCCCGGTTCTCCTCGTAGGATCAATCGTTGGAAAGACTGGTCCTCTAGCAGTTGTTCGCATGGAAGGTGCTGGTCGAGCCACACTTGGGGTTCTAGCCCATGCTGGTGCTACTGTTTCTCCTCAAAAGGTAGATTCATCTGGACGTGCCGTGTCTAAGGTAGACACCTCAATAAAAAGGGGCCTTCCTTTCCATGTCATTTCCCTAACCTCTAGCCATTCAAGGGTTCTAAAGTCGTTCCCCCATCTATCATGAACACGCTTAGTGAAACCTTCTAGATGCTCTACAGTTATTGTATGCGTGACTGGAAGCTCTAAGCTCGGGTGCTTAGTGGTTGCATAGTAGGTTTCTACCACATCCCTATACACCTCCTTAATTGGGTCGTCCTGATAGATTTTAACTACTGGAATTTCTTTTACTATGTCCCATGGGTTTTTCTTAGTCTCTTTTTCTTTTCCCGTTCTTTCTCTATCCTCCCAATTCCTGTCGGAAAACAATTCTTCAAGTAAAGAAATGGGCGTATCAAGTCTGCACAATGTTCCTGGCATATTTGGGTCCGATGGAAGCTCCTTTTTCTGCTTTGCTTGTGCGCTAGGTTGAAGTACACCCAAAGCATCCACTTGTTCAGGATTTTTGGTGACCTCGTAGCATACTCCATTTCTACCCATGTACATATCGTCTTGGTAGTGTACCCATGGTGTTAGAGTGAATGTGTGCAATTTTAACAACAAACCGGCTCATTGGATCTTTGTAGATCTCACCGCCATGTGCGTTTGTATACAAGAAATGAAGTCTCATGTTGTCAATCAACTCCCCATCTGGGATTTCAAATGGATTAGCAGAATCTATCATACTAATGGGTGTGGATGGTCTATTCATGCCAAATGACTCGTTTATGTCCATTGAAATATCACTCTCGGTTCTTGAGAGGCTCTCTATTTGAGACTCCGAAGATGTCTCGAGAATGCTAGTTGCCAACAACCGATTGAGTGCGGCTCCCTTGAGTGGTTACCGTAGATGGTACACTAGTGTTACGTCCCCCTAGTATTGTTCCTGAGCGTAGATGCATACGCTATTTTTAGCACGTAGCAGTGTCCAATTTTTGAAAAAAAAAATATTTTTTTTATTTTTTTATTTTTTAAAAAATATATATATGTAAATATATATATATATATATATTTTTAAACCCTACCTAACCACTAAATGTAACTAACATGAATATGTGTGTAAATACATATTTTGTTTTATTTTTTTTTAATTTTATTTTTTACTAATTACATAAAAATACGAATTATGCTAAAAATACTAATTATGCAGATTACACTAATTATGCAAAAAAATTATAGAAAATTAAAAAAATAAAGAATATACAAAAAATGTGGACTCCTAAGAAAAAACATAATTTACGATTTTTTTTCTCTTTTTTTAAATTATTTTTATTATTTTATTTTTTGACTTTTTATTTTTTTATTTTTTTTAAAATGCAAAAAACATAAAAATTGGTATGCAGATTTTAAAAAAATAAAAATTAA
This sequence comes from Cibotium barometz, assembly GCF_041138505.1. Lineage (NCBI taxonomy): Eukaryota > Viridiplantae > Streptophyta > Polypodiopsida > Cyatheales > Cibotiaceae > Cibotium > Cibotium barometz. Next base: position 17,409,597 of record NC_141070.1, read on the forward strand.
TGTGCCTTAAAAAAATAATAAAAAAATAAAAAATAAAATACCAACCTTATCCTTGCCTATCAACCTTATTACCTTCTTTTCCTCCTCCTCTGCGCCTCAGCCTGCACAGTCGCCTCCTTCGCCTCCTTGCTGCGCCACCAACCGCTTCTCTGCTGCCCTTCGCTTCCACACGGCCTGCCGGCCCTTCGCTTCCACACCCCTGCTCTCTCTGCTGCCTTCAAGCGGGGCCAGGCGGCCCTTCGCTTCCTCTGCGGCTCCTCGGTTTCTCTGCGTTTGCCCTTGCCTTCTTTTCCTCCTCCTCTGCGCCTCAGCTGCTGCAGCCGCCTCCTTCGCCTCCTTGCGGCCAGTCAGCTTCGCCACCTTCACCTCCTTTTCCTCCTCCTCTCTGCGCAGCCGCCTCCTTCACCTCCTTGCGGCCAGTCAGCTTCGCCACCTTCGCCTCCTTTTCTAAGGCAAGGGCCTTAGCTGACTACGACTACCACTACGTTTACCATAGACGGCCATTGATTTGAAGGTTTGGTTATGGAGAAAATGAAACAGTCTTGCTATGCTGAAGCCAAGCCAAGGAAAGCATAAACATGAATGAAAGCATTGCAATAAACAAAAAACATTAGCGGGAGTAGATCTCAACCGCACAAGTAAGTACTAATCTACTTTTTCTCTTCTAATCACTACCTCCGAGATTCCACACTCGTGCTAACCCTAAACCTAAAAACAAAAATAATTAGTGGTAGTAATGCAAGCTTCTCAACCGGTTTTGAGTCTTCTCCCCGGCAGCGGCGCCAATGCATGGATGCTTCGTTGAAGACTTCAAACATGGATGTAGAGTGATTGCTAAAGGCAAGAAAGAAGGAAGATTGTTTAAGCTGGATGCTGGAATTCCTGAGCTAAAATTAGCCATGTTCTCAAAGAGCAGGAATGTGGTACAGGACATTGATATGTGGCATAAGAGGATTGGACATGTCAATATACAGAGATTAAAGAACATGCAAACAAGAGGCATTGTCAATGGATTGCCTAGGCTCAAATATGATGGACATATGCATGTTTGTGAAGCCTATCAGTTTGGGAAGCAGGCAAGGTTGAGGTTCCCTAGAGAAGGAAATATGAGTAACAGGCCACTTGAGATCGTGCATAGTGATGTATGGGGTCCTGCACAAAACCCATCTATCAAAGGCAGTTTATACTATGTTACATTCATAGATGATTTCAGCAGGATGACATGGATATACTTTCTGAAAGAGAAGAGTGAAGTGTTGGAAAAATTCATGGATTTCAAAGCTTTTGCAGAAAAGCAGTATGGCTGTTGGATTAAATGTCTGAGGACAGATGGAGGTGGTGAATACACCTCAAAAGCTTTTGAGCATTTCTTGAGGAAGCATGGAATAAGGAGACAGCTGACTTGCAGGTATACACCTCAGCAGAATGGTGTAGCTGAGAGAAAGAATAGAGTCATATGTGAAGTGGCAAGGGCAATGCTTAATGAAAAGAGCATGCCAGATTACTATTGGGCAGAAGCATGTGCTACTGCAGTTTATATATTGAACAAAACACCTACAGCAGCCATTCATGGAAGCACGCCAGAGATGCGGCTCACAGGTTACAGGCCAGACATTGGACATCTTAAAGTTTTTGGATGCATAGCTTATGTGCATGTGCCTGATGAAAGAAGAAGGAAGTTGGATCCTAAAGCAGAGAAATGTGTATTTGTTGGATATGCACAGGATCGAAAGACCTACAAGTGTTATAATCCACAAACTAGACAAGTGGTCATCTCACGTGATGTGGTGTTTGATGAGCTTGCTAGTTGGTATAAAGCAAAAGATGAGGGTGTTATTGAGTCACTTGAGGCTGATGTACATGTGAACTTGCCATCACAAGCAAGTTCTAGTTCTACTACTATGTCTGGGCCAGCAGCAGAAGCTGAGAGTAGCAGTGTACGTCCATGGTCAGGACGTTTGAGGCATGAGAGTGTGAGCACTGAGTAGTGCTATGGACAAAGGCAAAAAGAAAGTCGAAGGAATTGGAATCACAGGTTATGAGTCATCTAGTTCTGAGAGTTTGGATGAGGAGCTTGGCATACCTGTTTTATGCACACCTGGTGCTAGACAGGACAGATATGTGCCACCACATGCTAGAGTTACAGGTGTACAGAGTGACCCGCATGCATTGCGGAGATCCCAGAGGGTCAGATATCCTATTGACAGATTGACATATAGAGATTTTGCTATGCACTATGCATACATGACATCTATGGTGAAGCATGTGGAACTTACATGCTATACAGAGGCTATTGGAGAGCATGTATGGGAAAAAGCAATGGATGTGGAGATGGACGCATTGGTCCATAATGATACATGGGACTTGGTTGCACTACCAAAGGACAAGAATGTTATTAGATTGTAAATGGGTTTACAAAGTGAAGTGCAAATCTGATGGTTCTATTGAGAGACATAAAGCTAGATTGGTAGCAAAGGGTTATGCACAGACCCAAGGATTGGATTATGATGAGACGTTTAGTCCAGTGGCTAAGATGGGCACAGTGAGAGCAGTCATTGCTATGGCTGCAGTTAATGGCTGGGAAATGCATCAGATGGATGTTAAGAATGCATTTCTGAATGGAGAACTACAAGAGGAAGTATACATGGCACAGCCAGAAGGGTATGTACACCCTAGATATCCCACTCACGTATGCAGGTTGAAAAAGGCATTATATGGTCTGAAGCAAGCACCACGTGCTTGGAGTGATAAGATGAGTAGATATCTTATCTCACTTGGTTTTCAGATTTCTACAGCAGATTCTTCACTCTATGTGAAGAAGACGCAGCATGGGAATGTTTTACTAGTCATCTATGTGGATGACTTGATTATTACAGGTGATCATAGTGCAGATGTGATGCATGTCAAGAAAGCTTTGAGTGGGCAATTTGACATGAAAGATCTTGGTGAGTTGAGATATTTCCTTGGCATTGAAGTGGTGAAAGATCATGCAGGTACTTGGTTAGTACAGCGCCAATATGCATTGGATATGTTGGCAAAGTATGGCATGACAGGGTGTAAGCCTATGAGTACACCATTGGAGCAAAATGTGAAGTTGCGGGCTGATTATGGCGAGGAATTGGATGATCCTTATATGTACAGGAAGATGGTTGGTAGTCTCATATACATGACTATCACACGCCCGGAATTGAGTTATGCGGTGGGGCTAGTTAGCCAGTTTATGCAGAGCCCCAGGAAACCACATTTGGATGCAGTGAGACGCATCATGAGATATGTGAAGACCACAGCACATTATGGTCTATTTTATGAGAGTGGTAAAAGCTTGGACATACATGGCTACACAGATGCTGATTGGGCAGGTAGCGCATATGACAGGAGGTCTACTAGTGGATATGCTTTTACACTTGGAAGTGCCGTGGTGAGTTGGAGTAGCAAAAAGCAACCTACAGTTGCTTTGTCCAGTACAGAGGCTGAGTACAGAGGAGCAGCCATTGCTACTTGTGAGGCTATATGGTTAAAGAGTCTCTTGGCAGATTTATGTGAGCCTCTTGATGGGAAAGTTGTCATTCATTGTGACAACATGAGCAGTATACAGTTGGCAAAGAATCCAGTGTTTCATGCGAGGACCAAACACATAGAGGTCCATTATCACTTTGTTAGAGAGAAGGTGCTGGTGGATGGTACAGTTGATCTTCAGTATGTGAAGACTGATGAGCAGGTGGCAGACATCTTCACGAAGCCACTTAGCAGGGAGAAGTTTGAGTACTTCCGGACTATGTTGGGAGTACATGGGATGAGCTTGAGGGGGAGTGTTGAGAGTCTTGATATCCCAAGCTCATCTACATCTTCATCGGCAGTACATCATGAGCTTGAGAGGGGATGTTGAGATTCAAGCTCGATGTCAGTGTGAGCCAGCTATGCTATGTGCTGGCAGATTAGGTAGGAACATGTGTGAGACATAAATGACCGCGTGTCCAGCTGGTCATAGTGTGTGGACATTAGCTAGGGTTAGTAGAGTGTGGACACAACTCATTGTGTGTTGTGTGGATTATGGATTAGTGCATTATGCTTTGTGTGAGAGTGGACATGGCATCCCTCTATGGTTAGGGTTTGCAATATACATTAGGGTTTGCTCCTGTGTGTGTGTCTCCTCCCCCTCTACCGTTCTTTCAACAGGTGAGTGTGGGAGTGGGCTTGAGAATAATCCCACATGGGAAGTTTTGGGAGTTTTAGGAGTTTTAGTATAAATAGTGGCTCATTTGAGAGCTTATGGACACATTGGGCTACACTATGCTTGAGCTCTCTTGAGACTAGCTCTCCCTCTTGTTCATAGAGGTGCAAGCTCTTCTCTCTCCCCATCTACACTATTGTATGAGCAATGCTCTTCTAATTCAATGCAATGAGATGATGTTTTTCTCTCTTCTCATCTCTATTCTCTAGTGTGCATGCTCCTTTGTTGATGCTTGTGGATTCTCTATTAGGCTTTGTGTGGTAGTGGATTCAAGCTTAAGCTTCTCCATAGCTTGTAGCTTATCCATGGGCAAGGCATTGCTTGAGTAGTGAATGAGAATGCATGTTTATTTCAAGTTCCATTAAGCTTCAAGGTTTGTGTGTATGCTAGGGAAGTAAGTGCTTGAGAATGAAGTATGCTTTGAACTTGTGTATGCATTAGCTTAGCTTTCTTCTTGTATTGGATGCATGAATGAGTGGGATGATGAGTGAATGAGTTATGGCAAGATTGAGCTTGTGTGTGTAAAGTCTATGTCAAGGTAGTGGTGTTCATAGCATTCTCTCCCATTCGTATTGTGGATAAGCTTCCGTGCACCGGTATGGGTTGAATCCCTAGCTCCGAAAGGGATGCAAATCCCATTGGATTGAGCTACACGCGGATCATGCTACTCTTGCTACAAGTGTAGAGAGTCTTCCGTCTCTCCACCAGGGTGGAACATCCTTCATATCATGGTATGTCCAAGCAAATATGTCCTTGAATTCTTCAAGAAGCATCTTAAGTGTAGCTTCTTCTTCCGTCTTGGTGAGGTCTTGAGCAATAAAAACTAGTTAAGTCTCCTCACCTGGATCTGCTAGTTCTCTCTCCTTAACTACCGTTAGGCCATCGTAGACACCGCTACTCCCATTGGTAGGCGTTCGTTGGGTTTTTGTGTAGACGACTTTACATTCCCTCGTGGTAAAAGATTTGAAATGCTCGGGTGTGGGGTGTAAGTCTACCGATTCTTATTGTGCCATGCATTTTCCTTTAAATTCTACTTCCTTTTGTTGCTGAGCTAACTCTCGGTTTTGATGCCTTCTCGCAATATGACTTAGTTTCGGCTTCTCTTCGATTTCTAATTCGGTGATGTCATGAGGTTGCGGACTACACCACATGACACTTTGGAGGTATTCTCCCCAATTATCCACTAACTTCCGATGAGCGTCATATGCTCCTACATAACTAAGCCATTCTACAGTGGATCTCTCTTTGATTATTCTAGCTCGTACATTAGCTCGATAGCACTATCGCTTATGTCTCGTCTTCTTCTTACCTAGTTTCTGATTTTTGTTTATATTAGATTCAGACTCACTTGATCGATCTTCACTTGTGTCCCCCTCACTCTCGAATGAACTCCAAGAGGTTACTGTCCTAGGCCTTAAGCACGTGGCTTCCACACTTGGGTGAATATTCAATTCATACCCCCTATCAGGCTCAGAGTCAGTTTCTTCTTGAGATTCAGACTCGGAGTCGCATTGGTCAGAGTCTTCGCTACTTTTAGTGTCAATGGAGTTTGCCACTTTCTTGCCATCAGAAGTCAAGTGCATAACACCTATCATGTTTGCTAGCACTAATGGTGGTATATCTTGCTCCTAACTTGTGCCTCTATTTCCCCACGTGTCTATGGTTGCCGCTAGGTGTACCCAATCTACGTTATCTGACTCAGTCAAGCCCGGTAGGACATCCATATAAGGAGTCTTCCCCATCATCGGTCTCTTTTTTGCATGTATAGCAATACTTTAATGGGGCTGAGTGAATAGTGGTATATAATCGATTATCAATGATAACCTTGCTTCTTTAAGGATGTGCGCGACCATTCTCAAGATCAACTTGAATGACAGAGTCCGAGAATTGTAAAGTAGACATGGTTTTTCAACCAGTCATGCACCATTTGTGCTTCCCTCATGAAAGGATGTCCTAAGATCATTTGATATGACATAGGATGCTCAGAGAAATCCATTACAATGAAGGTTTGACTTACCTTGTATCCTAGAACCTTGATCTTAAGGTCCCTTAGCATTCCAATAGGTTTAGCTATAGTTCTGTTTGCCATCTGAACCACTATGTTTGTGACTTCTAGGTGAGGTCTTCCCATAGATTCCCAGCAGTTTTTAGTCACAATGCTCACTCCAACACCACCATCAAGTATTCCCTTTAGAGTTAATCCCTTGGTAGTAATGGGGAGGGTTGCATTACATTCGTCATCTTCAAAGTACTGTCCCAACTTGTTAACAGGTATTTCAACAACCGAGTCTTCATCTAGGTTGGGCTGTAGATCCAAATGTTCCTCCACATCTTGAAGCGTATCGGGTCTATTCATATTTGCAAATTGTGGTAACCCCACCTTTAATTCTCCATTGAGAAATGCCTGAAGAGCTAATAATAGCTTAGGATCTCCGTATAACTTGGATATGATCGTGGTTCTGATTTCAGAGGACATGAAATCCATAAGTTTGGACACATTCAACGGTACTTTTTGAGATATCGGCCCTTGGGACTGGTGAAGATGGAATCACTTCCTCTTTGATGGGGTCACGCATTCCCTCACTAAACATTCTTTCAAGAAAGAAGGGTGTCTGCCTACTTCCTGATGTCCTATCCTCACTTTCTTCCCAAATGATACTAGGTATAGCTAACGGTTTATGGCTTCTGAGGTTGAACTTGTGTAGGAAACAGTGTGTCTGGGATCTTGATTTTTCTAGGTTCTAGCTCCAGTTCTCTTTGTGTTTCTTCCACCAAACCCCTTAAGTTTTGCACTCGTTCAATCTCCTCTACTGGGTTTGGGTAGGTCCCAATCTTTTTCTTAAGGGTTTTTGGCCTAGGTGGCTTCTCCTTGAGAGTCTCAGTCAGTCTAGGTAGCCGCCGCGAGAGGGCAATAGCTGACTTGGTTGTGGGGTAGGAGGAGTTTCCTTTTGTTTCCCCCGATTTATATCTTTGCTTGATTCTCCTTCATTGCACTCTCAAGTGGGTTCCTCCCTTAAAGTAGTGGCTTTGGTCTCCATGGTTTCTATTGAATGAGAATCATCTTCAGGATCATTCATATACACAGGGTCGTCTCCTGTCCCTATATTGGTCTTTGAACTAGGTTTGGAGCTTGTGGCATTAAGCGATCTCTTCCGTCACGTTTTCTTTTTCTTTGCTCGATCAATTGATGCAGTATCCCTCTCTTCAAGAATGTAGTTTTGATTTTGAAGCATTGATCGTGTGACTACATTTGCGGGTACAACAGGTGTGGTTCCTAGTGCCTCATTGGTGACCTCAACCAAATTTAGTGGCATAATCTTGGGTGCACTTGGATTATGTGGACATTGAGCAATTGAATGATCTATGCCACAACGATTACATGTAAGTACCGGCATTCCTGACGTGCTCCTACCACTGGTGGTGGTGACGGCACAGACGAGACTAAAGTGCAGGCATCAGTGCGGGTACTTGAGATGTGTTTGAATGATCTATGCCACAACGATTACATGTAAGTACCGGCATTCCTGACGTGCTCCTAGCACTAGTGGTGGTGACGGCACAGACAAGACTAAAGTGCAGGCATCAGTGCGGGTACTTGAGATGTGTTTGACCAGGCTAGTGATGCTTGATTTGCTAACATACGCTTAAGTACTAGGCAATCCTTAGATTGATGGCCATACTTACCACATGTATTGCAAGTCCCATTGAATTTAACTCTGAATGTGGGACATTCACTCGTGCTATTTTGTCCTAAGCAAACCGAACACCATTGTTGCTCTCTTCTTAGGTACATATGGCTATTTTGAGGAGCTCGATAACCCCTAAGGTATTCTTGGAGAGCCTTAGTAAGGTTAGCTATAGACATTTTGGATATCCTGGGCTCTGTGGCAATAGGTTTTCCAGTCATTGGCTCGTGCCTAGATACTTGCGAACTAACAGACTTTGTCTCCGAAGACACCTTTTTACCTACAATCATCAAGTTGTCTTCTAACTAGATTACATTGGCAGTGGACTGCTTCCAACGTCGTACGTGGCGCAATCCTTGGATGAATCTATCAAGAAGTTGGTTGTTATTAAAGCACTCATTTTGGGAGTACAGCAAGAATTTAGATGCTTTAGTCGACTAATAAAGTCTCTCAACTGACTCTCCTTCCTCGCGTTTAGCTTTTTGGAGTTGAGATGCTATGCCCCAAAGCACACCCTCAAGTATGTATTCTTTCAAGAACAATCTCTTGAGAGTGGGATAGTGAGTACGCTCTTCAACCCTTAAAGTTCGATATACCAATCTCTGACTTTTCCACTCAAGGTTAAGCCTAAGGATTTACACTTATGTAGCTCATTGTGCTCTTTCAAGGAATCACACACGTGTTCAAAAACTTCAATGTGCTTCCTAACATCTTTGTTTTTTACCACACTGAATTTCTAAGAGAGCTTGGCAACTTGTACCGCCTTGCTTCTAGGCTCTCTCTCAGGTATGCCACGCATGTTTTTTGCAATAGATCATCTGATCATTTGAGCAAATGCTACTAGATCACCTAAGTGAGCAGGCATAGCTGGTGGAGGCACTTCTAGGATAGCCTGGTTGACAGGAGTTAGCATTGGTCTTGGTATGTATGCAGCTGATGCAAGATATGATATGTAGCTGGTGGAGGCACTTTTGGGATGGCCTGGTTGATAGGAGTTGGCATTGGTCTTGGTATGTATGCAGGTGATGCAAGATATGATATGTGACTAGGCATAGCTCCTCTTGGATAAGGGTTCTGATAAGGCATTCGTGGAGCATATGCCATTGGCATAACAGGAGGCGTAGGAGCTACATGAGCATGAGTAGCGATAGGTACATATGGTCGATATGCACTGGTATGCACTATTGTAGGTATTGTACCACTAGATAGCGATGTTGTACTAACTACATAAGTACAACACTAGATAGCAGTGTTGTACTAACTACACTGGTACGCACTATTGTAGGTATGTACCACTAGATAGCGGTGTTGTACTAACTACATTAGTAACGGGTGCACTTTCCGTCATGCTCATCTCATCGGAGTAGGAATTGTGGATTCCCTAATGGAAAGTTGAGCCAAAGTTAGAAAGCTAAAGTTACTGCTCTTGGGCTCAAGCTGCATTGAGACTCCAGGCAAAACAACATACGAAGGATCTACGAGACTCACCGAGGGAGTCTCCAATTGTGTTAGGGTTGGTTGTTTAGCCTTGCCCGTATCCAAAAATCTCATAGGGCCAGTTGAAACTAACTTCCCTATTCTACCTCTCGAATTGGATAATTCTATGGATAACTTCACATATCATTTGTTATTCATCTAGATTGGTGGCACTAGATGTAGATCGTATGACTTCTAACCAACCTACATGGTATGTCTAACCAACCTACATGGTATGTGTAACCCATGTATAGGTCAGTGAGAGTCTTCGTGTGCAGGTCATATTCCCAATTTTCATTGAGAAATATCCCATCTAAACTTGGCGTACCAGAAGGTTCTCTCAAAGTGGATGCAATGTCACTTCTTGTGGTTTGACTTCTAGGGGCCTTTACTTTAGGAAGAGCCTCAGAAGGTGGTAGCTGAGTAGGGCCTTCATTACATGAAGTGGGTAGAATATCCACATGGACACTCTTTGGGAGGAAGAGTCTACATGAGATGTGAATGGCGAATCTACTTCCCCACCTCCTTCGTTTACTTCACTTATCTCGCAGGTTCCGAGCGTGTAGCTCTACTAAAAGTCTCTATATTAAACGACTAAACATGTTACATTCGGGTTGTGGGGCCCAAACTGGCACGTTTTGGCTTGCTTCCTCAGAGTTCTGGGTAGGATGTCCTTCCATGACTTCAGAGTCAGAGGACGAGTCACTAGCTGCTATTCGTGGATCTTGGGTTGCACTTCCTTAGGTTCCAACTGAAGGCCAAGATGCTAACGTGGAGGGATGGTGTGAGCCTACGTAAACTGAAACGCTTTCTAGTTGCTCAGACTGTAGCACCCAACCAGAGCATAGATGCATGTGACATGGGTATCCTATGGGCATTGGTAACTACCCTTGAAGCCCACACAAGTGGTTTCTCAGGTGTTTCGCACCCCGTTTTTACTTGTTTTCAACCCGTTTTTACCCCCTTACTTATGGTCGAAACTCGACTAAGGCATCTGATAGCTCAAGACAAGCGTATCATTCAAGGGGTCCTAGTGTGCTTTACAGCACAACGTTCACCTATCCGGAGCTCCCGTGGCCCTCAAAACACTCTATTTGTGCCTAGGTGTGAGGCTTAAATTAGAAAGTCCAAGGGTGCCTGTGGTGGAGGGAAAGGTGAAGGCTTTGTCCCACATGCCCAGTCCATTCCTTGGGGGGGTAGACTACATATAGAGCTTCACTCCCCTTAAGCTTTCACTTGAGAGAAAGCTATGGAGGCTCACTCTCCTATATATATATATTAAAAGACCGAGGCCGGGATTGAGAGTTTTTTCTTTTTCAATTTTTTTTTCTAATAAAAAATTTCTTTCCACGTGGGTTGGGTTGATTTAAATTTTTTTTTTGAATTTTTTAAAACTTCAAAAATATTTTTATTAAAAAAAAATCTTGAGGATAATGTTTTAGCTCATGTGCACGTAGGGCTGACCGCTTGCCAGTGCGGCACCAGCAGCACAGCGCGTAGTAGCTCTTCTACCCTTTGTCTGCACACGCAACGCACACACTAACAACTAACACACAGAACTAAAATGTGCAAAAAATAAAGAAAACAGAACTGAAAAATGACTGAAAAACAGCAGCAAACACACAAACACGCCTCTCTTTGCCTTTCTTGCAGAATAAAATAGACTTCAAACAGCAGCTCGAGCTGCATTTGGAGCTTGGTGCAAGGCAATTCCCCAGCAGCGGCACCAAAAATGTGCGCTCTTGCCATGCGTGTCGGAGCCAGGGACTTGTCGAGCACCATGTGCAAGCCACGAATGGCTGCAAGCACACAACCAGGAAACCAACAAGCTCAAAATAGGGAGCAATGGTGTGTCACTCACCGCTCAGACTGCCGTGTCGTGAAGGATTCTCACGCCGCAATGAAGAAGGAGCCACTGCCCCGCAGGTTTTACAGTCATTGGCTCGTGCCCAGATACTTGCGAACTAACAGACTTTCTCTGAAGACACCTTTTTACCTACAACCATCAAGGTGTACCTTTCTCTGAAGACACCTTTTTACCTACAATCATCAAGTTGTCTTCTAACTGGATTACATTGGCAGTGACTGCTTCCAACGTCATAAGACCTCTAATGATTAGGCCATTGGCAGTGACTGTTTCCAACGTCATAAGACCTCTAATGACTAGGCCATTGTATATGTCCTCGTGGCACAATCCTCGGATGAAACTATCAAGAAGTTTGTTTTTATTGAAGCGCTCATTGGGAGTACAGCAAGAATTTAGATGCTTTAGTCAACTAATAAAGTCTCTCAATGACTCTCCTTCCTCGCATTCAACTTTTTGGAGTTGAGATGCTACGCCCCAAAGCACACCCTCGCGTATGTATTCTTTTAAGAACAATCTCTTGAGAGTGGGATAGTGAGTACGCTCTTCAACCCATAAAGCTTGATATACCAATCTTTGACTTTTCCACTCAAGGTTAAGCCTAAGGATTTACACTTATGTAGCTCATTGTGCTCTTCCAAGGAATCACACACGTGTTCAAAAACTTCAATGTGCTTCCAAACATCTTCGTTTTTTACCCACTGAAGTTCTGAGTGAGCTTGGCAACTTGTACCGCCTTGCTTCTAGGCTCTCTCTCAGGTATGCCACGCATTTTTTCTGCAATAGATCGTCTGATCATTTGAGCAAACGCTACTAGATCACCTAAGTGAGCAGGCATAGCTGGTGGAGGCACTTCTGGGATGGCCTGGTTGGATAGGAGTTGGCATTGGTCTTGGTATGTATACAGCTGATGCAAGATATGATATGCAGCTGGTGGAGGCACTTTTGGGATGGCCTGGTTGATAGGAGTTGGCATTGGTCTTGGTATGTATGCAGGTGATGCAAGATATGATATGTGACTAGGCATAGCTCCTCTTGGATAAGGGTTCTGATAAGGCGTTCGTGGAGCATACGCCATTGGCATAATAGGAGGCGTAGGAGCTACATGAGCATGAGTAGCGATAGGTACATATGGTCGATATGCACTGGTGCACACTATTGTAGGTACTGTACCACTAGCGGTGTTGTACTAACTACATTAGTAACGGGTGCACTTTCCGTCATGCTCATCATCGGAGTAGGAATTGTGGATTCCCTAATGGAAAGTTGAGCCAAAGTTGGAAAGCTAAAGTTACTTCTCTTGGGCTCAAGCTGCATTGAGACTCCAGGCAAAACAACATATGAAGGATCTACGGGAATCACCAGTTGTGTTAGGGTTGGTTGTTTAGCCTTGCTCGTATCCGAAAATCTCATAGGGCCAGTTGAAACTAACTCCCCTATTCTACCTCTCGAATTGTATAATTCTATGGATAACTTCACATATCATTTGTTGTTGTTCATCTAGATTGGTGGCACTAGATGTAGATCATATGACTTATAACCAGCCTACATGGTATATGTAACCCGTGTATAGGTGAGTGAGAGTCTTCGTGTGCAGGTCATATTCCCAATTTTCATTGAGAAATATCCCATCTAAACTTGGCATGCCAAAAGGTTCTCTCAAAGTGAATGCAATGTCACTTCTTGTGGTTTGACTTCTAGGAGCTCTACTTTAGGAAGAGCGTCAGAAGGTGGTAGCTGAGTAGGGCCTTCATTACATGAAGTGGGTAGAATATCCACATGGACACTCTTCGGGAGGAAGGGTCTACATGAGATGTGAATGGCGAATCTACTTCCCCACCTCCTTCATTTACTTCACTTGTCGCAGGTTCAAAGCGTGTAGCTCTACTTAAAGTCTCTATTAGACGACTAAACATGCTAGATCCGGGTTGTGGGGGCTAAACTGGCACATTTTGGCTTGCTTCCTCAGAGTTCTAGGTAGGATGCCCTTCCATGACTTCAGAGTCAGAGGACGAGTCACTAGCCGCTATTCGTGGATCTTGGGTTGCACTTCCTTGGGTTCCAACTGAAGGCCAAGATGCTAACGTGGAGGGATGGTGTGAGCCTGCGTAAACTGAAATGCTTTCTAGTTGCTCAAACTCTAGCACCCAACCAGAGCATAGATGCATGTGACGTGGGTATCCTATGGGCATTGGTAACTACCCTTGACGCCCATACAAGTGGTTTCTCAGGTGTTTCGCACCCCGTTTTTACTTGTTTTTGTCTTGTTTTCAACTCGTTTTTACCCCCTTACTTATGGTCGAAACTGGACTAAGACATGTGATAGCTCAAGAGGAGCGTATCATTCAAGGGGTCCTAGCATGCTTTACAGCACAACGTTCACCTATGGAGCTCCCGTGGCCCTCAGAACACTCTATTTGTGCCTAGGTGTGAGGCTTAAATTAGAAAGTTCAAGGGTGCCTATGGGGGGAAAAGGTGAAGGCTTTGTCCCACATGCCCACTCCACTCCTTGGGGGGGTAGACTACATATAGAGCTTCACTCCCCTTAAGATTTCACTTGAGAGAAAGCTATGGAGGCTCACTCTCCTATATATATATATATATCAAAAGACCGAGGTTGGGATTGGGGGTTTTTTCTTTTTCAATTTTTTTTCTAATAAAAAATTTCTTTCCATGCAGGTTGGGTTGATTTAAATTTTTTTTAAATTTTTTTTAACTTCAAAAATATTTTTATAAAAAAAATCTTGAGGATAATGTTTTAGCTCATGTGCACCAACTCATGTGCACCAAGGGCTGACCGCTTGCCAGCGCGGCACCAGTAGCACAGCGCATAGCAGCTCTTCTACCCTCTGTCTACACGTGCAATGCACACACTAACAACTAACACACAAAACTGAAGCCGAGGTCTTGACCAGTCTCGGTTTCATTTAAATGGTGAGCTTCCGGTACAGTGGATAAAGGACCAAGGAAGTGACCTATGAGTGAAGCGCTAGGTGACCTGTGAAGGATCCTAGAGGGTGCTGACCATACGGTGCTCAAGCTCTGGGTCACCGAAGATACCCACAAGTACATCGGGGAAGAGATTGGAACAAGGAGTAAGAGTTGTTTTCTGAATTCGCGCATGGATCTGGTTGATTGACCTTGCTGGTCCTCCCCAGTCCCTCAAGATGTCCAGTTTCTTCCCTTGTAATCAATCCCCTTTTCAGAATAATAAAAGATCTTGTTTCTACTTGTTTTGGCTTAGAAGAGACAGAAAATGTTCTAGAGAGAGGTAACTCAGTTTTTAGATATCTTTGGATGGAAAAATATCCTTTCTTATTAAACTAAATTTCCCCGAAATAGAAGTTTAAAAATAATTTCATCTACTTAAAAGTAATTTCATCTACTTAAAAGGCCTTAGCCTAAGGGTCCAGATTTTTTTAGATTAAGGTTTTGAGAGATAAATAAGATTAATCCAAATGTAGGGAGGAGATAAATTGTAGAAATAAAGAAAAACCCCCCAAAAATGAGTAAATACTCACATAAGATGAAGAGTGGACTAAGGACCAAGGAAAATAGTTAAAAAATTGATTTTTGACACTTCAGAGAGTGGGGATTCCCCCTCGTGAAGGAGATGCCTTTTTTCTCATCATTGCTTTCTATTTTAAATCAATAAAATGAGATATTTCATCTCTCCTCTCTCCTAATTCAAGTCTAGTTCCAAAAAGTAAGCTGAACTGACCCAAAAATGGTCAAAAATTGACCAAATTGATCTGAAAAATTATAGAATCAGTTTGCTTGGTTTGAGGCTCACTTTTTCCTATAAATAGAAGCCTCTCCCTTTGTAAAAGCTTAATAGTGTTTATGCACTGTTACTCTACTGCTCCCCAGAGCCAAAAACATTGAAACCCTCCATCCCTCAAGCCAAAGGAAAGCTCACAAAAACTCCATGTAAGTTATTAATTCTACTTTTTTATAATTCTAATCTATGGTTTTCTGAATTCTTTGCTTTTTAATGTGAATATGGATGTTAAGCCTTGATGAAAAGGCTTCCCCCTTCTCTTCATTAAGAATTTCAGCCTTTCTTTATCCTAAAATGAGTAACAAATAAATTGAGTTAAACTTTTCCTATTAATCACTCTTTAGAAGTGAAAATTGATTAGATTAGAGTGCTTTACTTCATCTTGGTATAAATTTTAAAGTAAATTTGGAATGTAAAAATTGAGAAATGGTCAGCCATACAAAGGAGGTTATGGTAAAATTTTCTTAAATTTTTGTGAAAATTAATTTTGTCTTTATGTTAATCTAAAAGAGTAATCCCCACCATTTGTGCATTCTAAAAGAAATTCTTTTTATTTTAAAAGTGTTATTCCTATTTTATGCATAAATAGATGTATAAAAGGATTTTCTTTTATTATAATGGTTTTATTTTCATTAGATTCAATTTCTATTTATAGAAAGATGCATATTGGATATTTTTTTATTATAAAAGTGTTATTTTCATTAGATTCAATTTCTATGCATAGAAAGATGCATATTGGATATTTTTTAATTATAAAAGTGTTATTTTCATTAGATTCAATTTCTATGCATAGAAAGATGCATATTGGATATTTTTTTATTATAAAAGTGTTATTTTTATTATATTCAATTTCTATGCATAGAAACATGCATATTGGTTATTTTTTTATTATAAAAGTGTTATTTTCATTAGATTCAATTTCTATGCATAAAAAGATGCATATTCGAAATTTTTATTATAAAAGTGTCATTTTCATCATATTCAATTTCTATGCATGGAAAGATGCATAATAGAAATATTTTTATTATAAAAGTGTTATTTTCATTAGATTCAATTTCTATGCATGGAAAGATGCATAATAGAAATATTTTTATTATAAAAGTGTCATTTTCATCAGATTCAATTTCTATGCATAGAAAGATGCATATTGGAAATCTTTTTATTTTAAAAGTGTTAATCCTGTTAAATTGATTTTATGCATAAATAGATGCATAAAGAATTTTCATATCAAAATTAGATTCTCTTTAATTCTATGTTTAACTCCCATGAATATTTGATAAAAGAATAAGTAAATACTCTGAGAGGAAAAATTCTATCGTTTCATATTCACTCGGTTTGTAAAGAGAAAATTCAGGAAATCTATCAAAGTCAAAATATTCAGATAAATGATTACTTTATTCCTCATCGAAATTCGTTTAGAAATCAGTTAAGTGAATATTCAATGATGAATGAAATTCAGTAAATTAGTAATTGAAATATCACCTCCTTTTTGAGAAAGATAATTTAGGAAGAAAAAGAGATGTGAGGTAAATAGATGTGAAGAGATGTGTGATGAGAATCAGATAGATGTGAACAAAGGGATGCATAGATGTGATGTGAAAGAGGTGATGAGATGTGAGGTAAATAGATGTGATGAGATGTGTGATGTGAATCATATAGATGTGAATGAAGGGATGAATAGATGTGATGTGAAAGAGGTGATGAGATGTGAGGTAAATAGATGTGATGAAATGTGTGATGTGAATTAGATAGATGTGAATGAAGGGATGAATAGATGTGATGTGAATATAGGTGATGAGATGTGAGGTAAATAGATGTGATGAGATGTGTGATGTGAATCAGATAGATTTGAATGAAGGGATGTATAGATGTGATGTGAATAGAGGTGATGAGATGTGGGGTAAATAGATGTGATGAGATGTGTGATGTGAATCAGATAGATGTGCATGAATGGATGGATGGATGTGATGTGAATAGGGGTGAAGAGATGTGAGGTGAAGAGATGTGATGAGATGTGATGTCATGTGAGTCAGGATGTAAATGAATGATATGGGATGTGAGTGGATGTATGTGAAAGAATGGATGTGAATGTATGTAAAAGAATGTGATGTGGATGTGTATAGAAGGAATGTGATGTGATGAAAAATGATGTGATGTGACATGAATATATGTGGATGTGAAGTGATAGATATAAATGTATGAATAGATGTGGGTAGTCGTACAGGTGAATGATTGGATGGATGTGTATGAATGAGATATGGTGTGGGGACAGAAGTGATGTGATATAATGTGGATAGAATGTATGTGATGGGATGGTTATGAGAATGTATGTAGTGGTATGAAAGAATGAACGAATGTGATGGATATGAATGAGATGTGATGGGTGTAAATGGATGGATGTAATTGAATGAATGAGATGTGATGGGTGTAAATGGATGGGATGTAATTGAATGTGACGGATGAGAATTGATGTGGTGTCATGTGAATTGTGATGTGAATGAGAAAGGGAATACAAATGAATTGATGTGGTGTCATGTGAATTGTGATGTGAATGATGTGAATGATTATGATGTGAATGAGAAAGGGAATACAAATGAAATAAATGAGGAATGATGTGGAACAATGTGGAAAGATGAGAGTTCGCTAACTATAGAAGCTATACTTATGACCTGTTTTTTTTTTTTAATGACTCTTTTATGTCAAGTATACTGGGGAAGCATTTTGACCATCTTGTGAATGAGGTCGTGTGGAGACCTAATGTGATAAAGTTGTAACAGCTGACGGAGAGTCAATGGAGGACGTCTCGCCGCTAGCAAGGTCGGCTGAGGTCTTGACCCCAGCCTTGGTTCAATTAAAATAGTGAGCTTTCGGTACGGTGGATGAGGGACCAAGGAAGCGGCCTATGAGTGAAGCGCTAGGTTACCTGTGAAGGATCCTAGAGGGTGCTGACCATACGGTGCTCGAGCTCTGGGCGTCGAAGATACCCACACACGTGTGCGTTGTGGAAGATATTGGAACAAGGAGTAAGAGTTGTTTTCTGAATTCGGGCATGGATCTGGTTGATTGACCTTGTTGGTCCTCAACGGATGAGTCCATGGTTCTTTTATGTTGATCTGTTGGTTGATCTTGCTGATCTTCAACGAAGATTCCATTTTGATATGTGAATATTGTCGAGTACTATGAGCTATCTAGGAACCATCGAAAAGGCCCTTGTTGAGTGGACAGGTGGTGAGTGTTCTAGTTGCCAATGATGCCATAGGTACACCGATGAATGGAAATAAGGATTCAACCGGATATTTTGAGGATTATGATCAGTGACACTATGATTTCATTAAATGATTGTTTTAAAGACAGCTGAATCTATGAAAAAGGCAATTTCATATCGGGTGTGTAAGCGGTGTGACTAGTTTTAAGTTTGCATGAATATCCGGCTAGGGGCTCTGGGAACTCTTTTCCGTGGTACTCGGACAAAACCTAGCCAAATTCCTAATTGGATCCCATCACTATAGTGGTTGGGCACAGTTGACTAACCCATGGGACTAGATGGGGTTAGGCTGGTGGACTGATGGATCCTTAAATTGAGACTCAATTCTGTTATGGTACGATAGATGAAGTAAATCCCAGAAAAAAATTGTTCTATGGAAAAGAATCAACGGCTCTGCCTCTCAATGAGGAAAAAAGCATTGGTCTCTATGATCCAAGTGCAATCTTTTCCCTGATCTGACTATGGGACTTATGGGTTCGGTCAAATCAGTTCAGTGAGTTAAGGCTTTTGACTACGTTAGAGAAAAAATATCCTGGAGGAATCGCCCATGCTTTCCGGGGGTAAGGGAAGTTTTTCCGGGTTTGATTTTGGAAGAATTGATGGATTAGTCTCTTGTTCAGATATCCGTGGTGGGGGCGAGGCTCCGAGTGTGGGACCCTACCCCGCGCAAGAAGTGCTACTTCCGCTGTTAGCACCCCTGAATTCGTTGCACGGTGGGGACAAGGATCTTATAATTATGCTTCTTTTTTGTAGGATTATTCAAGTGAGCAAGGTTTTGGGCATAGCCTCTTATATACGGTAAGCCCTCTTTCTTCATTTGTGCTTCTTGTCTTTGTGTTTTTGCACCCTCGGATGCTGGGGATTAGGGTTAGGTCAATAGGCTAGGGCAACGCATAAGGGCTAGGCCATGCATAGGCTGTATGCCTTATGTATAGGACTTATGCATACGGCCTATGCATACAACTTATGCATATGTCCTATGCATAGGCCTTATGCATAGACCATATGCATACGGCATATGGCCTATGTATAAGCTGTATGCATAGGCTATATACATATGGCATACGGCCTATGCATAAGGCCTATGCATAGGCCGTATGTCGTATGCATAGGCCTTATGCATACGGCTAATGCATAGGCCATATGCATATGGCATATGGCCTATGCATACGCCGTATGCATAGGCCTTATGCATAGGACTTATGCATAGGCCGTATGCATAGGCCTTATGCATAGGCCATATGCATAGGACTTATGCATAGGCCATATGCCGTATGCATAGGCTATATGCCATATGCATACGGCCTTTATATACGGCTTATGCATATGGTCTATGCATAGAGATATGGGACATTGTTATATGCTATCTAGAATGCTGCTTATGTCAGGTTAGGAGTGGTTATCTGTCGAGTAGGTGGTTATAGTGGAGGGGGAGCCCTCGATCTTCTCACTATCCTTCTCTTGCAAAAGAGGAGTTTCCTTTGGCTTTAATAGTGGGGAGCATGTGGAAAGTCCTCAGAAGCTATCATCCAAAAGGGGCACTGTCCACCCTGCTTGTCTAAGCAATATTGTAGGAGGTTGTAACAATGTCCTAATATTATAGGTTATATTTTTTGTCTAAGCTTGTGTTGTTGTTTTCTCTTGGTTGGCTTGATATATGTGAGGTAAGTGACCTTATTCATTCAACCTCATGTTTATTGCACCCTTGGGTGCCAGGTTTAGGAAATGGACTTATGCATAGTTATATGGAGCCTTGTTATATGCCATCTAGAATGCTGCTTATGTTAGGTTAGGAGTGGTTGTCCACAAGTAGGTTCTTATGTTAGGTTAGGAGTTGTCTTTGGCTTTAATAGTGGGGGAGCATGTGGAAAGTCCTTAGAAGTTATCATCCAAAAGTGGCACTATCCACCCTGCTTGTCTAAGCAGTATTGTAGGAGGTCTTAACATTGTTCTAATATCACATGTTGTATTCTTTGTCTAAGCTTTAAGTATGGCTTGGGTTAGAGCACTCGTGTTTTGTTAGAGCACTCGTGTTTTGTTACCTATGCATGTATGTAGTTGTAATGTCTAAGCAGTATTGTAGGAGGTCTTAACATTGTTCTAATATCACATGTTGTTGTTGCATGACAAATGAAGATCAATACAAGGATGCAACAAAAAAGATACTTAGGGCTCTTGTAAAGAGTTCCACTTTGTAGATGTATGTGGGAGAGGGCTTGACAATAATCCCACATGGGAACTTTTGGGAGTTCTAGAATTTTTGTATAAAAGGTGGCTCATTTGAGAGCATGGACACATTGGGCAAACTCATGTTTGAGCTCTCTTGAGACTAGCTCTCCCTCTTCTTCCATAGAGGTGCAAGCTCTTCTCTCTTCCCATCTACATTGTTGTAAGTTCTATTCTTTTGTTAATTCAATGCAATGAGTTGATATTTGTCTCTCTTCTCATGTCAATTCTCTAGTGTGCATGTTTCTTATTGATAGCTTCAAGGATTGTGTGCATGCTAGGGAAATGAGTATTTGAGAATGAAGAATGCTTTGATCTTGTGTGAGCAATAGCTAAGCTTTCTTCTTGTTTGGATGTATGGATGAGTGGAATGTGGAAGTTGAGTGAGCAATAGCAAGATTGAGCTTGAGTGTGTGTTGAGTCTATGTCAATAGTAGTAGTTTTCTTAGCAATCTCTCCATCAAATGGATAAGCTTTTGTGCACCGGTACGGGTTGAATCCCTAGCTCTGAAAGGGATGCAAATCCCATTGGATTGAGCTAAGTGTGGATCATACTACTCTTGCTACAAGTGAGAGAGTTATTCCGTCTCTCCATTGGCGCCGCTGCCAGGGAGAAGACTCAAAACCGGTTGAGAAGCTTGCATTACTACCACTATTTCTTTTTGTTTTGAGGTTTAGGGCATTGAGTGTGTGATCTCTTGTGTGTTTTCGGTTTTTTGATTAGAAGCAAAAAAAAAAAAACAAAATTAATTAAAACCTCATTGCGGTAGAGAAATCCCGCCATTAATCGGAATTAAGCACTTTCTGTTGTTGCATTGGTGACGGGGTTTGCGAGTGGTAGATAGGAAGTGTTGGAGGCAGCTTTTCTTTTATTGTTTTGTTTTGTTGTTATTGTGTGGGGAGGCGTTTCCATCAAGCATAGCAAAGAAAAAAACAGATATATATATATATATATATATATATATATATATCTATTACATGTGGCTGGAAAACGGTGTTGGAGATGGCAGTGAAGGCGGGTTTTAAAACAAAATATATATAAAAATATATATATGTTATATACTGACGACAGCAGGTGGAAGAAGGCGTCGGCGTAGGCGGCGAGCAGTGTTGGCCGGAGGTGTTGCAGCTCTAAGACGGCAGTGGGCGGCAGCTGGACGTGGAGTCGAGGTGGCCGCAAGAAGAAAGAGCAGTGGAGAAGGCGTGGAGAGGAGGCGTTGAGGCGTTGAAGGCGTGGAGGTTGTAGCGAGCGCAGAACAAAAGACATAAACAAAGCGTGGAGACTGGCCGTGTGGAAGGCGACGGAGTGCTGCACTCGACGGCGTCTGCAGTGGGTGCAGCCTGCAGAGCGTTAGCCGGCGTGGAGGCAGCGTAGAGGTTGGCTGCACAGCTGACGTGGCCAAAGGTGGTGTCAGCTGAAGCAAACGAAGGTAGCTAAGAAGCAGAAGGGCTGGCCGGTGCGAAGGCGGTGGTGGCGGGCCACAGCTGAAAGCAAAGGAACGAAGGCTGGCGGGGAGTTGACTGGCCGGCGGGCTGCTGCTGCTGCAGGGCCGTTGAAGGGCGGAAAGAGGAGTGGCTAAAGAAGGGCTGCAGAGCAGCTGTGGAAGGCGACCGAGTGGTGAGAAGAAGAACTGCAGCTGGCGAAAGCGGTGAGGAGGCACGTGCGCGCCGGCGAAGAATTCGGCGAGCGGCGAGGGATAAGGTAGGTGCAAATTTTTATTTTTTTTAATTATTTTTTTTTAATTTTTCATGTTTTTTTTATTTTTAAATAAAAATAATAATAATAAATATAAAAAAATATATATTTTTTTTAAAAAAAAGAAAAAAAGAAGGGAAAAAAAAGAAAAAAGAGATTAAAAAAAAGAAAAAAAACCATAAAACAATAAATTTATTTTTTTTTAAAAGAGAAAAAAAAATAATTTTTATTTTTTGTATTTTGAAACCATTGTTCATTTTTTCAATTTTTGTAAAGTCTTGCATAATTAAAGTAGCTTGCATTTTTTATTTTTATTTTCTTTAGAATTTTTGTAAATGATGCATAATTAGTAAATTCATATTTTTTATATTTGGTACGAAATTTATTAGTTTAAAAAAAAACAAAACAAATAAACAAACAAACAAACAAACAAACAAACAAAAAAAACCAACAAAAGGAGAAAAAAACAACAAAAAGGAAATTTTTTTTTTGATAAATTAAGTATTTTTTAGGAGTCTACTTTTTTGCATAAATTGTAATTTTTTTTAATTCTTTGCATAATAAGTTTAACCTGCATTTTTTAATTTTTGTAACTTTGTGCATAATTAGTATTTTTTAGTGTGATTCATAATTTTTGTAATTAATTAAAAAAAAAGAAGTAAAAACATAAAATCATTAATAAAAAAATCATTAAAAAAAAAAAAGAGGATAGATAGTTATGCCACACACATACTCCTTTTTAAGCTTTAAGTATGGCGTGGGTTAGAGCACTCATGTTTTGTTACCTATGCATGTATGTAGTTGTAATGTCGATCAACGCGTCACAAGATCCTGATGTGGTCAATCTGTTGTCCATTATAAATGAACAATATGGGCAGCAAGCTTGGTCGCAGTTTCATTATAGGAAAAATTTGGACAAACAAACTGACCCTCTAAGGGCTTTCTCGAGTCTTCCATGAATCAAGGAAAAGTGAAAAAATAATGTTATAATATTGCTCCTCTCTCTTCTCTTTTTGAATCTTGTACATCTTAAAATATTAGTTTTATAATAGATTCACTTATTATCTTATTGACTGTCCAAGAACTATACGAGACCTGCTCCCAAAACTCGAATATCTCAAAAACTATTTTTTTATTTGAGGTGGTTTCAAATATCTCAAAAGATATGACATTCTTAAATGCCTAGATTCATTTACGACTAAAGAAACAATCATTTCGTGATTCTAGAAGAATTTTGTCTTTAAAATGGAATATCTTAATTTGTACTTTGTATTTCATGATTTCTTTTTACAAGTACGTAGATCCTACATCATGCACATGAACAAGGGATTATTATTTGCAACCACTCTAGACCTCCAACTAATGGTGACCCATCACTATCCCCGAACTAGTAGAAGACATCTTTACACCGGGCACAAAAAGTGTGCAAATAAAAAATGAAATATGAATACATGCACTAAATTTAGCAGTGCCAATGGTATATGCATAGGCTTGCTCTTTGGAATTCACCCAGTATTATTATAAATGTCGCTATATAAGTGTCATTAAAGCATCATTTTTAGTGACACATAGCGTTTACTTTTCGAGCCTACGGCATTGCCACGCTTATCTTTCTCTCCCCCAAAAAATTCCCTCCACTACTTTCGTTGAGTTCTTGCATGGACTCTTCCCTTCCATCAAGCTAGTTCCCCTCACATGCATTTGTACTCTTTATATTCCCCTTCTTCTTCCCCTTCCCCTTCCTCTTCTCATGAGACTCTTTCTCTTCATCACCAAATGGCTATGGTGTATTTAAAACTCTTATGTTTTATTCTAATGCATTTGTTTATGGTTCTTCTTGTTCTCCCCTTCCCCTTTCCCTTACTATTCCTCCTTCTTTTCCTATCCACCATCACTCTACAAGTGATGTGTGACATAATGATTAGGATTTTCTTCTATTATGCTTAACCTAATGATAAATGAGAAACATAAAGAGATTAAGATTAATGCATAGAGTACTAACCTTCACCTTTTGCTTCTTCTCCTTCTCCTTTTTATGTTTATGCTTAATGTGTATTGGTCTTTTGTATGTTTCTTGTGTTTGGTAGGTAGAGTTTATTAAATGTGTTGCTAATCACTCTTTTACCTTTTTATGATGTGTGTAGGTCTTGCACTAATCATCTCTTTTAGCTAGACAATATAGAGGTAAGCTTTCTTTTAGCTAGACAATATAGAGGTAAGCTTTCTTTTGCTTGTACTCTTTAGGGTTTTACAAGTATCTATTCATAAATTAATCTCTATACATAGAGCTTACAAGAAAAAGAAATCTTACCTCTATATTATCTAACTAAAAGAGATGATTATCTAACTAAAAGTTAATCTATGCATTAATCTCCATGCATAGATTAATCTCTATGCATAGAGCTTAATCTATGCATTGAGCTCTATGCATAGATTAATCTATGCATAGAGCTCAATGTTAAGCTTAATGCATTAAGCTTATGCATTAATCCTTATGCATTAAGATTAATGCATAAGCATAATGCATAAAGCTTTATGCATTAAGATTAATGCATTAATATTATGCATTAAGCTTAATGCATAAAGCTTTATGTATTAATCTTATATATTAAGCTTAATGTATTAACCTTAATGTATTGAGATTAATGTATTAATCTTAATTCATTAATCTTAATGCATTAAGCTCATAAATGTGTTACTTTTTATGCATGTTATGTTTTTTAAGCTCATAAATGTGTTACGTTTTTTTGCATGTTATGTTTTTTAGGTCCTGCTTGTTGTGCCCTCCTACATAGAATGACTTTTGTATCATTCCACTTCTCAAGGTACTCTCCAATGTCATTATTCTTTGCATTTATTTGCTTTTCACCCTTGGGTGCCGAGGTTTCAATTTTTCTATTCTGCTAGTCTTAGATAATAACACATAGATATATGGGACATTATTGTAAGACTTTTAGAATGTTTCTTAAGTCAAGTTAGGAGTGGTTATCCGCCATGAGAGTAGGTGGTTATAGTGGAGGGGGAGCCCTCGATCTTTTCACTATCCTTTTCTTTTAAAAGAGAAGTTATCTTTGGCTTTAATAGTGGGTAGCGTGTGAAAAGTCCTCAGAAGCTATCATCCAAAAGGGGCACTATCCAGCTTGCTTGTCTAAGCAGTATTCTAGAAGGCCTCAATAAAGTTCTAATATCACATGAGTAGTATAAGAGTTCTAAGTCTGAGAGCATGCATAAGGTATAAGATTTTTAATGCGTTCTTGTGTTATTTAAGTTTGAGCATGCCTCATTTTTAATGCGTTCTTGTGTTATTTAAGTTTGAGCATGCCTCATTTTTATAATGTAGGCATGTGGGGAGACGACGATCCAAAGTCGAGAAGCCCAATGTGCCGTCGTTCAGTGTCCATCATTGATGATCTTAACATGGAGTGTCTCTCATAGTCGACTGCTTGTCTGTCCCATCGATATGGCAGAGAGAGAGTGTGGAACATTTTTTCTCCACTCTCGCTTCCTTCCATAGTTAACCCTACACAAATGGGGGGTACTCTGATGGATGGTTCTACTCCTAGGTTACGCACTCCTATACCCATGTCCACTATGATTGGAGGATCTAGTCCACATCTAGGTACTGGGACTTCACATGGAGGTTGCAACCAGGCCACTCTAGTCTCTTCTATGGCACCTAGTTTGCGACATTGTACCATGACTTTGTTAGATAGGAGGTTTGCCTCTTCTCGTCATTCTAGTGGGGGTGGATGCGGGGGTTGTTTTGGGGGTAGTAATAGATTTGCTTCCAATTCCCATAAACATAGGATATGTCAGCATAGTAGGTGGTGGATCCAAATGCCTATGACCCACCAGCAACGCTTCCTTACCATGTGAGGAGGACAAATGGGTCGATCATTGAGGATAGCAAGGGGAAGCAAGTTATAGCACACATGCATCACCTTGTAAATCTTGAGTTCAAAAACATTTGGGGCATTGCCATTGGAGCAGACAATGAAAAGAAGCAATACATTCTATAAGTATTGAAGACAGAGTTTCCTGTGCCCCACCCTAACTTACAATTTAATGACCTTAAGATTTTGGATCGTATGCGGGGTCATGTAAGTCACAAGAAATCATTGATTACCAAGGACATCAAGCGTGGTGGTGTCAAGACGCCAAGAGAATCAGAAAAGGATTGGAAGAAGGCCAAAAAGATGTATCGAGAAAATCGTGATCTAATCAAGCAACAAAGAGAACCAACCCAAGTACGCATGCATAAATATGGGGCTTCTCATCTTGCATTGGGTGGTGGAAGGTCATCTTTCCTTGCTAAATTTGTAAGTATTTGAACTGTTAGCATTTTGTATTCAAAACTATGGTTTTCAAAGGATTAAATCTTATATAAATTGTTCTTTTTTAAATGTATGTTTAATGTAGGAAAATGTGGTGGGACGTTCTCTTTCTCTAAGGAGTACAACTTTTCTTATTGCAATGGGATCTCTGCTACATTTGAATGGTTGCGACAGTAGGGTGTTGCATTGAACTATGAAGCTATGCCTACTGCTATAAGTTTATATTACTTTGGTTTTATCAGCTTTTAAAAATTTAACTAGTTTGGGCCTTAACATAACTTAATCTTATGTGATACAAGAAGATGATGAAGAGGCAATAGGTGAGGAGGAGGAGGAGGAGGAGGATGAGGAGGAGGAGGAGGATGAGTAGAGACCGGCCTATTGTGTTTAATGTTTTGTAACTTTCTCGGGGGGTTCACTATGTTTAAACCCTCTGTATCATGTGCATTCAAGGCCTACTTTAAAAACCACTTATTTGTGAATTTTTCATGAATAAAACACACCCTTTTTCTATTTAACCTGTGAATACCCCCTTTAAATGGTACCCTTTTGTATATAAAAAATGATTTTAAAAATCCTTTTTGTTGAACCCACACGTTATGCTTACATATTTACGAGTGACTCCCCTCGAGATAGCTTCATAATCAATGTAACTCGCCTGTTATGGCATTTTGGATGGAACTTTCCTTTTATGGCATTTGGGATTTAATACAATTAAGATTTTGCAAGTTACTATGTTTTGTTTATGTATTTTAATATGTCGATATGTATGTTTGTACAAATTAGAACTGTTTTCAATAATTGAATTAAATTTATTTTGGGGCAGATTGGAACATTAGCCCCAATCTCCCAAAAAAAATATTTTTTATGTCGTCTCTAAGCGGTAGAAATAGCGACATTCACGTTTTTTATCAGTGTCACTGAGTGGAAGAAATAGAGACGTTGCTTTTTTCATCAGTGTTTGAGCGACGGAAATAACAACTCTCAATGTTTTTAACAGCGCCGCTAAGCGATGAAAATAGTGACGCTAATTTTTTTGATAATGTTGTTGAGAATCAAAAATAGTGTGGGATATAGTGGCAGTGGTTATAACATGGGATATAGCAGCGGTTATAGCGTTGAAAAAATAGTGGTGCTAGATGTTGAGATATCGAGCTCGTCTAGTGAGGCGGTGGCCACTGATGACCCGCCTGGGGGATAGGCCCCACACTTACACCACTGGCATGGTTGGTGAGATCTTGGGTGATATGCGGCCAGTGGGATGATAGGCTGTGTGACAGCCATTCTAGAGACTGGCATAGTTATAGCACCAGCTCATTTAGTCGGGTTCACACTATAGAGAACCCGTGTATGTATTTGGTTGAGTACCTTTCATATAGTGTGTACTCTTATCTTGTATATGGAGTGTTGAGTGTTGAGTAGAGAAGAAGAAGATTTTCAGCCTCTCACCTTGTGTGTTCTCTATTAGGGTTTTGTGAGTGTGTGTGTGTGCTTTCAAGAGCTCAAGCTCTCTTCCCCCCTGCATCTTTTCATGGTATCAGAGCCTGGTTCGTGCTAAGGGTTGAGCTGCAAGCAAGAGAACCACAGGAAGCGGTACGAGGGTAAGAGCTTCAACTACTCTTTCCTATTGTGTTGGTGACTACACCCTTGTCGGGAGCTCTACGGGAGGCACCGGCAAACGGTCTCTGATTGAGGAGCTTTCTTTGCGAGAGTAAAGCTATAGGGCAACTATACAGTCCTTCGGACTGGGACTGATATTTTCGGGCCGAAATCGCGTTTCGGGCACGTCTGGACCTCCGTTTTCAGAAAGCAGGCGATTTCGAGCACTACGGGTAAGTCATCGATTCTCTGCAGAACTCTGTTTTAAGAACTTCAGGAAGACAGATTGATTATGCAGACACTGTGGGTGCTGCAAAGAGGTCTACAGTTGCCATTGGGTGTATGCATGCACATTGAAGTCACTGGTTGTGACATTTGAGAGTACTACAGTACCGCTGTGCAGAAAATACAGCATTTGTGCAGGAAAACCAGAGTGCAGTTTCTGGTAAAATTGTGTGTTTGGCAAGATGTCTAATGATGGCATAACACAGATTGTGGCTGAGAAGCTGGATAAGAATAACTTCCATGCTTGGAGGTTCAGGTTGACGAATTTCCTGATGGGAAAAGACTATTGGGACTACATAGAAGGTGAGCATGAAGAGGCACCGGAGAATCCGACTGCTGGCAGATGTGAAAGAGTTTAAAGACTGGAACCAAGGAGCCAGGAAGGTTATGTATTGGCTTTCCATTAGTATACAGGACACCATGATTGGGCACATTCAGGATGCCAAGTCCCCCAAGGAGGCATGGGACACCTTGGTAAAGCTTTATGAAACAAACACCAAGGCACGTAAGATACAGTTGAAGAATGAACTTCATACTGTGGAGAAAAAAAGCATGTCTGTGAATGACTATGCGCTGAAGATAAAGGGTATTGTGGAATCCCTTGCATCTATTGGTGTGTCAGTAGATGATGATGACAAGGTGGAAGTCTGTCTACGTGGTCTCGGGCCACAATACAAGGCGTTCAAGACGTCCATTCAGACTCAGGAAAACATTCCCAACTTTACAGATTTGGTGTCTATGCTGATTATCGAAGAGAAGAGCTTGGGTGAAGACCAACAGCCTTCACAAAGTAAAAACAGTTCAGAGCAACATGCCTTCTACACGAGTTCAGGAAGAGGACGAGGTAGAGGAGGCCGTGGATGCGGTCAAGGAGGTGGCCGAATAGGTAATCAGAATTATGGTCAGCAGTAGCAGCAGCAACAACAGTCCCAGAATCAACAACAACAACAACACGCAGGTGGAAGAGGCAAATTCAGAGGCAGGGGGAGTCAAAGAGGCCGTGGAAATTGGCAAAGGCAATACAATGATGCACGTGAATGCTATTATTGTGGTAAGCCTGGACATGTGCAGGCAGAATGTTATAAAAAGCAAGCTGACATGCAAAATGGGAAAGTGCAGCAAAACAACTATGCATCCTCAAGCAGAAATAATGAGGATAATGAGAGGTTGTTTGTTATGCAGCATGTCGTGAATGCCATGTCTGAAAATGTTGATGCAGCACAAAAAGATAATGTATGGTATGTGGATTTAGGCGCTTCGAACCACATGACGAGTCATGGGGAGTGGCTCAAGGAGATGAAAAACCCGGAAAGACCAGGTTTTGTGGAAACAGGGGATGACACTGCTCATCCAATTGCCCACATTGGAGATGTGCCATTGTCTATGCAGGATGGCAAAGTGAAGTACCTTGCAGATGTACTTCATGTACTGAATATAACAAAGAATCTGGTTTCAGTTGGCCAGATGATTGAGCAGGGTTTGCAGGTTCGGTTTAACCCTGATGGGTGTTATATTGAAGATTTCAAAGACAAGTGCAGGTTGGTTGCAAAAGGCAACAGAGTGGGCAGAATGTTTACGTTGAATGTAGACATGCCTGAAATGAGTGCTGCAATGTTTGCAAATGGTTCAGGAATTGTTGCAGACACAGACATATGGCATAAAAGAATTGGACATGTGAATGTGTAGAGATTAAAGTCTATGCAGACAAAAGGAATTGTGACAGGGCTGCCAAAATTTAAAGTGGAAGGTATGCATAAAATCTGTGAAGCATGCCAATTTGGGAAGCAAACAAAGCAATAACAGATATGTGAGCAGAAATGCACTAGATGTTGTGCATTCAGATGTATGGGGTCCTACGAAGACCATATCTATGGGAGGCTGCAGGTATTATGTGACTTTCATTGATGACCACACAAGGAAAGTGTGGGTATATTTCATGAAGGAGAAGAGTGAGGTGTTCACTCACTTTCAGAATTTCAGAGTTTTGGTTGAAAAGCAAACAGGGAAATATGTAAAGTGCCTAAGGTCAGATGGAGGGGGAGAGTACTTCTCCAATGAGTTCTCTGAATATTTGAAGAAGAATGGTATTCGGAGACAGTATACATGCAGATACACTCCGTAGCAAAATGGAGTTGCTGAGCGAAAAAACAGGCACATTGCTGAGATTGCGCGAGCATTGATGGAAGAGAAGAATATGCCGCATTGCTATTGGGCTGAGGCTGTTTCTACAGTAGTATACATCATGAACAGGACTCCAACTGCAGCCATACATGATGTAACTCCAGAGGAGAGGTTTACTGGCAGAAAACCAGATTTGTCTCATCTGTGGATGCATTGCATATGTGCATGTGCCAGATGAGCTGAGAACTAAGCTGGACCCGAAAGCTGAAAAATGTGTGTTTATTGGATACTCCCTTGAGCAAAAGGGATACAGGTGTTATAACCCTGCTACACGTGAGTTGAGGGTAAGCAGGGATGTTGTCTTTGATGAGATGAGCAGCTGGTATGCTGCTGAAAAGGAAGCTGTTGGGGCTGATGTGAGTGGAAGTGTGGTTGCACAGAATGCAGGTCAGCAATCACAGTCTTTGAGTGGACCAGGAGAGTCCTCATCTAGTGGGTCTGTTGATAGACCATGGAGTGGCAGGCTGCGTCATAATACCAGTCCTGCAAATGTGATTAGTACATCACGTAAAGGAAAAGAGAAAGTGGTTGAGCCCCTTGGTATGCCTGACATTTCTGCAGGGCATTCTCATGTTGATGGAGAGTCTAGTGGCTCAGATATGAGCCTTGATGAGGAGCTTAGGATCCCAGCTATGAGAACACCTGTGGTGTAAAGAAGGCTATGGAAGCCATGAATGAAAAGCTGCGAAGATCAGGGAGAGTGAAGAACCCTGTGCAGAGATTTACATATGATGGTTATGTGGCACATCACTATGCATATATGGCAAAGGTTGTGCAGGTTGTAGAGCCCACATGCATTGATGAGGCTGTTGGAAATGTGTGTTGGGAGAAAGCTATGGATGAGGAGATGGATGCACTATATGGAAATGAAACTTGGGACTTAGTGCAATTGCCTGAAGGCAAGAAAGCCATTGGATGCAAGTGGGTGTACAAAGTTAAACATAACAGTGATGGAACCATAAACAAGTACAAGGCTAGATTGGTAGCCAAAGGATATGCGCAGACATATGGGATTGATTATGAGGAAACTTTCAGCCCAGTTGCCAAAATGGCAACGGTGAGAGTTGTGATAGCAGTGGTTGCGTCAAAGAAATGGTCTTTACATCAGATGGATGTAAAGAATGCATTCTTGCATGGAGATTTGCAAGAAGAGGTGTATATGTTGCAGCCACCTGGTTATGAGGATGAGGGTCACCCCGAGCATGTTTGCAGGTTGAAGAAAGCCTTGTATGGCTTAAAGCAAGCACCAAGAGCATGGTTTGACAAGATTTCTGAATATCTTGTCACTATTGGCTTTCATGTAGCCAATGCAGATTTCTCATTGTATGTGAGACATGGTGATAGAGGAGTTGTGCTTGTTGTCATCTATGTAGATGACTTGATCATTACGGGGGACCATGATGCAGAGATCTTTGATGTAAAGATCTTGCTTAGACAGAAGTTTGAGATGAAGGATCTGGGGGAGCTTAGATATTTCTTGGGCATTGAGGTGATTAGGTCACCACATGGTATTGGATTACTGCAGAGACAGTATGGCTTGGATATGTTGTCCAAGTATGGTATGACAGGCTGTAAGCCTATTTCTGTGCCATTGGATCAGAATGGCAAGTTGAGTGCAGATTCAGGAGAGATCTTGGAGGATCCTACTATGTACATACGCATAGTAGGAAGTTTGGGTTGGTGAGTCAGTTTATGCAGGTTCCACGGAAACCGCATTTGGATGCAGTGAGACGCATACTGAGGTATGTGAAGTATACTTTGCATTGTGGACTATTCTATGAGACTCCGACAGAGATATGTGTACATGGGTACACAGATGCTGATTGGGCTAGTAGTATCTCAGATAGACGATCTACCAGTGGATTCATGTTTTCTTTGGGGAGTGCTACTGTGACTTGGAGTAGTAAGAAGCAGCCTATGGTTGCTCTATCGAGTACAGAGGCCGAGTACAGAGGAGCTGCTATGGCAGCATGTGAGGTAGCTTGGTTGAGAAAGCTACTTGCAGATTTGGGTCTATCAGTGGATAGACAGGTTGTCATTTTCTGTGACAACATTAGCAGTATACAGTTGGCCAGGAACCCAGTCTTTCATGCTCGTACGAAGCACATAGAGGTCCACTACCACTTCGTCAGAGAGAGGGTCTTGGCAGGAGACCTTGACCTTGTTTATGTCAGCACAGAGGATCAGGTAGCTGACATCTTCACCAAAGCATTGGGTACAGAGAAGCTCCGCAGATTCAGGGCTTCGCTTGGTGTACATGAGATGGAGTTGAGCTCGAGGGGGAGTGTTGAGATATCGAGCTCGTCTAGTGAGGCGGTGGCCACTGAGATGACCCGCCTGGGGGATAGGCCCCACACTTACACCACTAGCATGGTTGGTGAGATCTTGGGTGATATGCGGCCAGTGGGATGATAGGCTGTGTGACAGCCATTCTAGAGACTGGCATAGTTATAGCACCAGCTCATTTAGTCGAGTTCACACTATAGAGAACCCGTGTATGTATTTGGTTGAGTACCTTTCATATAGTGTGTACTCTTATCTTGTATATGGAGTGTTGAGTGTTGTAAGATCCCTGTTCCCACCGAGCAACGGATTCGGGGTACTGGCAGCGGAAGTAGCGCTTCTCGCGCGGAACAGGGGTCCCACACTCGGGGCCTCGCCCACGGATATCCGGATAAGAGACTAATCCGTCGGTTGTTCCAAAACCGAACCCGGAAAAACTTTCTTAACCGGAAGCACGGGCGATTCCACCAGGATAACTTCTTACTCTAACGTAGTCAAGATCATTTCTGATCGAGATGATCCAATTACATCTATAAGATACTTAGTCAGTTCAAGGAAGAAACTAGCACTTGGATCATTGGGATCAACGCTTTTTTCCCCATTCAAGAGGCACAGCCGTTGATTCCTATCCATAGAACAGTTACTGTCCGGGATTTTTTTTTTTCTATCGTAAAAACAAAAGTTTGAGTCTCGATTTACGGATCCATCAGTCCAGCCTAACCCCATCCGATCCCATGGGTTAGCCAACCGCCCAACCACTGTAGTGATGGGATCCAATTTGGAATTTGGTTAGGTTTTGTCCCGGGTACCAAGGAAAAGAGTTCCAAGGCCCCCTAGCCGGAAGTTCAAGCAAATATAAAACTAGCCACACCACTTACACACCCAATATGAAATTGCCTTTTTCTTAGCATCAGCTAACTTTAAAACAATTCTTTAATGAAACCATAGTACCACTGATCACAATCTTCCAATTTATCCGGTTGATTCATAATTTTCCATCATTCCTTCATCAGAGTATCTATGGCATCATTGGCAACTAGAACGCTCACCACCTGTCCACACAGAGGCCGTTTCCATAGTTCCTAGCCCATAATACTCGGCAATATAATCACTTATCAAGATGGACTCTCGTTGAAGATCAGCAAGATCAACCAACAGATCCATATAAAAGAGCCATGGACTCATCCGTTGAGGACCAGCAAGGTCAGCCAACCAGATCCATGCCCGGTTTCACAAAACAACTCTTACTCCTTATTCCAATATCTTCCTCGACGCACGCGTGGGTATCCTAGGCGACCCAGAGCCCGAGCACCGTATGGTCAGCACCCTCTAGGATCCTTCGCAGGTGACCTAGCGCTTCACTCATAGGCCGCTTCCTTGGTCCCTCATCCACCGTACCGGAAGCTCACCATTTTAATCGAACCGAGGCTGGTCAAGACCTCGGTCGACCTTGCTACGCAAGACGTCCTCCATTGACTCTCCGTCAGCAGTTGCAACTTTATCAGTTAGGTCTCCACGACCTTAATCACAAGACGGTCAAAATGCTTCCCCAGCATTCTTGACATAAAACAGCCATTTACAAACAGCATTTACAAACAGTTTACAAATACAGTTTCTATATTAACTCTCATTTTTCCACATTATCCCTCATTACTTATTCCACATTCCATGTATATGTGTACTCATCCAATCACCTCCTTTTTCCATCTCTTCACTTCAGATTCCTTCACATCACATATCATATATTCATATCCATATCCACATCCATACATCCACATCCACATCCACATTCACATCCATACATCCACATCTACATGCTTATCTCCGTTTTCACATCCTCATTTATACATCCACATCCCATATCCACATTCATACATACACATCCATATCCACATCCACATCCACATCCACATTCACATCCATGCATCCACATCTACATGCTTACCTCCATTTTCACATCCTCATTTATACATCCACATCCCATATCCACATTCATACATACACATCCATACATCCATATCTACATCCACATACATACATACATCCACATCCACATTCCACATTCACATCTATACATCCACATCTACATTCACATTCACATACATCCACATCCACATTCCCATACATCCACATCTTTACATCCACATTCCACATTCACATCTACATTCACATTCACATACATGCATCCACATCTACATGCTTACCTCCATTTTCACATCCTCATTTATACATCCACATCTCATATCCACATTCATACATACACATCCATACATCCACATCTACATCCACATACATACATACATCCACATCCACATTCCACATCCACATTCACATACATCCACATCCACATTCCCATACATCCACATCTATACATCCACATTCCACATTCACATGTACATTCACATTCACATACATCCACATCTACATTCACATTCACATACATCCACATCCCCATTCCCATTCACATCTATACATCCACATCTACATCCACATACATACATACATCTACATCCACGTTCCACATTCACATCTATACATCCACATCTACATCCACATTTACATCTATGCATATACATCTTCATGCATATATCCATTTTCATGTTCATACATCCATACTCCCATCTCCATATCCACACATCCACATACATACATCCATTTTCACATTCCCATTTATATAACCCCATATACCTTCACATCTAATCTTTTACATCACATCCATTCTCGCCCTATCACAACCCATATACATCTTATCCTATCACATACACTTCTTACCTCATCCCCCCATACACATCTTAATTCATCTTATCACATCCTAACTTATTTCATAAGCATCTTATCACCTCTTATCACACCTCTTATCACATCCTATCACTTTCCATACGCATCTTATCAATTCTTATCACATCTCATACACCTCTTATCACATCTTATCACATTTCATATCTTTTAAAAAAACAAAAAAGAGAATTCTTTTATTTGATATAAGATTTCTCTACACATTTATTTGTACATAAATTCCATTTAAGGAGACTAACACTTTCGAAATTAAAATCAATCTTTCATGCATCTTCTTATGCATGATTTCAATTTGGTAGGGAATTATACTTTTAGAATAAAAGAATTTCTCTTATGCATCTAAGTTAAGCATAAAATCCATTTATGAGGAAAATCATACTTTTAGTATAAAAAGAATATCTTTTATGCATACCTATATGCATGAAATCCAATATGATAAAAGTAACACTTTTGATATAAAAATTTTTCCTTTATGCATACTTCTATGCATGAAAATTAAAAATGATAAAAGTAACACTTTTGATATAAAAATTTTCCTTTATGCATACTTCTATGCATGAAAATTAAAAATGATAAAAGTAACACTTTTGATATAAAAATTTTCTTTTATGCATACTTTTATGTATGAAATAAAAATGATAAAAGTAACACTTTTGATATAAAAATTTATCCATTATGCATACTTCTATGCATGAAAATAAAAATGGTAAAAATAACACTTTTGATATAAAAATTTATCCTTTATGCATAATATTAAAATTCAATTTCTCCATGATTATAATGAAATTCTTTCAATTAATCTAGGATGATGATTCCTAGAATATGGTAGGAAGTCCTCTTTTTATGCTTTGAATGAAAATTTTTTTATGCATAATTTTTATAAAAATTTTGCCATAGCTCCGCTGCTATGACTGATAAATCTCAATTTTTCTAAGGGATAAAGCTTATCATTAAGGAAATAATTAAAATGATTCTCTAATTAGATCCTTAATCCATAATGGATTGAATCATCAATATACATAAACTAAAAGCATAAGAAAAAGCCATTAATTTGGCCTCAAGCATAGCTTAATCTTGGGTTAAGGAAAAGCTTTATGAAAAGCTTGATTTGGATTGAGAATGGGTCATGAGTATGACCATTTCTTGAGTGAGAGAGAGAATTTACATAAGAATCATTAGAATTTAAACATAAATGAAAATTAACTTCAATAGCATTTATTAAATTATGTAACTCTTCACTACTATTCAAACTTCAATAACATTTAAAAAAAAACCATACCAATTAAACTTCTCAAGCTTGAGAGGGGTTGAGAAGAGAGAAACATTGAGAAATTATAGAAAGATGAATATTCACTAATTACCTTACAACTTGCTTGATTCTTTGTTCACGGTAGAGGCCCCCAACCAATCAATTGGTTAAGTATGTTGATGGAGCCACTAATAGGGATTGAAGAAAGAGGGAAGCTCCAAAAACTAGTGAATTATTAAATGAATTCACAGTTCTTGGCTTAGGTGGAGTAGAGTAACGATGCATAAACACTATATATTTTTCAACAAGGAGGAGGCTTCTATTTATAGGAAAAATTGAGCTCCTAACCAAACAAACTGATTCTAGAATTTTCTAAATCAGTTTGGTCAATATTTGACCATTTTTAGGTCAGTTAAGCTAACTTTTTGGAACTAGACTTGAATGAGGAGAGAGGAGAGATGAAATATCTCAATTTTTATGAGTTTAAAACTCATTCAAGCATGTGAAATATGCACCTCCTTTAAAGAACTCCTCTTCCTTACATATGTGT
Source organism: Cibotium barometz (assembly GCF_041138505.1). Classification (NCBI taxonomy): domain Eukaryota; kingdom Viridiplantae; phylum Streptophyta; class Polypodiopsida; order Cyatheales; family Cibotiaceae; genus Cibotium; species Cibotium barometz. Next base: position 17,447,099 of record NC_141070.1, read on the forward strand.
CATAATGGAATCATTTTAATATTGCTCATAGTTTTTTTACTAATAATCCTTGTACATTTTCAACTCTTCATCTTATGTGAAATATGCACCTCCTTTAAAGAATTTCCCTTCCTTACATATGTCATATTTTTAATATTGCTCATAGTTTTTTACTAATAATCCTTGTACATTTTCAACTCTTCATCTTATGTGAAATATGCACCTCCTTTAAAGAATTCCCCTTCCTTACATATGTCATATTTTTAATATTGCTCATAGTTTTTTTACTAATAATCCTTGTACATTTTCAACTCTTCACCTCATGTGAGCATTTACTCATTTTTGGGTATTTTCTTTTTTACAAGTTGGATTTATCTCCTCCCTACACATGGATTGATGCTATTGGTCCATAGGAACCTTAATTGGACCATAGTCTAAAGATTTCTGAAAATCTAGACCCTTAGACTAAGGTTCTTTATACCTATTTCCAATTAATTCCAATTGCACATTGAAAAATTCTTTTTGAATTTCTGTTTCAGGGGAACTCATCAGAATTATAAGAGATATTTTTCTATCCAAAAATATTCAAAATCTGAATATTCTCTCTCTAGAATAATTTTTCTCTCTCTAGGCTAAAATAGTTAGCAACAGGGTCTTTATATTTCTGAAGAGGGTTGATTACAGGGGAAGATACTAGACATCAAAAAGGGGGTTGGGGGAGGAATCTTACATTCTACCCCATTTAAAAAACGCGAGATGTCCTCATCTCGCAACTTGTGATAATTTCGCAAGATTCAGGAATATGAGACTTAGAAAAAAAAATTTAATCAAGATTAACCACCAAGATAAGTCTTAAAGAGAGCAAGATTCAAAATACGAACAAGATTTAAACTTTATTCATTCTCGGAACTTATACAGTAAAGATAGAGGAACTCTTTACACTTCCATAAGCCCGTCCATCATATGGTCACAAAAGCAGTCCTCACAAGCTGCACAAGTATAAGGTAACTCATCTATGGGAATGATTCTGTGGGTTATTGCTGCGCCTATCTCAGTGGTATGAGGTGTTCTAACAAAAGGACCTCTGAGAGGCAAGCCAAAAACGGGGTAAAGGCATATCTTCTCATGAGGAAGAAAACACGCCAGTAAGAAGACCCGCTCAGAAAACCCAGGATGTCTTGATCTCATGACGCAGTAGTATCGGGGACCCAAACCCAAAGCTTCAATAACCATGGCCAAGCAGACATTGTTACGAAAGTGCTGCTGACCCCAGGGTGTTACCCTAGTTATGTTTTGATAGGTCCGCCATTTGGTTTGCGCTACAGAAGTTCCCAAGTGAGGGAAAAGTGAGCGCTCATACTGCTCTATAAAATCCTTCTTCACAGATTCACTTGCGTCTTGAAGGTGAGGAATCATTATGGATAAAACTAGTTCTTGTTGCCAAGCCATGAAGGAGATTAAGAAAGAAAGGAGATCGATGGAAGTAAGATTACTGTGAGCGACAAGTAAAAGTTACGACTTATATAAAGGAAGGAGCTAGCGTAACTTAGAAGCCAAACGGTAACTTGCCACTGAAGTTTTACCGTCTTTCCATGATTTGGGTTTGACACATTTTTCTATAGAAGGCATTAAGAATTTTGAGATGAAGAGATAAAAGAAGCTTGTAGGCTAAGTCACCTACTTTCATTGAATTCAGATATAAGGCTCACAATATCTGGGGGATAACTTCTTAAACTCCCCAATAGATAAAGAACTTCTTTTGGGCCGTACTCGAATGAAAACCAAAACCTTGGTATCCAAAACACCGATTTTCACTTCTGAACTCATTGTTCTGAATCCTTAAAACAGCGTGACTCCTGAGAAGTATTCTAGGGAAAGGGTCTTCCTTTTTTTAAACAGAATCTTTCTTTTATTTTTGAGAGGGAATAATTTTAAGATCAAAAAGGGAGATTCTTACTCCTGTATGCCTCGAAGGCTGGGGAGGAATCTTACATTCTACCCCACTTAAAAAAGTGTGAGATGTCCTCATCTCGCCAAGTAGAGAACAACTCTTTTTCTTAAGATCGAATTTATTCTAGGGTTCCTTATATTCTGGTCAACCCAACAGAATACGGGGATAAATATCCCTTATATAGAACTCATCATTAAATAAATTCATTTCAGATCATATCATTCATATCTTTAACACGATAATGGTCCATCAGATCGAAATTTTTTCTTTCTGAACATTCCTCCACGGGAATTTCAGTCAAGCAAGTTTTCAATTTGTCATCCCTTAACTTGATATACCGAGTCAAGTGTTAACAGTAGTACTTTGACAGCACAATCCACTAATCTCGTAGTGATTTGTTGAAATCATTATCATCATTTATCATTACAGGGACTCGTCCCATTCATCCTCATTGCGGTTTTGCTCAAGTTATTATATTTCAACTAAATTTCAAAAATCATCATTTTTCAATCAGAATCCCAATCAATTCATCAGTTCCCAAACAGAATTAAAAATCATATCAACCACATTCAAATTCATCATCTGGATAGCATTAACGCTTATAATTTCAAGTCTTAGATTTACTCGTATATACTGTCAGTAAAGAGCTGCAGTTATACTCTCGGTATATACGGATAGTCACGGCCCTTGGAATTATAAGGTAAATACCATCATGTCTAGGCCTCAAGCAAGTCAAGGATTCTATATAATTGCGGTACTTCCATCTGAAGACCCAATTACCAAATTACGAATTTCAATTTAAATATCAAATTGTATGAATTATATCACACAATTACAACCTTTTTGTGTTTCTTGATAAATTTCTGACCTATTTGTCTTCTCAATTGATCTTTATTAACCAAATGCTCTGATACCAACTGTAAGATCCCTGTTCCCACCGAGCAACGGATTCGGGGTACTGGCAGCGGAAGTAGCGCTTCTCGTGCGGAACAGGGGTCCCACACTTGGGGCCTCGCCCACGGATATCCGGATAAGAGACTAATCCGTCGGTTGTTCCAAAACCGAACCCGGAAAAACTTTCTTAACCGGAAGCACGGGCGATTCCACCAGGATAACTTCTTACTCTAACGTAGTCAAGATCATTTCTGATCGAGATGATCCAATTACATCTATAAGATACTTAGTCAGTTCAAGGAAGAAACTAGCACTTGGATCATTGGGATCAACGCTTTTTTCCCCATTCAAGAGGCACAGCCGTTGATTCCTATCCATAGAACAGTTACTGTCCGGGATTTTTTTTTTCTATCGTAAAAACAAAAGTTTGAGTCTCGATTTACGGATCCATCAGTCCAGCCTAACCCCATCCGATCCCATGGGTTAGCCAACCGCCCAACCACTGTAGTGATGGGATCCAATTTGGAATTTGGTTAGGTTTTGTCCCGGGTACCAAGGAAAAGAGTTCCAAGGCCCCCTAGCCGGAAGTTCAAGCAAATATAAAACTAGCCACACCACTTACACACCCAATATGAAATTGCCTTTTTCTTAGCATCAGCTAACTTTAAAACAATTCTTTAAAGAAACCATAGTACCACTGATCACAATCTTCCAATTTATCCGGTTGATTCATAATTTTCCATCATTCCTTCATCAGAGTATCTATGGCATCATTGGCAACTAGAACGCTCACCACCTGTCCACACAGAGGCCGTTTCCATAGTTCCTAGCCCATAATACTCGGCAATATAATCACTTATCAAGATGGACTCTCGTTGAAGATCAGCAAGATCAACCAACAGATCCATATAAAAGAGCCATGGACTCATCCGTTGAGGACCAGCAAGGTCAGTCAACCAGATCCATGCCCGGTTTCACAAAACAACTCTTACTCCTTATTCCAATATCTTCCTCGACGCACGCGTGGGTATCCTAGGCGACCCAGAGCCCGAGCACCGTATGGTCAGCACCCTCTAGGATCCTTCGTAGGTGACCTAGCGCTTCACTCATAGGCCGCTTCCTTGGTCCCTCATCCACCGTACCGGAAGCTCACCATTTTAATCGAACCGAGGCTGGTCAAGACCTCGGTCGACCTTGCTACGCAAGACGTCCTCCATTGACTCTCCGTCAGCAGTTGCAACTTTATCAGTTAGGTCTCCACGACCTTAATCACAAGACGGTCAAAATGCTTCCCCAGCATTCTTGACATAAAACAGCCATTTACAAACAGCATTTACAAACAGTTTACAAATACAGTTTCTATATTAACTCTCATTTTTCCACATTATCCCTCATTACTTATTCCACATTCCATGTATATGTGTACTCATCCAATCACCTCCTTTTTCCATCTCTTCACTTCAGATTCCTTCACATCACATATCATATATTCATATCCATATCCACATCCATACATCCACATCCACATCCACATTCACATCCATACATCCACATCTACATGCTTATCTCCGTTTTCACATCCTCATTTATACATCCACATCCCATATCCACATTCATACATACACATCCATATCCACATCCACATCCACATCCACATTCACATCCATGCATCCACATCTACATGCTTACCTCCATTTTCACATCCTCATTTATACATCCACATCCCATATCCACATTCATACATACACATCCATACATCCATATCTACATCCACATACATACATACATCCACATCCACATTCCACATTCACATCTATACATCCACATCTACATTCACATTCACATACATCCACATCCACATTCCCATACATCCACATCTTTACATCCACATTCCACATTCACATCTACATTCACATTCACATACATGCATCCACATCTACATGCTTACCTCCATTTTCACATCCTCATTTATACATCCACATCCCATATCCACATTCATACATACACATCCATACATCCACATCTACATCCACATACATACATACATCCACATCCACATTCCACATCCACATTCACATACATCCACATCCACATTCCCATACATCCACATCTATACATCCACATTCCACATTCACATGTACATTCACATTCACATACATCCACATCTACATTCACATTCACATACATCCACATCCCCATTCCCATTCACATCTATACATCCACATCTACATCCACATACATACATACATCTACATCCACGTTCCATATTCACATCTATACATCCACATCTACATCCACATTTACATCTATGCATATACATCTTCATGCATATATCCATTTTCATGTTCATACATCCATACTCCCATCTCCATATCCGCACATCCACATACATACATCCATTTTCACATTCCCATTTATATAACCCCATATACCTTCACATCTAATCTTTTACATCACATCCATTCTCGCCCTATCACAACCCATATACATCTTATCCTATCACATACACTTCTTACCTCATCCCCCCATACACATCTTAATTCATCTTATCACATCCTAACTTATTTCATAAGCATCTTATCACCTCTTATCACACCTCTTATCACATCCTATCACTTTCCATACGCATCTTATCAATTCTTATCACATCTCATACACCTCTTATCACATCTTATCACATTTCATATCTTTAAAAAAAAAAAAAAAAAGAGAATTCTTTTATTTGATATAAGATTTCTCTACACATTTATTTGTACATAAATTCCATTTAAGGAGACTAACACTTTTGAAATTAAAATCAATCTTTCATGCATCTTCTTATGCATGATTTCAATTTGGTAGGGAATTATACTTTTAGAATAAAAGAATTTCTCTTATGCATCTAAGTTAAGCATAAAATCCATTTATGAGGAAAATCATACTTTTAGTATAAAAAGAATATCTTTTATGCATACCTATATGCATGAAATCCAATATGATAAAAGTAACACTTTTGATATAAAAATTTTTCCTTTATGCATACTTCTATGCATGAAAATTAAAAATGATAAAAGTAACACTTTTGATATAAAAATTTTCCTTTATGCATACTTCTATGCATGAAAATTAAAAATGATAAAAGTAACACTTTTGATATAAAAATTTTCTTTTATGCATACTTTTATGTATGAAATAAAAATGATAAAAGTAACACTTTTGATATAAAAATTTATCCATTATGCATACTTCTATGCATGAAAATAAAAATGGTAAAAATAACACTTTTGATATAAAAATTTATCCTTTATGCATAATATTAAAATTCAATTTCTCCATGATTATAATGAAATTCTTTCAATTAATCTAGGATGATGATTCCTAGAATATGGTAGGAAGTCCTCTTTTTATGCTTTGAATGAAAATTTTTTTATGCATAATCTTTATAAAAATTTTGCCATAGCTCCGCTGCTATGACTGATAAATCTCAATTTTTCTAAGGGATAAAGCTTATCATTAAGAAAATAATTAAAATGATTCTCTAATTAGATCCTTAATCCATAATGGATTGAATCATCAATATACATAAACTAAAAGCATAAGAAAAAGCCATTAATTTGGCCTCAAGCATAGCTTAATCTTGGGTTAAGGAAAAGCTTTATGAAAAGCTTGATTTGGATTGAGAATGGGTCATGAGTATGACCATTTCTTGAGTGAGAGAGAGAATTTACATAAGAATTATTAGAATTTAAACATAAATGAAAATTAACTTCAATAGCGTTTATTAAATTATGTAACTCTTCACTACTATTCAAACTTCAATAACATTTAAAAAAAAACCATACCAATTAAACTTCTCAAGCTTGAGAGGGGTTGAGAAGAGAGAAACATTGAGAAATTATAGAAAGATGAATATTCACTAATTACCTTACAACTTGCTTGATTCTTTGTTCACGGTAGAGGCCCCCAACCAATCAATTGGTTAAGTATGTTGATGGAGCCACTAATAGGGATTGAAGAAAGAGGGAAGCTCCAAAAACTAGTGAATTATTAAATGAATTCACAGTTCTTGGCTTAGGTGGAGTAGAGTAACGATGCATAAACACTATATATTTTTCAACAAGGGGGAGGCTTCTATTTATAGGAAAAATTGAGCTCCTAACCAAACAAACTGATTCTAGAATTTTCTAAATCAGTTTGGTCAATATTTGACCATTTTTAGGTCAGTTAAGCTAACTTTTTGGAACTAGACTTGAATGAGGAGAGAGAAGAGATGAAATATCTCAATTTTTATGAGTTTAAAACTCATTCAAGCATGTGAAATATGCACCTCCTTTAAAGAACTCCTCTTCCTTACATATGTGTCATAATGGAATCATTTTAATATTGCTCATAGTTTTTTTACTAATAATCCTTGTACATTTTCAACTCTTCATCTTATGTGAAATATGCACCTCCTTTAAAGAATTCCCCTTCCTTACATATGTCATATTTTTAATATTGCTCATAGTTTTTTACTAATAATCCTTGTACATTTTCAACTCTTCATCTTATGTGAAATATGCACCTCCTTTAAAGAATTCCCCTTCCTTACATATGTCATATTTTTAATATTGCTCATAGTCTTTTTACTAATAATCCTTGTACATTTTCAACTCTTCACCTCATGTGAGCATTTACTCATTTTTGGGTATTTTCTTTTTTACAAGTTGGATTTATCTCCTCCCTACACATGGATTGATGCTATTGGTCCATAGGAACCTTAATTGGACCATAGTCTAAAGATTTCTGACAATCTAGACCCTTAGACTAAGGTTCTTTATACCTATTTCCAATTAATTCCAATTGCACATTGGAAAATTCTTTTTGAATTTCTGTTTCAGGGGAACTCATCTGAATTATAAGAGATATTTTTCTATCCAAAAATATTCAAAATCTGAATATTCTCTCTCTAGAATAATTTTTCTCTCTCTAGGCTAAAATAGTTAGCAACAGGGTCTTTATATTTCTGAAGAGGGTTGATTACAGGGGAAGATACTAGACATCAAAAAGGGGGTTGGGGGAGGAATCTTACAAGTGTTGAGTAGAGAAGAAGAAGATTTTCAGCCTCTCACCTTGTGTGTTCTCTATTAGGGTTTTGTGAGTGTGTGTGTGTGCTTGCAAGAGCTCAAGCTCTCTTCCCCCCTGCATCTTTTCACTAGACACTTACACCTCGACACTTTTTCCAAATCCTTTTATAAAAGTCATGCTATAACCGTCTTGCTAACTTCTCTTTTTGTTGTAAAGTCAATATTAGATAAAATGGAAAAAATCCCTCAAAATGGGAATGTATTTAAAAAATTTGTTTTGGCCATAACTTGAACATGCAAACTCCAAATTTGTCGGACAAAGTAGATCTAGATTCCACTTTTCAAGCTCTTTCCAATGATATGTCACATGAATATGTTTTGACAAACTTTTGGATGAGATTACCATACCCCCACTTTTTTCATGGGAATGGGATTTTTTCCACTTTATCTAATATTGACTTTGTAGTGTTCCCAGCTCTAAGGACACCAATCAGGGATTTCACTTATGTAAACGAGAACATGTGAACATGTTAATAACATATGTTAATAACACAAAAAATCTTGTGATCACATGTTATATTCACAAAGCTTTCACAAGGGCCTAAAAAAATTATCTTTGTCAGGCATAAAAAATCTTCTTAGGTGGCCATTATGTGAAGATGGTAACATGAGAACATGTGAATAGCTTATTTCCATGTGTAGCCAAGCTTTTAAGGGGTTCCCAAATGGCAAGTGACCTGTTATTTTATGAACGGTAACATGAGAACATGTGAATAACTTGTTCACATGTGTTATTATCACAAAAAATCTTGTGATCACATGAATATTAAATCCCTGGCACCAATCAACCTTACTCTTATCCTTAGTCCTTCAGAGGCGACACCTTCAGACACCTCAACACTCTCAATCTGCCCATTTGACCTCATTTAACACCCAGCTGATTAGGTTCTGACTCTCAATCTACCCATTTGACCTCCTTTGACATCGAGCTAACTAAAATAGCTTCTAGTTGCTGATCAGATTCTAACTATAATCTGAATCGGATGCCTACTACTGATTCCAATCAAATATATGTCTACCTGACTCCCACAATGTCCTCCAACATCAACAAGATTCAAAACCTTGCTTCAGAGCTTCACTGAATCCAACAACACTCCTTTGCTGACTCCCTACTGACACCCGCCTCTCACTCCTTTGCTGACTCCCTACTGACACCCACCTCTCACTCAACCAGATTCGACTGATCAGCAAACCACATTTCCTCTCTTCTATGTTTGCTAACACTTCTAGATGCTCAAAACTCTATCCTTGCAAGGATTCTAACCTATGGACTCTCAGTTGACACACAATTGACTCTGGATCACCACTTAGCTCACTAACCTGTCTGACGTGGTGCTAACTGTTTGACCTGACTGCTGACAATCCTCTAACTATCAGACCTGACTCAAAACACTTCCCTCAAACCCAAAAAATCCAAACCAAGTCCTCTACACCTTCAGCTGACTTCATCTGATACTCACTCACCTTGTCTGACCCTATACCACCTCAATATTGATGTTGACTCAGTTTAGCACTAACTCAACATCAGCTCCCCAGTCATCAGACTGACACCCATAGATGCTCCATCACCATGAACTCAATCAAAGCAACATGTTTATCACAACTAAAACATCAAGACATAAACACTTTTCAACCACTCACAAGTGATACAATCCAAACTCTCAGACTTCATCAAATAGACAAAAACATGAGCGCCTCAACATCCCTAAGAAGTGGGTAAAAACATGAGAAGAAAACACCAAAAAAACTCAAGGATCCCCCACAGGTAGACCCCGGTGATAACACTTCAAAGTATCAACTTTTTAGCAGCTACAGCTTGAGGATGAACTAAGTTGAGCCAAGTCTCTAAACAGAGATGCTACACAAAGTACCTAGGGGACACGCCTCCTAGCCGACTCTCTGGACTTCAGCCTACCCTCTTCTCTGACTCATCTAATTTTTTCACACTCTACTGGTCTTCTCTTCTGAAAACGTGAAAAAGAATGCACAGAAACTCTAGCCTGCAAACTTCAATCAAAGAAAAGACCTATAAGATCCACTCCATTGCAATCTCTCTCATCGTTGGTGGTCTCTCTAGCCACCTCTCTTCTCTGTCTTCTTCTCCTTGACCCTCTTGTGGTCACCTCAACCATTTCTCATCAATAGTCCCTTGAAAACGTTCTAATTTTCCCTCTTCAACTCGTCACCGTCTTTGTTCTTCTAGAACGTTGAACCTCCCCTCTTCCTTATTTACCTGGATACACTTTCTTTCTTTCTTCATGCCCATGCATCACCACTTGGCTACCACTCATCATTTTTGCCATCTAGGATCCACTACATATTATCATATACACACTTCTTCTTCCTATATAGTATGTTTGGATTGGGCTTGGGATTTCCCTCTCATATTGCCCACCCCCGTGGGTTTTCACTGTTTACTTTCTGCTCCAGACTACTCTCTTCCACAAACCATTCTAAACAACTTTATTAACAGCATAAACAGCACCATGCAACACTTCAATATCCACCTGGATCACAAGGGTACGACATCATCTTCCAAATCCATCCAGCTAAACTCATCCACTCACCTAGATCAAATATCTACAAACAATCTTCAGACAACCCTTTATCCTTGCCTATATCAAAGGGTTGTTGCAAGATCAGGGTGTCCAGTTTTATCCAGTTTATGCTGGATTGAGACAATGCTTGGAGAGCAAATTTTGGGGGGCAAGGTACTTAAAATGAGATCAAGCAAATAATAGAAAATACGCTTGCCCTTAAATTAATCCAATATAACTTAAATTAATATAAATTAGTCCAATTAATCAAAATTAACCAAAAATATGATGAAATGATAAACAAATGATCTTTCCATACTTAGAGTGATCCAATTTATTTTTCCATAGATGCACCATTACAAGTACACTAGTCCCTATAGGTTTTAGATGATTCACATCAAAAATGTAATTTAACTAATTAGATTATTAATATTTGCAGGCCTTCTGATAGTCTAGAAGAATTTTGAAAAAGAGATCATTAAAAATCCAACCATTGGATTTGCAATTTTTACTAACCACCACATTCTACTAATGTCTTAGTATCTACCCACTCTTTTGATCTACAAGATTGAGGATTTTAAGTGGTAGCTATTGTGGGTACAAAAAGTGGCATATATTATAACACTTTAAAGACCTTGAAATATTTAAAGAAAATAGACAAATATCTTAAAATTTTCTTGAAAAATCAAGTTAAGCTCCATATTATGTGAAGATCTAAGGTACAAAGTGGGAATCTCATATGAGTTGATATGTAAAAGATATTAGCATTTTATGGAATCAGTTCAAATTTAGGACAGGGTGTATACATTGACTTTGTACCTAAGAAAATGAGGACTTTTGACTATCTAATGCTTAATCAAATTATGCAACTATATTTCCAACTTTGAATATGATGTTCCAACAAAAGAACTTGAAACGAAATTCCTTCATTTACTAGGAGAGATTAGCCACTAAAGGTAAACAAATGCCTGTTTTTTTATTGTTTACAGGGTGCCTGAGTGGACAAAACTGGGCACCCTGATCTTGCAACCACCCCAAATGGTTGCTTACTCCGAGAAGACTTACTGTCTAGCCCCCTTTTTGCCTCTCCATCCTTGCCAGCTCTCAGTTTTACCAATTCTGACAAACCTTGTACCTCATACTCCACCACATCACAGAACAACTTCAAAGCATCGACTTCAGTAGCTTCAGTTGAGGATGAATTGAGTTGAACCAAGTCTCTAACAGAGATGCTAGATAAAGTACTAAGGGGACACACCTCCTAGCCAACTCTCTGGACTTTAGCCCACCCTCTACTCTGACTCATCCATATTCTCACACTGCACTAGTCTTTTCTTCTACAAACTTGAAAAAAACTGCAGGAACTCTAGTCTGTAAACTTCAATCAAAGAAAATAAACCTACAGGAATCCACTCCACTGAAGTCTCTCTCACCTTTGTTGGTCTCTCTAGCCACCTCTCTTCTCTATCTTCTTCTCCTAAACCCTCTTATGGTGACACTAACCACCGCTGCTCATCCAAAGTCCCTTGAAAACATCTCAATTCTCCCTCTTCAACTCGTCGCCACTTTTGTTCTTTTGGAACATTGTGCCACATGTCTTCCTCATTCGCCCATACACTTCCTTTGTTTCTTCATGCCTGTGCATCACCACACATTGTTTTTGCCATCAAAGATCCACTACACATTATCATATACACACTTCTTCTTCCTATACCAAAATTGGATTGGGATTGGGATTTCCCTTACATATTACCCAACCCCCTAGGTGAAAGTGTTTCACTGTCTCCTTTGTGCTCCATACTGCTCTCTTCCACAAACCATTCTATAGAACTTTATTAACAACATCAAAATAACCATCCAACACTTTAATGGATCACAAGTGTACAACACCATCTTCCAAAGCCTTCCAGCTGAATTGATCCACCCACCTGGATCAAATACCTCCAAATAGTCTTCAGACAACCCCTTAGCCTTGCCTCTATCAAATGGTTGCTCAATCCAAGCACACTTATTGTCCAGCCCCCTTCTTGCCGCTCCATCCTTTCCAACTCTGAGTTCTTCACAAAACACAGCATATTTCACAACTCTCTATTCCTCCATCAAACCTTCACACATATTTCTTTCCTCCACACCAATCTAAATTTAAGGAACAACCTGAATGTTGACATCTAGGCAGCCCAAATCAACAATCTGCTATATTTCTTGGTCAGCATCCATAGATTCCTCATTCCACAATTGGCTCATAGCATCCAAAAGCTCATCATCACTAACACACACTCTAGTATCCACATGGGCATCAACCTTCTCTCACCACCATCTAGCTGATTTAGAGATTCTTCAAACAAAGCAAACACACCCTCCAAGGTGTCATCCAACGAAGCATCCATATCCACACTACCGTCCATATTTTCATGCGTATATGACTGTTGATTCATGCTAGTATCATCATCACCCGTGTCATCATACAAAGGCAATTCTTACAAACCCTCTACCTCACACTCCTCCACATCACAAAACAAACCTGGAGACTCCACACCGGCATCCTATGATGAAGAAATCCTCATCTCAGGCTCCTCTGATATCTCCAACACACTACGGACCACCTGCCCCTCCATAGTACAATCACCAACCTCTAAACATTCCTCCATCACTTTGCCATCATCTACCACCTCCAATTCTAGCTCCATAGCTATACAACCTACACTGTCTGTAACTTCACAAATACTTTGATCCAATGCCCTTGCATCCTCTCACATATTACTCACACAGTGATCCATATCATGCGCATTGTTACTGGCATGACACACATCAAGGAAACCAAACATAGCAACTTCACCTAGCCTAGTGGATGGCATACACAAACCGACTTTCCATCTTGCCTTCCTCTCTTGCTACATAGAAGTCTTCACAACTTCTACCAAAAGTGAGTGGATGGCACACATCAAGCAAATCAAACATAGCAACTTTACCAGGCCTAGTGGATAGCATACACAAACCATCTTTCTATCTCGCCTTCCTCTTTTCTTACACATGAGTCTTCGTAGCTTCTGTAAAAAAGAGTGGGTCTTTGATCCTCCATGTAGAGCTTCAATAACCTTGTCCCTCTTCAGGAATTTAGGAGGAACCTCTTTCTTTCCCAAGGACTTGAGCATATTTCTCCATGCAGATTCAGACCTATCCACAAAATCTAACACTTCTTCATCTTCTCCTTGGTTCAACTTGGTCAAATCTCTCCACAATCCTCTAGAGTATATGACTTTCTATATGTCCTCTTCAAGGCTTTGTTCAACCTGTCCCAGCTTCCTCTTTCATCATCTATGGCCTCATACTCAAACAACTCCCTGGCTGCATTTTCTAAAAAACAACAAACTCACCAGTTTCAACGTGAAATCATCATCATCTCTATTGTTCCTCAAAGCTTCCAACTCAACTCTCCTCAGGAACAAAGCAACATCTTCTCCCTTCTCATCTCGGAATACATCATATACAAAACTAGCCATTGGTCATCATGAGTTAATCACCAAGTGGGTTCTAACCTATTGACCAAATCCCTAAACAAGAACCTTATAATCCTCAGTGGGGGCACCAAAGCATGTAAGGTTGTTGGGTGATGGCCTCTATAACACCACCAATAGATACACAAGAAGAAAACATAAAGAGATCAGACCTAGGAGACACTAAGATCCCAGCTCCAAGGGCACCAATCAACCCTGCTCCTATCCTCAGGCATTCAACCACAACACCTTCGGACACCTATGTTGAAATATACAAGTGAATAGGGTGTGTGCAGGAACAAGCCCTTGGCAAGAGGCTATAAAAGAGAATCTGTAAATGTGTGAGAACCTGTGAAAAGGTGAGAAGAATCTACTGGGAGAGAATAAAGGGTAGCATGAGAAGATTTAGGAAGTGTGGCGATATTCTGGGAGAGGTGGAGAGAATCAAGCAAAAGAGGTGGAGTGAATCAAGGAGAAATCAGTGGGATTAGATGCTTGGATGTAAACTCTATAAATTGAGGCATTGGCCTAATGAGAATTTGCTGGTTTTTGATTATCCATGCCTACATTAAGCTATTTGTTAATTACTCACTAATCATATCTTAATTACTCACTAATTATGTCTTAATTATCATCTAATTACATTAAGCTATTTGTTAATTACTCACTAATCACATCTTAATTACTCACTAATCACGTCTTAATTATCATCTAATCACTTTGTTAATGATGTTGATTCTAGCATTTGATCCACCATAGCTCATCACATTGCTGTAATTTTAACATGGTATCAGAGCCACGCCTAGAATTCATCAAGTTTATGAGCCCATTATCTAGTTAATTAGGATTAGTAGATAATTAAGAAATAATCAAAATTTTTAGTTATTTTCAACTAACCTCTATACCCCAGCCAGTGGAGGAGCTCCCAAAATTAACCCAAACCCTTCTAGCCCAACATAGCCAGCCTCTCCACGATCCAGCCCATTGAATCAGAAGCGCAAATCGCCACCGGTTGCTGAAATTCGCGATTTATCAAGCGCCTGTTTCTGGGAGACAAACTGAGATCTTCTCTTCCACAGATCAAATGGGTCTAATTCCTCTTAGCCCCAAGGGTTTTCAAGCATGCTCTACAAGCTGGTGAAGTCAGAAATTGATTTGATCAAGTCTACAGTGAGATCCAAGCTCTTCATCAAATCTGCAGGTGACTTTGGTAAAACAAAGATTAAGCATTCAATATTTGGTCAAATCTTGTGTTTCTTGGCTTAATCCTCTACTAGACAAATTACTAATGATGGCCTTGAAAGGATTTGAGCTCATTTGAACTCTAATGCCTCAGATTTGGGCTCCCGCATACTCTGTTTTTTGCACACAAAATAGAGGATTAATTTGATTAATCAGTGCTAATCACTATATTTTGGTGCAATTGAGGTTCAAATTAACCATTAGGTATCTGATACAGATCCCTATAACTTTAAATTGCAATTCGGAGTTTGTTTGATACTCCAACCATTCCGTACAAATTGGTTACCCTTGATTTAATGTAATTTCTGGAAAAATTATGCTGATAAATTTTGGGTAATCATCATTTTGCATTTAACCCGTGGTTAATGCCTACAAATCCCACTCAAATTCAAGATTATTCATAGCCAGAGTTGCATTTGGGAATGTGCATAAGAATAAATGCTATATGCATTGCTATATGCATTATGTATTGGGCACATTACATCAGTGTAAAAATGGGATCAGACACTACCCTTGTCCTCCCAGAATAAGGCAAGAGGTAAGACCTCCCGCATAGATTTGGGTTTGCATTGCATAATGACACAAGATAATCATCAAAAGCCCAAAAGAACTGTCAACAAAACATTTAAACATGTTGCTCACATGGAGCAAGAAGACCTGACGGATAAGCTCATGGCCCCAGCCCCCATGAAAGAAGAAGAACATCTCTTTCCAAGAGGAAGATCCACACCAAGAAGAAAAGCTAAAGGAAGCATTGAAGGAAGACATGGACACTAGAAGAGAAGCTGCCACAACAAGAAGACTGAAAGAAGACACGGATGCGTGAAGAGAAGCTGCCACGACAAGAAGACTAAAGACAAGAGAAGATGTGAGGCTCCAAAGAGTGCGGAGCCATGTGAAAATATTTGAGAGAGAGAGAGAGAGAGAGAGAGAGAGAGAGAGAGAGAGAGACCCCACAACCCAATGTAACCTGCCCCAACAAAGTAAAACAACCTCTGAGCCACCGATGATGTAGGCTACGTGGTAGATGTATGTGTGAGCACTTTAGTCAAGGTCACGGGCACTTGTAGTAGCCTTGGACACATAGAGAGAGAGAGTGTCAACACTATGAGTTTAGGGACTTGAGGCACTAGTCGCGGACTATCAAGTAAGAGAGAAACTTGGTACAGGGTCTAGGTGTGCTAAGTTCACTTGAGGGGAGGTGTGCTAGGCACTGGTGTCGCGGACTATCAAGTAAGAGGGAAACTTGGTATAGGGTCCAGGTGTGCTAGGAGTATTCACTTGAGGGGAGGTGTTGAAATATACAAGTGAATAGGGTGTGTGCGGGAACAAGCCCTTGGGGGCAGAGGCTGTAAAAGAGAATCTGTAATGTGAGAGAACCTATGAAAAGGTGAGAAGAATCTATTGGGAGAGAATAAAGGGTAGCATGAGAAGATTTAGGAAGTGTGGTGATATTCTGGGAGAGGTGGAGAGAATCAAGCAGAAGAGGTGGAGTGAATCAAGGAGAAATCAGTGGGATTAGATACTTGGATGTAAACTCTATAAATTGAGGCATTGGCCTAATGAGAATTTGCTGGTTTTTGATTATCCATGCCTACATTAAGCTATTTGTTAATTACTCACTAATCACATCTTAATTATCCATGCTTACATTAAGCTATTTGTTAATTACTCTCACTAATCACATCTCAATTATCCATGCTTACATTAAGCTATTTGTTAATTACTCACTAATCACATCTTAATTATCATCTAATCACTTTGTTAATGATGTTGATTCTAGCATTTGATCCACCGTAGCTCATCACATTACTGTAATTTTAACAACCTCAACACTTTCCAATCTGCCCCAGCTGACCTCCTCTCACACCTAGATGACCAAAGTAGCTCCTAGTAGCTGACACTCAACTGATAAGATTCTAATTGTTATTTGAATCGGATGCCTCCTAATTTCAGTTAGATATATATCCACTTGAATCCCAAAATGTCCTCCAACATCACCAAACTTCTAAACCTTGCTTCAAAGCTTTGTTGAACCCAACAACACTCCTTTGCGGACTCCGTACTGACATCTACCTAACTTAATCAAATCCGACTAATTCAATTGAACCAGATTTCCTCTCTTTTATGTCCGTTGACACTTCCAGACCCTCAAAACACTCTATCCTCACAAGGATCCAATCCTATGGACTTTCAAATGATAGCACAACTGACACACAATTGACTCTGGATCAGCTCACTAACATGTCTAACTGTTATAACTGTCGTTTGTTGCTAACTGTCAAATGCAACTACTCACAATCCTCTCACTATCAGATCTGACTCAAAACACTTCCCTCAAAAGTAGACAAGCTAAACCAAGCCCTCTACACCCCTAGATGATACTTAGCTAACCTTGTCTGACTCTGTACCTTATGAACTGATGCTGGACAGAGTCAACACTACCTCAACATGAGCTCCCCAGTCATCAGAATGACACCCATAGATGCTCCATTGAACTCATCAAAGCAACATGTCTATCACAACTAAAACATCAAAACATAAACATTGCACATCCACTCACAACTAATACAATCCAAACTCTCATATTCATCAAATAGATAAAAACATCAATGTGTCATTATCCCTGAGACGTGGGCACAAACATGAGAAGAAAACACAAAACAAACTCAAGGATCCCCCACATATATGCCCCAATGACAACACTTCAAACAATTGAGTTCAGTAGCTAATAGTTGAGGATGAATTGAGTTGAGCCAAGTCTCTAACAGAGATGATGCATAGAGTACCTAAGGGACACACCTCCTAGCCGACTCTTTGGACTTCAGCCCACCCTCTACACTGACTCATCTAATATTCTCACACAGTGCACTGGTTCTCTCTTCTGCAAACTTGAAAAAAACTGCAGGAACTCTAGCCTACAAACTTCAATCAAAGAAAAAAGACCTACAGGAGTCCACTCCATTGAAGTCTCTCTCACCTCTGGTGGTCTCTCTATCCACCTCTCTTCTCTCTGTCTTCTTCTCCTCGACCCTCTTATGGTCACACTAACCACCACTAAGAGTCCCCTCAAAACTTCCCAATTCTCCCTCCTCAACTCATCGCCGCCTTTTTCCTTATGGAATGTTGTGCCACCCGTCTTCCTTGTTTTCCCAAACACTTTCTTTCTTTCTTCATGCTTGTGCATCACCACTTGGATGCCACATGTCATTTTTGCCATCTAGGATCCATTACACATTATCACATACACACTTCTTCTTTCTACACACCATGTTTGCATTGGCCTTGTTGGGATTTCCCTCACATATTGCCCACCATGGTAGGTGAAACACGTGTTTCACTGTCTCCTTTGTGCTCCACACTGCTCTCTTCCACAAACCATTCTATAAAAATTTATTAGCTGCATCAATAGCACCATCTAGCACGTCAATATCCATCTAGATCAAAAGACTATGACACCATCTTCCAAAGCCTTCCAACCAAACTGATCCACCTACGTGGATCAAATACCTGCAAAACAGTCTTTCGACAACCCCTTAGCCTTGCCTCTATAAAATGGTTGCTCAATCCAAGAACACCCACTGTCTAGCCCCCTTCCTACCTCTCCATCCTTGCTAGCTCTGAGTTCTTCACACAACGCAGCACATTTCGCAACTCTCTGTTCCTCCATCAAACCTTCACACGCATTTCTATTCTTCACAGCAATCTAAATTTCACGAACAACCTGAATGTTGACATCCATATAGCCCGAATCAACAATCTAATGCATTTCTTGGTCAGCATCCATAGCTTCCTCGTTCCATAATTTTCTCACAGCATCCAAAATTTCATCACTAACACACACTACAGTATCCACATGGGCATCAACCGAACATCTAGCTGATTCACGGATTCTTCAAACAAAGCAAAGACACCCTCCAAGGCATCATCCAATGAAGCATCCATATCTACACTGCCATCCATATTTTCATGCGCATATGGCTGTTGATTCATGCTAGCATCATCATTTCCTGTGTCATCATACAAAGGAAATTCTAACAAACGCTCTACCTCACACTCCACTGCATCACAAAACAAACCTGCAGACTCCACAACAGCATTCTCTGATGAAGAAAACCTCATCTCAGACTCATCTGATGTCTCTAACTCACTAGGGACCACGTTGTTGAAAGAACGGTAGAGGGGGAGGAGACACACACACAGGAGCAAACCCTAATGTATATTGCAAACCCTAACCATAGAGGGAAGCCATGTCCACTCTCACACAAAGCATAATGCACTAATCCATAATCCACACAACACACAATGAGTTGTGTCCACACTCTACTAACCCTAGCTAATGTCCACACACTATGACCAGCTGGACACGCGGTCATTTATGTCTCACATGTTCCTACCTAATCTGCCAGCACATAGCATAGTTGGCTCATACTGACATCGAGCTTGAATATCTCAACAGCCCCTCTCAAGCTCATGATGTACTGCCGATGAAGATGTAGATGAGCTTGGGATATCAAGACTCTCAACACTCCCCCTCAAGCTCATCCCATGTACTCCCAACATAGTTCGGAAGTACTCAAACTTCTCCCTGCTAAGTGGCTTCGTAAAGATGTCTGCCACCTGCTCATCAGTCTTCACATAGTGAAGATCAACTGTACCATCCAGCACCTTTTCTCTGACAAAGTGATAATGGACCTCTATGTGTTTGGTCCTCGCATGAAACACTGGATTCTTTGCCAACTGTATACTGCTCATGTTGTCACAATGAATGACAACTTTGCCATCAAAAGGCTCACATAAATCTGCCAAGAGTCTCTTTAACCATATAGCCTCACAAGTAGCAATGGCTGCTCCTCTGTACTCAGCCTCTGTACTGGACAAAGCAACTGTAGGTTGCTTTTTGCTACTCCAACTCACCACGGCACTTCCAAGTGTAAAAGCATATCCACTAGTAGACCTCCTGTCATATGCGCTACCTGCCCAATCAGCATCTGTGTAGCCATGTATGTCCAAGCTTTTACCACTCTCATAAAATAGACCATAATGTGCTGTGGTCTTCACATATCTCATGATGCGTCTCACTGCATCCAAATGTGGTTTCCTGGGGCTCTGCATAAACTGGCTAACTAGCCCCACCGCATAACTCAAATCCGAGCGTGTGATAGTCATGTATATGAGACTACCAACCATCTGCCTATACATAGAAAGATCATCCAATTCCTCGCCATAATCAGCCCGCAACTTCACATTTTGCTCCAATGGTGTACTCATAGGCTTACACCCTGTCATGCCATACTTTGCCAACATATCCAATGCATATTGGTGCTGTACTAACCAAGTACCTGTATGATCTTTCACCACTTCAATTCCAAGGAAGTATCTCAACTCACCAAGATCTTTCATGTCAAATTTCCCACTCAAAGCTTTCTTGACATGCATCACATCTGCACTATGATCACCTGTAATAATGAAGTCATCCACATAGATGACTAGTAAAACAATCCCATGCTGTGTCTTCTTCACATAGAGTGAAGAATCTGCTGTAGAGATCTGAAAACCAAGTGAGATAAGATATCTGCTCATCTTATCACTCCAAGCACGTGGTGCTTGCTTCAGACCATATAATGCCTTTTTCAACCTGCATACGTGAGTGGGATATCTAGGGTGTACATACCCTTCTGGCTGTGCCATGTATACTTCCTCTTGTAGTTCTCCATTCAGAAATGCATTCTTAACATCCATCTGATGCATTTCCCAGCCATTAGCTGCAGCCATAGCAATGACTGCTCTCACTGTGCCCATCTTAGCCACTGGACTAAACGTCTCATCATAATCCAATCCTTGGGTCTGTGCATAACCCTTTGCTACCAATCTAGCTTTATGTCTTTCAATAGAACCATCAGATTTGCACTTCACTTTGTAAACCCATTTACATCCAATAACATTCTTGTCCTTTGGTAGTGCAACCAAATCCCATGTATCATTATGGACCAATGCGTCCATCTCCACATCCATTGCTTTTTCCCATACATGCTCTCCAATAGCCTCTGTATAGCATGTAGGTTCCACATGCTTCACCATAGATGTCATATATGCATAGTGCATAGCAAAATTTCTGTATGTCAATTTGTCAACAGGATATCTGACCCTCTGGGATCTCCGCAATGCATGCGGGTCACTCTGTACACCTGTAACTCTAGCATGTGGTGGCACATATCTGTCCTGTCTAGCACCAGGTGTGCGTAAAACAGGTATGCCAAGCTCCTCATCCAAACTCTCAGAACTAGATGACTCATAACCTGTGATTCCAATTCCTTCGACTTTCTTTTTGCCTTTGTCCATAGCACTACTCCCAGTGCTTACACTCTCATGCCTCAAACGTCCTGACCATGGACATACACTGCTACTCTCAGCTTCTGCTGCTGCTGGCCCAGACATAGTAGTAGAACTAGAAATTGCTTGTGATGGCAAGTTCACATGTACATCAGCCTCAAGTGACTCAATAACACCCTCATCTTTTGCTTTATACCAACTAGCAAGC
The DNA here is from genome assembly GCF_041138505.1 of Cibotium barometz. Lineage (NCBI taxonomy): Eukaryota > Viridiplantae > Streptophyta > Polypodiopsida > Cyatheales > Cibotiaceae > Cibotium > Cibotium barometz. The sequence continues at coordinate 17,468,842 of NC_141070.1, forward strand.
TCATCAAACACCACATCACGTGAGATGACCACTTGTCTAGTTTGTGGATTATAACACTTGTAGGCCTTTCGATCCTGTGCATATCCAACAAATACACATTTCTCTGCTTTAGGATCCAACTTCCTTCTTCTTTCATCAGGCACATGCACATAAGCTATGCATCCAAAAACTTTAAGATGTCCAATGTCTGGCCTGTAACCTGTGAGCCGCATCTCTGGCGTGCTTCCATGAATGGCTGCTGTAGGTGTTTTGTTCAATATATAAACTGCAGTAGCACATGCTTCTGCCCAATAGTAATCTGGCATGCTCTTTTCATTAAGCATTGCCCTTGCCACTTCACATATAACTCTATTCTTTCTCTCAGCCACACCATTCTGCTGAGGTGTATACTTGCATGTCAACTGTCTTCTTATTCCATGCTTCCTCAAGAAATGCTCAAAAGCTTTTGAGGTGTATTCACCACCTCCATCTGTCCTCAGACATTTAATCCAACAGCCATACTGCTTTTCTGCAAAAGCTTTGAAATCCATGAATTTTTTCAACACTTCACTCTTCTCTTTCAGAAAGTATATCCATGTCATCCTGCTAAAGTCATCAATGAATGTAACATAGTATAAACTGCCTTTGATAGATGGGTTTTGTGCAGGACCCCATACATCACTGTGCACGATCTCAAGTGGCCTGTTACTCATATTTCCTTCTCTAGGAAATCTCAACCTTGCCTCCTTCCCAAACTGACAGGCTTCACAAACATGCATATGTCCATCATATTTGAACCTAGGCAATCCATTGACAATGCCTCTTGTTTGCATGTTCTTTAATCTCTGTATATTGACATGTCCAATCCTCTTATGCCACATATCAATGTCCTGTACCACATTCCTGCTCTTTGAGAACATGGCTGATTTTAGCTCAGGAATTCCAGCATCCAGCTTAAACAATCTTCCTTCTTTCTTGCCTTTAGCAATCACTCTACATCCATGTTTGAAATCTTCAACGAAGCATCCATGCTCATTGAAGCGAACCTGTAATCCCTGTTCCACCATTTGACCAACTACTGAGGCCAAGCTTTTAGTGATCGAAGGCACATACAGCACATCTGACATAGACTTTGTCTGACCATTATGCATGACCAATGGTACACTTCCAACATGTGTAATGACATGCTGGGTATCATCACCTGTTTCCACATAGCCTTTTACATCCATAGGCTTCATGTGCTCAAACCATTCTCCATGACACGTCATATGGTTTGATGCTCCTGAGTCCATATACCATGTATCATCATTCTCAGCATTTGTTGTCATAGAACCCACAACATGCTTCATGGCAAACAAATGATTTGCAGTTCCATCATTGCTACTTGATGCATAGTTACCACCATGTTGTGCATAGTTTCCACCATAATGACCACCACGTTGTGCTCTTCCCCCTCTCAAATCATTCTGTTTGCGAAAGCAATCTCTCGCCATATGACCATATTTGCCACAATAATGGCATTCCACATCTTGCATAGAATTTTGTTGGCCTTGCCAACGTCCTCTTCCACGGGGATTACCACGACCTCTTTGAGGGGTATATCCACGACCACCTCGAGCACCATAAGAAGGCTGAAAATTCTGTTGTGGAGGCCTATCCTGCCATCCACGACCATTACCACCACGTCCACGTGATGCAAATCTCCCCCTACCTCTAAAGCCTCTCTGCGAGTAGAAAGCCTGATTTCTGCCATCATCATGGCTAGTAGATGCATCCAGAAATGAATCACTGAGCTTGATTTCCTCAACCAACAAGAGTGAAACCAACTCATCAAAGTCGGGTAGACCTGTACTCCTCACTGAGATAGATGTATCAAAAGATTTGTATTCCTTGCCAAGACCACGCAAGGTAATATCCACCAAATCATCATCAGGCATGGGGGCATTTATTGTGGCCAATGCATCTGCAAACTTCTTGATTTCTTGCACATAATCATGTATGCTCCTTTTATTCCTTTTCACATTGTGTATCTGCTGTCGCAATTGAGATTTGCGAGCACTCGTATCTGTATCAAACATCTTGACCAAAGTATCCCATGCATCTTTGGGATTCTCAGCATCCTGAATGTGTATGAGCATAGCATCAGATATACATATAGACAAATAATGCAACACTTTGAATGCTCTCTCTGACCATTGCTTATGAGCAATAAGCTGCTGCTGTGTAGGTTGCCGAGGTAGCTCAGGCTCTGGCTCAGCACCTGTAATGAGGTTCCAAAATCCTTTTCCTTTCAAGAAACTCTTTATCCTGTACTTCCATGCCTGGAAGTTCTTCCTATCCAGCTTTTCACCAACAATCTGAACTGGATTGTCCGACATGTTGCTCAATGCGTACACCTTCCGCACACTTCAAATCTGTAAATGAGCCTTCCTCAGCTCAACCACACTCCAATGAATGTTCCAGAAACTCCAAGATAGCCAACAAACTCCAAATTTGATGTAGGAAATCAACCTGTAATCATCCAAGATGAACTGACTCACTCAGTGCGGGATACCCTGAATTGACACGCCTTCCAAGGCTCCAAATCGCAATGTAATGGTGCAATCAAGTATGGCAACTTGTATTGACACCTAATGAACCTCAATGTTGAGTATCAACTCCATCTGACATGTGTAATTATCAATTTTTGAAAACCCCTTTTTCTGTTTTTGGAAAAACCAGAAAAACCAGTAATGATTTGGCTCTAATTTCTTCAATATTTGACCAAATTGAGCAACCAGGCATTCATTGGCTTAGCAATAGTGTCCATCAACTCCATGTAAGAGGAATTTGTCCAATTGTAAAACACCAAAGATTAATTGCTCAATTAAAATGCTCTATTTCTCTACAACCAGTGGTGGACAGCCTGTTTTAATCAGCTCATTCCCAGCTCAATTAAGCATCATTGACCAAACAAATTACATAGCCCTCTTCTCCAAGGTGTAAAGCATCCAATTGCTAAAGAAGTTGTGGAAGATATCAAGCAACCAATGAGAAATCAAACTCCTCGTAGGCAAAAAACCAGAAAAATGCTCTGTTTTCTCTGTATGGACTGCGCCGCCTGCTGTAGGGCTCTTTGGGAGAGGTTGTAATGCTATTTGATGATGTAATCAAGTCCCTAACACTCCTAGGTAGGTGTGTAATCCACCAATGATTGAATTTTTGCCAAATACATGCTCCAAATGCTTCAATTTTGGGCTTCTTTTTCACTGTTTTGTGAGAGCTCAAAAACCAGTAATTTCACTCAATCAAATGCATGTAAATTGCTCCAAAATTTGTTAAAGGCTTGCACATGGGTTGCTAATACATCCCTCTTTGTCAAATACATGTTTGCTTTGCCAGATTTACATGTATTTCCACCATACATCAATGTTCCCAAGCTTTAATGGAAAGCTTCAAAAACCAGAATTTTGCTTTGCTTTGATTTGCTCTAAAATGCTTTGCTTTTGCCTGTTTCACCTGCAATCCGCTCAAGGATGTTTAGAGGACCTTACCCGGTAGGCCAAGCTCTCAGATCTGATAGTATTTGGTGTGCTCCAAGCTTCACAGCTCCAATGGACAGCTTCACAGCTTCTTTTCACAGCTTCTTCTTCTCCCTCTTCACTCACTCACACAAACCCTAATAAACAGCACAAGGCTCTGATACCATGTTGAAAGAACGGTAGAGGGGGAGGAGACACACACATAGGAGCAAACCCTAATGTATATTGCAAACCCTAACCATAGAGGGAAGCCATGTCCACTCTCACACAAAGCATAATGCACTAATCCATAATCCACACAACACACAATGAGTTGTGTCCACACTCTACTAACCCTAGCTAATGTCCACACACTATGACCAGCTGGACACGCGGTCATTTATGTCTCACACATGTTCCTACCTAATCTGCCAGCACATAGCATAGCTGGCTCATACTGACATCGAGCTTGAATATCTCAACACACGTGCCCCTCCATAGTACACTCACCAACCTCTGAACAATCCTCCATCACTGTGCCGGCATCTACTACCTCCAATTCTTGCCCACAACTATACAACCTGCACTCTTTGTAACTTCACAAATACTTTGATCCAATGCCCTTGCATCCTCTGACATATGACTCACACAGTGATCCATATCATGCGCACTGTTACTCGCATGACACACATGAAGGAAACCAAACGTAGCCAAGTTTCCTGGCCTAGTCGATGGCATACACAAACCAGATTTCCATCTTGCCTTCCTCTCTTGGTACACAATAGTCATCACAACTTCTGCAAAAAGTGAGTGGATGTGGCACACATCAAGCAAATTAAACATAGCAACTTTACCTAGCCTACTAGTGGATGGCATACACAAACTGGCTTTCCATCTCACCTTCCTCTCTTGGTAACAAGATGGTAACAGGAGTCTTCATAGCTTCTGCAAAAGTGACTGGGTCTTTAACCTCCACCTTCTCCAGGATCCTTCCATGTAGAGCTTCAATAAACTAGTCCCTCTTTAGAAATTCAAGAGGAACATGGTTCTCTCCCAAGGTATAAGCATATTTCTTCATGAAACTTCAAACCTATCCACAAAATCTGATAGTTCTTCATCTTCTCCTTGGTTCGACTTAGTCAGCTCTCTCCACAAGTCCTTTGGAGTATCTGCCTTTCTATATCTCGTCTTTAGGGCTTCGTTCAACCTATCCAAGCTTCCTCTTTCATCATCTCTGGCATCATACGCAAACCACTGCCTGGCTACATCTAACTACAAATTCACCAGTTTTAACTTGAAAGCATCATCATCTCTGTTGTTCCTCCAAGCTGCCAACTCAACTTTCCTCAACATCTTCTCCCTTCTCACCTCTGAATGCATCATATATAAAACCAGCCACCACTAGTCATGAGTTGATCAGCAAGTGGGTTCCAACCTGTTGACCAAATCCCTAAACAAGAACCTTCTTATTCTCAGTGGGGGCACCAAAGCATGTGAGGTTGGGTGATGGCCTCTATAACACCACCAACATATATACAAGAAGAAAACGTAAAGGGATCAGAACTGGGGATAGTAAGATCCCAGCTCCAAGGGCACCAATCAACCCCGCTCCTATCCTCAATCATTTAGCTGACACCTTTGGACACCTCAACACTCTCCAATCTGACCTAGCTGACCTCCTTTGACATCCAGCTGACCAATACAGTTCCCAGTTATTCTGCTAACACTCAACTGATCAAATTCTGACTGTAATCTGAATTAGATGCATCCTGATTCCAGTCATATATATGTATGCCTGACTCCCAGAATGTCCTCCAACATCAAAAAACTTTAAAACCTTGCTTTGGAGCTTCGCTAAAGCTTTGTTGACTCCCTACTAACACCTGCCCGATCGAACCTAACTGAATCAGACTTGACTGATTCAACTGAACCAGATTTCCTCTCTTCTGTGTTTGCTAACACTTCTAGACCCTCAAAACACTCTATTATCACAAGGATCCAACCCTATGGATTCTCAAATGATAGCAGGTGACACACACAGGTGACATACACCTCACTCTGGATCACCACTCATCTCACTAACGTGTTTGACTACAGATTGTTGACTATCAGACCTGATTGTTGACAATCCTTTGACTGTCAGACTTGACTCAGAAAACTTCCCTCATGATGATACACATGCACATGATCATAGTGATACACATGCACATGATGCTATTGCCACATATGTACATGATGATGATAGTGATGTGTGTGAGTTAGATCATGTGGGCATGATCTCGAGGGCAGACATGGCAATGAGCACATCTGATACTTCTATACCTATCTTCCCTCCTATGGATCATGTGGATAAATTAGTTGATAGTGTGAGCATTTTGGAGGATAGTGTGCATTCGATTAGTGATTCATCTAGTATAGCACATGAGTTTAGTGATACTTCACATGTGGGTTCTCGAGATACTTATGGGCATAGCTTGAGTTCCTTATGCTAAATAGGACACACTATTCTTCTAGGTCTTTCTGATGTGGAGATGTTCACAATACCACTATTCCTAGCCTTCATAGTGTACCTGATAGTGTTCACTTGGGTATAGTCTATGTGTTTGAGTAGTCAAGTATAGTGCATAGGGGTAGTGTTGATTTTACTAAGGTGAGATCTCATAGGAGACACATGATTATTCATATGGATCTAGAGAGTTTCACATTTAAATTTTCTTAGATCCAATATTGATAAAGATAGATCTTACTTGTGAGGAATACTTCAATGACCTTGGAGATTCTAGGGTTGGGGATTTAATGGATGATGATTCCATTTATCTCTCATGTGTGGGTACGTCGTCAGTCCTCGATGAGGCGATGACATTTATGATGATCCTACTGATCATACTCTTATCTTGGAGGATCATGCACACATAGAGGGATTTACACATGAGGATATGATGCATAGTTTAGGTTATGCATATACACACATGGATATAGAGGGTCGATCTCGAATGTTTTGAGTTATGACGGCATAGATTCTTATTTGACTTTGCATAATGCTGACTACTACGAGCTATGTACGTTCCCTTCCTATGATTGTCGACATGATCTTATGTTTTGTGGAGCCATGACATTTGCGTTTGTGTGCACCATTTGCAGTGTCTAGTTTTTCAAAAAGATGAGGATTTTCTAACCACCTTGCCAAATTTTGTACATGGAAGAGATGGAAATTCATGAGATAAAGGAGCACGCCAAGTGGCTCATGCCTCTTCTTCACATTTCCACTTATTGCCTCGTATTTTGGCATGCTTTCATGAGCTTTTTCACTTAACAATGCAATTACTAGCCTGAAGGTCTTTCAATCGATATCACAAAGCTGAGGAAATTGTTAAAGAAAGACAAATGTGCGAATTTAGAGGGGGGAAAAAAACAATCTATAGCGACCCGCGTTAAAAAGTATGGGGGGGATTTTTTTTTTTGGGACCAATATGAAGAGCATTGTTAGACCTTCAATTGATATCAAAAAGCTGAGGAAATTGTTAAAGAAGGACACGGGGATTAATGTGCGAATTTAGAGGGCAAAAAAAATCAATCTATAGCGACCCGCGTTAAAAAGTATTCGGGGGATTTTTTCTTTTTTTTGGGGACCCATTGTTTGTAAATGTTCTCTTTTTCCCTTTCCCTTGCGATCGCGCATAAGAAAACGGTTTGATTTCAATCCTTATTCGTCATCATCAACATTTGCAAAACATATGAGAGTGGATTTGTAGTTTAACACACGACGGTGGAGTTAATGCTAATGCGGTCGTCTACTAGTGGCCTTTACAAGTAGAGAGAGGCGAGCCACACAGTCCGGGATTGCCTTCGTATGAGGAGACGGGGAAAGTAGTGAAGGGAGCTTGCTGAGGGATCTCCCCGGAGAGATGATTGTAGGACACATTGAAGCTGGACAAGCTTTGCAGCTCAACGAAGGTGCCGGGGATGATTCCGGAGAGCTTGTTCTTCTGCAAGCTCAAGAAACGCAGAGAGGTGAGGTTCCCAAGCGTTGAGGGGATGCTTCCCGAGAGCTGGTTGTTGTTGAGGCTGAGGCTCTGGATGCTGGCCACGGAGCCCAGCTGCGACGGGATGCTGCCGGTCAGCTTGTTATTGGACAGGTCGATGAGCGGTGTGACCTCGTCCGAGTTGTCCTGAAGCTGGGGTAGTTGGGCAACCCAACGTGGGAAAGCTCCCGACAGGTGGCAGCCTTTGAGGTGGAGCTCGCCCAACTTGGGGAGAGTGGCCAAGCCGGCGATGCTGGCCAGTCCACTAAGGGGATTTCCGTCCAGGTAGACGATCTGGAGGCTCTTGAGGTTGCTTAGGTCCTTGGGCAGGCCGGTGATCTTGTTGTTGTCGAGGTAGAGGAAGAAGAGTTTGGTGAGCTTGCTAGTGAAGGCTTCCGGGACCTGGCCGGACAGCCGGTTCAAAGCCAGGTCGGCGTTGAAGAGATTGGAGAGCTGGCCGAAGGAGTCCGGGATGGGGCCGCTGATGCGGTTGTTGTAGATGCGGATGTGCTGCAGGCTGGACATGCCGCCGATGGACTGTGGGAGAGGTCCGGACAGCTTGTTGTAGGAGACGTCCAGCTGCTGAAGGCTGACCAGCTTGCCGAAGGACTCCGGGATAGAGCCGGTGAGCTGGAGGTTGCTGGCGAGGGAGAGCTGCTGGAGCTGGGTGAGGCTGCCCCAGGCGGACGGGATGCTGCCGTTGAAGCTGTTCTCGTAGAGGGAGAGGATCTGGAGCTGAGAGAGGGCGCCGAGGGCAGGGGAGAGGGTGCCGGAGAGCTTGGCCTGGGAAACGTCCAGCTGTATGACGCGGCCGGTGGAGGAGTTGCAGGTGACGCCCTTCCAGGCACAGCAGTTGGGGCGGCTGGACTTCCAGGTGGCGAGGGTGCTGGAAGGGTCGCTGGTTACGGCCGCCTTGAAGGCGAGCAGCGCCGCGCGGTCCACGGACTGGCATGTGGGAGCTGCGAAGGTGGATATCGAGGAGGCAAGGAGGAGGAAGAGGAGAAGCTGGAGCAATTGGAGGCTGAGTGAAGTCCCCATGTTGGCGAACCTCTTATATCTATAAACTCTCTGAACTTGGATCAGCTGTAAACTGATGAGAGCTAGGCTCTGAACTATACGTATATGCTTTGACAACCCCTGTGAGTTTATAGCTGAGGCGGCTTTGAGAAGGTGCAAAATGGATGCAGACGGTGCGCCCGCTCTTGTTGACAACCATCTGTTGACCAGATGAGGTGCGTCTCAAGCGATCCAATCCCCACGCCTGTTGTGACGTCCACGACACCACCGGTTTTGCTAAATAAATAAATTGATAACGCTCATTGTACGCAACTAGCGTATCACGTAATCCATTCATAAGGCTCATGTATGCACATTGACAATTCGACGGACGAGCAATATTTCTTCTAGAGATATAGATAAGACACACTCGGTGGCTTAGAAATCTCACACCAAGGGTAAACTTTTTTTCAATGTAAATATATATGGCTTTGCACGTAATTGAAGTTTTGAAATGTTAGCCCTCCTTCTCAAAGGGAAATTTTCATCCACCCGTGTTCCACTCCAACCTACTCCAACCTTCACGTTTGAGGACTCCTTTTTGACTTAAGTTCTTTCTACTAATAAGAAATTTGTTTTGATATAATAAGATATTCTAGAGTATTGGTGAGAACACATTTACATATAGATACACTAAAGAACACATTTAATATATTCTATAGTATTTGTGAGAACACATTTACATATAGATACACTAAAGAACTCTCGACCAAAGGTTATTGAGACTACACTCCAAGATAAAAACAAGTCCAATAGAAGATTCATATACGGCCTTCATAAAAATATCCAAACCAAGAAGGAGATGACTAATGAAGTCTCAATTGTGGCCAAAAACATCTTGAAATTGTTGTATCAATGTTGTACAACGACAATCATAACTCTATCCAAGTGAGTAATAGGAACGCTGCCATAAATCTTGTCAAGCTGAGGAAAGAAAAAATGAGTGTTCTAAAGGCTAAGGTAGGTATGACCCGAACGTCCTCCCTAATCATCCAAATCCTAGACATCCACCAAATTGTTTTGTGACTAATAAATTTTTCCTGATCTATTTAGATAAGAAGAAGGGCCTAGAAATTCCACCATAGTAAAATATCCACCTAGAACCCACTGAAAGGTGGTATAAAATTGATGTTACCAAGTCCAAAGCTACTTCCTATCTTTCCCTTAAAGTTGAGCATATATATTAACAAGACATATTGATTTGTCTCCTTTCGAAATAGGATAACCAATAAATTTCCATAAGAGTGATTAGCCTTAAATATTGGATTTAAGACTTATGCAACTGTTGTGCAAAAAGCCACCACTCATTTGGATAAAGAGCAAATGACACTAGAAGAGTACACAAAATCCTACAACAAAGCTTGGGATGAAGTAGAGACTCAATTCAGGGATCGTGCTTACAAGATGGCCCCAATCTCCAATCCAGCAAATGGCATTGGTTTCTTCAAGTTTCTCTTTTCATACGATTGGAAAAAGAGTGATGCTCTTATTTCCAAGGACAAGCTACATATATTGTGTACTTCACTTATCTCCTCAGAGAGGTAAGAATGTGTGTTGTTCTAGTTTAGTATGCCTAATTATATGCTCGGGGGGGGTCACTATATGTAAATCCTCTATATCACGTGCGTTCAAGGCCTATTTAAAAAGTCCCTTATCTGTGAACTTTTTAGTGAATATAATGTATCCTTTCCTATTCAAATCTGTAAATTTTTTTTAAAATACAATAAATAAATCCCCTCTGTAAATATATTTCTGTAAGTTTTAAATATTTAAAATGTCCTTCTGTTGAACCCACGTGATACTTACATATTTATACAAGTGACCCCCCCGAGATTATATGTGGTTTTATATTAAAAAGATCCATCTCTTGATTAGCAAAAAAGAGGTGCTCCATCTCTTAATCACCCCACTAAGAAAGATGACAAGAAGAAAAAGGGCAAGGGAGTAGGCAAGGAAGTGGCCAAGGAGATGTATGGCACGGAGGATCTTGCTCTTCAACTAAGTGATGCTAATAGGTTTCTCTTGTACATGAAGAAAGAGATAGATTGGGGATTTATGCTTGATGTGGGAAAGACACTTGTGGAAGAACTACGTGTGCAACATGATCTTCCATTGCCTGCTACATTTGAGACCTCCTACAAGGAGCAAAAGCAATTACATATGCATGATACCTTCCCTGATCTATGGAAGGACATGAGGAGTGTTTGTGGGCCAAACAAGCAACTTGAACTAGACAAATCAACACGACAACTAGTTTACAGGTCTAAAGATTTTTTTTTGGATAAAAAAGAATACATTGTGTGACTCATGATCACATTCCTACCCATGGTACGTGGATGAAGGTGTTGTGCAGGGACGAAATCTTCCATGTGATGCCCCAGATTGTGAGAGCTTGGACTAATATTCACGGTGATGAGATCATATACTTGCCTAGATTTAAGAACTTTGTTATTTCTTGATGGGAACTCAATGTTTGTCCTTGGTGGGTGGATTACCCACCAATAGGAAAACAACATCCAATGGAAGATGACTTGCATGCAAGCAGGTGTCATATCCACAGACCTCCATCTCTTTTCCACCTATTATTTGCATCTCTTAATGTTCTTCATATTTGAAATTTTGTATCAAGGCTTCATTGAGAATATGACACACCACCAAGAAAATGAACAACAAGATGTAGATCATGAGAAGATTAATGAGGCTATAATAGGGGAGAACAAGCCCCAACTTCATGAGAGGAGGGATCTGCAATTCTCTAGATCATACTTTCCATTGAGCATGGATAAGTTTTGTACCAATACACATTTCTACACTACGTGTTATACGTAGTGTGTTATCAACAAACTGATAGGTGATAAAAGTGACATTACTTTTAGACCCAATATAATTTGGTGAAACTCTTACATGAGGTTATTGCATTGTTTAAGAAAATAAATTTTCTTTGTATACAAAGTTGATCCAATGGTTGAATTTAAGCATATTTTGATATTAAGACATGCAGGTTTATGGAGTCCATGGCCATAGAAGAGGTTTATTGAAAGAAAAGAATTCTCTAGATTTAGATAAAAATCCAACGATCTCCAAATGGTCAAATTTTAGATGGTAGTGAGTACTATAATTTATCAGTTTACTTTGTTTTGATATAATAATTCAATTTAGAGTTAGTCTTTGTAAAACCGGTTTTCAGTTTATAACAGTTAGATTTTGAGCTATTAAAACGATAACAGTTGTCGTTTTAAGAAACTGATGGAAATTTGGATTTCACTTTGTTGTGACAAAATGGATTCTAGAATCCAAATTTCCATTGAGATTAACATTTCTATCGTGGACATCAAAATTTTTGTTTTAAAAAAAAACTTGGGTCCATAATGAACGAAAATTTCACTTTTATTAGGTGAAAAATTTAGTCCGTCAAAAAATTCCATCTTTTGTAATTCTAAGTAAAGAATATATTATACATTACACAGACATGCATGAATTATTAGTAGTTTTAAAGAATATTAGATCTTGTATTGACCTTGTTTTTTCCATTTTGTTATTTGACACGAAAAGTGATAAATTTTTCACCTTTAAATTAGTAATATGTACATTTTTAAAAAGAAGTTTAAAACTGTGCCTATGTTGTAAAATTTCTAAATACATTTCTCTTCAATGTCTCTAAAAGAGTGTAAAATTAATCAATATTTAGGACTAGTGAAAAATCAAGACAGCTTGTTGCAAATGATAACTCATGACTCGTTGTCGTTTTTCATGACTCACTATTCCCTGCTTCTCCTTGCCCAAGCCCTAGTGTCTCCCCTCCTTACCACCCTCCTCACCCTCCCTCCCCTTTCTCCCCCCCACCTTCTCTTTGCTCGCTCCCTTGCCGGATTGCCCCCATTTTGTGCTTGATCCTTACTTGCAATAGTAGTCCTAATATGTATCTCATTCATTAGTTCTCCGATCTATTTGAGATAGTGTTATCATCGACCCAGGGGTTACCCTGCCTCTAAAGTCTCCTAGTAGTGGCCAACCCACATCATGGAAGTGCCTGTGGACCTCTAGCAATAGCACTAACCCTGGGACTACCCTGCCTCTAGAGTCTCCGAGCGGCCAACCCAGACTGTCATGGGAGTTCCTGTAGTAGTAGTAGCCAATAGCTATCGCCTATTCAAGTGCCTTCCGATGGTGGTTGCGAGTGAGTTCTCAAAGACACCGGCCCTATTTTGAGTGTATGTGATCTTACCACTTGTATTTCCACCCCCAACATAGTGGCACAATGGTCTTTTCCTTCCCTATTAGTGTTATCCTTGGTGAAACATGTGGGATGCGAGATAGCATCCACCTTTATCCATTGGGAGGTAGTCCCTCTCTCTCACCATTTAAGAGATGGGTGCCTCTCATTCATGTCCTAACCTATTGCTAGCCCCTAGCACACATCGAGATAGGAGAGTATGTTATGAGGATGAATTCATGGAATATTTTATATATTTTCATGCTGTGTAAATTATGGATTCTTAAAAGAATTCATGGAATATTTATATTCTCATGTTTTATATTATGAATTATCCTAGACGGGTTTTAGATTGGGATGCCTTTCTAAACTCCGACGATCGTAGCTTACGTTACGCGTAGCGGGTCAATCTATACATGCATGGAAAGTATTGGTTGCATTGTCTTGTTGATATGAAATTTCACATAGATGTTTAATTTAATCAATTAATTTATTAATTGATTGGCTAGTTGATGCAAGTGCAGATCATTAGACTGGATAATGGAGGCGAGCCAGTGATGATCAGGAAATATACTTTGAGAGAGGGAAAATTTTCAATATCAACAAATAATATTTGATTTTATGACGAAAAGCGGCATTGATTTATTTGGATGCTATTCATATTTATTGGCAAATGTATATATGTTAATTGGGACATGTGAAAGCTTCCTAGTGCATATTTTAATTTTCAAGACATGTGCACTTTTATAAGGTTCAAGGCTCATACCTATTTTTAAAAGGAAGACTAGCTTGCACACTCAAGAAAGCAATTTTTGAAGCATACCACTTTTGAAGAATACTATTCTTGAGGGAGTCGACATTTTTGAGCCCCAAAGGCTACTCATAAAATATATTTAAGTACACCAAGAGGAAGCGTGGCTCACTCTTCTGTGGGGGCAAATTGGACTCAATATTGAGTATTAATTATATTGTTTGTTCTATTTATTTTTTAATATTTTATTTATTGCAATCATTTTATGGGTTCATGTCAACCTCCCACAATAGTGGTATCAGAGCCATTTGATTCCAATTGATTGAATCCACGAAGAGCTAGTAGGTAAAGAGGTGGAAAATCTTAGCCCAAGGTTTAAAAGATTATTCAAAGCATACAAAAGCCTTAGTTTTTTCAAGAAGCTTAATTTCTATCCAATGGGTAAAAAAACCCATAATTATTCTACCCAATTGTCAACTCAAGGTGGAAAACCACTTGTCTATTTTTAAAACCACTTCAAATCTAAAAACCATTTTTCTGTTTTCAATCTCTCTTTCCAATCAAACACCACATATGGATTTCCCTCATCTTGGAGGCCCCAGAACCACCCTCAGTATGTCTTTTGGTTTTAATTTGTCTTCTCCCTCTCTCCAATGGCTCATGGTGGTGAAAACGTTGTCTTAAATTACTTTGTTAATTTTCGCATGCGCACTAGGCGATCCCCCCTTTCCTCTAGAACTTTGCTTTGTAAACTTATTTTATTTTATTTATTTAAAATTTCTTTAATTACTCTCTCTCTCTCTCTCTCTCTCTCTCTCTCTCTCTCTCTCTCTCTCTCTCTCTCTCTCTCTCTCTCTCTCTCCATCTATCTATCTCTCTCTGCTTGTCGACTTCACTCCCCTTGTGCACTGCCGGGGCCGTTTCCTTTTTCTCCACCCTCTTGCTTAGTGCTAAGGTAAGTTTAGCTAAATTTAAATCCTTCTTTTATGCTAAGGGAAAAAAACTAAAGGTTATATATATATATATATATATGGTCTAACTAATTTTAATCATTAATTTATTTCTTTTCTTTTCTCTCCTAACCATTTTAAGTTCCTTTATATTGTTTCGCTTTAAAGATATACATATGTATAAGTATATAATATATATATATATATATATATATATATATATATATATATATATATATCTTGCTTCTTCACATTTATACATCAAGGTTTAAACTGAAGAGAAGAATTTTGAATGTTTATGAACAATTCTTTCTTTTTGAAACTTTCAACATTTAGTTATGTATCATGTCAACAATACGACTTTTGACAAATCGGACACGTCCTCGAAAAACTTACATGTAAGATCAAGGTAATTTCTTCCACGACTAATACATTTTGACTTTATTTTTGCCAAATGTTTTCTTAATCGTTAAAACAACAAAGGGTTTAGGCAAAAGGTAAGGCCTAAACTTCCTGACTGCAAACATGAGCCAACATCATTTTCTTAGCATCTAAAGAACGTCTCTCGGCCTTTGTCATCACCTTGCTTGCAAAGTAAATTGAACGTATAAAAGTTATCTTTAGATCCTTTTGCATTCACCCAAATCTAATTAAATAGTACCTTAACCTATTTAAAGGCACCCCATCTAATGAAAATTACAATTGTGTGCATTGGATCAACTCGCTAGCATTATTATTATCTTGTAATTAGTGCTAATCACTTGTCCTCTACTTAAATGGTGAAAGCTAAGCCAAGGGCTTATGATGATGTTGTACCTCAACTTATTTAAAGGCCCCCTATCTAATGGAAATTATAACTGTGTGTGTTGGATCAACTCTCTAGCATTATTAATATCTTGTCATTAGTGTCGATTACTTGTCTAATCCATTACTACCCAACTTACTTATTTTAAGTATCATTGTATGCATATGTATATAGGTAAAAATTGGGACCAAAGGGAAAAAAGATTCATTTCTTAGGGTAATGTTATGGAGTCAATGGCTTATAAACTCTGTGACACTGAGGGCAAGAAGGTGCAACTGAGTAGATGTGGCACAAAAAATTTGAACTGATGTAACGAGGCTTGAAGAATGAGAAAGTATTTTCATAAAGTGTTAAATGAATTTCGGATGTTCTTCTCTCGAAGGTACAGGGGTTTAGAATCCATGTCTCTTATGCCTAGCATTACGATCTTGTACATTCCATTAGAAACACCTATTTTTTAAAATACTCTAAGACCCTTACTTTCAAGAAGAAGCATGTAAATGAGTATGTCATTAGGTATATGCCAATAAGGTTTATATATCATTTTAAGTCCCCCATAAAAAAACTTAAAATGGATTGATTGTGTCTTTTATAAGAGTCTTCATTTTTTTTCTCAAACTCAATTGTTTTGAGGCACTTATTTCAACTTTGAAAATATGCTTTCGAGTAGGGTTTCTAAAATTCTATGTCTTACATAATTTCAGTTTTACTTTTGCACCTCTGTATTTTTAAAGTAAAAGCTCACCACAATTCTAAAAATACATTTTGCTTTAGGTGCTTGACAGATTATTGTGAGGCAAGCTAGAATAGTATATTGCTTGTGTTCACATCAATTTAGTGTGAGATATTGAAATGCCCCAATTGAGTTCTTTACACACACATCTCCTTGCCATGCAAAACAAGTGATTGTGGGACTTAATATTTTGCTAGATATTTCAAAGATATATTTGCATTTGTCCCACCTATAAACACTGAAACTTTAAGGAAAACCATAGATTCTTAACTTAAGAAAAAAAATTTATACATCCTTCATCAACCTAGTTAAAGAGAAGGCCTTTACTAGCCTGGTTCATCAAGCTTTCAATTTGTATATGGAAGGGAGTACTTGTTACATTAATCCTAAATCTATGTAAACCTATCAACCTGACTTGTCAGACCTTTACTGACGTAAGAAAATTCCAAATATTTATAAAGCATATATACTGTAAATGTAAAGAAATATAAAACTCCCACTAACTAAAGCAAAAAGAAGTAGTTTATATTAAGGTACCATTATGTTATGTGTGTATTCAATATATAAAAAGGCATCAGCCGTTTCATCATGAAAGCGAGACCTAAAATACGTTTTTTTCTCTTCTGCGCTATCATGATGCACATGTTTTCGCAATCTTACAAAGTGGATTGCATTCCCTCTGCTTGAGGTCTCATGTCTCCCCACAGTGGACAAGAATTTTGATTCCTGCAGAGAGCAGAGAGCAGACAACAAGAATTTTGATGCGTGCAGCAGAGAGTGGATAAGATTTCAGGTGGTGCATAATGGTTTTTTTCTCTTCTCTCGTTACAGTCGAATGATTTGATCATGGGAAACGAGACTGTTTTTCATAATCTACAGTGTAAGACATGTAGATCACGGAAGCTACAGGCCGGCGGCTAGTGATGACAAGACTCTGTGCCTGACGATGATGAGACTGCACTAGTGTATAGGCTTCGTGTGGTGTCGACGATGGCCCCCGTGAAGAGCGTACCGGAGGTGCTCAACATAAACAAATTTAAAAAAACTTATTTAATACATAGGCTGTATGTTTTTTTTTAAAACCAACAAGCGCAAGAATTAATTAAGAGAGACAAAATTTACAAAGTCGGGGTGGGAAAAGGCTGTATGTTTGGGTGGTATTGCACATATGCTTCATTCATGTATTGTAAGATCGTGTAAAGAAGATAGTGCACGGAAGTAATTATAGCATATTTTTAAGAAAAATCAGTATCCTAACAATACATAATCTATATTTCTTGTGGCCACCAATACAATAATCGAGCATGTTTTTGATGTTTTTATTCATATTTTCATGAAGGAAAATGAAAAAAGTATTGGGGCCTTGGCATCGATATAAGCAATGCTATAAACATCGGTATTTTGTATAAGCATTACTATGGGCTCTTATACTCCTAGGAAGGAAACAAAAGAGTAGATTTAGAAAATTGTAATCCGTGTCACGAAGACACCTGAAGCACAATATTCAACAAATAGCTTACCTCTCTTAATTCTCACATGAACAGCTTACCTCTCTTGATTGTCACTTGCATTGTCCATATTTAGACTCTCAACTTCTAAATAATAAAGTATATACAAATAATTATATTGTAAAAATTACTAAAGGCTAAATACAACTATCTAAACAAAATTTTATTTCCACTGATTTAAAAAATGATCCAAGGTAAGCTACAATAGATCAATGGACAAAGATAGAGCATTTCTTTTTTATATCTAAACAAAAACTAGACAAATGATATGGCCCATGCTCTTGGGGACACACAAACGTCCCTACTATAGCTCGGTGGGTAATAACCAAGGAGGTAGAGTATACCTCAGACCCTCATCAATCTTGCTCAGGGTGGTTGTTGCAAGATGAGGTTATCTAGTTTCATGTAGTGGGCGCCCTTGGCTTTAGCTGGAAAACGGGCATTTTTTCTAGAAGAATAGCCAATCTCTCCTAGTTAGCCAAGGAGTTTCACTTCAAGGTCTTCTAATGAAACATCATATGCAAAGTTAGGCACCTAAAACTATAATCTGATCGAATATCCAATAATTATAAATCTCCTTTTCTTTGGGAACCAAGTTTGTATACAGGCCCTGTCGTAGGTTTAGACAGGTACAGTGAATGTGAGTAAATTACCTATAACTTTTACATTATTACTCATATAATGTTCTCACTTTGCATATCACAAATACAAATAACATAGAGCTTAACTTGATTTATCGAGAGTAATTTTTTATGTGTTCTACTATTTTCTATATTATTTAAAATGTATTAGAATTGTTAAAAAACATACTATTTTATCCTCCCACCACATCTATCATTTAAAATGCTCAAATTGTATGGATCTAGTGATGATTAGATTAGGAAAGATTAGTATAATGTGGGTATAAGGTAAAAATTACAAATCTAACGGTTGGATTTTTGTAGATTGTCCATTTTCAATCCTCCCAAGAATATAACTTATTAAATAAAAGAATTTAAAATCACTAATTTTAAAGGATTATATTTTGGGATCAGATCAATAATATTATTATTAAAGTTTATATTATTTAATTTAATAAATAAATTTTTTAATTTAATATTTCTTGAAAAATTTTTATGTAGAATAAACCTTTGAATAAAATTTTTAAAAAATACTTTATTAAAAAAATAGTTATATAATTATAAAATAAAAGATATATTTATATATCTAGTAATGATAAATATTTAGACTTGTTAATAACTATTATTAATAATATTGATTTTTAAGTGGATAATAGTTTATCTTTAATTATCTTTATGTTTATCTTAATTATCTAATCAATCTTAGATAGGAAATCCAATGAGATTTGAAGTGGATAACCTATTTTTCCTATATAATCACATATCTCTAGTATTATCCCACACTTATCTCTAGTACTATCCCATCATTGAGCCTTTATAATATTTTCTCTCTTAGCTTCCTTGAGAATGGGTTCTCAAAGTCCTAGGAGTCGGAAACGTGATAGGACTAGACTTTCCCCCGTCCACCAAGTTCAAGAGGAGGAGAGGAGAAGGGTAGCTCGTGAGAGAAAGAGAGAGTGGAGAGCACGTCAACGAGCAACACCTTCCGTTTGGCGATGATCCAAGCCTTGCTCCTCCTCTTCCCCTTCCTCTCCCTCTGCCCTCTTCGCCCCCACTACCCCTTAGTTTAGATAATCCACATGAACCCGCCCTTCTTGAGCCCCCTTATCTTCTGCAAGAACCCACCCCCCTCCTTTGGGCACCCTTCGTGTGGATAGGAAAGAACTATCAAAGTCAGGGGCACATCGTCGTGCCCATGCAATCTTCCATTCCTATTTCAAAGACCTCATGCCTTCATCACAGGCATGTGTGCTTGATGCTTTGATTGATCTGCCCAACATGGCCAACTGCAGGGCGCTTTCCGACATTGGAGGTTGAAGAGAGAGGAGAGCTGGCATGGCGGTGCTACAAAGTGTTTGTCATTCCTATATAGTTAACAAGAAGAGGAACTCTGCAGACGCTTTGGCTGCTCGACGGGCTATTGTGGCAGCCATAAGTAGCTCCCAAATGAAGGGTAAGGTTAGTGCCACATCTCGCATCCTTTCCATAGCACCACACGCACTTAGAGTTGCACATCATGTGGTTCACTTGCACATCTATAGATGGTAGATCCTTTCCATAGCACCACACGCACTTAGAGTTGCATATCATGTGGTTCACTTGCACATCTATAGATGGTAGATCTTGATGCAAAGTGACCAAGAGATAGTGGCATGGCAACGTTATGAGTATGTGACACACCAGCTCCAGAGTGGTGGACAGTCGTGGACAAACATACACCACGTTGTCACTTCACAACCACATTTAGGGAGCAGATCTACCCCTATATATGGCACAGTCATTGTGCCAAGTGGCAGGATCGTCACTTCCGAGCATGCCTGGCAGAGTTTCCTATTGGTGTGGTCGTCTCTGTGATTGATTTTGCAGAGAACTACACCTTCACACCTTTTTCAGGAGATACAATCTGAGTATTACTTCTCAGAGCAAGTAATGGTTATATTTCATAATATTTGTTTTGTGTTTGAGCTACATTACTTATTTGATTTTTTGTCCTAAACGTCTGTATTGCTTACCTCATCAAGTTGCTATTATGGTCCACATTAGCTATCGACATGTAGAGGCTCATGTAGATGGGATAGCGAGTACCCCCGAGACCCGTGTCATTATTCGAGAGTATCATTTCTATATCAGTGATGATCGTTCACATGATGCACATTTTGTGCAACACTATTTTCGTCTCCATGACAATTTTTTAGGAGATTGTGGGATCATACGTGGCCAGCGATGGGTTTGGTCGGATGGTTGTGGCGCACAGTTCAAGTCATCACGACAATTCTATTGGCTCTACAGGTAGTACTTATGGTTCTCTTACATTTGCAATTAAACTAAATTCACAAGAACATCTTAAAGAAAACAATAACTAAGACTATCTTTTATGGATTTACAGGTGGCATGTGCAGTCTAGTATCCCAGTGATTTGGTCATTCTTTGAGATTGGTCACGAGAAGGGAGAGCATGATGGTGCGGGCGTCATCCAACAGCTGCGGCAGGATGCTCAGTGGTTCAGAGATGCGGGCCACGTAGTCGAGTGGTGCTCCCAACATTTGTGTGGGAGTGCAGCATCATCGTATCCCAAACGTGATGCTCGGATTGTCACGAGATTTTTTTGGCACGTGGATGGTGGCATGATTAACCGTAGAGCCTCCCATGATTGTGACACAGTACCTGGCACCTTGGGCTTACATTCCATCAGGAGCACGTACATGGCGACCCCCACAATTTACACACGACGGTTTGCATGCTTCTGTGGAGCATGTATGGATGGCGGATTGGTCACATTGTGCCTCGAGAGCATGGGCAGATGCATGGATACAGACATTCCTCTCCCTCGAGCATCCTTCACATCCAGTGTTGTCTGATGAGCACACAGGTCCTGCGTTCATGGTCAGTTATGATGACTTGACAGATTTGCTACAGGAGGGTGATGTATTTGCTGTTATTGCCAGTGAGGGAAATAGCGAGGGAGTCGACTACTATCTGATGAGTTGCACTAGGCCAAACTGCATCCTTGATGACAAGGATACAGTGGATGATCATGGGTTTTCTTATGACGCCCATAGCATGATTGTGGCAGGCCGGTTCTACCAGCAGATTCGACTTCATCGTGGGAGTCTTGAGTTCCAGCAGTGGAAGTGGGATCTAGAGGCATTTCAGTTCTCTCATCTAGTGGTTGCTACCAGGCTCACTCTTGATCGAGTACACAGCCGAAAACACAGTTCTCACCCTCGTTTTCGGCTTCGAGTGGATGACCATGAGAGCATTCTAGAGCAGTTGAGAGCTAGAGAGGGTGCTGCTGACTAGATCTCTATCTTGATAGTGACTAAACTCAGACTAGCTAGGTTAGCTCACTTACATTGTACTTAGAATTTTTGGGAGTGACTAATCTCAGAATAGCTGGGGTAGCTCATTTTCAAAATACCTTGATCTTTTGAGTTAGTGGCTAAACCTTGAGTGGCTGTGTTAGCTCACATTCTGATGTACTTAGTTGATGTTTATATAATTATGAGTTTTCTCATTATTAAGGATCATTGCATTTTGGTTTATGTTCATGGTTTTCTGATTTTTTTACACTTTGGCTATCATATCGTTTGTTAAAAATCACCATCACCATGTCCCCCCCACATGCTTGCAAAGTTTGGTCCCCATTGAGGCATGTTTGGGTACGATGGTATGGGTAAGGCCTGGATTTTCCATGGCCTCTTAAGCACCAAGAGACTTGAAAAATTCGCACTGGGTGCTAATTACCAATCCAAACATGCCCCGATTGTGACCAAACTTTGCAAGCATGCGGGGGTGGGCCCCCCCACATGCTTGCAAAGTTCCGTCCCCATCAGGGCATGTTTGGGTACGATGGTATGGGGAAGGCCCGGATTTTCCATGGTCTCTTAAGCACCAAGAGACTTGAAAAATCCACATTGGGCGCTAATTACCAATCCAAACATGCCCCGATTGTGACCAAACTTTGCAAGCTTGTGGGGGTGGGTCCCTCCCACATGCTTGCAAAGTTTGGTCCCCATCGGGGCATGTTTGGGTACGATGGTATGGGGAAGGCCCGGATTTTCCATGGCCTCTTAAGCACCAAGAGACTTGAAAAATCCACACTGGGCGCTAATTACCAATCCAAACATGCCTCGATTGTGACCAAACTTTGCAAGCTTGTGGGGGTGGGTCTCTGCCACATGCTTGCAAAGTTTGGTTCCCATCGGAGCATGTTTGGATACGATGGTATGGGGAAGGCGTGGATTTTCCATGGCCTCTTAAGCACCAAGAGACTTGAAAAATCCGCACTGGGCGCTAATTACCAATCTAAACATGCCCCGATTGTGACCAAACTTTGCAAGCATGTGGGGGTGGGTCCCCCCCACATGCTTGCAAAGTGTGGTCCCCATCGGAGCATGTTTGGGTACAATGGTTATGGGAAGGCCTGGATTTTTCATGGCCTCTTAAGCACCAAGAGACTTGAAAAATCCGCACTGGGCGCTAATTACCAATCCACCAAACATGCTCCAATTGTGACCAAACTTTGCAAGAATGTGGAGGTGGGTCCCCCCCACATGTTTGCAAAGTTTGGTCCCCATTGGAGCATGTTTGGGTACGATGGTATGAGAAGGCCCGGATTTTCCATGGTCTCTTAAGCACCAAGAGACTTGAAAAATCCGCACTATGGGCACTAATTACCAATTCAAAAATGCCCCGACTGTGACCAAAACTTACAAGCATGTGGGGGTGGGTCCTCCCCACATGCTTGCAAAGTTTGGTTCCCATCGAAGCATGTTTGGGTATGATGGTACGAGGAAGGCCCGGATTTTCCATGGCCTCTTAAGCACCAAGAGACTTGAAAAATCCGCACTATGGGCGCTAATTACCAATCCAATCATGCCCCGATTGTGACCAAACTTTGCAAGTATGTGGGGGTGGGTCCCCTCCACATGCTTGCAAAGTTTGGTTCCCATTGGAGCATGTTTGGGTACGATGGTATGGGTAAGGCCCGGATTTTCCATGGCCTCTTAAGCACCAAGAGACTTGAAAAATCCGCACTGGACGCTAATTACCAATCCAAGCATGCCTCGATTGTGACCAAACTTTGCAAGCATGTGGGGGTGGGTCCCTCCCACATGCTTACAAAGTTTGGTCCCCATCGGAGTATGTTTGGGTACGATGATATGGGGAAGGCCTGGATTTTCCATGGCCTCTTAAGCACCAAGAGACTTGAAAAATCCACACTGGGCGCTAATTACCAATCCAAACATGCCCCGATTGTGACCAAACTTTGCAAGCATGTGGGGGTGGGTGCCCCCCACATGCTTGCAAAGTTTGGTTCCCATCGGGGCATGTTTGGATACGATGGTATGGGGAAGGCCCGGATTTTCCATGGCCTCTTAAGCACCAAGAGACTTGAAAAATTCGCACTGGGCGCTAATTACCAATCTAAACATGCCCTGATTATGACCAAACTTTGTAAGCATGTGGGGTGGGTCCCCCCCATATGCTTGCAAAGTTTGGACCCCATCGGGGCATGTTTGGGTACGATGTATGGGGAAGGCCCGGATTTTCCATGGCCTCTTAAGCACCAAAAGATTTGAAAAATCCGCACTAGGCGCTAATCACCAATCCAAACATGCCCCGATTGTGACCAAACTTTGCAAGCTTGTGGGGGTGGTCCCCCCCACATGCTTACAAAGTTTGGTCCCCATCGGGGCATGTTTGGGTACGATGGTAGGGGGAAGGCCCGGATTTTCCATGGCCTCTTAAGAGACTTGAAAAATCCGCACTGGGCGCTAATTACCAATCCAAACATGCCTCGATTGTGACCAAAATTCGCAAGCATGTGGGGGTGGGTCCCTCCCACATGCTTGCAAAGTTTGGTCCCCATCGGAGCATGTTTGGGTACGATGGTATGGGGAAGGCCCGGATTTTCCATGGCCTCTTAAGCACCAAGAGACTTGAAAAATCCGCACTGGGCACTCATTACCAATCCAAACATACTCTGATTATGACCAAACTTTGCAAAGAATGTGGGGGTGGGTCCCCCCACATGTTTGCAAAGTTTGGTCCCCATCGGAGCATGTTTGGGTACGATGGTATGGGGAAGGCCTGGATTTTCCATGGCCTCTTAAGCACCAAGAGACTTGAAAAATCCGTACTATGGGTGCTAATTACCAATCCAATCATACCTCGAGTGTGACCAAACTTTGCAAGAATGTGGGGGTGGGTCCTCCCCATATGCTTGCAAAGTTTGGTTCCCATTGGAGCATGTTTGGGTACCCGGATTTTCCATGGCCTCTTAAGCACCAAGAGACTGGAAAAATCCGCACTGGGCGCTAATTACCAATCCAAACATGCCCCAATTGTGACCAAACTTTGCAAGCATGTGGGTGGGTCCCCCCCACATGCTTGCAAAGTTTGGTTTCCATCGGAGCATGTTTGGGTACGATGGTATGGGTAAGGCCCGGATTTTCCATGGCCTCAAGCACCAAGAGACTTGAAAAATCCGCATTGGGCGCTAATTACCAATCCAAACATGCCCCGATTGTGACCAAACTTTGCAAGCATGTGGGTCCCCCCCACATGCTTGCAAATTTTGGTCTCCATCGGAGCATGTTTGGGTATGATGGTATGGGGAAGGCCCGGATTTTCCATGGCCTCTTAAGCACCAAGAGACTTGAAAAATCCGCAGTGGACGCTAATTACCAATCCAAACATGCCCTGATTGTGACCAAACTTTGCAAGCATATGGGGGTGGGTCCCCCCCACATGCTTGCAAAGTTTGGTTCCCATCGGAGCATGTTTGGGTACAATGGTATGGGGAAGGCCCAGATTTTCCATGGCCTCTTAAGCACCAAGAGACTTGAAAAATCCGCACTGGGCACTTGCATGCATGTGGGGGTGGAGTCCCCCCACATGCTTGCAAAGTTTGGTTCCCATCGGGGCATGTTTGGGTACGATGGCATGGAGATTTTCAACAAACAATATGATAGCCAAAGTGTTAAAAAATTTAATAAAATCAAGAACATCAACTAAAATGTAATGATACTCAATAATGAAAAAACTCATAATATAAACATCAAATAAGTACATCAGAATGAAAATGAGCTATCCCAGCTAGTCTGAGGTTAGTCTCACTGCCCATAAATCTAAGTACAATGTAAGTGAGCTAACCCAGCTAGTCTGAGTTTAGTCACTATCAACGGCAACCCAATCAAAATAATCATCTCTAACTACCGGTCGACCGCGTCGAGGCTATTGTGTACGTCGAGGAGGCTTTGCCGGCTGCGGGGGTCGTCGAATGTCTACGGGGAGGTCTGCCTCAAAGGCAGGATCGTGAGTTGGTGCCGGTGTACTCGGGAGCTCACGAGTCCCAAAAGCTGCTATAGCCCCCTCTCTCTCTCTACGTCGTGCTAATGCAAGACGTCTCTGTCTGTAAACCCAAAATCTATAATCTACAATGGTACGTGTCTGCCACTCTGCTCATGTAAGCTCCTCTGTCTGTAAGGACACGCTGCTCATGAGAAGCAGCACCACTGCTAGCACCATCACCCGAGGTGCCACTAGGACCAGCACCACCCACACACTCATATGCTGTGATCTGGCTCTCATGTAGGACTCTTTGGTATGCATCAAACTCATGTGAGCTCCACTCAATCTCTGGAGGTAGGCTCCTGATCTCTATCATCGAAGGCATCGAGTCCCAAGTCAATAGCTGATGTAAAATCAATAGGCCTGCCAGTCCTAGCATCTACTCGAACGAGGCTTGGGGGAAGATCATCAATGCCCAAAACTCTGTATGTCGCTAGGTCGACGCGTGCACGGCAAGAGGGACATGCTGAGAACCGTACTAGCTCCTGGGTGATGCAAGACAAATGGAAAAAATTGTCCACATCCCAGGGCATATCCACCAGTAGTGTCAATGTCCTCGATACATAAAGCACAGCACGCATCACGTAGGAAGGGTGGTGCATCTTGAGGGAGAGGTCGTCAAAAAACCTCTGTATAACAGGCCGTGGATATAAAGGTAGGTAAGGCACTGTCACGTCCAAGGATCTACGAAACTCTCGAACATGCAGCATCAACTGCTCTGCCCTATGCTGGGCAATCCGCTCCATAATCTGGTGATGCTGTGCCTCAGCTCTAGAGCTCTCTACCTCGGTCCGAGCCTACGCAAAAAAGTAAAGCATAAAAATAATTGATTAGTCTCTCTCATTAGGTATTACTTAAAGAAATTTATAACTTAGGACCTTAATTATAACTCTTTTACGTGCAAGAGAAACCTACCTGCTGGATGTCAGACTCTCTCAGATGCTGTGCCTCTGCAGTAACTACCTCTACCGTCTGTAATGCAGCTCTAAGGCGGTCAATCTTCGCTCTCGCCTCTACCAACTCTTGAGTGAGTCTCTCAGTGGTAGGTGTGGGACCCTACGTGACACAATCAACCATGCCGCTCATGTAAAAATATAGAAAAGTACATATAAACATGTAAATAAATGACTAAAAAAACTTATGAAGTAATAAATATGTAAATACCTCGACATCTATCGTCGGTATCGATCGTGAGAACAGGCGCACCAAGTGCTGGGATGCTCTCCATGGTACTCCGTACGTCGATGCCAACCTGGGTGCCAAGAGCCTCTACTGTCGACATAGGCACAAATGAAGGATCTGTAGGAGCTACACGAAGGGCTGGTGGAGGCCGCCTAGCCTGGTCCTGGAGACGGCCTCGGCCAGCACCACCACCCGGCCGATGGCTAGTGTAATCCACCTCCTCCCCTAAGACAAACCACCCGGCCGATGGCTAGTGTAATCCACCTCCTCCTCTAAGACAAACTCTGCATATAATTGCTTTGCGAAGTATATGGGAATCTGGCAGTTGTTCAGCATCCTTCCATATGCGGCAACATATCGACTATAGATATGTGCCGCCATACGAGGATGCGAACACTGTGAAATAGTAAGGGGCTTGCCCACCCCCATGACTATCGAGGAAAAGATCTAAGTAGGCTCCATCCCTAATCGGACCAAGATCACAGACCTGACGATATGTCAGGCCATGTGACACAGGAGCAGTGCGATGGTGGGCTATCCACTCATCTACATAAACAATATCGTGAAGGATACGAAGGGATGAAAGCATCGTCTCCAAGTCTGCCACGATATGTAATGTAGACGGTGTGTCTCTAGCACTCCTACGGATAGCCGCTAACTCACGGTCTATCTCCGCGGTTCACAATAGACGAGCGGCCCTCCTCGTGTGACTCCATGCTAAAACCTAAGCCTAACACAAAGGTCCAATGTGAAGGGTCCAATGTGAAGGGTCCAATGTGAAGGGTCTAATGCTTAGTGCTAAGTAGCACTAATGAAGCTATAAAACAATGCTAATGGGCCCACTAATGCTAATCCAAATCAAGAGAGCAAGGAGAGTGAAAATGACTTCTAACAACAATGAGGCAAAAAAAAAAGTTTTCCAGTTTTATAACCTCGATCGAGGTTCGGTAGCATCATGCAATTTAGGGTTTGCAAGATGTACGCTCTGGATTTTAGGGTTAGTGAAACATACGGCCAAGATACACACTTAATTTTAGGGTTGGTGAAGGATCGACGACTGAGATTTGATATTAGTATCTCGTTCGAGGTACATGGACGGCTTTGATTTTAAGTCATTACCACGACCAAGGTATGTCGACGGTCGAGATTCATTATATACCTCGATCGAGATATTTAAACGGCTGAGATCGCATCTTCCAACATGCCTAAATGGACGGTGGAGATTGCACCTCTGTAACTCGAACGAGATATGTGGATGGTGGAGATTGCAGATTGCATCTACGTATCTCGAACGAGATATTTGGACGGGGAAATTGTATCTCTGTATCTCGAACGAGCTATTTGGACGGTGGAGATTTGATCTCAATATCTCGTTCGAGATATGTGGACGGTGGAGATTTGATCTCAATATCTCGTTCGAGATACGTGGATGGTGGAGATTATATCCCTTTACCTCGAACAATGAATGGTCGAGATTTGATTTTTATATCTCGTTCGAGATACGTGGACGGTGGAGATGGGCTAGTCAAATATGCCTAGGGGGATATAGCGTGGCCCTGATGTGGATCTGAGTGGCATAGATATCTCGATCGAGATAATGTGGTGGCGGTGACATGTAATGGTGACATGGATGATGACTGGAAATCCGGACCTGCTAGTGTGGCATTAGTTGGTATCTCGATCGAGATATGTCAATTTAGGCTTGGGAGACACGTGTCGTGTTTTAATTCACGGCAATATCACGATCGAGGTACTTCGCCCGAGATGCATGGATGTCCCAATTTTAGAGAGAGTGAACGAAAGTGAGTACCCTCATCTTGCAACCTCCCCTCAACATTGTTGTTCCTTGTCACATTCTCACTTCATCCTCAATATCCCATCACCATTAAAAAATCTCTATCTGTCGTGTAAAGGTAACGGTATGTGAGCATATTTGGAACTAATTCCACTAACATCTAGACTTGAGGAGGTGAGGGTTCTCCATCCTTGTTTTGATGATCCAACCCTTCTATGTCTATGCATGCAAGGGGCTGGCAATGGGGCCCTTGACTCTATTGTGGGACATTGACATGAACCCATAAAAATGTCTATAATAAATAAAATATTAGAAAATAAATAGAATAAACAATATACTCAATACTCAATATTGGGTCCAATCTACCCCCATAGAAGAGTGAGCCACGCTTCCTCTTGGTCCACTTAAATATATTTCATGAGTAGCCTTAAGGCTAAAAAATAGTATACTTTTACAAAAATGTCAACTTCCTCAAGAATGGTATTCTTCAAAAGTGGTTTGCTTCAAAAATAGCTTTCTTGAACATGCAAGCTAGGCTTCCTTTAAAAAAAATAGCTTGAACCTTATAGAAGTGCACATGCCTTGAAACTTAAAATATGCACTAGGGAGCTTTCACATGTCCCAATTAACATATATACATTGCCAATAAATATGAATAGCATCCAAATAAATTAATGGGGCTTGTCATCACAAAATCAATTATTATTATTTGTTGATATTCAAAATTTATCATCTCAAAGTATATTTCCTTATCATCACCAACCCACCTCCATTATCGAGTCCAATGATCTGCACTTGCATCACCTATCCAATCAATTAATAAATTAATTCATTAAAATAAACATCCATGTAAAATTTCATATCAACAAGACGATGCAACCAATACTTTCGACGTGTGTATGGATTCACCCGCGTACGCATAAAGTAAGCCTACGATCACCTGGGTTTAGAAAGGCATCCCATTCTAAAACCCCTCTAGGAGAATTCATAACATAAAAACCTGGGAATATAAATATTTCATGAATTCTTTTAAAAATCCATAATTTATCCTCATAACATGTGCGGGGGTGACAAGCAACTATCCTTAGTTGTCACAAAATCATTAATAATAATCATGGACTAGAATCTCTGTAAGATGCAATCAAGGATGGATAGAAGGCAAGCGCACAATTAGGTAACCATTGATAATCTTCAATTGGGTGACCTTTTTATTTGACTAAATATCTATGATGAACACTGCTTTTGGTTTTTTCTAATTTATTCTAATTAGATGATGGAAAGAAAAAGTTATGAACAGATGATTATACAATATATTATATAGTCGAAGAAAAACGTTTTGTTATGACATGTGTTATAACAAAATGAATCTACAATCATCTATAAAAATTTGTTTCCATGGTCACAAAGATCTTTTCATGAGGAAGGATGGATTGTAGGAAATAAGGGTTTTCAAGAAAACCTTCACGACAGATAGAGGTGTCGTCTTCTATTCTATACCCATGGATTACTCCATATTGTTCCATTAGTTGGCAAAGCTAAATGTTTGGGGGAAACACCCATGTGTTGCCTATAGGAACTATAACATAATAGTATTCATGATCATTTACCCAAATTTTGACCCACTCGTCCTCTTGTTTGCCATTAAAAGTATGGATTAATGCCTGGAAGAGATGGGCATTACGTGTTGAAATGTAAGTGAGACAAAGGCATTCAACAGTTGTAGAAGTTTGGGTGTAGCGAGTGTGGATTTTTGTTATTGTACTAATAATTCTGGCAAAAAGAAAGTCAAAATATATTAGTCATGGACGAAATTTAAAATAATATTAACTTGATCTTCCATGTAAGTTTTTCAAGGACATGTCTGATTTGGCGAAAGTTGTATTTTTGAGATGATAAGTGACTAAATGTTGAAAGTTTCAAAAAGAAAGCATTGTCCATAAACATTCAAAGTTATACTATTGAGTTTAAACCTTGATGTATAATTGTGAAGAAGCAAGATATATATATATATATATATATATATATATATATATACACTTATACATATGTATTAAGTTGAACAACATAAAGGAACTTAAAAGGGTTAGGAGAGGAAAGAAAAGAAACAAATCAATTATTAAAATTAGTTAGACTATATATATATAACCCTTAGTTTTTTTCCCATTAGCAGCATAAAACAAGGATTTAAATTTAGCTAAACTTTATATATATAGGCTAAACCGACCTTAGCATTAAGCAAGAGGGTGGAGAAAAAGGAAACGACCGATAGTGCACAAGGAGAATGACGCCAGTGCGACAGCACGCAGATATATATATATATATATATATGTCGCACGCAGAGAGATATATATATATATACATATAGAGAGAGAGAGAGAGAGAGAGAGAGAGAGAGAGAGAGAGTAATTAAATAAATTTTGAAAAAATAAAAGAAAAAGAAACTTTACAAAGCAAAGTTCTAGAGGAAAGGAGGGATCGTGCAGTGCGCAAGCAGAAATTAAGAGAATCATTTAGGACAAAGTTTTCACCGCCGTGAGCCATTGGAGAGAGGGAGAAGACAAATTAAAACCAAAAGACATGCGGAGGGTGGTTTCGGCGCCTCCAAGATGAGGGAAAACCATCTGTGTTTTCGGATTGGAAAAAGTGATTGAAAACAGAAAACGATTTTTGGATTTGAAGTGGTTTTAAAAATGGCCAAGTGGTTGTCCACCTTGAATGGACCATTGGGTGGTTTTTGTTACCCACCGGATAGAAATTAAGCTTCTTGAAAAACCTTAGGCTTTTGTATGCTTTGAATAATTTTTTTAACCTTGGGCCAAGCTTTTGCACCTCTTTACCCACTAGCTCGACATGGCTTCAATCGATTGAAATCAAATGGCTCTTATACCACTGTTGTGGGAGGTTGCCATGAACCCATAAAAATGATTGTAAAAAATAAAATATTAGAAAATAAATAGAAAATACAATATACTCAATACTCAATATTGGGCCAATCTACCCCCACAGAAGAGTGAGCCATGCTTCCTCTTGGTGTACTTAAATATATTTCATGAGTAGCCTTTGGGGCTTAAAAATAAGTAAATATATTTCATGATTAGCCTTCCTCTTGGTGTACTTAAATATATTTCATGAGTAGCCTTTGGGGATCAAAAATAGTATACTTTTAAAAAAATGTCTTCCTCAAGAATAATATTCTTCAAAAGTGGCTTGCTTAATAAATAGCTTTTAAAAATAGGTGTGAGCCTTGAACCGTATAAAAGTGTACATGTCTCCAAAATTAAAATATGCACTAAAGAGCTTTCACATGTCCCTATTAACATATATACATTGCCTGCAAATAAATATGAATAGTATCCAAATAATTTAATGACACTTGTAGTCATAAAATCAAATATTATTTATTGACATTCAAAATTTGTTCTCTCAAATTATATTTCTTGATTGTCACTAGCTGGCCTCCATTATGCGGTCCAATGATCTGCACTTGCATCAACTAGCCAATCAATAAATAAATTGATTGATTAAAATAAACATCCATGTAAATTTTCATATCAACAAGACAATGCAACCAATACTTTCCATGCATGTATAGATTCACCCACATACGTGTAACATAAGCTACGATCGCTTGAGTTTAGAAAGGCATCCCAATCTAAAACCCGTAGACCCTTAGTCTTTTGTAAAAAAATATTGGAGCTATATCATGCTAGTATTATATTAAAATAATCATATTTTCTATTATCCCTTAAATTTTCTATTATCCCTTAAATTTTCCTCTCTCTTGGGAGCTTGGAGCTCTCTCTCTCTACAACAACTCTTGGAGTTCCTCTTCTCCTCTTGGTGGACCAATTGATTGGTCAGGGGCTTCACTGCTAATAGAGAATCAAGCCAAACTTGAAGGTAAAATCAATTTTTATGGTTTTTTCCATTTTATCTCAATGACTTTATTCTTCTCAACCCCTCTCAAGCTTGAGAAACTTTCTAAATAATTGTTTTAATTCAAATCAAGCTTTCCCTTAAAGTCTTAATGCTTAATTAAGAGAAAGTTAATCTTTATGCTTAATTGTAATGCTTTCTTTAAGTAAATCTCTCTCTTTAAAAGAATAGCCATCTTTATGGGTAAATCCCTTGAAAAAGGATGCTTCTCAATGATAGTCTCTTAATTTAAAGCTAAACTCTAGGCTTGATAAGCTAGAGATTAAGAGAAAATGGTATTTTTATGATTTTTTATCAACAAAATAATGGTTATTTCTTTTAGATTATTTATAAGTAGTTAAAAAACTACTTTGATTGATTCTAAATGAGAAATAGATTATCCTATCAATTTGGGAAAAGATAAATAATGGAATTAGCTTAATGTAGTGGGATAATCATAATTAAGTTTATGATTATAGTTAAAATTATAATTTAATTTCATAATTTGATTTTACGCATAAAAGAGGAACTACTATCATATTTCAATTACAAGTTTTTATTCTTTAGAAAAATTTGAGAATTATCAATAATAGCAGCTGCGAAGCTATGGTAAAATTTTCAGAAAATAATACATATCTTATTTTTTTGCATAATGCTAAAAGAGAACTTCCTACCATATTCTAGGATTGGACATCCTATGCAAAAAGAATGATTTTTATCATATTCATGAGAAATAATTTTTTTATAATTATGCTTAATTAATTCATTAAGATAAAAGAGTAATTTTTGGTAAAAGAGAAATTTTTGGTAAATTTATTTTTATTGAAAAAGAGAAATTTCCACGATATTTGAGATCCAAGTAATTGAATGGAAAAAGAGAAATTTTTGGTAAATTTATTTTATGCAAAAAGAGGAATTCTCATGATAATTGAGATCCAAGAAATTTATTTTATGCAAAAAGAGGAATTCCCATGATAATTGAGATCCAAGAAATTAAATGGTAAAAGAGAATTTTTTCGCATAATTTAAATTATGAGTATTTATCAAAAGTAAAATTTTGAACATTATTAATTAGGAAATATAGGTAGAATTGATTTTTGTAAATCCCATGAATCTTTTACTAAAAAGAAGAATATTGAATATATTTTCGTTGAGAAATTTGAGATAGAATATGAAAATATCCATCGAGAAAAAGTACCTTTAACTAGGCCAAGCAATTGACAGAAACTTAGAAAAGTCCGATCGGTATCGAAAGTAAAAAACGATACTAGATGTGAATGCGATGTGAATGCAATGTGAATAGATATGAATGCGATGTGATAAGATGTGAGTGGATGTGATGAGATGTGATGTGATGTAAATGGATGTGGATGTGGATGTGATGAGATGCGGATGGGATGTGATGTGATGTAAGTGGATGTGGATGTGAATGTGATGAGATGTGATGTGATGTAAATAGATGTGGATGTGAATGGGATAAGATGTGAAAGGATGTGACGTGATGTAAATGGATGAGAATAAGATGTGATAGTATGTGAAAGGATTTTACGTGAAAGAATAAGATGTAATAGAATGTGAAAGGATTTTACGTGATGTAAATAGATGAGAATAAGATATGATGATATGTGAAAGGATGTGATGTGATGTAAATGGATGAGAATGAGATGTGATGATATGTGAAAGGATGTGATGTGATGTAAATGGATGAGAATGAGATGTGATGATATGTGAAAGGATGTGATGTGATGTAAATGGACAAGAATGAGATGTGATGTGATAGATATACATGTGAATGAATGGATGGATGTGGATAGATGTGCATGTGAATGAATGGATGGATGTAGATGGATGTGAATGTGAATGAATGGATAGATGTGAATGTGAATGAATGGATAAATGTGGATAGATGTGCATGTGAATGAATGGATGGATGTGGATGGATGTGAATGTGAATGAATGGATGGATGTGGATGAGATGAATGTGATGAGATGTAAATGGATGTGAATGTGAATGAATGGATAAATGTGGATAGATGTGCATGTGAATGAATGGATAGATGTAGATGGATGTGAATGTGAATGAATGGATAGATGTGGATAGATGTGAATGTGAATGAATGGATAAATGTGGATAGATGTGCATGTGAATGAATGGATGGATGTGGATGGATGTGAATGTGAATGAATGGATGGATGTGGATGAATGTGGTGAGATGTAAATGGATGTGATGAGATATGGATAGATGTGGATGTGATGTAATGTGGATGGAATAAATGAGATGTGATGTGGATAGATGTGGACGTGATGTAATGTGGATGGAATGAATGTGATGTGATATGGATGGAATGATGTGATGTGATAAGGATAGATGTGGATGGAATATATGTGATGTGATGTGGATGCAATGAATGTGATGGATGTGAATGGGTGTGATGGATGTGAATGGGTGTGATGAGATGTGAATGGATGTGATGTGATGTGAATATGATATGATGAGATGTAAATGAATGTGAATGTGATGTGATGAAATGTGAATGGATGAGATGTGATGTGGATGGATGTGATGTGATGAGATGTGGATCTGAATGAATATAAATGGATGTGATGTAATGTGAATGGATTGATGAGATGTGATGTGAATGGATGTGATGTGATGTGGATTGAGGTAGATGTGAATGGATGAGATGTGATGTGACTGGATGTGATGTGGATATAGGTAGATGTGAATGGATGAGATGTAATGAGGATAGGTGAGATGTAATATGATGTAATTGGATGAGAATGGATGAAGATAATGGGAATACATATGACTCAATGTGGAATAAGCAATGTGAGTTGATGTAATTGGATGAGAATGGATGAAGATGATGGGAATACATATGACTGGATGTGGAATAAGCAATGTGAGTTGATGTAGAAGAATATGGAAAAACGAGAAATGATGTGGAACAATGTGGAAAGATGAGAGTTTGTTAGAAACTGTATTTATGAAACCTGTTTTTAAATTGTCTTATGTGAAGAATTCTGGGAAAACATTTTGACCATCTTGTGAATGAGGTCGTGAAGACCTAAGTGATAAAGTTGCAACAGCTGATAGAGAGTCAATGGAGGACGTCTCACGTAGCAAGGTTGACCGAGGTCTTGACCAGCCTCGATTCGATTTAAATGGTGAGCTTCCGGTACGGTGGATGAGGGACCAAGGAAGCGGCCTATGAGTGAAGCACTAGGTGACCTACGAAGGAGCCTAGAGGGTGCTGACCATATGGTGCTCGGGATCTGGGTTGCTGAAGATACCCACGCGTGCGTCGGGAAGAAAACTAGAACAAGGAGTTATTTTTTGAAGTCAAGCATGGATTTGATTAATTGGCCTTGCTGGTCCTCAATGGATGAGTCCATGGCTCTTTTATATGGATCTCTTGGTTGATCTTGCTAATCTTCAATGGAGAGTCCATCTGGATTTTCTTAAGTGAAAATATTTTCGGGTACTATGAGCTAGGAACTATTGAAAAGGTCCCTAAGTAAACAAGTGGTGAGCATTCTGGTTACCAATGATGCCATAGGTACACCGGGGATGAAGGAATCATTGGAAATTCAAGCTGGATATTTTGGAGGATTATGATCAGTGATACTATGGTTTCATTAATAGATTGTTTTAAAGACAGCTGAATCTGTGAAACATGCAATTTCATATTGGGTGTGTAAGTGGTGTGACTATCTTGAAGTTTGCTTGAAGCGCCATCTAGGGGACGTGAGAACTTTTTTCCCTGGTAGTTGGGGCAAAACATAACCAAATTTTTAAATGGATCCTATTACTACAGTGGTTGGCTAACCCATGGGATTGGATGGGGTTAGGCTGGACTGATGGATCCCTAAAATGAGACTCAATTCTGTTAAGTAACGATAGTTGAAGTAAATCCCGGATAACCCTTGTTCTATTACTACAGTGGTTGGCTAACCCATGGGATTGGATGGGGTTAGGCTGGATTGATGGATCCCTAAAATGAGACTCAATTCTTTTAAGTAACGATAGTTGAAGTAAATCCCGGATAACCCTTGTTCTATGGAAAAGAATCAACGATTGTGCCTCTTGATGAGGAAAAAGGAATTGGACTCTATGATCCAAGTGCAAGTCTTTTCCTTGATCTGACCATGTGACTTACGGGTTTGGTTGGATCAGTTTGGTTAGTTAAGGCTCTTGACTATGTTAGAATAAAAATATCCTGGAGGAATCGCCTATGTTTGCTGGGTGAGGAAAGTTTTTTTGGGTCCGGTTTTGGAAGAATCAAGGGATTAGTCTCTTGTCCGGACGTCCATGGTGGGTGAGGCCCCAAGTGAGAGGTTCTTCCCTATGTAAGAAGTGCTACTTCTGCTTCTAGCACACCCGGAATTCGTTGCGAAGAGGGGTAGGGATCTTTCAGCTGGCATCAAAGCGAATTGGCTAAAGTGGATCAATCGAGAAGCAAGAAATGTCAAAAATTTATGAAGTACCAATAAAAGATTGTAATTGTGTGATGAAATTCATACAAATTGATATTCAGAATGAAGATTCATAAATTTGAAATTGGGTCTTCAGATAGAAGTACCGCAATTGTATGGAATCCCCGACTTGCTTGAGGCCTAGATATGATGGTATTTACCTTATAGCTCCAACGACCGT
The DNA here is from genome assembly GCF_041138505.1 of Cibotium barometz. Taxonomy (NCBI): domain Eukaryota; kingdom Viridiplantae; phylum Streptophyta; class Polypodiopsida; order Cyatheales; family Cibotiaceae; genus Cibotium; species Cibotium barometz. The sequence continues at coordinate 17,505,885 of NC_141070.1, forward strand.
GTGACTAACCGTATGTACCATGGGTATATCTACAACTCTTTACTAACAATATATACAAGTAAATCTAAGACCTTGAAATTATAAGCAAAAATGCTATCCAGATGATGAATTTGAATGTTGGTTGATATGATTTTAGAATTCTGGTTGAGAATTGATGAGTTGATTTGGAGTCTGATTGAAAGATGATGCTTTCTGAATTCTGGTTGAAAGAAGATAAGTTGAACAAAACCACAATGAGGATGAATGGGGCGAATCCCAGTGATGATGTTAGTTACTGGAAGATGATTATGACTTTAGCAAATCACTATGAGATTAGTTGATTGTGCTGACAGATTGTTGCTGTCTGACCTTTGATCCAGTGGATCTAATTAAGGGATAACAAATTGAGAACCTGCATAACAAATTGAGAACCTGCATAACTGAAATTCTCGTGGAGGAATGTTCAGATGAAATTTTCAATCTGATGGACCATTATTGTGTTAAGGATATGAATGATATGTTCCGAATGAATTGTTCTCTAATAATGAGTTATGTATGTTCTTATTGTAGAAGGAATATTCATCCCAAGATTCTGTGTGGGTTGACCAAACTATAAGAGACCCCAGAATCAGTTGGATCTTAAGGTGAAAGAGTTTATCCTCCGGCTACGAGATGAGGACATGTCGCGTTTTTCAAGTGGGGTAGGATGTAAGATTCCTCCCTCCAACTTTTGAGGAGTAAAGGTATAAGAACCTCACCCTCTATTCTTGAAATTGTTCCCCTCTCTGAAATAAGGCAAAGATCTTGTTTACCTTGTTTTGGCCTAGAGAGAGAAAATGTCTAAAGAGAGATAATCCAAAATTGAGATATCTTTGGATATAAAAATCCTCCTAGTGTCTAAAATGGATTCCCCTGAAACAAAAGTTTAAAATGAACTTTCCAATGTGCATTAGGAGTTAATTGAAAATGGTATAAAGGACCTTAGCCTAAGGGTCTACATTTTCAAAATTTTTCGGATTATGGTCCAATTAAGGTTCCAATGGGCCAATTGGATTAATCCAATTGTTGGGATGAGATAAATACAAAGAATAAAATAAAATACCTAAAAATGAGTAAATGCTCACATAAGATGAAGAGTTGACTGAGTACAAGTTTTATTAGTTAAAAATTATGAGATATTACTAAAAAAATGAGATATTTTTTAATAATGATGCATTTTTGACACCTTGGTAGGGAGAGGGAGACTCTTGAGGTAGGCTCCTGTTTTACATGTGTGGAAGGGTTTTTAATTCAAAAAAAATGTGATATTTTTATCTCTCCTCTCTCCTGGATCAAACCAAATAAAAAAGGGAGCCATACTGGTCCAAACCTTTTCCACATTGAGTCAAACTAAACCTGGAAAATTCTTCAACCCAGTTGGACTTGGTTACTGGCCTCCCTCACCAATAAATACACCCTCAGTCATTTGTAAAAAAATATTCGAGCTATACTATGACAGTATTATATTAAAATAATCATATTTTCTATTATCCCTTAAATTTTTCTCTCTCTCGGGAGCTTCGAGATCTCTCTCTTTACAACAACTCTTGGAGTTGCTCTTCTCCTCTTGGCGGACCAATTTATTAGTCAAGGGCTTCACTGCTAATAGAGAATCAAGCCAAACTTGGAGGTAAAATCAAATTTTATGTTTTTTTCCAATTCATCTTAATGACTTTTTTCTTCTGAACCCCTCTCAAGCTTGAGAAGCTTTCTAAATAATTATTTTAATTCAAATCAAGCTTTTCCTTAAAGTCTTAATGCTTAATTAAGAGAAAGTTAATCTTTATGCTTAATTGTAATGCTTTCTTTAAGTAAATCTCTCTTTTTAAAAGAATAGCCATCTTTATGGCTAAATCCCTTGAAAAAGGATGCTTCTCAATGATTGTCTCTTAATTCAAAGCTAAACTCTAGGCTTGATAAGCTAGAGATTTAAAAAATGGTATTTTTATGATTTTCTGTTAACAAAATAATGGTTATTTCTTTTAGATTATTTATAAGTAGTTAAAAACTACTTTGATTGATTCTAAATGAGAAAAAGATTATCTTATCAATTTGGGAAAAGAGAAATAATGAAATTAGCTTAATCTAGTGGAATAATCATAATTAAGTTTATGATTATGATTAAAATTATGATTTAAATTCATAATTTGACTTTAAGCATAAAAGAGAAACTACTATCATATTTTCATTACAAGTTTTTATTCTTTAGAAAAATTTGAGAATCATCAGTAATAGAAGCGAAGCTATGGTAAAATTTTTAAAAAATAATACATATCTTATTTTTTGCATTAAACACCATATTGGGGAATATGAAAATTTTCCACAAGTTTGGGACACGTGGTCAAAAGTTTGGATTAACCATAACTTGAACACCACTAATCCAAAATGAGCGCTTTATAGCCCTTTAGATTCCATTTTTCAAGCGCTTTCCAACGATAGGTCATATGATAGGGTTTTGAGAAACTTACAAACATGTTATCCATGTCCCCTTTTTAAGTATTCAAAAATGGGAATTGGGAAATTCCCAAATTCACTAATATGGTGTTATTATGCTAAAAGAGGACTTTCTACCATATTCTAGGATTGGACATCCTATGCAAAAAGAATGATTTTCATCATATTCATGAGAAATAATTTTTTAAAAATTATGCTTAATTAATTGATTAAGAGAAAAGAGTAATTTTTTATAAAAGATAAATTTTTAGTAAATTTATTTTTATGCAAAAAGAGGAATTCCCATGATATTTGAGATCCAAGTAATTAAATGAAAATAGAGAAATTTTTGGTAAATTTATTTTATGCAAAAAGAGGAATTCCCATGATAATTTGAGATCCAAGAAATTAAATGGTAAAAGGGGAATTTTTGGCATAATGCAAATTATGAGTATTTATCAAAAGTGGAATTTTGAGCATTATTAATTAAAAAATATGGGTAGAATTGATTTTTGTAAATCCTATGAATCTTTTACTAAAAAAGAAAAATATTGAATATATCTCCCTTGAGAAAATTGAGAAAGAATATGAAATATATCCATCGAGAGAAAGTACCTTTAACTAGGCCAAGCAATTGGCAGAAACTTAGAAAAGTCCCATCGATATATCGAAAGTAGAAAACGGTACTAGATGTGAATGCGATGTAATAAGACGTGAATGTGGTATGATAAGATGTGAATGGGATGTGATAAGATGTGAGTGGATGTGATGTGATGTAAATGGATGTGGATGTGGATGTGATGAGATGTCGATGGGATGTGATGTGATGTAAATGGATGTGGATGTGAATGTATGAGATGTGATGTGATGTAATTAGATGTGGATGTGAATGTGATAAGATGTGAGGATATTGGAAAGGATGTGACGTGATGTAAATGGATGAGAATAAGATGTGATGATATATGAAAGGATTTTACGTGATGTAAATGGATGAGAATAAGATGTGATGATATGTGAAAGGATGTGATGTGATGTAAATGGATGAGAATAAGATGTGATGATATGTGAAAGGATGTGATGTAATGTGATGTAAATGTGGATGAGAATAAGATGTGATGATATGTGAAAGGATGTGATGTGATGTAAATGGATGAGAATGAGATGTGATGATATATGAAAGGATGTGATGTGATATAAATGGATGAGAATGAGATGTGATGTGATAGATATGCATGTGAATGAATGGATGGATGTGGATAGATGTGCATGTGAATGAATGGATGGATGTGGATGGATGTGAATGTGAATGAATGGATGGATGTGGATGAGATATGGATGTGAATGTGAATGAATGAATGGATGTGGATGAATGTGATGAGATGTGATGAGATATGGATAGATGTGGATGTGATGTAATGTGGATGGAATGAATGAGATGTGATGTGAATAGATGTGGACGTGATATAATGTGGATGGAATGAATGTGATGTGATAAGGATAGATGTGGATGGAATATATGTGATGTGATGTGGATGTGAATGGGTGTGATGAGATGTGAATGGATGTGATGTGATGTGAATATGATATGATGAGAGAGAGATGTAAATGAATGTGAATGTGATGTGATGAGATGTGAATGGATGAGATGTGATGTGGATGGATGTGATGTGATGAGATATGGATCTAAAGGAATATAAATCGATGTGATGTAATGTGAATGGATGGATGAGATGTAAGGTTGATGAATGTGATGCAATGTGGATCTAGGTAGATGTGAATGGATGAGATGTGATGTGGATCTAGGTAGATGTGAATGGATGAGATGTGATGTGGATTGGGGTAGATGTGATGTGGATCGGGGTAGATGTGAATGGATGTGATTTGGATATGGGTAGATGTGAATGGATGAGATGTGATGGGATGTGGACATGGGTAGATGTGAATGGATGAGATGTGATGGGATGTGGATATGGGTAGATGTGAATGGATGAGATGTGATGAGATGTAATATGATGTGGATGAGAATGGATGAAGATGATGGGAATACATATGACTGGATGTGGAATAAGCAATGTGAGTTGATGTAGAAGAATATGGAATAACGAGAAATGATGTGGAACAATGTGGAAAGATGAGAGTTCGTTAGAAACTGTATTTATGAAACCTGTTTTTAAATGACTATTTTATGTGAAGAATGCTAGAAAAGTATTTTGACCATCTTGTGAATGAGGTCGTGAGAAGACCTAAGTGATAAAGTTGCAACATCTGACAGAGAGTGAATGGAGGACGTCTTGCGTAGCAATGTCAGCCGAGGTCTTGACTAGCCTCGGTTCGATTTAAATGGTGAGCTTCCGATGCGGTGGATGAGGAACCAAGGAAGCGGCCTATGAGTGAAGCGCTAGGTGACCTGAGAAGGAGCCAAGAGGGTGCTGACCATACGGTGCTCGAGCTTTGGGTTACCGAAGATACCAACACGTGCGTCGGGAAAAAAAACTAGAATAAGGAGTTAGAGTTGTTTTCTGAACTCGAGCTTGGATCTGGTTGATTGGCCTTGCTGGTCCTCAACGGATAAGTCCATGGCTCTTTTATATGGATCTATTGGTTGATCTTGTTGATCTTCAATGGAAAGTCCATCTGGATTTTCTTAAGTGAAAATATTTTCAGGTACTATGAGCTAGGAACTATTGAAAAGGCCCCTAAGTGAACAGGTGGTGAGCGTTCTGGTTGCCAATGATGCCATAGGTACACTGATAAAGGAATGATTGAAAATTAGAACTCAAGCTGGATATTTTGGAGGATTATGATCAGTGATACTATGGTTTCATTAATAGATTGTTGTAAAGACAACTGAATCTGCAAAACATGCAATTTCATATTGGGTGTGTAAGTGGTATGACTATCTTGAAGTTTGCTTGAAGCGCCGGCTAGGGGGCTTGGGAACTTTTTTCCCTAGTACCTGGGGCAACACATAACCAAATTTCTAAATGGATCCTATCACTACAGCGGTTGGGTGGTTGGCTAACCCATGAGATTGGATGGAGTTAGGCTATAATACTGATGGATCCCTAAAATGAGACTCAATTCTATTAAGTTACGATAGTTGAAGTAAATCCCGGATAACCCTTCTTCTATCGAAAAGAATCAACTGCTATGCTTCTTGATGAGGAAAAAAGTGTTGGACTCTATGATCCAAGTGCAAGTCTTTTCCTTGATGTGACCATGTGACTTAAGGTTCGGTTGGATCAGTTTGGTTAGTTGGAAGAACCGAGGGAGTAGTCTCTTGTCCAGACGACATCCGTGAGCAAGGCCTCGAGTGAGAGGTTCTGCCGTGCGCAAGAAGTGCTACTTCCAGTGCTAGCACCCCCAGAATTCGTTGCGCAAAGGGGGCAGGGATCTTTCACCGGGCAATATCAATGATACCACTAGGCCTGGGTGGTTTCTCCTCTTCCCCAAACCCAGCGTATCTAAGCCCTTCTTCCATGGAATCTTCACTACTAGTTTCAGCGGTGGTTAGGTTTCTTAAGACACTCAGGTGTGTGCTTGTAGAATGTCCTAATCCCACACTTCTTTGGTAGGAAGATGCTGGATGATTCGATGCACTATCGTCAAACAGGCGTAAGATCGTCCCCGATGAGTTTTTTGGATCTTAAGTGCATGTATATATGATTTGATAAGCTATTTGTCAACCCAATTTGATTTTACTTTTGATTTTATCGCTATGTTAGATGCCGTGAAATTGTAGATAGTGGTTCACGTCGTGAAACTACCCGAACTGGTTCACGTCATGAACGTTCTCCTGCACTTTCACGTGCTCAAGAATTTGTGTACCCTTAAGGTTGGATTCCCTCTTTTTGGTATAATACACTTTCGTTAACTAAGCCTTGTGGTCTCAGTTTGTCCAATCATTGGTTTTGGCCTATCTATGAATCAATAGAAAATCATTTCACCCTATGAAATAGTAAGGGTTTCATGCCATGAAAAGTCTCTTGGATCATTTCACGTCGTGAAACAGTATCGGTTTCACGTCGTGAACAGCTTCAGGGCACTTCACATCATGAAACAATAAGGGTTTCACGCCGTGAAAGCGTTAAATAATTTCACATCGTGAATGCCTTTCTGAACTTTCACGTGCTCAAAAATTTTGGCAGATTGCAAGGTGTCAAAGGTGTCAAGATAAGGTTTTCTATTTTTGGAAGGGGGATCTCGTGATTTTTGGCGTTAATTATAGCACTGATTTTGTGAGCAATTCGTGGCGTGAAACTCTAGGAAATTGTTTCACAACATAAAAAACTTTTCTGCACTTTCACGTGAAACTTCCCACGTCAAATTTGGTGAATTTGGGTGCGTAATACTTATCCAATTGATAGAAAATGTGTTAAATTTGCAGCAATGTGATGAGCTATGGTAGATCAAATGCTAGAATCAACATCATTAACAAAGAGATTAGATGATGATTAAGACGAGATTAGTAAGCAATTAACTGATAGCTTAATATAGGCATGGATAATCAAAAACTAACAAATTCTCATTAGGCCAATGCTTCAATTTATAGAGTTTACATCCAAGCATCTAATCCCACTGATCTCTCCTTGATTAACGCCACCTCTTTTGCTTGATTCTCTCCACCTCTTCCCAGAATATCTCCACACATCCTAAATATTCTCATGCTACTCTTTATTCTCTCCCAGTAGATATTTCTCACCTTTTCACAGCTTCTCACTCATTTACAGATTCTCTTTTACAGCCTCTTGCTAAGGGCTTGTTCCCGCACACACCCTATTCACTTGTATATTTCAACACCTCCCCTCAAGTAAATAATCCTAGCACACCTGGACCTATACCAAGTTTCCCTCTTACTTGGTGCTACAATGTTTTCATATTCACCTTTGTCCACACTCTTCAGAAGCACTGCTAGTGCCTCATCATCTTCTACCTTCTTGCCAATGCCAGTTGTTGCTTAATGCTTTTATATTTGTTCAAGTGTGTGATTAAAGGTTCACTTTCCTTCATATCCAATTTGTAGAATTGCATTAACAAATTTATCTTTGAATTTTTTGCTTGAGTGCCAAATAATTTATTGAGTTCATCCCATGCATCTTTTACCCATTATATCCCTGTGATGTGATGAATGATTTCATCATTTAAACTGAGTGCGATGTCCTAATGCTTTCTCATTCCTGCTCTTCCACTCATTTTTCCCTCTCACCTCTGGGCATTCATCTCTTCCCTCAACTAGCCCCCACAGATTTTTCCTCATGAACAAATACATGGTTTTTGTTTGCCACGTATAAAATGTCTCTCTTGTGCCATGCTCATGTGAAGGGGGTTTCACCTCTTGATCCAATTTCAAGATTCAAGGGCATTGTCTACCCTTTTACAGCTCAATCTGGTGTTTAGATAATGATTACAACATATTTATCAGGATAAATTCACCAAAAATTACATTAAACTAAGGGTAACAAATCTGTACTCTGAATGGTTGGAGTATCAAACCGTCTCTGAATTGCAATCTGAAGTTATAGGGATCTATATCAGATACCCAATGGTTAATTTGAACCCTCAATTGCACCAAAATATAGTGATTAGTGTTGATTAATCATCAATTAGTAAAAATAATCCTCTTTTTTTTACTAATCACTGATTAGTAAAAATAATCCTCTGTTTTGTGTATAGAAAATAGAGTATGCAGGGAGTCCAGATCTAGGGCCTTAGAGTTTAAATGAGCTCAACTCCTTTCAAAGCCATCAATAGCAATTAGTCTAGTAGAGGATTACGCCAAGAAACACAAGATTTGACCAAACATTGAATGCTTAATCTCTGTTTTACCAAAGTCACCTACAGATTTGATGCAGAGCTTGGATCACACTATAGACTTGATGAAATCAAAAACTGTCTTCACCAGCTTATAGAGCACCCTTGAAAACCCTTCAGGCCAAGAGGAATTAGACCAATGTCTTCTCTGGAGGAGTAGATATGTAGTTTTCTTCCAGAAATAGGTGCTTCAAAAAACGTGAAAATTAGGAGCATGCGCTGGCAGTTTGATGATTTGATATGGTGGGCTAAAGCATGGGAGGCTTGGCTAGGTGAGGCTTGGTTAGGTGAGGCTAGAGGCTTGAAGCCTTTTGTTAATCTTGGAACCAGCTGTGGGTACAGAAGGCTTATTGAAAAAGAGCTAAAAATTTATTTATTTTTAATCTTAATTAACTAGGTGATTAGCAAGATAATGGGCTCATAAATTTGATGGATTCTAAGCTAGGCTCTGATACCATGTTAAATTTGTAGCAATGTGATGAGCTATGGTGGATCAAATGCTAGAATCAATATCATTAACAAAGAGATTAGATGATGATAAAGACGAGATTAGTGAGTAATTAATTGTTGATAGCTTAATTAGGCATGGATAATCAAAAACCAACAAATTCTCATTAGGCCAATGCCTCAATTTATAGAGTTTACATCCAAGCATCTAATCCCACTGATCTCTCCTTGATTCACTCCACCTCTTTTGCTTGATTCTCTCCACCTCTTCCCAGAATATCTCCACACATCCTAAATCTTCTCATGCTACCCTTTATTCTCTCCCAGTAATACTTCTCACCTTTTCATAGCTTCTCATTCATTTACAAATTCTCTTTTACAGCCTCTTGCTAAGGGCTTATTCCCGCCGCACACACCCTATTCACTTGTATATTTCAACAAAATCGACAGTGCCACTCCTAAAGAAAAAAATGCAAGTCCTTGGCACATTCAATGGTCCCTTATGTTTTTGATTTTTATGGATTTTTTGAAACAAAAGGGAAACAACACACCAACCTACTCATTCACACTGGTGCTTTTAATGATGCAAATATAAAAATTAACAAGAACAAACAGTGAAGTCTTATCTTAGAAACCCTCCACTAAAAACACACACAACATCACAACCAATTTTTCACAAATTTTTTTTCTACCACACACATCTTATCCATTCATTTTCCACACAATGTACTACCAAAATGCAAGGGCAATAATGAATCCTATGCAATGGGAGCTGAAACTCTAAGGGGTTGGAAGAAACAAACGTGTTTCCCCAGTAGCAGCGCCAAAAATGTTATGGGCTACCACACCTCCAAGAGGGAACTCAACACATTCACCTAATGGATGAGCAATAGATCACAATTGTTGTAGGAGGGTACTTACCGAACGCTTCAATCTTGAGTCCCTTAAGGCCTCCAAGCTTGCTCGTTAAGCTCCAAACTCCAATCTCCACATCCACGCTATCACCATGGAATCACTCACACCTTTGCATAGGACAATCACTCTCTCTCTCACACTCTCTTACACAAGCATGAATCATACAAGCATAAAAGAGGCACAATGCTAGAATGCTCTCACTCCTTCAATCTCTCTCAAGACACAAAGGGAGAACTCTCAATAGCATAAAGCGGATTGTATCTCTTCATGATGAGAAAATGCCTTATATACATCTAGCCCTTATTCACACTTGGGTGCCCAAAACTTACTTACGAGGGCTTGGGTGGCCAATATCTCATAATGTACAACTTTATAGTGTCGTTTCATGACACTTATTAATGTCCTCAATTGAGGATCATGTTTGTTAATCCAAAATGGGATTAACACTTCCTTTCAGGAATGAGAGAAGGAAGAGGAGGTTGAAATGTTGCAACTGCGCTTTGGAGGATACATCATGACGACAAGGAAGAGCCTCAGAGTGAAGTGCACACAGGTGTAAGTGAAAGCATGATCGTCACTCAACAATTTCTAGGAGGTGCGCTAGGGCTTGCAGAAAATCCATGTTGCTTTGAGGCCAGTGGAAGTGGCACAACAATTGCAGATGAAGATGACTCTGCCCCCCTTTGTAAGATAGAGATTGACTCTCTATGGCCGATTGTGGTAGGGGGGCAGCTTTTCATTTTTTGCATGATATTGAAAAGTCATGTGGCCTCCACATGGATGAGTGCTTGAGCATGCTTAAGGTAAAAGTGGAGTTCTAATTGGATGACTCTAACATAGGTAACATGAAGGAGAACCTCCTTCCACTCCACAGACTCGGTGGAGGAGACGATGTTCATTGCTCTGGAGGCAACCAAGAATGCAAAGTAGGCAAATTGAACCGCAAAGAAGTTCCAAGCAGCGCAACAAAGTGTCTCTCATGCAACAAAGTGTCTCTCACGCAATCGTGCCTTGGACACAAACTTTCAACGAGTCCAAGTCCAACATTGACTTGGAGCAAAAGGCTGATGCAAAAGAGAATGATAAGCAAGATAACATGCTAGAGATGGACAATTATGCTATGCATGGTGGGGGAATGCATGCTACTACAGGACAATATCCGGCTCTTGGCCACTACATAGGACACCTCCCACCCAATGACATTGTGATTATTCACAAAGAATTCACACCCAATGCTAGCTTACCCCTTTTTGCATTAAAGACCTTCTCAAAGTAACTTTGTGTGGCTGCTATTGGCCAGTCAATCAATTTTGTAATCCTAGTTAAAAAGTCTCTAGTTATGACCACTTTTGGGAGTGGATATAGAGGCAAGGTGCTTGCCCAATTAGGAATTTCTAAGTTGCTTGGCCATGACTTACCGCCACGAGAGATTGCCACTGCTATTCTAACCGGCAAGCTCCGCGTAGCTAAGAAGCGATGAACCTCTCTTGTAAAGAGTATTTCCAAATCCCACATGTAAATTTTTATATATCAATACAATGTTGAAAGTTGTTTTTAAGTACATGTGATTGATTTGTAATCTAAAAAAGAGGAGGGCTTGAAGGGTGCGAGAAAGGGCTATCTGAGGGGCCGGCATAGGGCATTTTTGCACCCTTCTAGCTATGATGAAAAAATATGTGTCATTTAATTTTTGTTGGTTTTCAAGTGAAATAAATGTGTTTTCTGTTGATGACATGGATGCAGAATGTGTGTAGTCTTCGTAAGTGACTCGTGGGGAGAGAGAATCTTCAAAATACGAAAATCAAACAAATGTTAAGTTGTCCCCCATGAATGAGCATAGAACTAATGCATGCAGTGTTCCAGAAGGCAATCCATAGAACAATATCATTAACTTTTGTAGCTTTTTGCATTTCAACAAAAATGTTGTTGAACTCATTGAATTTGAATGAAACATTACCATCCACAGTCTTCTTCTTTCCCCATGATGCAACAATGCAAAGTGTATCGTTGATGTGGTAGTAATCCCCAATCATGTATTTTACATCTTCATTGCTCACTCCCTTTGCTAGATGATGTAAGTTTTCCCAAATCCCACATGTAAATTTTTATATCAATACAATGCTGAAAGTGGATTTTAAATACATGTGATTGATTTGTAATCTAGAAAAGAGGAGGGCCATAAGGGTGTGAATAAGGGCTGTCCACCAAGGGTATTTTTGCACCCTTCTGGCCATCATGAAAAAATATGTGCCATTTAATTTTTGTTGGGTTGAGTTATACCATGTCAGATTTTAAGGGATTTGAGTTTTAATTTTGAGAAAAACCTTCAAATTTTAGGAAAAAAACTATAAAAAATTGGGTACATGTGATTGATTTGTAATCTAGAAAAGAGGACCAGAAGGGTGCAAATAAGGGTTATCTCGGCCTTGCATAAGGCATTTTTGCACCCTTCTCGCCATCATGAAGAAATATATACCATTTAATTTTTGTTGGCTTGAGTTATACCACATTAGATTTTAAGGGATTTGAGTTTTAATTTTGATAAAAACCTTCAAATTTTAGAAAAAAAACCTACAACAATTTGAGGTTGAAGGTTTTTTGAATTGTTAGGAAAAATGTTTTTTGCAAACACTATGCCTATTGCTCAAAATATTCCTCTGTTTCTCTCTTCCACCTCCACCTCCACCCCCAGCTCCACCTACCACCACAAGAGAATGCGCCACACAAGAAATGAGGGCCAGAGGAGTGTGAAAATGGCCTATACGAGGCCCTCGTGCATAACATTTCCACCCCCCTCTGGCCATCACAACTTTCCTACTCTTAACCCCATTTGAGCTACCCCAATCCCTTCAACGATGAGAGTTTATCTAAAATCATCACATCTTACTAGAAAAACCATGTGGGCTAGAAGGGTGCGAAAATGGCCATTGCACGTAGCCCAAAGGGACCTTCTTTGCACCCTTTTGGCCCTTTATTGAAATGTGATTGAAAGCACATACATGCTTAAATAAAATAGACAATAGCAAGATAGAGTGCACATCAACAATTTCAAGATGTACACACATCAAAAAACAATTGGAAGATATATTACACATCGAAAATTCATTAATATCAAAAATTGAGATACATCATTGAACATTCCTCATTTTTCATTCCCCTTTTCTCTACAAATACGACGGGCCAATTGCATATCCTTTACCATTATTGTGGCTCGATTTGCATGAATGGTGCACAAGTTTGTGTCCTCAAATAGATTTACAAGATACGCTTCAGCGACTTCCTACAAGGCCTCAAGGACAATCGACTACATCTGACATTCCATCTTGTATTCCCATAAAATTTCTTTGCACGTTTGTGAGAAAGAAACCCTCTCAAATGAGAAGCTCTATGGACTTCTGGTAGTGCCGTGTCTATTGGAAAGCCCTGTACCCTGAGTGTCTCCTGCGGGTGGGGCCACAAGGAAAACGTTCGACCAGATGTGCTTGTCGAGCGAGGCCTATAATAGGTTGACTTCCTTCAGTTTCTTTTGGGGGGGCTAGTGCTTCTTCCTCTTGCTCCCCTTACTGCTCTTGTGTGGTGATGCATGGCAAGGTCTTTGCTCCTACAACAGCTCGGTGGTTGGGAATCTCCATGTGTGCCCATGTAGCATTAGGGGACATTTGAACATAAAAAGGGCCCTATAAGGATCCCTAATATTAAGGAATTATGGCTAATTTTATTGAGGGTTAAGGAGACAAAGCTCATAATGACGCCTACCTTTGGGAATAAAAGTAGGGGATCTCTCTAAATCTTGAACTAGGATTCTCTTTCTAACTATTAAAACCCCCTACTAAGATCACTGATACCCATGCTTTCATTCTTATTTACTCCATTTTAATAGTCATATTTAAAATTTTCCCCACATCCCATTTCTTTCAATCATTACTATTATTAATCACATTTCCTACCAACCTCTGCAATAAGATTCTCTCTCTCTCTCTCCCTTTTTTCCAAGCTCTCTTCTCCTATTGCGAATACAATAGGACAGCCCCGGGTCTATCTCCCCCTCTCTCTTTATCTCTCTCCCTTTTTTCCAAGCTCTCTTCTCCTATTGCGAATACAATAGAACAGCATCGGGTCTATCTCCCTCTCTCTCTTTATCTCTCTCCCTCTTCACAATAGAATAGCCCTATTATGAATACAATAGGACAGCCCTGAGTTAATTCAAATTAGTCTCGTCCATTTTGGTTATGACAGAAATTCCCGATTCAACAAGGGTGAGGAAGGTGGACTTGCATATTCGCATATTGAATGAATATGCACCAATCAAGAAAGAGCATCTAAATGCACATGAGAAGCATGCAAGAAGACAACAGGGTCGAGCTAATGTGGATCTTTGGATTGATGAATATTTATATCCTAATGATCTTTCTTCGCATTGTCCTCCACCCTTCACTCATCTCCCTTCAATTATTCAGTTTGTTGGAGAGGGTGAGAATGGGCTACTTGGATATTGTAGAAGGTTAAGCATGAGCGATGCATGGAGAGTCCAATTCCTTCACTCACAAACACAAAGCTTACAAAGCACTTTGAGTAGTGCACAACAAGCATTACAAGATGCACAAAATAATATTATAGAGCTAGAGAAAAGAGATAAAGAGAAAGAGGCCCGCATTATAAAGCTACAAGATACAATCTCTCGCATGAAGAGCACCCCCGGTGGGAGCAAGAGAGTGAAAGAGGACAATCAATAACATTCAAAAACTCATAGTTTGTGGTGGTGCTTGTAAGGGAAAAATCCATGCAGCAAGGTTTGTTTTTTTATTTTTTGATTAAGGAATTTTTGGTTGTTGTGGTTGTTATAAGCAATAGATTAAGCTTTTTTTGGTAATCTTTATTGGTTTGTATGATAGGAACTTTTTGAAAGAAGCATGTGGTGATAATGGTCCTCAAGATTTTGGAGAAATATTACATAGTTGTGTGACGAAGCATGACATTCTTTCCATTATTCGAGACCCACGCCATAAGAAGCTACGACAGGTACTCACCAAATTAGATAATGGATGACATGACCAATCTTCTAAGCATTGAGGAGGTCCAAAATGCATGCAATGAGGTGGGCATTAGCATAAAAGGATATCAAGCCCTCCATCAATTGCTAAAAGATACACTTCGCAAACAAGGCATCACAACAAGGAATATTTTTTCTTGTCCCCAGAACGATAAGATTAGCAAAGAGGACATGCAATGATGATGTGCAACACAAAATTGGAGAGTACTATTGCACTAATGATACATTAACCATTGGAGCTTGGGGGAAAAAATGAAGCATAAATGGTAAGATTATGTATCCCCCTGAGTTCAACAACATATTTGTTGATCTACGTCTTCAAAGAGCTATGATCTTATTCTATGGACTGCATAAACAATGTAAGTAATTTTTCACATTCTTTGCAAACTAAAAAAAATCTTTCAAAAATACTAAAACTTATCTACTTTTGTTTGTCATCCATGCAAGGTGACAAGGTAAGTTTTGTGTTGAAAGTGGATGAGTGTCAGATTGTAAAAAGTAAGAGGTTAGAACAAATAAGTATCACACTTATGAATGAGAAAATGGCATATGCAAAGAGTGAGATTAACATGACTGAGGAGACTGAGTTACCTTTGGAAGGTTCTAATGAAAACCCAGACAATCATGCGAGCAATAGGGAGAGGGTTTGCAAGTTAAGTTTTCCCTCTTTTAGTGTCCAATCTGAGAGAGAGATATGGTGGCTTGGGGCAACATGAAGCTCTTCAAAAAGTAGTGGAACTACTAAACTCAATTGGATGCCATGGCGGCAATGTGCAGATTATTGTTGACAAGAAGACCTCTGGCATTATTCATGAAGTGGCCCAATAGGTGTCAAATGAGTGGATATAAGGCAAGACATTTTCTAGAGAGGCCAAAAAAAGTAAAGAACTCAAAGTCCTAGGACTTGTGGAAGGATTTGTGTAATGCACAACATTTGACTGCACCAATCCAAGCCGTGTAGTTCTACATGAAGTTTGGTCAAACTTTAATAAGATGGTTAAATTAATGAGCAAAAGTAGGACGACTGTAAAGGAGCGCCAAAATTTTCAAGAAGAGCTTCAAAATTTTACAGCCATGGTCGATACATGGAGTGATACCAACATTTCGCATTACATGGTAAACGAGTTTCTTTCTACTCATCATCAATTTGAAATGATTATAAGGTATAAAGTATAGCTTCTAAATTGGTCATGTTTTCTTTTGCAGCACATTTTGTATGGACATGGTGCATACTTCATGAATGAATATGGTTCTCTTGACATGTGGAGCACCCAAGGAATGGAAAAGTCTCACTACCGAGCTAGAGGAGTATATTTCAAAAACACTCGACATGGAGGAGGAAAGACTCGTACACATTACCTCAAAGAAATGTTCAATTGGCTCTACATATATACTTTTGGGCAAAAACTATCAATGAAAAAGGCTTGTACGAGTGATTTAGCGCAAAGGTAGCACGAAATCAAGCCAAAATGAGGAGATCACTGAAGTGGAAAGCTAGAACAAGACTGGAACACGTCATGCGGCATGGAGATTATCAAGAAGATGAGAAGGAAGAATTTGGATTTAGTGTAATGAAATTTTGTATGCAAAATTTATAACAATTTGAAGTGTTGTAAATATTTTTGCGTAATACAAACTTGTAATTAAAACTTATTTGCATCATTTCATTACATAAAAGATATAATAAATATTTACAATGACAAGATAATTAACTGCTCTTAAGTCTCTTCTATACTTGCTCTTCCTCTTCACTAGTCATTTTTCCTCTATAACGTAAAAACTTCTTTTGCGACTATAACCCTTCAATGCATTTACATCTTCTAGTCTAGCACCTAGAGCATAGCTAGCATAACAGAGGAAGTATCCGATTCTGGAAGGACAAAATCCTATACCGTATCCAAAGATACGAATACGAGCACACTTCTCTATCAACATGACCTTATGTGTATTGTAAGGGGGGATAAAGGAATAGCCCATAAATCTAGATAGTGCCTTGAGTGTGAGAAGTGGAATTTCAGCATCACTAGAATATTTGTTATGGTAGACAATAAATATTTATTTGTCAATAGATGGAATGTAGTGTGCAAGAGTAGCATCTTAGCCAACTCTTGTATGGGCAGCACCTCCACGTCCAAGGAAACCATCAGCATTATCAAGCTCAATCTGCAATAAACAAAGAATAAGCTTTCACATAAATTCAGTCAATACCAAAACATAAATTCACTCAAGAACAGACAAATTACCTTTTGGCTCTCATCATCTTCCAACTTTGATCAAGGGTGGGCAAGGGCTCTCTTCCTATTTCAATTATTCCTAACTCCTCTTGAAGATTTTGAAATTCTAGCTCTATGGGAAGAGAAGATTCAGTTTCCTTACCTTTTTCAAAGCATAATGACATGGGTCTAGGGGCTTCAAAGCACAATGACATGGCTCTAGGGGCTTCAATGAAGGTATCTGTCACTTTAGTGTCCAATTTCAGAAACTCCTCTTTACGTTCATTTTACACATCCAGTACCTGGCTGCTTCACAACCATCTGCTATAATTGCAAGGCAATAATCCTCCCTTAAATTATAAAGCTTTTGTATGTGAGAGAGAATAATAAAATTTTTGCATTAATAAGAAAGGAGGGCAGCCCAGGGAAGATGAAGTTTGATTTCAAGTGTTCTCCATGCATAGATGATCCCTCATCAATAACAGTGGATGCCTTAAAATATGCCACATCAAAACTTGTGCTTAGAAGCTTCTCCTCATCACCACAAACTAGGTCTATAACTTCATCATCAAATTCAATCTCTGTGACAAATGAAGCTTGTGCAACCTTTTGACCCTTTTGAACTTCCAGTTCATCCTTTGTGTAGTCCTCTTTGTTTGCATGAAGAAAAAGATAAGCCATAAATCCAAAGTAGTACTCAAGAACTTTGCACTTTTTTATGTGAAGAGGGCAGTGTTCAAGACATATCTTTATCCTCTTATCTTCTGAATAGACATCCCACCTACCTCACATGCTCTTCTTTTCAGATGAGGATAGGGCAAAGCTAGACATGTGAACATATTGTGATGATCTCATTTATAATTTTTGTAATACTAACAAATTTACTATATGCCTCCCACTCTTTCTCTAACATGGAGATTGCCATGTCCTTAACTATTTGTTCTAAATTAAAGGGCACATTAAATATAGGCTCAACATGTGGAAGACGCTCATCGTGCCCAAATAGGTTCTCATTGCACTAGGCTCATCTTTTACCTCTTCAAGTGCCTCGACATCTTCCAAAGGATTATAGGAGTGAACCACTTGAACCACCTGCTCCATGCTGGCCACCCACGACACGCTGAAAAATAACTAGTAAGAAGCAGAATTCTATCACACGGTGAACTACAAACGCAAGGGAAGCCAATCCACGGTGCAAGGACAAAGAACAACTATAAAACAAACCCTCTTATTGCACGGTGAACATAACTATAAAGCGCATGTGGAAGGGGCAAAGGACAAAGAACAACTATAAAACAAACCCTCTTATCGCACGGTGAACATAACTATAAAGCGCGTGTGGAAGGGGCAAAGCGTGTGTGGAAGAAGGGGAAAAGGATAGAAATTTTAAAAAAAAATTAAACAAGGCATGAATATATATAGATCTTATTAGGGCTGACGTCATACATGTACAACGGAAGTGTAGGGCTAACGTCAACAAATTGTGCCGTTGTGCCACGTGTAGGATTGGCATCATCATAGAAGTGCCATGTGTAGGGCTGACATCATCATCGGAGTGACTCGTTGTAGGGCTTATGTCACGCTTGCAATGATGACATGCATTCTATAAAATGGGTAAAATATTCATTTTTTTTCAGAGCGAAAGTTTTGTCGGGTACCATTTTGTAATCTCCATCTATGGCACAAATACTACCATCCGTCAGGCACTCAGCACGCTTTTTGCACTGTGGGCAATGTCCTCCCTCAATGGCGCGAATAGCTTCATTTGGTAGGTTCCAATCACGCATTTCGCATCATGGACCATGTCCTCCCTCGAAAGCGACCTCCTCCCATGATGCGAGTAGACACATCCAGCACGCTCCATAACCTTCTATCGCACCATGTATGACAATGCCTTCTCGCCCTCCTCCCATGGCACAAGTAAACACATCCGACACAATCTGATCTCTCCTATCGCATTGTGGCTTCCTCAGAGTATGGCTCATACAAAGCAGACTGTGAGGATGGTTTACCCAGATCCCTCTCTTCCTAAAGATTTAGTGCCAGAGCAGGAGCCACAGGCAACCACTTCAAAGCAACCATTAGAGAAGAAACAAGTAAAGGGCCAAACCAATTTATCCAAGGCAAGAACTTTCCTCCCGAGACAAAAGAAATTATTTGCTGAGATAAGGCAAGCACAGGAGGCTACACATCTTCTCATCCCTGGGGCACCATTCCTTAGAATTGTAAGAACAATTAGTGACAATATCAAAGGGAAAAGACATTATAGCTGGCAGAGCAGTGCACTGGCATGTCTTCAAGAAGATTGTGAAGACTTTCTTATAGACTTCATGAATGATGGCTTCATATGTGCTGCCCATGCAAGAAGAGTCACTTTGATGGATAGAGACATGACACTTGTTATTAGCAGGGTGAGGTACAAGTTTGATAAATTTCTTCATCCCTTACCAAAATGAGGGATAGGAGAGCCTTTGAGATCCTTGCAATTCCCCTAGCATTGAAAAGAAAATCAAAGGCAAATGCTATTAAAGTTGAAGAAGTTACTTCCCCTCCTAAGAAGAAAAGAAAAGAAAGTTGGTTAAGAAATCTAAGCCAGATGATAAGAGTTTTGAGGAGGAGGAAGATGAGGTGAAGGAAAAGGAGGAGGAGGTGATTGAAAAGGTCTCACATGTGTGTGATATCTTAGAGACCCTTGTGTAGTTTGCAGAAGGCCAATACTCAGAGGCTTGCCCAAGTACCAGGGCAGCTAATCTGCAATGTTGGGATAGTGGAGGAAGACTATCTCTATATTGCACTTGGGGACCTCTACATGCTTGTAGAGAAGGATAGGGAGATCAATGACAGTGTTTTTTTCTTGTGCATAAGGTATTACATTTCACATATGTATATTTTCTTATATGTTTATTTTCTTGTATGTTAATATTTTCTCATATTTTGTTCATTCCTTCATAAACTCTTGTAGGGCACTTATAAAGGAATTGCTTCCAAATCAAGTCAACGAAATATTTATTTGTGATCCCTTAGTGTCGCTTGCATTGATTGATATGAAGAAGAAGACTTCCGAGTTGGCATCCTATTTTAGGCCAATGAGAAATAAGAACATTTGTTTTGTTGTTTTGCCATATGTAGAGATGTTCAACTCTAAACTGATGATTCCTTTGTGTTTTGCAAATATTTGACATACGATATTTGCTTTCTTATATCTTTTTCTTTTTTCCAAAGGGCATTGGAGTGCTTGTGTCATTAATCTTCTGAGAAGGACTGTTATTTTCATGAATAGTCTAACTGCTGTAAATTGTAAGTTCTCCTTATAATAACTTGAAATTGAGCTTTATTCTCTATTTTTTCTTATATTCAAATTGTAAGTAGTTATCCTTGATAACTTAAATATTGAGCTTGATTCTTTATTTTTCCTTATATTCAAATTTGGTTTTTAATAGGGCATGTAAGAGAATTTTTGTAGCTATTGAAGATGAATATCCAAATTATAAAAAGGAGGCAGAGTATAAGTTTTTGAATCAGCCAATGGCTTTACAAAAAGAATCTACCTCATGTGGATGGCATATTGCTGCCAATGTGTGGAAATATCTTTTATCTAAATATACTGAGATTGATAGCAGTGTAGGTTAAATTAAAAACCCACTATTTTGCAGTAAATTTTTACTTAATTTTTAAACTTATTTTCTATAGTTCTTGGTTCTTAAATTTGAAAAGTTTTTTTAATTTGACAGACTCTTGGATCTCACGAGTTTTGGATGTGGAGTGTTCGTGCAAGAGCTATCAATATAATTTTGAATAATTCAATTACTCCAAATGATCCAGATTCTCCACTACCCCCAAGGCAAGCCTCTCCATCTAAGAAGAAGAAGAAAATGCCTTTACATTCACCTATAAAACATTTTATGTTTAAGCAAGGAACTGTACAAAAAGAAACCAAGGATGCTCCTCAACAAGGCACACATAAAGAAACCAAAGGTACTAAAACAGGAAATACCTCAAAGAAAAGTGGTCCTCAAGTAGGTGCCAAACAAGAAGGGTGTTGGCAAGAAAGCTAAGAAGGAACTCAAGTTGAGGTTTACAAAAGCAGGCTACAAAACCAGAGAAGAGAAAGGGGGACATGGAGATAAAACCAAAGGGGGACATGGAGATAAAACCAAAGGAGATGGAGACAAAATAGAAAGCTTCATTCTCCTCCCTATTTATAATTGTAAATAGTTGTAAATTTTTTTCTAATTTTATAATCTTGCATGTAAATTCTCTTCTCATGTTGTGATGTTTTTTACTCAAAACACATTTGTACTTGAGTTTGTAATGGTTTTGAGATATTGTGCCATGATTGTCATCTCGAGACTCGAGTACATCTCTAAAAGAAAAATATTAGAACTCTTAAAGGGATTCATAAAAAGAGGTCTGAATATTGTAATTCTAAAAGAATAACCTAAAAATTTACAAAGACACAACAATTACAAGATAAAAATTTTCATTGATGAATTACATACGTAAGTTTACAAAATCCAAAGAGTAAATAGACTTCATAAAAAACTCCAAAGCTTTCTTATTAAGTCATGCTTATACAATCATATTCCCAATCAGCATCTACCAAGGTCTGCGACTCCATTCGCATTCGAATCTTTCTATTCTTCACCTTGAACTGTGCCCCACTTATATCTTCACTTCCCATGATATTGAGGTGCTCCCTAATATTTAGTAGGCTCCAATGCCTTCTTGCACTTACAATTTCCACCACACCATTGGACAACCTAATGCATATGTCAAGAGGCAAAACAACTTGTTCATCAGCTAGTACTTTCTTGCACACAAACATGGTAAGTGTTTTGAGAAAGTAAATTGATTGAACATCTTAACAAAAAGATGAATTAGACATACCCAATTGATACCCACAGATCGAGATGGCTTTGCAAACTTCAAAGATCCCTATATGTCACAAAGCATCTTTGATTTCATAACCATAACCGTCCAAGCATCAGGAGTTGGCCATTCAATAGAAGAGAGGAGAGAAGATGTGATGATCTCTACCTTACCAAATCCACCGTCATGCATTGGGAACCACATAGGAGTGCCAATAATCAAAGAAGATCTTTTCCTTAAGAAGGTCTACACTAGTTTTACAAGAAAACAATGCCTCATCAATGTTTGCATGGAGTGTTTGAAATGTTCCAGTAAGGCTTCGTAATGGTTGCTCCTCTATCAAGTTGGAAGGAAAAATATCTACAACCCAAAAATAAGATCATTAAACATAAAAGATGTAGCTATCGTAATATCACAAGCCTCCTTCCTTCCCTATGATACTTACAGTTACATGGGAATCGAGTTTGTTTTTTACGAAGATGTATGTCTCATGCCGTGTACACATGTCGTACAATGGCCCACCAAGTCTCCATGGCTCGATTTTTTTAATCCCTCTAAATGACCCTTCCAATGAAGCTCCATCACATCTCATCACATCAAACTCGGTGTGCAGACCAATAGCAGTAGGCTGTAGGAAAACCCAAGCACCCTTGCGAAATGCCTCTCTCACACCCAAGCACCATCATCGTCCCTCTTATTGCACAGTGAGATCTCCTCAATCTCATCTTTTGGTCTTCTTCATGGTGCAACCATATCAATTGTGAAGCTATAGTAGTAATATTAGGGTTGGGCAAATGAGATAGAGAAAGAAAATGCAAAGATGATATGCAGATTAGGGTTTCGAGCTTGATGGTTTCGTTAGGGTTGGGCAAATGAGATATAGATGGAAGAGGAAGGGAGGAAGAGTTTAATTTGAACGTTCAAGAGGGAAAGCGGCGGACTTGAAAATGAAATTTTTTACTACAATGAAATTTGAGATGGGTTTTTGGGAGAAAAGTGAGTTTTGGGGGAATTTCGAATATTTCAAAATTTTAAGGATTTTTGAGCGACGAAAAATGGTGGGACCATACCTACCATAAACCCCCTACTTTTTTAGAGGGACAAGTGTAATTATTAGTTCTGAAATCCTAGTCCCCCACCCTAAATCCTAGTCTACCTCCCTATATTCAAAGGAGACCAAATGTGCATAATCCTCTATTCCTATTGGTCCGTGCTAATAACTTTCATTAGCAAAAGGCCCAAAATATGTTCAAATGCCCCCCCTAATGGGTTCCCCCCAATTGTGCTGCTATCTTCCGTGCCGTAATCCACCAACTTTACATCCTCATAATTAATCCCATGTGTCTGCTCATATCCTTTGGCTACCAATCTAGCCTTATACCTACTTATGCTACCATCACTATTATGTTTCACCTTATACACCCACTTACAGCCAATAGATTTCTTGCCTTCAAGCAATGGCACCAAATCCCAAGTCTCATTTGCATACAATGCATCCATCTCCTCATCCATAGCTTTCTCCCAACACACATTTCCAATATCCTCATCAAAACATGTGGGTTCTACAACCTACACAACTTTTGCCATATAAGCATAGTGATGTGCCAAATAACCATCATAAGTCAACCTCTGTGCACATGATTTTTGACTCCAGATCTTCATAACTTTGAATTCTTGGCTTCCATAGCCTTCTTCACACCAGGTGTCCTCATTGCTAGAATCCCAAACTCCTCATCAAGGCTCATCTCTTAGCCACTAGACTCTCCATTAACAAGAGAATGCCCTGCAGAAATATCAGGCATACCAAGGGGCTCAACCACTTTCTCTTTGACTTTATGTGATGTACCAACAACATTTCCAGGATTAGTATTATGACATAGTCTGCCACTCTATGGTCTACCAACAGAACTGCTTGATGAGGACTCTCCTGGTCCACTCAGTGTGACTGTGATTGTTGACTTGCATTCTGTGCAACCACATTTCCACTTACATTAGCCCCAGCATCATCTTTTTCAGTAGCATACCAACTACTCATCTCTCATCAAACACAACATCCTTGCTTACCCTCAATTCATGTGTTGTAGGATTATAGCATCTATATCCCTTTTGCTCAAGGGAATACCCAATAAAAACACATTTTTCTTCCTTTGGATCCAGCTTGGTACGTAAATCATCTGGCACATGCACATATGCAATACATCCAAAAACTTTCAAGTGAGACAAATCAGGTTTCCTTTCAATAAACTTCTCCTCTGGCATTACATCATATATGGCTACCAGTAGGAGTCCTATTCATGATATAAACTATTGTAGACACGACCTCATCCAAATAGCTATGCGGCATATTCTTCTCTGCCAAAAATCAATGCCCGTGCTGTTTCTGCAATGTGCATGTCTTTGCGCTCAGCAACTCCATTTTTCTTGTGGAGTGTATCTACATGTAAATTGTCTCTAAATGCCATTCTTTTGCAATAATTCAGAGAAATCATTGTAAGAGTATTCTTCCCCTCCATCTAACCTTAGGCACTTCACATGCTTTCCTATCTGTTTTTTAGTCCCATCACTCTGACATTCTGAAAAATAAGTGAACACTTCACTTTTCTCCTTCATGAAATACACCCACACTTTCCTCGTGTGGTCATCAATGAATGTTACATAGTACCTGCAAACCACCCATAGACATAGTCTTTGTAGGACCCTATACATATGAATGCACAACATCTAGTATAGTCCTGCTCACATTTTTATCATGTGGAAATACATGCTTTGTTTGCTTTCCAAATTGACATGCTTCACATACTTTTTGCATACCTTTAACTTTAAACTTAGGCAACCTTGTCACAATTTCTTTAATCTGCATAGACTTCATTCTTTGCACATAACACCATATTAGGGAATTTGGAAAAATCCATATATTTTGGAAATCACAAAATTGTGGACATGAAATTAATTATGGTAATTTCATTTATTTTGATAATTTCATTAAATTTGGTTATCATATATTGTAAGGAGCTTGTCTTTTAGAACATGTAAAATAGTGATAATTCTTTGCAATTCCAATTTAAATACAATTCTTTGCAATACTGAAGGGCAAGGTTGATCAAAGGCATATAGGTGGTGTTTATGAACACCGATGTTAATGGAACACAATTTACTTGAGGTACTATATTTTTTGGAATTAAAAAAAAACAATGAACCTAACATACACTATCAACCTTCAAAATAACTATATGCTTAATGCCATTATTCAAGACATTCCACATTGTGTCTCTAGCCTTGAAGTTCATCACATCCTTCTAATCGCTGCAAACCCCCTTGAGCTTTTACACATACATTTGGTGGAGCAAAATTTTCTGATTCCTTGTGACCCAATGAAAATACTACTGAGTCCACAAGTTCCCAACGAGGAAGATCTTTCTTGTTGCACATCCAATATTTATTCCAACAATTGGTGTAAACTTTGACATCACTTGCATTCCGCTTTTACACACCGGTGCCCAATACTGTATTAAGACTTTCTTGTAGTTCTCAGATGACCTATTCACATCAATATTGCTTTGAGCTACACCTAGCCAAATCAGATAGATTGGCTCTATCGGTCAGACAAGGACAAAGTCCCCCTTTTTAACATCAATTCCTTAGGTCTCTTGCTTAGAGGACCACAGTAGTGACCATCAAATTCTTCTAGACCTAAGAAGTGTCCTCTCCACGTGTTTGTGGCTAGAATCTATCGGGGGCTTCACTGCTAATAGAGAATCAAGCCAAACTTGGAGGTAAAATCATTTCTTATGGTTTTTTCCAATTTTCTCAATAACTTTCTTGTTCTCAACCTCTCTCAAGCTTGAGAAGCTTTCTAAATGATATTTTTAATTCAAATCAAGATTTCTCCTAAAAGTCTTAATGTTTAATTAAGAGAGTTAATCTTTATGCTTATTTGTAATGCTTTCTTTAAGTAAATCTCTCTCTCTATAAGAATAGCCATCTTTATGGCTAAATCCCTTGAAAAAGGATGCTTCTCAATAATAATCTCTTAATTCAAAGCTAAACTCTAGGCTTGATAAGCTAGAGATTAAGAAAATGATATTTTCATGATTTTATGCTATTAAAATAATGGTAAATTCTTTTAGATTGTTTATGAGTAGTTGAAAACTACTCTAGTTCATTCTAAATGAGAAATGGATTATCCTAACAATTTGGGAAAAGAGGAATGTTGAAATTAGCTTAATCTAGTGGGATAATCATAGTTATGTTTAATTTTATGGTTAAAATTATGATTTAAATTCAAAGTTTGATTTTAGGCTTAAAAGAGGAACTACTATCATATTTTCATTACAATCTTTCACTCTTTTATAGAAAAAAGTGAGAATTATTAGTAATAAAAGCGAAGCTATTGTAAAAATTTTAGAAAATAATACATATATATTTTTATGCATAATGCTAAAAGAGGACTTCCTACCATATTCTAGGACATCCTATGCTAAAAGAATGATTTTCATCATATTCATGGGAAATAATTTTTTTGTAATTATGCATAATTAATTGATGATGAGAAAAGAGTAATTTTTGGTAAATTTATTCTTATGCAAAAGGAGGAATTCCCATGATATTTGAGTTCCAAGTAATTAAATGGTAAAAGGAGAATTTTTGGCATAATTCAAATTATGAGGATTTATCAAAAGTGGAATTTTGAGTATTAATATTTTAAATATTTTATTAAAAAGTGTCACTTTCTTTAGAATTAAATTCTATGCATAGAAGGAAGCATATTGAAATTGTTATTTTGATTATTTATAAAGTGTTATTTTCATCATAAATGATTTTTATGCATAAAAGAAATTCCTTTATATTAAAAGAGTGATTTTCATCATAAATAATTTGTATGCATAAAAGATTTTTTTATATTAAAAGAGTGATTTTCATCATAAATGATTTCTATGCATAAACATATGCATAAAAGATTTTTTTATATTAAAAGAGTGATTCTCTTCATAAATGATTTGTATGTATAAACATATGCGATTTTTTATATATATTAAAAGAGTGAATTTCATCATAAATGGATTTTATGCATAAATTAGATGCATAAAAGAAATTGCTTTATTATAAAAGTGTGACTTTCATCATAATTGAATTTATGCATAAATAGATGTATAAAAGAAAGTTTTTATTTTAAAAGAATTATTTTTCATTGGATTTAGTTTTTATGCATGGGAATATGCATAAGAGATATTCTTTTATTCTAAAAGTGTAATTCCTACTAAATTGGATTTATGCACGGAAACATGCATAAAGAATTTTACTTTTAATCCAAAAGAGTTATTCTTATCAATTTTGATTTTATGCATAGATAGATGCATAAAAGATTTATTTTTATTTCGAAATTATTATTTTCATTGAAATTGAATTTATGCATAAATAGATACATAAAAGATTTATTTTTATTTTGAAAGTGTTATTCTCATTAAAATGGAATTTATGCATAGTAAAATGCATAAAAGGTTTATTGTTAATTTGAAAAAGTGTTATTTTTCTTAAAATCGAATTCATGCATAAATAGATGCATAAAAGGATTTTTATAAAAGTGTTATTCCTACTAAAGTTGTCTTTATGCCTAATTAGATGCGTAAAGAATCTTTATATCAAAAAAATTAGAATTCTCTTACATTCTATGAATGGATGGATGGAAGTGATATGAATCAGATAAATGTAAATGGATGAATGGAAGTGATATGAATCAGATAAATGTAAATGGATGAATGGATGTGATGTCCTGTGAATTAGGATGTGAATGATGTAGATCAATGGAGATAGCTGTATGGATGATGTGGTTTGATGTGTGAATGATGTGGGTTGATGTAAATGGATGGATGGATGATGTGGTTTGATGTGTGAATGATGTACATTAATGTGGATGGATGTATAGATGATGTGGTTTGATGTGTGAATGATGTAGATTAATGTGGATGGATGTATAGATGATGTGGTTTGATGTGTGAATAATGTGGGTTGAAGGATGTGGATGTATGGATGTAGATGTGGATGTGGATGTGGATGTGGATGTGGATGTATGAATGTGGATGTGGAAATGGATGTGTGGATGTATGAACGTAGATGTGGATGTGGATGTGGAAATGGATGTATGGATGTGGATGTGGATATCGATGTGAATGGGGATGTGTGGATGTATGAATGTAGATGTGGATGCGGATGTGGATGTATGAATGTAAATGGGGATGTGGATGTATGAATGTGGATGTAAAAATGGATGTATGGATGTGGATGTGGATGTGGAAATGGATGTATGGATATGGATGTGGATGTATGGATGTGGATATGGATGTGTATGTATGAATGCGGATGTGTATGTATGGATGTGTATGTATGGATGTGGATATGGATGTGGATGTATGGATGTGTATGTATGGATGTGGATATGGATGTGTATGTATGAATGCGGATGTGGAAGTGGATGTATGGATGTGGATATACGAATGTGGATGTGTATGTAGAATAATGATTGCGAATGTGTAT
Source organism: Cibotium barometz (assembly GCF_041138505.1). NCBI lineage: Eukaryota > Viridiplantae > Streptophyta > Polypodiopsida > Cyatheales > Cibotiaceae > Cibotium > Cibotium barometz. The sequence continues at coordinate 17,534,172 of NC_141070.1, forward strand.
ATGAAATGATGTGATGTCGATATGAGTGAATGGATGAGATGTGATGACATGTGAATTGGGATATGAATAAATGATATGTAATGTGAATGAATTGGAGGTGATGAGATAAATCAGAGGTGATGTGATGGAAAATGATGTGATTGGATGACAATGAGTACACATAGGAATGGAATGTGGAATAAGTAATGTGGACTGATGATGAGGGATAATGTGGAAAGACGAGAGTTCATTATAGAAACTGTAATTGTGACTTGTTTGTAAATGACTGTTCTATGTCAAGAATGCTGGGGAAGCATTTTGACCGTCTTGTGATTAAGGTCATGGAGACCTAGCTGATAAAGTTGCAACAGCTGACGGAGAGTCAACGGAGGACGTCTCGCGTAGCATGGTCGGTCGAGGTCTTAACCAGCCTCGGTTTGATTTAAATGGTGAGCTTCTGGTATGGTGGATGAGGGACCAAGGAAGCGGCCTATGAGTGAAACGCTAGGCGACCTGTGCGCGAAGGATCCTAACGGGTGCTGACCATATGGTGCTCGGGCTTTGGGTCGCCGAAGATACCCACACGTGCGTCGTGGAAGATATTGAATCAAGGAGTAAGAGTTGTTTTTTGAAACCGGGCATGGATTTGGTTGACTGACCTTGCTGGTCCTTAACGGATGAGTCCATGACTCTTTTATATGGATGTGTTGGTTGATCTTGCTGATCTTCCAGAGAGATTCCATTTTGTTATGTGAATATATTACCGGTTACTACTATGAGCTAGGAACTATTGAAAAGGCCCCTATGTGAATAGGCGGTGAGCGTTCTAGTTGCCAATGATGCCATAAGTACATCGATGAAGGAATGATTGGAAACAAGGATTCAACTAGAGATTTTGAGGATTGTAATAAGTGACACAATGGTTTCATTAAAGGATTGTTTTAAAGATAACTGATGCTGAGAAAAAGGCAACTTCATATTGGGTGTGTAAGTGGTGTGACTAGTTTTATGTTTGCATGAACATCCGGCTAGGGGGCCTGGGAACTCTTTTCCCTACTAGTACCCGGAACAAAACCTAACCAAATTCCTAATTGGATCCCATCACTACAGTGGTTGGGCAGTTGGCTAACCCATGGGACTGGATGGGGTTAGGCTGGTTGCAAAGGAAGTTTTTCCAGGTTCGATTTTTGAAAAAACGATGGATTAGTCTCTTGTCCGGATATCCGTAGTAGGCGATGCCCCGAGTATGGGATCCTGCCCCATGCAAGAAGTGCTACTTCCGTTGCTAGCACCCCTGAACTGTTGCACGGTGGGAACAAGGATCTTACAATTGGTATCAGAGCTATTTGGCTAATGAGGATCAACCGAGAAGCCAAATATGTCAAAATTTTATCAAGAAGCACTAAAAGGTTGTAATTGTGTGATAAAATTCATACAATTTGATATTCAAACTCAAATTCGTAAATTGGTAATTGGGTCTTTAGATGGAAGTACCACAATTATATGGAATCCCTGACTTGCTTGAGGCCTAGACATGATGGTATTTACCTTATAGTTCTAAGAACCGTGACTACCCGTATATACCGAGGGTATAACTGCAACTCTTTACTGGTAGTATATACGAGTATATCTAAGACTTGAAATTATAAGTATTAATACTATCTAGATGATGAATTCGAATGTGGTTGATATGATTTTAAATTCTGATTGAGAACTGCTGAGTTGCTTTGGATTCTGATTGAAAAATGATGATCCCTGAAATTTGGTTGAAATGTAATAAATTGAGCAGAACCACGATGAGGATGAATGGGACGAGTCCCTATGATGATGTTCATAACTGGAATGACGTTAATGACTTCAACAAATCACTATGAGATTAGTGGATTGTGCTGGCAGATTACTACTGTTAACTTTTGATCAGTGGATCAAGTTAAGGGATGATAAATTAAAAATCTGAAAAATTGAAATCCCCCATGGAGGATTATTCAGATGGAAAAATTCAGTCTGATGGACTATTATTGTGTTAAAGATATGAATGAGATATTCTGAATGAATTGTTATCTGATAATACGTTCTATATGAGTATCTTTACCCCATGATTATGTGGGGAGCCGACCTATGTAAAGAATCAGTTGAATCAAAAATCAGATTGAATCATAAATAAAGAAACTTAACAAGAATTTTCATATTGATAGGAACATGGATCGAGGTCATCGTGGTAGAAATGTTAGCCCCCAACTCGATGAAGAAGAGCACGACCTGGATGTTCGTAAAACTCTTCATAGTTCACAGCCTGGTAGGGTGAAGGGGAACAGTTAGGTGAAGTAGTAGAAAAGTGGATTGAGACCATGGAGGAATATTTTGATGCCACTAGCTACAATGAGAGAAGCAAGATGGCTCTCACCAGGTTAAAGATTGTGGAAACGGCCAGGGTTGCGTGGAGGAATCACTACGAGACAAACCGTCTCGACCGAAATACCCAAACCTAGACCGATCTCAAGGCTTACCTCAGAAAGAGGTTTTGTCCCCTAGGCTTTCTTGAAACTAAGATGAATGAGTTCCTGGAACTAAAGCAGGAAAACCGGACAATTGAAGAGTACCATTAGGCTTTTGCCCTTCTCCTTAAATATTCCCCTCAATTGGATGAAGAGCAGGTGATGGCCAGGTTCATTCGGGGAATGAACGAGCCATTGGATACTTTAGTCAAGAATGCCAAACCTATTTCTATGACCAAAGTAGTTCGGATGGTGGTGAGTGAAGGATTTCGCCAAAGCCTTTGATGTCAAAGTCCAGCCAAAGCCAGTGATGACACGGAAGCGGTATAGCTATATATGCCTTTATAGGGTGTCACACTTCCACAGACTGATACAAACACACCCAAAACACCAGACCCAAGAGTATGTACAAAACTTTATTTCAATTCAAGTCTTCGTCTTTAGAGAGTTGTACATCCATTACATCCTCTGAACCATCTCATCATCTAACACCCATTCATAATCAGCCCACTCCCCCTCAACGATATGAACTATGACTGACCAGTATCCTACATCACTCTCAGAATAAACGACCTCAATCATAGAACCATCTTCAAAGTACAGTTCTTCGATATCCAGACCATACTCCAGGACAAGATACATATCTGAGGTGGGCTATCCTCAAAGCTTTTCTTCAAATTTACAAAACTGTATTTTCAAGACATCAAACTATTACAACACAAACAGCCCCAAAAAAAACCCTTACAACACTGTGTCTCCTTTGTTGAGATATTCAAGCTCGATGTCAGTGTGAGCCAGCTATGCTATGTGCTGGCAGATTAGGTAGGAACATGTGTGAGACATAAATGACCGCGTGTCCAGCTGGTCATAGTGTGTGGACATTAGCTAGGGTTAGTAGAGTGTGGACACAACTCAGTGTGTGTTGTGTGGATTATGGATTAGTGCATTATGCTTTGTGTGAGAGTGGACATGGCTTCCCTCTATGGTTAGGGTTTGCAATATACTTTAGGTTTTGCTCCTGTGTGTGTGTCTCCTCCTCCTCTACCGATCTTTCAACATGGTATCAGAGCCTTGTGCTGTTTATTAGGGTTTATGAGTGAGTGAGTGAAGAGGGAAGAAGAAGCTGTGAAAAAGAAGCTGTGAAGCTGCCATTGGAGCTGTGAAGCTTGGAGCACACCGAATCTTATCAGATCTGAGAGCTTGGCCTAACGGGTAAGGTCTTCTAAACATCCTTGAGCGGATTGCAGGTGAAACAGGCAAAAGCAAAGCATTTTAGAGCAAATCAAAGCAAGGCAAAATTCTGGTTTTTGAAGCTTTCCATTAAAGCTTGGGGAACATTGATGTATGGTGAAAATACAAGTGATTCTGGCAAAAGACATATGCATTTGTCAAAGAGGGATGTATTAGCAACCCATGTGCAAGCCTTGAACAAAGTTTGGAGCAATTTGGATGTATTTAATTGAGTGGAAAACTCTGGTTTTTGAGCTCACACAAAATAGAGAAAAGCAAGCCCAAAATTGAATCATTTGGAGCATGTATTTGGCAAAAATTCAATCATTGGTGGATTACACACCTACCTAGGAGTGTTAGGGACTATTACCCATCATCAATTAACTCTAGAACCACTCCAAAACCCCTGATTTGCAGGCGGCGCAGCCCATACAGAGGAAACAGGGCAGAAAACTGGTTTTTTCACTACGAGGAGGTCGATTTCTTACTTGGTGCTTGATATCTTCCACAATCTTCTTAGCAATTGGATGCTTTACATCTTGGAGAAGAGGGCTATGTGATTTGTTTGGCCAATGATGCTTAATTGAGCTGGGAATGAGCTGATTAAAACAGGCTGTCCACTGGTTGCAGAGAAACAGAGCATTTTAATCGAGCAATTAATCTTTGGTGTTTTACAATTGGACAAATTCCTCTTACATGGAGTTGATGGACACTATTGCTAAGCCAATGAATGCCTGGTTGCTCAATTTGGTGAAATATTGAAGGAATTAGAGCCAAATCATTACTGGTTTTTCTGGTTTTTCTAGTTTTTTCAAAAACAGAGAAAGGGGTTTTCAAAAATTGATAATTACACATGTCAAATGGAGTTGATACTCAACATTGAGGTTCATTAGGTGTCAATGCAAGTTGCCCATACTTGATTGCACCATTACATTGCGATCTGGAGCCTTGGAAGGCGTGTCAGTTCAGGGTATCCCGCACTGCGTGAGTCAGTTCATCTTGGATCATTACAGGTTGATTTTCTACATCAAATTTGGAGTTTGTTGGCTATCTTGGAGTATCTGGAACATTAATTGGAGTGTGGTTGAGCTGAGGAAGGCTCATTTACAGATTTGACATGTGCGGAAGGTGTACGCATTGAGCAACATGTCGGATAATCCAGTTCAGATTGTTGGTGAAAAGCTGGATAGGAAGAACTTCCAGGCATGGAAGTACAGGATAAAGAGTTTCTTGAAAGGGAAAGGATTTTGGAATCTCATTACAGGTGCTGAGCCAGAGCCTGAGCTACCTCGGCAACCTACACAGCAGCAGCTTATTGCTCATAAGCAGTGGTCAGAGAGAGCATTCAAAGTGCTGCATTATTTGTCTATATGCATTTCTGATGCTATGCTCATACACATTCAGGATGCTGAGAATCCCAAAGATGCATGGGATACTTTGGTCAAGATGTTTGATACAGATACGAGTGCTCGCAAGTCTCAATTGCGACAGCAGATACACAATGTGAAAAGGAATAAAAGGAGTATACATGATTATGTGCAAGAAATCAAGAAGTTTGCAAATGCATTGGCCACAATAAATGCCCCCATGCCTGATGATGATTTGGTGGATATTACCTTGCGTGGTCTTGGCAAGGAATACAAATCCTTTGATACATCTATCTCCGTGAGGAGCACAGGTTTACCCGACTTCGATGAGTTGGTTTCCCTCTTGTTGGTTGAGGAAATCAAGCTCAGTGATTCATTTTTGGATGCATCTTCTAGCCATGATGATGGCAGAAATCAGGCTTTCTACTCGCAGAGAGGTTTTAGAGGCAGGGGGAGATTCGCATCACGTGGACGTGGTGGTAATGGTCGTGGATGGCAGGATAGGCCTCCACAACAGAATTTTCAGCCTTCTTATGGTGCTCGAGGTGGTCGTGGTTATGCACCTCAAAGAGGTCGTGGTAACCCCCGTGGAAGAGGACGTTGGCAAGGCCAACAAAATTCTATGCAAGATGTGGAATGCCATTATTGTGGCAAATATGGTCATATGGCGAGAGATTGCTTTCGCAAATAGAATGATTTGAGAGGGGGAAGAGCACAACGTGGTGGTCATTATGGTGGAAACTATGCACAACATGGTGGCAACTATGCATCAAGTAGCAATGATGGAACTGCAAATCATTTGTTTGCCATGAAGCATGTTGTGGGTTCTATGACAACAAATGTTGAGAATGATGATACATGGTATATGGACTCAGGAGCATCAAATCATATGACATGCCATGGTGAATGGTTTGAGCACATGAAGCCAATGGATGTCAAAGGCTATGTGGAAACAGGTGATGATACCCAGCATGTCATTACACATGTTGGAAGTGTACCATTGGTCATGCATAATGGTCAGACAAAGTCTATGTCAGATGTGCTGTATGTGCCTTCGATCACTAAAAGCTTGGCCTCAGTTGGTCAAATGGTGGAACAGGGATTACAGGTTCGCTTCAATGAGCATGGATGCTTCGTTGAAGATTTTAAACATGGATGTAGAGTGATTGCTAAAGGCAAGAAAGAAGGAAGATTGTTTAAGCTGGATGCTGGAATTCCTGAGCTAAAATCAGCCATGTTCTCAAAGAGCAGGAATGTGGTACAGGATATTGATATGTGGCACAAGAGGATTGGCCATGTAAATATACAGAGATTAAAGAACATGCAAACAAGAGGCATTGTCAATGGTTTGCCTAGGTTCAAATATGATGGACATATGCATGTTTGTGAAGCCTGTCAGTTTGGTAAGCAGGCAAGATTGAGATTTCCTAGAGAAGGAAATATGAGTAACAGGCCACTTGAGATCGTGCACAGTGATGTATGGGGTCCTGCACAAAACCCATCTATCAAAGGCAGTCTATACTATGTTACATTCATTGATGACTTTAGCAGGATGACATGGATATATTTTCTCAGGGAGAAGAGTGAAGTATTGGAAAAATTCATGGATTTCAAAGCTTTTGCAGAAAAGCAGTATGGCTGTTGGATTAAATGTCTGAGGACAGATGGAGGTGGTGAATACACCTCAAAGGCCTTTGAGCATTTCTTGAGGAAGCATGGAATAAGGAGACAATTGACATGCAGGTATACACCTCAGCAGAATGGTGTGGCTGAGAGGAAGAATAGAGTTATATGTGAAGTGGCAAGGGCGATGCTTAATGAAAAGAGCATGCCAGATTACTATTGGGCAGAAGCATGTGCTACTGCAGTATACATATTGAACAAAACACCTATAGCAGCCATTCATGGAAGCACGCCAGAGATGCGGCTCACAGGTTACAGGCCAGACATTGGACATCTTAAAGTTTTTGGATGCATAGCCTATGTGCATGTGCCTGATGAAAGAAGAAGGAAATTGGATCCTAAAGCAGAGAAATGTGTATTTGTGGGATATGCACAGGATCGAAAAGCCTACAAGTGTTATAATCCACAAACTAGACAAGTGGTCATCTCACGTGATGTGGTGTTTGATGAGCTTGCTAGTTGGTATAAAGCAAAAGATGAAGGTGTTATTGAGTCACTGGAAGCAGATGTGCCTGTGAACTTGCCATCACAAGCAAGTTCTAGTTCAACTACTATGTCTGGGCCAGCAGACAGCAGAAGCTGAGAGCAGCAGTGTACGTCCATGGTCAGGACGTTTGAGGCATGAAAGTGTAAGCACTGGGAGTAGTGCTATGGATAAAGGCAAAAAGAAAGTCGAAGGAATTGGAATCACAGGATATGAGTCATCCAGTTCTGAAAGTTTGGATGAGGAGCTTGGCATACCTGTTTTACGCACACCTAGTGCGAGGCAGGACAGATATGTGCCACCACATGCTAGAGTCACAGGTGTACAGAGTGACCCGCATGCATTGCGGAGATCCCAGAGGGTCAGATATCCTGTTGACAGGTTGACATACAGAGATTTTGCTATGCACTATGTATACATGACATCTATGGTGAAGCATGTGGAACCTACATGCTATACAGAGGCTGTTGGAGAGCATGTATGGGAGAAAGCAATGGACATAGAGATGGACGCATTGGTCCATAATGATACATGGGATTTGGTTGCCCTACCAAAGGACAAGAATGTTATTGGATGTAAATGGGTCTACAAAGTGAAGTGCAAATCTGATGGTTCTATTGAAAGACATAAAGCAAGATTGGTAGCAAAGGGTTATGCACAGACCCAAGGATTGGATTATGATGAGACGTTTAGCCCAGTGGCTAAGATGGGCACAGTGAGAGCAGTCATTGCTATGGCTGCAGCTAATGGCTGGGAAATGCATCAGATGGATGTTAAGAATGCATTTCTGAATGGAGATCTACAAGAGGAAGTATACATGGCACAGCCAGAAGGGTATGTACACCCTAGATATCCCACTCACGTATGCAGGTTGAGAAAGGCATTGTATGGTCTGAAGCAAGCACCACGTGCTTGGAGTGATAAGATGAGCAGATATCTTATCTCACTTGGTTTTCAGATTTCTACAGCAGATTCTTCATTGTATGTGAAGAAGACACAGCATGGGATTGTTTTACTAGTCATCTATGTGGATGACTTGATTATTACAGGTGATCATAGTGCAGATGTGATGCATGTCAAGAAAGCTTTGAGTGGGCAATTTGACATGAAAGATCTTGGTGAGTTGAGATACTTCCTTGGCATTGAAGTGGTGAAAGATCATGCAGGTACTTGGTTAGTACAGCGCCAATATGCATTGGATATGTTGGCAAAGTATGGCATGACAGGGTGTAAGCCTATGAGTACACCATTGGAGCAAAATGTGAAGTTGCGGGCTAATTATGGCGAGGAATTGGATGATCCTTCTATGTACAGGAAGATGGTTGGTAGTCTCATATACATGACTATCACACGCCCAGATTTGAGTTATGCAGTGGGGCTAGTTAGCCAGTTTATGCAGAGCCCCAGGAAGCCACATTTGGATGCAGTGAGACGCATCATGAGATATGTGAAAACCACAGCACATTATGGTTTATTCTATGAGAGTGGTAAAAGCTTGGATATACATGGCTACACAGATGCTGATTGGGCAGGTAGCGCATATGACAGGAGGTCTACTAGTGGATATGCTTTTACACTTGGCAGTGCTGTGGTGAGTTGGAGTAGCAAAAAGCAACCTACAGTTGCTTTATCCAGTACAGAGGCTGAGTACAGAGGTGCAGCCATTGCTACTTGTGAGGCTATATGGTTAAAGAGTCTCTTGGCAGATTTATATGAGCCTCTTGATGGGAAAGTTGTAATACATTGTGACAACATGAGCAGTATGCAGTTGGCAAAGAATCCAGTATTTCATGCGAGGACCAAACACATAGAGGTCCATTATCACTTTGTCAGAGAAAAGGTGCTGGATGGTACAGTTGATCTTCACTATGTGAAGACTGATGAGCAGGTGGCTAATATCTTCACGAAGCCACTTAGCAGGGAGAAGTTTGAGTACTTCCGGACTATGTTGGGAGTACATGGGATGAGCTTGAGGGGGAGTGTTGAGAGTCTTGATATCCCAAGCTCATCTACATCTTCATCGGTAGTACATCATGAGCTTGAGAGGGGTTGTTGAGATATTCAAGCTCGATGTCAGTGTGAGCCAGCTATGCTATGTGCTGGCAGATTAGGTAGGAACATGTGTGAGACATAAATGACCGCGTGTCCAGCTGGTCATAGTGTGTGGACATTAGCTAGGGTTAGTAGAGTGTGGACACAACTCAGTGTGTGTTGTGTGGATTATGGATTAGTGCATTATGCTTTGTGTGAGAGTGGACATGGCTTCCCTCTATGGTTAGGGTTTGCAATATACTTTAGGTTTTGCTCCTGTGTGTGTGTCTCCTCCTCCTCTACCGATCTTTCAACATCCTTTGCTACAATAGAGCTAGACAATTCAGCCTCAAAATAGTCCACTGTATTACATGTGACTGCTGCAAACAAACTTCACAAAGCTCTTCCAATTCAACTCCTTCTGCTGCTGTTTTGCTGTAGCCAACTATTCAGTTCAGAAGTCACCTCTTTTCTTATTGCTTCGGGCCTATAAAACTTCGGAAACAGTTCCACAAAATTACAGCAAACTGAAATACCAAAACAGATCTGAGAATCACAAATTCCAGTGAGCTTCCTGATAAAAAACCTCCTCGTGTAGCTTCTCCTCTATGTTTTTGGACGGCCCATACTGCTACTTCTTGTTCCCTCTTTCACTCTAAACTCGACACACTGACCACATCCTGCAGCAAGTCTGTCAGCCTTTCTCCAAGGGTTCTCTTCTTCTTTCAGTCGCAAAGCAGCACCAACCCCACGGCTCCTGAGCAACTCGTCATTAACCCATTCTCATGCGCATCCTCTAAGTGCAACACATTATCAACATCCATCGAGCAAGTCCTCAACCTCCAAGGCTTCTCCCCTAACCCACACAAAATCAGAACTGAAAATTCTTCAAGAACCCGGCAGAACACAACTCAAAAAACACCTGGAAGCAGCTCGTTTTTGCTCAGGGCAGATTTCAACAGCCTCCTACAGGTCCCTTCTACATGCCGCCTTCTTTTTGGCTCCTGGCACTTGGAAATTTTCAAAACAAACAAGCCGTTTTACCTCTTCTGCTCCCGAAAACCTCCAGCGTGGCCCCCAAGCTGGTCGCCCTACTTCTCCTAGTCTCCTGCCACACCCACAAGAATCTCCAGAATCCAACTGTCCTCCATGATAGAAATGCAGATATTGGCCCAATCTTGCCTTCTATAGCCTCCTTTCAGCAAATTCAGTAACCTCTGCTCACAATCCCTAGGCTCCCGTAGTAGCAAGCTCCACAGCCGGTCTCCTTTGCATCCATAGCTTCTCAACCCCTCTGACCACTCCTCCAAGCTCTCCTTCTTCACGTAAAAAAATTGCCAAAATGAGCTATGGCGCTCCAGAAATCGGGTGCCTACTCCAGGAGGCTTCTTGAGCCTTCCTGTGCTGACACTTGGCATCGGCCTGCATGCCTGCCACCTATTCCAAATCAAGCTCCTACTGACACACAGGTGTCCAGTCATAGCCCATCATCCATGTCACAGGGTACCTTAATTCCTCTTCAAAAACCTTGGAAATTGTGCCAAAACCTTTTTATTTTCTCTCTTTACTTTCTCTCTCCTGTACATTGAATTTTATCTCAACCAAAACTCAAAACTAACTCAAACTGATCACATATTCCTGAAGCTCTTAGTATTTTGCAGAGCATATACCCATCATCGGTCTCTGTTTTTGTCCACACACCAGCATCATCACCTTTCAAAAGGTTTTTATTCCCAGAAGGTGATTCCAACCTTTCTCTACCTAGGATATCAGGGTCAAACCCAGGATATGGGAAGTTCCAAAATAGAAGAAATGTCCTTTTCCCGAAACTCAATCCCCTGGAATTCAACTTCAGAAGTTCCACCCTTGAATAAGAGGGTGAAATGCTATAACTGTCAAGGATTTGAACATCGCAGTATGGATTATCCAACTCCTTTTTGATATAGGTTTTCAGGGCAGGAAAATCAGGGATCAAGATTCCAGACTCTAGCCCCTTCCATCCAGAGTAATCAGGGTTCTATCTGCCAAAATTAGGGAAATCCCAGAGGTAGACCCTCTATCCAACCTGCAGTTTCAATCCAAAGTAATGCAAGACCTCCACCTCAGAATAGGGGAAGTCAAAGAGAGTTGTTTCCAAATCAGCCGTCCACTTCCAAGGCAATAACGTTGGAAGTGATTGAAGAAGAAGAAGATGATGAAAGAGATCATACTCCACCTGCTACGAGATGAGGACATCTCGCGTTTTTTAAGTGGGGTAGAACGTAAGATTCCTCCCCAGCCTCTCAGGATGTCCAATATCTTCCCTTGTAATCCAATCCCTCTTCAAAAATATAAAAGATCTTGTTTCTACCAGTTTTGGTCTAGAGAGAGAAAATCTTCTAGAGAGTGGTAATTCAGTTTTTAAATATTTTTGGATAGAAAAATATCTCATCTTATTAAAATAAGTTCCCGTGAAACAGAAGTTCAAAAAGATTTTTAGAAGGTGCATTAGAAATTAAGTATAATCTGTTCAAGAGGCATTATCCTAAGGGTCCTGATTTTTAAAAATTTTAAAATTAAGGTTCCTATGGACCAATAAGATTCATCCAAATGTAGGGAGGAGATAAATAGAAGAATAAAAGGAAAATTCCCCAAAAATGACTAAATACTCACATAAGATGAAGAGTTGACTAAGGACAAGGTTAATAGTTAAAAAAGAGAGATATTTAGATGAAATGATGCATTTTTACACCTCAATATGGGGGAATTTCCCTCATGAAGGAGGCGCCTATTTCACATGTGTGGGAGAGTTTTAAAATCCCAAATAATGAGATATTTTTATCTCTCCTCTCTCTTGTTTCAACTAGATCCAAAAAGTAGTCTAAACTGATCCAAAAATGGTCAGAAATTGACCAAACTGATCTGGAAAATTCTAGAATCAGTTGGCTTGGTTAGAAGCTCACTTTTTCCTATAAATAGAAGCCCCCTTTGTTGAAGCTTAATAGTGTTTTTGCACTATTATCCTACTTCTCCCAAGAGCCAGAAAACTGTGAATTTACTCACATAATTCATTAGTTTTTTGACCTTCCCTCTTCTAAAGATTGGTGGCCACTCTTGTTTCAAACAAGAGTAGAACCCTCAAACCATCAAGCCAAAGGAAAGCTCTCAAATTTTTTCGTAAGTTGGAGATTCTTCTCTTTTCTATTCATTTTATGATTTTTTAATGATTTTTGTCTTCTCTAAATTGAATATGATGTTATGTCTCATTGAAAAAAGGCATTCCCCTCTCTTCTTTAGTAAATCCAACCATTTTCATCCTAGATGAATGATTAATGGATAAAATCAAGTTTTTCATAATGTTTCTCTTTGATAAAATAAAAAATGTTTACATTAGAATGATTTAAATACTCTTGGTGAATTTTTGGTGAATTTCTAATTAATTTTAGAGAGTTAAAAATTGAAAAATGGTCAGCCATACAAAGGAGGTTATGGTGAAATTTTCTAAAATTGTGAAAAAGAAGTTCTACTTTTTTTATTTCAAAAGAGTAATTCCCATCGTATATGTATTCTTAAAGTGTTATTTTTCATCCTAGGTATAGAAAAATGCATACTAAAAATATTTTATTAAAAAGTGTCACTTTAGAATTAAATTCTATGCATAGAAGGAAGCATATTAAAATTGTTATTTTGATTATAAAAGTGTTTATTTTCATCATAAATTATTTTTATGCATAAATGGATGCATAAAAGAAATTCTTTCATATTAAAAGAGTGATTTTCATCATAAATAATTTGTATGCATAAACATATGCATAAAAGGTTTTTTTATATTAAAAGAGTGATTTTCATAAATGATTTATATGCATAAACATATGCATAAAATATTTTTTTATATTAAAAGAGTGATTTTTATCATAAATGATTTGTATGTATAAACATATGCATAAAAGATTTTTTATATATATTAAAAGAGTGAATTTCATCATAAATGGATTTTATGCATAAATTAGATGCATAAAAGAAATTTCTTTTTTATAAAAGTGTGACTTTCATCATAATTGAATTTATGCATAAATAGATGTATAAAAGAAAGTTTTTATTTTAAAAGAATTATTTTTCATTGGATTTAGTTTTTATGCATGGGATGTTGCATTAGAGAAATTGTTTTATTCTAAAAGTGTAATTCCTACTAAATTGGATTTATGCATGGAAACATGCATAAAGAATTTTACTTTTAATCCAAAAGAGTTATTCTTATCAATTTTGATTTTATGCATAGAAAGATGCCTAAAAGATTTATTTTTATTTCGAAAGTATTATTTTCATTGAAATTGAATTTATGCATAAATAGATACATAAAAGATTTATTTTTATTTTGAAAGTGTTATTCTCATTAAAATGGAATTTATGCATAGTAAAATGCATAAAAGGTTTATTGTTAATTTGAAAAAGTGTTATTTTTCTTAAAATCGAATTCATGCATAAATAGATGCATAAAAGGATTTTTATAAAAGTGTTATTCCTACTAAAGTTGTCTTTATACCTAATTAGATGCGTAAAGAATCTTTATATCAAAAAAATTAGAATTCTCTTACATTCTATGAATGGATGGATGGAAGTGATATGAATCAGATAAATGTAAATGGATGAATGGAAGTGATATGAATCAGATAAATGTAAATGGATGAATGGATGTGATGTCCTGTGAATTAGGATGTGAATGATGTAGATCAATGGAGATAGATGTATGGATGATGTGGTTTGATGTGTGAATGATGTGGGTTGATGTAAATGGATGGATGGATGATGTGGTTTGATGTGTGAATGATGTACATTAATGTGGATGGATGTATAGATGATGTGGTTTGATGTGTGAATGATGTAGATTAATGTGGATGGATGTATAGATGATGTGGTTTGATGTGTGAATGATGTGGATGTATGGATATAGATGTGGATGTGGATGTATGAATGTGGATGTGGAAATGGATGAACGTAGATATGGATGTTGATGTATGAATGTGAACGTAAATGTGGATATGGATGTATGAATGTGAATGTGGATGTGGATGTGGATGTATGGATGTGGATGTGGATGTGGAAATGGATGTATGGATGTGGATGTGGATGTGGATGTGGATGCATGAATGTGAATGGGGATGTGTGGATGTATGAATGTAAATGGGGATGTGGATATATGAATGTGGATGTATGGATGTGGATGTGGAAATGGATGTATGGATGTGGATATGGATGTGTATGTATGAATGCGGATGTGGAAGTAGATGTATGGATGTGGATGTACGAATGGGGATGTGTATGTAGAATAATGAATGCGAATGTGTATATGAAATGATGTGACATCGATATGAGTGAATGGATGAGATGTGATGACATGTGAATCGGGATGTGAATAAATGATATGTGATGTGAATAAATGATATGCGAATGTGTATATGAAATGATGTGACGTCGATATGAGTGAATGGATGAGATGTGATGACATGTGAATAAATGGATGAGATGTGATGACATGTGAATTGGGATGTGAATAAATCATGAGATGTGATGACATGTGAATTGGGATGTGAATAAATGATATGTGATATGAATGAATCGGAGGTGACGAGATGGAAAATGATGTGATTGGATGACAATGAGTACACATATGAAAATGTGGAATAAGTAATGTGGACTGAGGGATAATGTGGAAAGACGAGAGTTCATTATAGAAACTGTAATTGTGACCTATTTGTAAATGACTATTTTATGTTAAGAATGCTGGGGAAGCATTTTGACCGTCTTGTGATTAAGGTCGCGGAGACCTAACTGATAAAGTTACAACAGCTGACGGAGAGTCAACGGAGGACGTCTCGCGTAGCATGGTCGGCCGACGTCTTGACCAGCCTCGGTTCGATTTAAATGGTGAGCTTCCGGTACGGTGGATGAGGGACCAAGGAAGCGGCCTATGAGTGAAGCACTAGGTGACGTGCGAAGGATCCTAGAGGGTGCTGACCATACGGTGCTCGAGCTTTGGGTCACCAAAGATACCCACACGTATGTCGTGGACGATATTGAATCAAAGAGTAAGAGTTGTTTTTTGAAATCGGGCATGGATCTGGTTGATTGACCTTGCTGGTCCTCAACGGATGAGTCCATGACTTTTATATGGATCTGTTGGTTGATCTTGCTGATCTTCCATGGAGATTCCATTTTGTTATGTGAATATATTGCCGGTTACTATGAGCTAGGAACTATTGAAAAGGCCCCTGTGTGAACAGGCGGTGAGCATTCTAGTTGCCAATGATGCCATAAGTACACTGATGAAGGAATGATTGGAAACAAGGATTCAACTAGAGATTTTGAGGATTGTGATAAGTGACACAACGGTTTTATTAAAGGATTGTTTTAAAGATAACTGATGCTGAGAAAAAGGCAACTTCATATTAGGTGTGTAAGTGGTGTGACTAGTTTTATGTTTGCATGAACATCCGGCTAGGGGGCCTGGGAAATCTTTTCCCTAGTACTTACTCGGGACAAAACCTAACCAAATTCCTAATTGGATCCCATCACTACACCCATGGGACTTGATGGGGTTAGAGGCTGGACTGATGGATCCGTAAATCGAGACTCAACTTCTGTTTAGTTCGATAGATGAATTAAATTCCGGACAAAATTGTTCTATGGAAAAGAATCAACGGCTGTGCCTCTCAATGAGAAAAAAAGCGTTGGTCTCTATGATCCAAGTACAATCTTTTTCCCTGATCTGACTATGGGACTTACGGGTTCGATCAGATGAGCTCAGTTAGTTAAGGCTTTTGACTACGTTAGGGAAAAGTTATCTTGGTGAAATCGCCCGTGATTTCTAGGCAAAGGAAGTTTTTCCGGGTTCGATTTTTGAAAAACCGATGGATTAGTCTCTCGTCCGGATATCCGTGGGTGAGGCCCCGAATGTGGGACCTTGCCCTGCACAAGAAGTGCTACTTCTACTGCTAGCACCCCTGAATTGTTGCGCGGTGGGGACAGGGATCTTACAATATCAAAACCCACCTCCCTAATTGTCCAAGGAATAGACTCTTGTTGAGATACAATACCCATAGATGCTCTATATAGGTGATCGACTAAAGTTACTACACTTTTTGAAAGTGAAGGATTGAGAGAGTCCCTAACAAAGGGCTGGTTGTAGCTCCTCAATTGATTATACTCATACTCCCTTAGCTTATATGTCTCACACACCTGTTACCAAGTCATCTTCTCCCTTGTCAGATCAAAATAGAAGGCGGTTATTACATCTTTGAGCACTCGATCTGTTTTTAGCTTCCAAGCCATCTCCTCCATATCCATTATTTGATGGGTTTGCTTTCCCTTCTTAAGCAATATTCTATTGTCAAGAAGTGCTATTTGAATGTCCAAAACTTCACTCTTTTGAAGGCCTAAAATGCACCTAAACAATGTTGGGCCTAGCGTGACTGTTCCTGGTGCTTGCTGAATTTGCCCACTCTTCAAAGTTGGAAGTTTGGGATTTTGATCAAGACCTTTAGTTTGAGTTTTGCCCTTTGTATTTGGTAGCAAGCCTTTTGCATATAGCCTCATGATCTTAACCCAATTCTGCCATACATCATCATCACATAGAAGTAAGTGTAAATCATCATCACATAGAAGTAAGTGTACATCATCATCACATAGAAGTAAGTGTAAATCATTTTTGACAAAATTCTTATGTAGTGTGTGCTTCGTGGTCTCCACAAAGGCCTGCAAAGTTGCAAAGTAAGAAGTTAGCCCCCTTACTATAGATATCACAAAATATTAGGAGGAATCATGCATCTATGGGTTTTCAATCATTCGGAGCTTATGCTCAAACTTGAGTTTGAGCCTCACTTGCCAGTGCTAAACTAGTATATAATGGTGATGCTCGATCTTAGGTTTGGGCTTCACCTCCATATGCAAATCTAGCACTTGCAAGTAAGGCTCCAACTTAAATTTGAGCCACAATTAGATATGCAAGTGCTACACCATCACAGAGAGGTGAGGCTTGAAGTTCAATTTCAAACCAAACTATTAAGTTTATGCAGTTTGAGAAGAAGCCTCACATGCATCTTTCTTATGCTACTGCTACACTTGAAACTATAGATTCATAAAAGATATTATGAAAAGTACAGAAGAAGTAATGTATGTCTATGATTTACCAAGATATAGTAAAGAATCAAAAGAGTACCTTCCAAGACTCATCCATTTTAGGTTGATTGACACCAGGAAAAGGTTTACTAGGACGACCGTTTCATGCCATTGTGCTCAAGCTTGTAGAAGTTGATTGAGGAATGGCTCCTTTTGCATTGACTTTGCAACAGATAAATTTGCATCCTTGGAAATGTCACGAGAAATCTTGGGCGAGCAATTTACAATTATCTTTGATCTCCTGAACCTAAATTGCTGACGTAGTTGAGGGGTCACTTTAGCCATATTTAGAGCCTGCAAGCTTTTTGCAGCACTAATGGAGTGTTGATTAGAGATAATCCAATATTCAACTTTATGAATATCTTCTTTTGCGAGTTTATCAAGGGGTTGTTTTGTAGCACAATTATAGGGCATCAAAATTGCAAGTATCTCCTCTTGCTTTGGGTTCTCAATAAAGTCTTGGGTCAAAATACGAACCCAATCCTTATTTAACCTTCTATACACATAGTTTGAAGAAGCAGGATAACATTTCATCACATCAATGTTGAAGACCTCATTTAGACCAAAAGGATAATATCCCTTCTTTATTTCTAATGAGATCATTGCTTTCTGCCCTTGTTTGGAGTCTCAACCTCCATTAGCTCATCATCGGACGCATCTATCTCCTTTGAACCACTTGCTGGTTTTGTCCTTTGCCTCTTTGAAGAGATTTCTTGAACCTTTGTAGAGTGCTTTGCCTTTCTCTTCTTTGCAAGTGCTTGCTCCTCTTCTTGCATCTGAGAGCCTGCCGGCTATTGTGCTTACATCAAGGACTTTTGTTTTGTCACCCTCCTTTTTATGTTTTGAAGAAGTTGCACCAGCATTTCTAGATGCTTCAAGTGCACTCTTCACTATGGCCCTGCCTTTTTTCTCCACAATTTTCCTAACTTGAGTGGTTGTTGTCTCCGTTTCAGGTATGGACTTTTTTCATGAATCCAAAGCCTTCTTTGCATGCCTCACCGCTTTCACCAAGTTCTTCATATTATCCACCCTTGAGTCTTCTTGATTGGAAAAAGTCAATGATCTTCAATCCTAGCTTTACAATAGAATTGTCCTTTTCTAGTTTACTGCTAGTCATGTCTGCTGGGTGAAAAGTGTCCAATGATAAGCAAAACTTATTTGCTTTTGTAGTTTCTCCTTCTGGCAATACATTGCATGTGAAGCATGGGTTTGCTCTTGCATCCACATCATCCTTAGCGCCTACCACAATCCCCATATCTCCATATGATGTATCACCTTGAGATAGAAACAAATGGAGGACTCCTTTGAAGTTTGCACTAGCATCGTAGCTATCCACAAACCATTTTACTCCTTCTTTGTTACTCAATTCGAAGGTTTTATCCACCTTAATTCTAGGAGTGACACTTTTAGCTTGAGTTGTTGTTTCGAGAGCATCCAGAGTAAAGATTGGTGCACCATGTGGTTGCAAGGTAGCAGGCGCTTTTGTAGCTTCCATTCCTGTGTGAAGCACCAAAAAAGTTTCAAAACCTTAGAAAAAAATGGCTTGAGTTGTTGTTTCAAGAGCATCCAGAGTAAAGATTGGTGCACCATGTGGTTGCGAGGTAGCGGGCGCTTTTGTAGCTTCCATTCCTGTGAAGCACCAAAAAAGTTTCAAAACCTTAGAAAAAAATGGATTTAAATGCTACATATGCTAGGGGTACGCTAGCATAGAGAGGCAAGGCTCAAACTCAAGTTTGAGCCTTAAGGCAAAGCTCCGGGGTGCACTAGCATGGAGAGCAAAGGCTCAAACTCAAGTTCAAGCCTTGAGGCTGGAGTACACTAGCATGGAGAACAAAGGCTCAATCTGAAGTTCGAGCCTTAAGGCCAGTGTACACTAGCATCGCGAGGGCAAAGGCTCCAACTCAAGTTCGAGCCTTAAGGTCGATGTACACTAGCATGGAGAACAAAGGCTCAATCTAAAGGTCGAGCCTTAACACCGGGGTGTACTAGCATGGAGAGCAAAGGCTCAAAATCAAGTTCGAGCCTTAAGGCCGGAGTACACTACCATGGAGAACGAAGGCTCAATCTGAAGTTTGAGCCTTAAGGCCGGGGTGCACTAGCATGGAGAGCAAAGGCTCAAACTCAAGTTTGAGCCTTAAGGCCGGGGTGCACTAGCATGGAGAGCAAAGGCTCAAACTCAAGTTTGAGCCTTAAGGCCGGGGTACACTAGCATGGAGAACGAAGGCTTAATCTAAAGTTCGAGCCTTAAGGCCAGGGTGCACTAGCATGGAGAGCAAAGGCTCAAACTCAAGTTTGAGCCTTAAGGCCGCGGTACACTAGCATGGAGAACGAAGGCTCAATCTGAAGTTCGAGCCTTAAGGCCGGGGTGCACTAGCATGGAGAGCAAAGGCTCAAACTCAAGTTCGAGCCTTAAGACCGGGGTGCACTAGCATGGAGAGCAAAGGCTCAAACTCAAGTTCGAGCCTTAAGGCCGGGGTGCATGGAGAATGAAGGCTCAATCTGAAGTTCGAGCGTTAAGGCCGGGGTGCACTAGCATGGAGAGCAAAGGCTCAAACTCAAGTTTGAGCCTTAAGACTGGGGTGCACTAGCATGGAGAGCAAAGGAGCAAAGGCTCAAACTGAAGTTGAAGCCTTAAGGCCGGGGTGCACTAGCATGGAGAGCAAAGGCTCAAACTCAAGTTCGAGCCTTAAGGCTGGGGTACACTAACACGGAGAACAAAGACTCAATCTAGGTCGAGTGTTAACACATAAGTTCTATGTAGGGGAGGCTCGAACTTAAGGTGGAGTCTATATCCAAGTTGTGTACTCAAATATGTGACACATATACCATGTTTATATAGGGAACCCTTGTCATTTAGATTATATAATGTGCACAAAGATCAGTTTTACAGGTTCTCAACATATGTGAAGATACAAAAGAGAGCAGCAAGAAATGCAAACAATCTACAACGAGCAACGACGATTGACAAATGGCACACTTAGCGTGCAATCAAGTAAGCGTTTATATTGATATAGACAATCAATTAAATAAGGACTTACTTGTTGCGTAAAGTATTCAATTAGATGAGGGAACACATGAAACGTAGATGGGCACATGAAAGTCTCCGATGTCGCACAGACATGACGGATGCTTAAAGTCTTCGATGATGGCGTGTGGGCGTGATGGTTTTGTAGGAAACAGAGGTCAGAACCAATGCACACGTATTGATTGCAGGAGGAAAAGAAACAGATTGAAATGTAGTTGGACGCAGGGAGCGAGTACTTCAGAGACAGGAAATAGAGATGATTATTGGATACGATGGTGTGCGCGATGGCGATTACGAGCACTGTACGCTTACCACATAGAATCGCGTTCACTCACCACACAGAATCACTTTGGGTGCAGAATCACGTTTAGGGTTTGCAGGTCCTTTGGTTTGGTTCAAACGCGAGGTCGGTCGGACACTTTGTTTCTAATTAAGGCGAGACATTCTTTTTTTTACATGGATGGGACATGTGAGGTCGGTCGGACACAAACGTGTCGCTAGTGAAGTTGGGGGAAGGCAAAAATTTGAATTTCAAACGGGTTGGGAGAAATTTGAATTTCAAAGTTGGGAGGAAGGCGGAAATTTGAATTTCAAATGCCAATTGGCCGAGCAGGAGATTGGGAGGAAGGCGGAAATTTGAATTTCAAATGGGTTGGGGGGAAGGGGGAAATTTGAATTTCAAAGTTGGGGGGAAGGCAAAAATTTGAATTTCAAACACCGATTGGCCGAGCGGGAGAGGAGCACGGCGGGGCAAGCGCCCAGCAGCCCGCTGAACGAGAGGGGCGAGGTAAGCGAGGAGCCCGCTGAACGAGAGGGGCGGGGCGGGCGCCGATTAGAAGAGGAGCACGGCGGGCGCCGAGCAGCCCACCGCTGACGAGAGGGGCGGGGCAGCCGTGCGGCACAAGCACCGATTGGGAGAGGAGCGTCGTCCTAGTACGGTGGAAAGAAGGTTTCGGTTTCGGTTTCTTCCACATGCCCAGGCCTAGGCCCAGGTCCCAGGTCTTTTGATTATAGTTAGTTTCACTTTTGTTTATATACCCTTCTTCACCCACACCCCACTTGTTCTCTGGGATTATCCTAGCTTTTTCTTCTTTTCTTCCCTCGTTCCCCATACACCCAAATATACTTATAAACTATGCGATTAAAAATTCAACTAAAATCTATATAATGCACAATGGCTCAAACTTGAGTTTGAGCCTCACGAAGGAGAAGAGTCTCACATCCAATGTCCATTTGCTCATTTCTATCTCACATTCTCTTCACTAGCATATTGTTTCTCTCTATTACTTTCTCTTTGCCTTTGCTACTGTTGTAACCACTCACCTCTACCTTTTGTAGCTATAAAACATTGATGGCTAATTGACACCATACCTTGACTCAATATTCTAATGAAACGGTGTGGCCATATGCAGAGGGTGATGAAGCCTACCTCTTGGGAAACTAGCATATACATGAGGTGAGGATTATCACTTCAATTGGGACCTCTTAATATCAAAATATCATATGAAGGTGAGGCTCAAACTTCGGTTGGAGCCTCCAAGCAAACTAGCATCTATGGGTGAGGTTCAAACTTTACTTTCAGCTTCCTAGAAGCGAACTAGCATCCGCGGGTGAGGCTCAAACTTTTGTTGGAGGAGCCTACCCTTCTAGCTAACATATGCAAATTAATATATTATGCAAGTGAGGATGATAACTTTAACTGGAGCCTCCTAGCAAACTAACATATGATGGTGAGGCTCATGGAGCCTCCTACTAACAAGCTAGCATATGCAAGCAAGGCTCAAGCTTTAGATGGAGCCTAGCCTCCTAGCAAACTAGCATTGATAGGTGAGATTCAAACTTTGGTTGGAGCCTGAACTCATGTTGAGATTGAATTACATTTATAATTTTGTGTACTACCATAAAAACATCGCTTCAATCTTTCTTATTGAGATCTTGATTTTCTCAGGGATTGCAGGGTCTAAAACAAGTTGCTTTAGTGGTTCTCATTGATGGTTCAGCAAGGAAGGCACATGGGGTTATTCATTCCATTGATGCATCTCAAACATGTGGTTCAGCAAGGAAGGCACGTGGGGTTATTCATTCCATTGATGCATCTCAAACATGTGGTTTTCAATTCATTGGTGAGACATGTGCAGCAATACATGTTCAACAAAGCTTTGATGATACATTTCTCATTCCATTTGCCACAATGGATGCAAGAACAATGTCTCAAGCAGTTGGAAGCATCATCAAATGGTTGTTGGTCAACCTTGTTATGGACAAAGACATTACTAATACCAAAGAGGATAATTTTGCGGAACTTCTTGTTGATCAAGAAGATCACTTTATAGATAGGGAGAGCTAGAAAGAGAAAAGTGTCATCCTCTGGGATGACAACGGATCTACAAAACTTGGCAATGGAGTAGTATTGCTGGTCCACCCATACAAGGCTATAAGTTGTAGAGAACTAGGGGAGAGTAGCTTGGGTGTCATTATAGAAGAATCTTTGCATCCAAGTTCAACTTGTGTTTCAAGTCTGAATTTGGTTAGTTGGCCGATCGGGCAACTCACATTTGAGAATGGTGAACCATTAGTGAAGGACACAGAATCTTCTTCTATTGATGAGGGTATTCAAGATCACTTCATGCAAAAAATATTGATAGCCTAAACAATTCAAGTGATGAAAAAGAGGATGATGATGTAGAGGGCAATGATGGCGATAGTTCTGATGACAGACACCATGATGCCATGATCATTGACTATGATATCATTGAAGGGACAAATAAGAAAAGGAGCTATGTCCATAGGGTAAGGGTAATGAAAAATTACAATAAAACCCATGGAGCTAGAAAAAAATGTGATGTTGAAAACATTCACAACGTCGCAACCATTGATTGTTGCGAGAAGCGATGTCAATTTGGAGATAGATCCAAAATCATGCAAGGTAGGGTACACTTTTGGGGACAGAGCTATATTACATGATACACATTTGTATTGGATTGCATGGGCATGGCCTATAGACAAGGTCAAGATGACGAGTGCTTTGAGTTCACATTTGATGGGAAGAAGGTTTGTAGTAAAGCATGGTATGTAATGCATGGTAGTCAACATTCTATAGGCTTAGAAAGAAGTTCTTGAATGGTGCATGTAATGTCATTCATGGCAACAGTGGGATAATACGGAAGGGCATGACACATGTTGATATGGCAAAATCAATCATACAGGGCTTCATAGATAATAATGCCGATCAAATGCCACATAGGTCAAGGACAACTATGCATGGATCCCGTGAGACCCAACATGTTCTACCAGCAGTGTACAAATAGGTGGACATATTGCGTGAAGTGAATGACACACTTGTCTCATTCGAATACCGGCCACTGTCACAACCATCATTCTCAAGATTGTGGAACACAGAGTTCAAGACAGTTAGTTTATCAAAAACCAGCACCTTCTCAAAATGCAACATTTGTACGGCAATCAAGGTCAAGTTAGAATCATCAAAAAATCAAGAGGAGCATGCCAGATACATGGCACAAAGAAGGGCACACATGTTGCAGCAAATGAGTTGTAGAAATCTATACTATGCTTCGAGGAGCTCTTCTGAAATGAACCCAAACAGGTATTTGTGTATTATACATGATAAGATGGACCAGAGCAAGACTACCATACCACAAATTAAACCAGTTCCTAAATCTCTCAATGGGGTTGAGAAGCTTCCAGTATCCTTATTAATAGGAATGCTCACTAATGGACATGGACAAACAGCTTATGGTCACTTTGCCTTGGGGTTATGGCCAAGTGATCCCAACTTCACAATTTCATCTCTCTCAAAATGTTTAAGAAACTTAGAAAGAGGAGAGCAACACATGTATGGTGACGAGCTCACAAAACTCAGATACAAAACCACGAACAGATCTTTTTTATTGTGTTTTGTCTACTATGGCCCTGTATCAGCATATGGAAGTGCTGAAGGAGAGAAAGACATATTGCAAGCAGAGCATTGAGGATGCAGATGCAGAGACACATGTAGAAACAAATGTGGATACATAGGGAAATTGTTATTCACTTATGGAGTCAGTCTTTCATACTAACCCACATGTTAATGCCATCAAATTCAAGGACATTTTTCAAGAGATTGCCAAGGACGTTGTTGTTGCAACTTGACAATTGTGGTTCTAAAAATAAGAATCGTTATGTATTTGCCTATCTATCCCTATTGGTTGCACGAGGAGTGTTTGACATAGTTGAGCTTAGTTTTCTTATGGTTGGTCATACTCATGAAGATATTGATGCATTGTTTAGTTGCTTCTCTGAGAAGTTGAGGAAACAAACCATTTTCACATTTCCACATTTGATGAAGATCTTTAATGAGTGTGTTAGCATGCATCTAGCACCCTCTCCTACAAAAGGTGGCAGACTTCAAAGGCTTTGTCAAGGGATGCTTACATGATGGAGCCGATAGCTTGATTGGACATTCAAAGACATTACAATTCAGGTTTTATATGAGTGATGGAATACCTTTGATGCAATACAAAGTACACCCCAAAAATGTTGATTGGTTACCAGAAAGCGGTATAGAGTTATGGAAGAGAAATGACCAGGGAGGACCCAAGCTTCCTGAAGGTTTTCCAAAAGTATTGCCACCCGTTGAGTATGTTAAGGAAAATGAGAAGGTTGTGGAGGGCTTAAAAAAACATGTCAATTGGTGGAAAGAGCACTTGCAAGAGAAAGGAGACCAAAGTGATTATGCTAAGTGGATCAATCCGGTCCTTGCCTATTGGGAGAATCTTATGCTAAACATGCAAACCCCTAGTGCAAGGGAAGACATTGGATTTCATGACTTTTGGCCAAGGAGTGTATGTGAAAAAGGTGAGCCTCTTAACCTTCAAGTGGAGGATGATGTAGATGAAAGTTTTGATGTAAATGAGGACCATTATTGTGGTCCAATGCACAACAGACCTGCTGAAGAGTTCAACCCGACTCTTGATGTGTCTAAAGGAGATTTTGTGCTTGTAACAGCCTTGTGATGCAAATTACCCAATATGGTTGGGAGGAGCGACAACAAGTGATGTTGATCAAAACAACAACTCGATAAACTACCTACAAGTTCAGATACAATATTGGGCACCAATTTCAAAGAAGAAGAATGCAAGTGATGTGGAGGTTTATAAGGATTGCTGGAACAAGTATTGTGGCGAGAGAACAGAAATGATCCTCAGCACTGGGAAGACACTAGCTGCATCATTTGGGCATGGAAGCCCAAGGGTTGACGACTTCCAGAGAAAATCAAGATTCCAAAGGCTATAATACTCAAGGCCAAACAGAATCAATTGAATCAACATGAAAGTGAGGCACCATCACACATCAGTGTAGTTGAGGAAGAATGATTTGTTAGAACATGGGCAACTAGCTTCGTAATCTTTTAGCAATGTTGTATGAAGCTACCAAACTCATAGTTCAATCATTATTCATATTGTAAGGCTTTCTTAAGCTTTTAGATTTATAGTTCACCCATTGTTCAAGAATTTTGATTCAATACAGATGGTGATCTTTTTAATTCTATCACCTAGTCTTTCTTACAACTTAAAGTTACATTGAATATCCTTTCTTTGTTGAAGTTTTTGTGTTTGATGGTCAACTAGAGGCTATGTGATATAAACAAACTTAATTCTTGGTGTGCATGTGTGTGTGTGTGTGTGTGCAGGCAAATTTACATCCCACCAACATCATATATACTTGTTACAAATGTATAATATTACATAAATCATATCGTATTATTCAAATGCGATATGATTTATGTACAATAGTACATAAATCATATCGCATTATTCAAATGCTTATTGAGAACATCTAATAATAAATCTTGCATATCGCACAGTAAACATTGTATTAGATCTAACAAAGAATTCTCCCAAAATTGTGCATATTTTCCAAAATTCCTAAATTTGAGTTAGGTGGCCTTATTTTAAAATTGAGGACATAAACTACTAGAAATATTGAACTCTATAAGAGTCAAATCTGAACCTAAGCACTGGTTTGTAAAGGAAAAAAGTATAATAGATACCTTGAACCCCCTGTATGTCTTGAAGACTCTTCTCAATAAGACAAGAGTATTAATTGTTCTAGGAGTAATTTATCACCTAAGGTTGTGAGAATGAAAAAGTCATCAAAGAGGCCGTAGTTGTCAAAAACACTACTTGAAGAGATTATTGTTGGAGTCATTGGTGGGTCAAAGACAATGGTGAAACTCATGGTTTAGATATAATCATGGTTGAGGTATTAAACCACAAGGGTTAAGACTTAGTAAACCATGATATAAACATCATGGTTAAGGTATTAAACCATAAGGATTAAGACTTAGTAAAAAAGGATTAACATAATGATGCCATAGATGAAGAAAAAATGTGTTCATCTTATTCATTAGAAGATGCCTCTTATATATGCTGAGTACAGGTATCAAACAACATCATTGATGAGGTCACAATCTTTCTCAAGCAATTCCCTCACTCTCTCTCCTAGATTTTGGGTACAAAAGTAAACATGTGTGTCCATCATGAATGATCCTAGCTTCTTCTAGAACTTGTGGATTCCCTAGAGTTGCTTTCATCTTATGATGGTTACTGCCTCGATGCTCCAAGGCTTTCTAAACTTTGAACTTATTGCCCTTAGCCCCATGATAATTTGGTTTTTATTTCAACACCCTCCCTCAACAAAATATCCATGACTATATATGATGACAATGGTAGTCCTAATTATAACTTACCATGCTGATTATGATGGTCATGTTAGTTCCCATCATTAGGACATTTCGGAGGTCATTTAGAGGGCCTTTTAGAAGAGAGAGAAATAGAAGCCCACCAATCAAGAAGAGGCCAACGTAATGTTAGAAAATAGCTAAAAGAATATAAAAATCTATTAAAAAGTTTATATTATATTCAAAAACCGTCGTTTTCATCTTAAAAGTAGCACCTTTTTAAAGAAAATGACTTCCAATGGCATTGAAGAGGCCTGACAAAGTTCAAAGAAGGAGGGAAAAATATTATAAAAGGAGGGAAAAAATTGAATTCTTCTTCACATTTGATGTCCTTACTATTAGCCTATTCTTCTCTCTTTTTTCATAAATGCTATTCTTCTCTCTTTTTTCATAAATGCTCTCCCACTCTTTGACCCAGGTGCAAACAAGAAGGAGAAAGCTTTTATCCTATTCTTCTTCCTCTCTTGTTTTTTTAGAAATGGAACCAAGAAGGAGAAAGATTCTAGAATAAAGACTTCAAGGTAGAGCTTGGGAAAACAAATTTCATGAGGTTCTTGTGTAGCTTATTCCTTCTTATGTTTACATTCTTGTGTAGCTTATTCCTTCTTATGTTTACATTCTCTCATTAAAGTGTTCAATGTTTTTTGTGCATAGATGTGCATCCCTCCTCCTATGAAGAGTGGCAAGTAATTGAGTGCAATATTAGGGGAGAAGTGCAAGAAGCCTTGCGGAGGCAAGTATTCCTCTAACTGACCACTTCTACACTCTGTTGGTCATTGGAATGGAGTATACCCACACAAGTATTCTTTCTTATGACCACTTCTACTCTATGAGGCATACCCACACAAGTATTCTTTCTTATGACCACTTCTACTCTATGAGGCATACCCACACAAGTAGTGACAATTGTCTTGTACATGATAATAACAATTTTTGTGGAGCTATTCAATGTTTTTTAGGTGGAAAGTGCAAAGTAAAGATTTCTTTGCAGAAATTTAGAGGGTACTTTCTTAAACCACTTAATGAGAGCTGGGATAGGAAAGTACATATGATTGCATAGCAACAAAGACATTTTGATTTTTTTTTATATGGTATAAATGTCATTTTGGAGCACACATCTTGCTGACATGCATTTCACTCTTCATCTATAATAACCTTGTTCCAAAATTAATCCCTCTCTAACGATAATAAACTTTTTGCAATATGCACTTATTGGAACAAATTTATTATATACTCCCTTCTATTTTTGTAACAAAACAATTATATACTCTAGCTTTGATCCAATAGAATCAATAGTGTTATGTACATACATATGAAGAGTTTTGTACATATGGCACTGAGACCAAAGCTTCCAAGTAAGGCTGAAGGCTTTGTTTCAAATAAACATCACCTTCATCTCAATCAAAAAGACCAAGTCACCCAAATTCTCTTCATAAAGAATTTATCCATGTGAATTATCTTCCTTAATTATCTTGTTGTGACATGCTCTTTAACCTTGGCAAAATCTAGGAAATTGCTAAGGTTAGAAGATTACAAACATTGCAAACTTCTTCAAACTTAAAACATTAAAAATTTAAAAAATTAATACATTGCAAACTCCTCATACTTAAAATTATACAAGAAGGCAAGAAAATCAATTTATCCACAACATATAGTATGATAGCATGAAAACACCCCTCCAAGTGAATCCAAACACCATAGGCACGCCAAATGGCTATCATCCCAAATAGCATAAACTATTACTAGAGAGAGAGAGAGAGAGAATTGAACCTCTCTCTCTCTCTCTCTCTCTCTCTCTCTCTCTCTATCTATCTATCTATCTATCTATCTCTATCTCTCTATCTATCTATCTATCTCTTTCTCTTTCTTTTGCTCTCTCAGAACATAAATGCTAGATCTATATCTCCCTCTCTCTCTCTCTATGAACATGAATGCTAACCTTAACCCTAAACCTAACAAAAAAGACAAAAATGAATTCTATAAAAGATAGTGAGAGAGAGAGAGAGAGAGAGAGAGAAGAGTGCTCTGGATATTATAACTCTCTCTCTCTCTCTCTCTCTCTCTCTCTCTCTCTCTCTCTCTTTCTCTCTCTCTCTCTCTCTCTCTCTCTCTCTCTCTCTCTCTCTCTATATATATATATATATATATATATATATATATGAACATGTGCTAACCCTAACCCTAATCCTAAAAATACCTAAGGGATAGTCTCCCACTTTTGACATCTAGGTTTTGACTAATTAGGCTTCCTTTTTAAAAGCCAATATATAATACATCTCTCATTTAGGACCTCGGGATGCTCACTTTTGACAATACTCTTTTTAAGGGATAGTCTCCCACTTTTGACATCTAGGTTTTGACTAATTAGGCTTCCTTTTTAAAAGCCAGTCTATAATATATCTCTCATTTAGGACCTCGGGATGCTCACTTTTGACAATTTAGACTTCTTTTTTAAAAATCTATTTTGTAAAATCTCTCTCTTTTTATGCTGATAATATAAATTTGTGCCCTTATGTCCTTCTCACTCTAATGTACACAAAAAAAATGATCTTGTTGAAACTCTCTCTCTCTCTCTCTCTCTCTCTCTATCACCCTCTGAGATAAAATTAAAATTGGTGGGAAAATGCTCCATACGAATGCCCTTATTTCTTAGCTTTTTGCTTGAGTATTGCTCTCTATCTCAGGCAAAAGAAGTAGACACAATAAAAATTTAGTTGGTGGGAAAATCCTTTAATCAAATGTCCAATTCTCTCAAATCTTTGCCTTAGACTCCCTATCTCTCTTTCTCTCTCTCTCTCTCTCTCTCTCTCTCTCTCTCTCTCTCTCTCTCTCTCTCTCTCTCTTTGCAATGATAACCATTTGGCATGTATACATTTTTTGGTTTCACTTGTAGCATTTCTATCATGCCATTTGGCTATGGAGTAGTGTTTTTTTAAAGTTAGTCTGCTCCTCTCTCTCTCTCTCTCTCTCTCTCTCTATGTCTCTGTCTCCCTCTCACTTTCTCTGATCCTCTCTCTCTCTCTCTCTCTCTCTCTCTCTCTCTCTCTCTCTCTATGTCTCTGTCTCCCTCTCTTTCTCTCCCTTTGTGTGTGTGTGTGTGTGTGTGTGAGAGAGAGAGAGAGAGAGTCTGTGTGTGTTTGGTTAGAGAGAGAGAGATAGAGAGAGAGAGAGGGAGAGAGAGGGTATGTGTGTGTTTGGTCAGAGAGAGAGAGAGAGAGAGAGAGAGAGAGAGAGAGAGAGAGAGAGAGAGAGAGAGAAAGCGAGAGAGAGAGAGAGAGAGAGAGAGAGAGAGAGAGAGGGAGGGAGGGAGGGAGGGAGAGAGGGAGGGAGAGAGCGACGACAGATAGAGAGGGGGAGAGAGAAGGACAAAGAGGGAGAGAGAGAGAGAGAGAGAGAGAGAGAGAGAGAGAGGCATAGATATCAAAAGAGCACTGAGAATATTTGAAGGCTTGCAGCCTTTTTCATAAATTTGAATGTTCTGACAAGCTTGCAGCCTTTCTTAAATACAAGAATATTAATTTGGAAAAAGATATATATTTTGAAAGTCATATGTTTTGATGCTTTTTAAAAGTTTTTTCTAGTGAGAGAAAGTAGAAAAAAGTGAATTTCTTACAAGGCCCTCCAAATGACCTCCAAAATGTCCTAATGAGGTCTTACCTCAGTACTCCTACATCAAGTTTAGGATAGAGGGTAGACTTCCAAGTGGGTTGGTTCTATTACACTTAGAAAGCCTAGTTGTCCTTAATGCAGTTGGCCTCGGTAGGCAGGGGTGAAACCTCCTCCTTTCTCTTCATATTTTTCATCAACTTCTTTTTAATTTGGCAAGGTAGGCCTTTTACTAAAGATGAGGAAAAAAGTGTTAATCTTGTTCATTATAAGATGCCTCTTATGTAAGCTAAGTATAAGTATAAAAAACAACATCATTGAGATGAGTTCACAAGATTCCTTAATCAACTCCCTCGTTTTCTCCTAGATTTTGGGTACAAAAGTCACCATGTGTGGCCATCATAAATTTTCTTTTCTTCTTCTACAACTCGTGGATTCCCTGGAGTTACTTTTAACTTGTACTCCTAAATGGTGTATTCGGGAGTTACTTTTAACTTGTACTCCTAAATGGTGTATTCAGACTTTTCAAGAAATAAGATGTTTTAGATGACAAGGTCATCAAATGAGGAAAAATTTTCCCTTCCAACTAGGATCATCCCTAGCTAAATTAGAAGGAAGACCAATCTTCCAAATAATAGGATAAAAAAGAAGAGCTCTCCCTTAAGTACCCATCAAGGATAAAAAAGAAGAGCTCTCCCTTAAGTATCCATCAAGGATAAGCCTATGAAATAATGCAACCATTTTTTTCCATGTGCTCCAAGTGTCGACAAAATAGGAAACCTAAGGAAAGATTACCCTAATTAACCAAGGATCCTCTTCCCAAGCATGGGGGGAGGGATAGGATGGATCCATATCTTGTAAATTACTTTTGAGACTAATATTTCTTTCAACAATAGGAAATCTAAGCTTTTGTAGCTAGATTTCTCCATTATATAAAGAGAAGTTTTGTTTCCCTAAAATAAACGGACTTAGGTACTCTATTGATAAAGGATCATACCATGTAAATGACTTAGGTACTCTATTGATAAAGGAGCATACCATGTAAATGACACCCACAAGGTGCAAAGACTATTATGAGATGAGACCAAGCCTTCGTACTTTCTCTAAAAGTAATAAATCTAATGATAGACCTTGCTAAGAGTGAAATCTTGAGTCCTCCAAAATGAATTTTATGTTTTGGTCTAAGGCACATGACAATGCAAACCCCCTTGCAAATGGATCAAAGGATAATCCCAGCAAGATGGCATATGGCCCAAGTAAGATAACTCAAAGGTAATGGGTAAACCAAGTGGCCCTTTATATGAGGAGCTACTAGTCCCTGGCATGTGCTCTTTACCCTCCTTTGCCCGTATTTCTATTTCCTCATCCAAATGGAGAAGAATAAAAAACTTGATTTTGTGGTAAATGCACTTCTATAATAATGGGCTCATGTGGTTTTTAAAGGACTACCCTTGTTTCCAGGTGGTCCATTGTTTCTCCACTCATGTCTATGTTCCCAAGCTTTCAATTATTCCTCCACTCTCGTCTCTGTTTTAGTGGCTCATTTCTTCCCAAATATCCTTGTTGGATGTGGATCTAAATAATTCTAACCTTCATTGGGGAGTGCTGGACATTTGCTAATACTGAAGACTTAGTGGGTTTGAGAAGGTGTAGTTTGATATGCTGCAATTAGTTATATTATCATTTCTAATAATTAGTCTAGATCATATTCACATCAAAAGTCCTCAATGCTTATGGATCATGTTTGAGAATAATTTCAGACTTTTTTTCTTTCTATAATTGCCTATATTGTTATTTATAATAATTGATTATATTGTTATTTATAATAATTGATTATATTGTTGTTTCCAATAATTAGTCTAGATCTATCATATTCCTCTCTCCAGCTTTTGAGGTGGGCAGGTGTAAGAACCTCCCCTTCTGATCTTATAATTATTCCCCTCTCTAAAATAAAAAGAAAGATCATGTTTTACCCTATTTTGGCCTGCCAGAGAGAAAATGTCTAGAGGGAGGTAATTAAAAATTAAGATATTTTTTGATATAAAATCCTCCTAGTGTCTAAAATGGTTTCCCCTGAAACAAAAATTCAAAAAGAACTTTCCAATGTGCAATTGGAATTAATTAAAAATAGGTACAAAGGACCTTAGCCTAAGGGTCTAGATTTTCAGAAATTTTTGGATTATGGTCCAATTAAGGTTCCTATGGGCCAATAGGATCAATCCAAGTGTAGGGAGGAGATAAATTGAAGAATAAAAGAAAAACCTCCCAATAATTAGTCTAGATCTATCAGATTTCTCCCTCCAGCTTTTGAGGTGTGCAGGTGTAAGAACCTCCCCTTCTGATCTTATAATTATTTCCCTCTCTGAAATAAAAGAAATAATGTTTTGGTCTATAGAGAGAAAATGTTTTGGCCTGTAGAGAGAAAATGTCTAGAGGGAGGTAATTAAAAATTGAGATATTTTTTTATATAAAAATCCTCCTAGTGTCTAAAATGGTTTCCCCTGAAACAAAAATTCAAAAAGAACTTTCCAATGTGTAATTGGAATTAATGGAAAATAGGTATAAAGGACCTTAGCAGCCTAAGGATCTAGATTTTTAAAAAAAATTGGATTATGGTCCAATTAAGGTTCCTATGGGCCAATAGGATCAATCCAAGTGTAGGGAGGAGATAAATTGAAGAATAAAAGAAAAACCCAGTAAATAATTGAAAGGTATAATTTGACTCATCAACACATTATAATACATTACATAAATATAACAAGTTTTTATATGCATTTCACTCACTTTTATGACTTTTTTAATAACAGTTACCGAAAAGGAAAGAAGGATGGTATGAATGCCAAGACATCAACAATGTTATTGTACGCATTATTTCAGCTACACACTCTTGAGCACAATAGGAAGCTAGACACGCAAGTAAAAAGTAATTCTCTTGTTTAAGGGTGGAGAAGAATATAGTACACATTGTATACATAATTATGCGATAGGATATACTTCTTTTTTACATCCCATGTCGTGTTGGAAACATCACTCAGGCATATGAGATCTCTTCATTGGAAAGAGATCTTTGGCTTTGCATTCTTACTTGAGTGTTATGTTATATGTATATTAATATATTTTGTGTTTCCTTGTGACTTTATGGTGTTCAGTATGATTGTGAGTGGACTTCCAGAAGATATTTGTGACTTATATTTTGTATTTCCTTGTGACTTATATGTGTATATGGTGTTCAATATGATCGTGAGTGGTTGTGAGTGGACTTCTAGAAGATATGCAACCGAAGATCTATATTATTGACCCTATTATGTCCAATGTTTTTGCACCATCCTGATAGGAGCTTCCTAGATATCCTAAATTGGTTTTCAAGAGTGGATTTGACATAATAGGATTTTTTGTCTTTGCCAATACCGAAACGTAAGTTAAATTTTTTCATATACTCGTGGTCATAAGTTAAGAAATCACACTGTTGTCTAACAGCTTCCTGTAGCTCACATTGGAGCTTGGTAATTATTGATTTGAACGCCTTAAATTACTACTGTGTCAATTCGGTCCACAGGATACCATGGAATTCTGGAATTATAAGTGGTTTAATCTTTGTAATATTGCAATGTGAATATTCTATGTTGATAATCGAAAGGTATTGAGCCTGAAGAGATTCTCCTCCATAGATAGAAGCATCGATATAGTTGAAGGCAAAAACAATTCTACATGAAGTTCAAGGACCGAGGTACCCATGAAGCAGTCTAGCTTGACGAAGAGTTTTTTCCAGAGTACCCCCAACTCTGGTGGTGGACTACTTGGAAGCGATGAACTTGCCACCAAGCTAAGCAGGAGGGAATGTCACATGCACCCTCTGCATTGGAGTGCTATATGACACACTGGCTCTACATCAATGCAATATTCCTACAGTAGGATTACCTTTTTAGGAATATTTGTCGTATGCCGTGACCCCATTATGACCCCCAATCTGGGACATGTTAGGCGCGAGCTACATAGGTCTGCCTCCACAACCATAGACAGTGTCATTCACACCACACAACCATAGAGAGACATTAGGATTACCTTTTTTAAGAATATTTGTTGTAAGCCGTGAGCCCCAGTCTAGGACATGTTAGGAACTAACTACGTACGTTAGTCTCCACTACAACCATAGAGAGTGCATGTGTCAGTCTCCACATCCAGAGAGAGTCTACATGTGTAAGTCCTCATACCCACTTGGAGAATTCATCAGATAAAGTCATGTAGAAGTTAACCATAGCTTAGGTAGTGCATTAGCAAGCATATAGAGGCTACAACATGTAAAGCATGCCTATGCGCTAGCCACAGCCATGGTCATAGGATCTAGTAAGTAGCCTGTTTTGGGGTTGTTTATAGCCCTTAAGAGTACATAGGGGCCAACCTAGCAGCCTGTTTTGGGGTTGTTTATAGCCCTCAACAGTACATAGGAGCCAACCGATAGCATGGGAAACTTCCGCATTGTAGTTGACCAGCATTAGAGATATCTAAGGCAGTAGGTCCTGGAGAGTGCAGTCGGCTAGCATCATGTGGGCAACATCATAAACATGCACAATATTTAATGCTACAAAATGGGCATTTTTTTTTCCATACAAATAGGCCAACAACATCTCTACTGGCCGACCAACAAAACTCCATATAAATACTAGCGCTTAGTTCTTATAAATACTAGCGCTTAGTTCTTAGCCTAAATCATCATCAATTAAATCAGTATTCAACAGTTCTGAAGCTCTTATGTGTGCCTAGAGCCTCCGCCTTCTTGCGCATACATTTAACATTTAGCACCTTAGTGTGTGCTTAGTTCTCAGCCTAAATCATCATCAATTAAATCAGCATTCAAGAGTTCTGAAGCTCTTATGTGTGCCTAGGGCCTTGAGCCTCCGCCTTCTTGCGCATACATTCAGCATTTATAACGGCTTAGTGTGTGCTTAGTTCTCAGCCTAAATCATCATCAATTAAATTAGTATTCAATAGTTCTGAAGCTCTTATGTGTGCCTAGAGCCTCCACCCTCTTGCGCATACATTCAACATTTAGCACCTTAGTGTGTGCTACAGGCCCAAGGCCTCTGCAAAAAGAGCATTCCTCAGCATTGAGCCACAACATACGTGCATCCCTCACTTTTGAGCTTGCCTAGTGGTGGTCATCAAAGAGTTATTCAAACGAGCTTGGACATCATATGGTTTAGCCTACGTTGGGTCTACTTCGTCCTTGCATTTGACCGGTCTACCTCGTCCTTGCATTCGACAGTCTTCACTCATCATTCATATTCATTGTACAAAGTTTTTCAAATAAATATAAGCAAATACTCTTGCTTGAGGGGGACCTTCTCAGTGGGTAAATGGGACCCAATATTGTGTCGACTATTTATCTTCTCCCTCTCTCTTTCTCTTCTCTCTTGTTTCATGGTGGCTTACTCTGAAGAAGTATGTTCCGGATGAGGCTCATATCTTAGATGACTTGACAAAGTCTTAGTACTTAGACATAAATCTCCAATGAGCTAGAGAAAATCTTGGATATTTTGGGAGAAGTCCTTAAGAAATAGAGTTATCCCCATGAAGCTCTTATTCAGTGGAAGTTCTACCCAGTAGAAGATGCTACTTGGGAGCAACTTGACGAGATCTGTCAAAACTTCCATTCCTTTGCGAGTTGAGGATAACTCAATTTCTTTCAGTGATCCTAGGGGAGCTTGTAAGGTGATCCTTATGCTCCTTAGTTCTTTGGCAGTATAAAACATAAGTGATGTGAGTTAACTATCATGTAAATATAAAACTTTGTGAACATCTAGTTCATGGTAAAATGTGAAATTGATTTGGTTTTGTGTGACCTAGGTTGAGTGAAGAAGAATTGAACCTTGTGGGCCTAACTTCACTACACTAATTGCCATGGAAGGGCTTGTTCTTGTGTAAATGGACATGTTCAGTGAGAAGTGGACTTGGTAAAAATCTAGAATTTCTCTTGTGTGTTAGAGCTTATGGTTGAAAAACCCCTTGTTGGATATTTAGTATCAGATCTAACTTGGTTGGTGTGTTTTAGCTAACGAAGTTAACCTGTTAGCAAGGTTTAAATCATGTAAGTCTGTCGAGTTTAAAAGAAGTGCTTTACAAGGTTGGGAAGCTACCAGTGAAATTCCCCTTTCACTAGAAACTAGTCCCTTGCCATGCCCATGCCCATGTCCACTGCAAGGAGCAATTGCTGACAATTTGGTGACCCCCATGACCTTAGTGATATTCTTAGAATCACCATGGCATTAAGCCCTTGGAAAAATAGAAGGGTGAAATTATAATTAAGGTTTTATGCCTACACTATGGTTGTTGGGCAATATAAAAAATATAAAAAATTAGAGAAAATTCAAATTTAGCACGCTTGTTATAATGGTGACATTCGTCACTACCCTTACCCATAGTGTGTAGTCAAGCTTTCCCATGCCATAATCTTGCTATTTTGGAGTGAACACTAACTATCCCTCTCCTTCTCCCTTTTGCTTTAAGTGTTCGATTAGCTTCTAGTCTTTCCTAATCAAGCTAAAATCTCATTGCTATCAATCCCATCAATTGTGTGGGTTAAGTGCTCCAAACTAGGTCCAAATTCTATAAAAAACTAGAGAATCCCCCCCCCACCCCCCCCCCCCCTTTCAAGGGTGCCTCATTCAAGCATTTGATTAGCTACTTGCTTTTCTCCAATAAGAAAATTTTTCCTTTTCTTTAGGGCCCCAATTTGAGTGATTAAAGAGCCTCCTAATTAGCCTATAAATTTGTAGAAAACTAGTGAATTGCCTCCTTTAATTACCTTGGTCAATTTACGTAGAGTGATCCCTATTAGTGGAATTTGAAGAGATCATAAAGTAATATGGGCATGGAGAGCTGCTAACACAAATTAGGGAGTATTTGAAGGATTACAAAGCTTTATTGGTGGACTTCTGAAGTGGTGGACATCCCTTCTCAAGATCTCAAGGCAAGGATAGATTCCATCACCAACTCTATTTCTACAAGCCTATTTTATCAAAAGTTCTTATCTACAATTCTATCTCTTGATTCTATGATCATTTTAAAAGTTTAAATAGCAATAGATTTAAGGGTATTACTACGTTAACGTGATACACTTTTGATATTTATAAGCATACAAAAGTAGGATCTATTAGTAGAATATTCCAAGGTACATTTATTGTAGGTTTTGGGAGGATATTTTTAAAACATGTGTGATATGTCACTTTTGCATGAGAGCACTCCCCTTGAACTAATTATTACATGTAATGCTTATTCTTTTCAACCTTTTCGTAGGCCCATTGGGTCTGTTTGTTAAACAATTGCGTTTGAATTTTGAAAGGAAGGGGCCATGAAGAAGGGAATGGGCTCCACTGTAGTAAAACATAGGTGTGAAAGTATGCTAGAACATCATAAAAGAGCTACACCATCGAGAAAACCTACTAAAGAGGAGGTCAAAACAATTATCCTGCTCGGATGCCAAGTAAAATTACACCTTCCTTTGTAGAGAATGAGGAGGCCCATGCATTTAGCATGCGTACGATTTGTTTGCACGCGTGAGTGGCCTCTTAAAATTAGGGTTTTTTTAGGGTTATTGCAATGATGGCATTTTCTTGTATAAATAAAGGTTAACCTCTATTTTTTCCCATTCCTTGCCAACGAGAACCTTCCCATCCTTACCCTCATCTCTCCTCACCATGGCGCGTACAAAGCAAACAGTGAAGAAGATGACCGAAGAACAACACGCCCGATTGAAGGACAGCGCAAATAAGAATTTGGAGCGTTACAACCGCAATCTTGAAAAAATTGACAGAGCAAACTAGCTAATCCTGGCCAAGCAAACAGGTAGAGTTAGTGGATTATGGCATGGAAGATAGCAGCGTAACAAACACCGATTGTGGGGAGCCTACATAAGCACACATGGAGATTCCCAACCACCCAGGTGTAGGGTTAAAGACCTTGCCACGCATCACCATAAAAGAGCAAGAGCAGCAAGGGGAGCAAGAGGAGTAGCAGGAGCAAGGGTAAGAGCAACAACAAGAACAACATTAATATTGTTTCCATTGATAAAAATGTCAATATCCATGAGTGGATTATCATAAAAGTCATTCAAGTTTTGATCCAAAGGAACAAGTCATCTAGCCACAGTGTGCCAACGACTATAGTATAAAGATAGCAAAAAAATTTGACTCCCTATCATGTATTTACATGGCAATTAATCTGATAGAACTTAACATTTCACACTGTTTTCTGTTCTCTTATTCCATCCTTGATCTAAGAATTCCAAATCTAGAGACTTACATATAAGCATTATCCTTGTAATCCGAATATTTGAATGTGAGAATAAGTCGACAAAGATATTCACAAGCCTGTTTACCTTTATTTTTATTTGCCTTGGTAGAGCTATACGTGGTTTCATTGACGTTTGAATTTATTGGAAAACCTTGCATCTAAAGCTCTCACTAGTGCAAGGGCTTGGACGTAACCACTCCTCACTTTTAAAGTCAGGCAAAGTCAAGCTTTGGAGTGACCCAAATCGGTCATTACGATGTAGTGCATTATAAAAAGAGTTATAGAAGAATATACCACTTTGTGCAAGTGATCTTGGACTTCTTCCTATGTATTATAGCTCTCCAATAAATGCATGAATAACATCAAATATTCCTATAATAGACTCCATGGGTTGAAGGATACACATCTGTAAAAATTTAAAAAAAGATTCATGTAAGTAATAAAAGATATACCTATGCAAAATATATTAAAAAGTAAAGATATTCTTACAATTTGAAGTTTTTGGCAAGCAAAGATCTTTGTGCATGTACACATACTGTACAAGAACTTCTTTGATAGACTTTTTATTTTTTCCAATTCTAAAATCTTTTATCCTTCCCTTCCATGATGAGATAAATGCATGTTTTTTGTTGAAGAACCCAACTTTCTTTTCCAATCATTGTGGTTATCCAATTGTTATCTCCATCTAGTGTATTTGATATAGAAATTGAAGTAATCGACGAAGAAGGATGATAATAACATTATTTGTAATATTGTATTAGAAAATGATATACATACAAATAAGAGATACACAGATAAAAGAAGATAAGGAAGAAAGGTAATAAAAGGCAAAGAATAAGATGGTACTAAATGTGCTTGTTTTCAATTAATAGTATATCTTTTACGAGATGTTATATATAATTAATGAGTTTCAATAAATATTTTAAGTACAATTACTGTCATATTCAAAAGTACTATTGAGATATTGAGATATTTTATGATATTTATATATTATACTTTTATTTCTATATCTCAACAATAAGCGATAAATAAGAAACTTTTGTTATGGATGCCTTTCTCTTATTGGTCTAGGACCTTTCTCTCTCTAGAATAAAACAACCCAAAAGTGACCTCCCAAATCTCCTAATGCCTTATACCACATTTGCTCTTCTGGTTGGAGATATCGACCAGTGATGCCCTCCTTAGCCTTTTCCCCAAGTATTTTCTTAGGCATGAATGAAGTTTATATCCTTCTTGCCTCTTGATGTACTCTGAGATTCTTTCTTATTGTTCTTGCTATTCTAAGCTCCCTTCCTCCCCTAAGATGATGATTGTTGGGCGGTGGATGATTGTTGGGTGGTGGATGATTGTTGTTAGGGTTTGAAGCTAGCTTGGATTTGCTTGGAGTTACCTCTATTCAACATCATTTCCTAATTATCATTAGCAAGAGTGGGAGCCCTATCATAGGACTATGGCTCAAAGTTACATAGAATAAATAGAAATAAAACCTTAATGATAGTTTCACTCTTCTATTTTTCAAAGGGCTTAATGCCATGGTGATTCTAAGGATGTTTTGGTTATTACTTAGGTCATGGGGGTCACCAAATTGTCAAGCAATTTCTCCTTGCAATGGGCATGGGGACTCGTTTCTAGTGAAGGGGGCATTTACACAGATCACTTGCAACTTTCCACCTTAATCAACCTTGTAAAACACTTCTTTTAAATTTAGAGGGTCCACAAGATCTCTAAAAAAAAGTTGTTTTTTTAAATTTAAGATTTAACCCTTGCTAATGGCCTTAACAAGTTAACTTAGTTATCAGACAAACAAACCAACCAAGGTAGGTCTAATAAAAATCTCTGACAAGGGGTTTTTTAAACCATAAGCTCTAACACAAAAGCGAAATTCTAGATTTTTGTCGGTCCCACTTATTAATTCACACACTGACACTATCAATTTATATAAGAATGAGCCTCGCCACGGCAATCAATGACGAAGTTAGAACCACAAGGTTAGTTTCTCTCGAGTGTCACACAAAACCAAATTTTATCTTGAACTAGATGCCTAATAAGAATTTACATTTACATAATACTTAACTCACATCACTTAAGAGTTTATGAGTAATAAACATTTACTTTTACAGATAATTCTTAACTCATATCACTTAAGAGTTTATGCTGCCAAAGAAGTAGAGAGGAGGGTAAGGGTCACCTTACATTTTGAAAGAACAAAACTTCTTTTGTAAAACAAAAAAAACTTGTGTAAGGTATGCCCTCAAAAACTAATCCGCCTCGCCTTACTAGGTAATTGGTAAAATAACTAAGGGTACCTTATTGAGGATGTGCAAGACACCTTTACAATCCACCTAGACAGGGGAAGAGCAAGAAAGCAGGAGGAGCTAGAGGCGGTGTTAAAGATCGCGGAGGATGCCAAGCTCGAAGGTGCTGAGTAGCAGCTAGAACAACTATATCACTGGATGGCTCGAGCCACCAGTGATGCCTTTGAAAGAAGAAGGAAGCAAGTGGCCACGTTGCATGAGCAGAAGCCAGATATGCTCTGATGCAAGTGCTAGTAGAAGAAGCAAAAGGTGATGTACAGACAGGAGTTGAAGCGCAAAAGATGCTTACACAGCAAATAACTACGGAGTTGGAGAATCAAACGGCTAGAAGGCCAATTGAAGGGCTGCCCGAGATGCAGGTGCCAAACTACAAGAAGCCATGGAAGATAGACAGTTGCATAAGGACTTAATGGTGTATCAGCAGCTGGATGCCAAAAGAATGCAAATCACTGACGCCAAAGTGGCCAGGCTAACCGGCCTCCCCCCCTCCCAAGTAATGCAGCAGCAGCCGAACTAGTAGAAATGCAGCCTATCCCATACATTCCCTATGCACCCAAAGATGCTCAGGTTGTACATGCTTCACTTTGACATAATCTTGGATGAGAGCCCATGAATGCCTTGATCTTCAGCAACATGCTCTCAACGAGGTCACGGATGAGTCTCAGCCAACCTTAAGCATGTTGTACTTTGATGGCTAGCTGGAGCTGCAGCCTACACATTGCCAATGCATCCAATAGTGCACAATTTCGAAGGATGGCTCAAGGTACTACAATATGCAAAGCGGCATAACACTGATGAAGATTTTATCATGCTCAAGAAGCCCTGGGAGCTAGACACATAGTCTCTAAAGAAGTCCTGCAAAAGGGCTTAGAGTGGGTTGGAACCTTACGCAAACAACCTGTGTACTTGCATTAAGAGTTCTATGATTGCCATGTAGCATACCCAGACAATGATTCTGAAGAGGATGAAATGCAATATGCACTCAATCTTTTCTATCAATTAGAGCCAACGAAAGAGAAATAGTGAGGATGAAGATAGAGAAGAAGACAAGGCAGATGATGGCCAAAGAAGAAGGCCAGGGCAAGGATGCAAATGCCGTGGGATCAGCTCACAAACTCCCCCAAGATCAAGGCAAATCCACCATGATGCGAGAGCCAAGCATGGTGTTCAACTTTCTATACTTTTTGAACCCATGAGAAATCAAGGGGCGGGCACAAGATGATCGAGAGGATGTCGAACTTCATCGACGACTACAAGCTCGTGCTAGATCCAATAATACAATACAAGCTACAATGCGATTCTCCAAGTTGATTTGCAGCCTGTTCCGAACAGTCCCTAACACTGTAGCAAAGAAACTGGCACCCAACTGCATGGCCTTCGACCTCAACACGAGGGCCCACCTTGCCACAAGTGCTCTCTTATTTTCCCAGACATGCTCTTATAAGGTTTGAAGACATGTTCGAGATACATTTATGGGTGCCGATTCATTACTTTAAAAGGGAGCCACACATTTCTTACTCCGGCGTACCTCATGCTTCAACCACTTCAACAAGGGCTCTTAATCGATTTGGAGGACGGAATCCAAGCAAGGAAGAAGAAGAGTATGTTAACCAGCAGGGTTAACATTAAACCAGCAGGGTTAACATTACCTAAAATGAAATTCACACTAGAGGTGACCTAAAATATCGAGCTGACATTGCCAAGCAAGACTATGGGTTGCAAACCCTATTATCTGTTGCAATAATGATCCCAACCATGTGCATTTTGATATCTGTTGGATAAACCAGATTCCAATGCAAAGACAACAAAGTGCACCAAAGCTAATTTCCTGTTTCACCTCCTCTTGCATTTGTTGTCCACTTCCCTCTTATTCCATTGACTGCATTGTGATAGAACAACACACTTGTTGACGTCTGCACATAGATAGAGGAGATACATAACACAAGCTTTTGCTCACTCATGACACAGTCTGGACATGCAAGCCCGGCTCACCGACGAATGTCATTCTTCCAAAGAAGGGGGAGAGGAAAATTATCCTTAGAGGGTAGGCTTACATTGAAGTATCAAACATTTGTAGGGCATTAAGGCTAAAAGTAGACCTCCAGCAAAGAGCATTTGCCATTAGGTCTATATCATTAATGCCACTAAGTGACCCTCCCACATCGCCCCCCACCTTGCCACAAGTGCTCTCTTATTTTCCCAGACATGCTCTTATAAGGTTTGAAGACATGTTCGAGATACATTTATGGGTGCCGATTCATTACTTTAAAAGGGAGCCACAAAACCTCTTACTCCGGCGTACCTCATGCTTCAACCACTTCAACAAGGGCTCTTAATCGATTTGGAGGACGGAATCCAAGCGAGGAAGAAGAAGAGTATGTTAACCAGCAGGGTTAACATTACCTAAAATGAAATTCACACTAGAGGTGACCTAAAATATCGAGCTGACATTGCCAAGCAAGACTGGGGGTTGCAAACCCTATTATCTGTTGCAATAATGATCCCAACCATGTGCATTTTGATATCTGTTGGATAAACCAGATTCCAATGCAAAGACAACAAAGTGCACCAAAGCTAATTTCCTGTTTCACCTCCTGCACATAGATAGAGGAGATACATACGAATACAAGCTTTTGCTCACTCATGACGCAGTCTGGACATGCAAGCCCGGCTCACCGATGAATGTCATTTTTCCAAAGAAGGGGGAGAGGAAAATTATCCTTAGAGGGTAGGCTTACATTGAAGTATCAACAAGCATTTGTAGGGCATTCAGGCTAAAAGTAGACCTCCAGCAAAGAGCATTTGCCATTAGGTCTATATCATTAATGCCACTAAGGACCCTCCCACATCCCCCCCCCCTCTCAAAACAGGCAATTGCCATTTTCCTTGTACTCCGTTGATGTGTTTGATTTTTGACATCATGTTGCCAAGTCGAGGACTTCAGTTCACAATGCAAGATTTCATTTCCATACCTCATGATGATGATTAATAC
Source organism: Cibotium barometz (assembly GCF_041138505.1). Taxonomy (NCBI): domain Eukaryota; kingdom Viridiplantae; phylum Streptophyta; class Polypodiopsida; order Cyatheales; family Cibotiaceae; genus Cibotium; species Cibotium barometz. The sequence continues at coordinate 17,578,561 of NC_141070.1, forward strand.
TCTTATGCTTTGGATCAAGTGAAGATACTCTTATGATTAATACTCTTATGCTTTGGATCAAGTGAAGATGACCTTAATTTTGGAAAGGGATACAATAGTTGCGTTGAAGTGGTGGAATTAGTCATCCACGATCGTCTGACAAAAGCGATACACCATTTATTGAGCCTCTTTGGGTTAGTATCCTACCCCTTCATCATAATTCGATCTTGCAGTTGTCTCAAGCTTCTTCAATGGTTGACATATACAATAAAATCAATTCAATGGCCTCTGAAAACTAACATACTCACCTGGATAAATCAAAGCCAGCACCGTCATCACAATGAAAGTGACGTTTGCAACTCGAGTGAAGAAGTGGCACATGCTACATGTAAAACTAGGACTTCCTAGCTTGATTCAGAAGATTTTGTATCCTACACAAGCATCCGTCACATTGGGATTTGGTACAAGATCACACGGGAAGCCCACAAGTACCTTGGAGGCCCACATGATTAGTATTTTTTTCAACATAACACAGGCAAACATCAAAACTTCCCAATCCTAGGGATTTCAACCTTTGCATTGTGCATGTATGCTTACATGAATAGTAGACAGCACGAAGACTGGCATGTGCCCATCCTAAAATCATATTCAAGAGCAGAAAAGCTGTACACAGTCTTAGGGATTCTTGACGTTGAAGTGACGCAAGTTGCTAGAAAAGCCAAATTCATCAAGGCGCATTCCTTGATAAAGAGGAAAGCCATCTTATTTTTCCCTACAAGGGTCATTGAGTCATTCTACCCCTCCTGGTTTACTTCAAGCCTGACACAACTGCAAATAAAGACCATCAGATGTCCTACTGGTTCCTTCTGAGTGAAAATGCACGAATAGAGTTTATACACCATCCTTTGCATAATAAATCAAACGATGAGTGGGGCTTCACATGGAGTCTTCCCCTTTTTCACCAAAGAATGATGCCTAGGACCTACAATCAAGTGTCATCAGTGATCTGTAGCGCTGCATCCCACTGTATAACACCAACCTATTGGCCGGGAGATCTGGCTTTGCTAAAGTTTGAGCTTTGTGAACTTGGCAGCCAGCATTGATAGGAGAATTTGGTCCTGCATTTGAGGTCAAAGCATTATTCTTGCATAACCTCTCATGATGTTCTTGCTTGTAAGCTTTGATAGAAGAATTTGGTCCTGCATTTGAGGTCAAAGCGTTATTCTTGCACAACCTCTCATGATGTTCCTGCTTGTATACACAAGCCTTCTTGCTGCTTATCTTATGAATCGCCTTATTCTTCCAACGATATGCCCGGCCGTCTCCCACAGGCTCGACCACGTCTGGTGCAAAGCGAACTTTTTTCGAGATGACTGGCCGTGCCTTCTCATCTGTGACAAATTAAAGTTGTTTAACTAAGGCGAATTGAATCCCACAGAAAAATATGAGCAAGGAAAAAAAGCTGCTCAAACGCCTGCTCATATTGCATGCTTGATGCATTGCATTTTTGAAACATTTGTCAGGACAATTCACCAAGTTTACACAAAGGAGCTCTTCAAGTTTTCAAAGCGTTACTAAGTCAAACTGGTTAAAGTGCATAAATCAAACTGGTTAAAGTGCAATGACTCATCCCAGTGTTGAATTTGGAAAGCGTTACTAAGTGCATAAATCAAACTGGTTAAAGTGCAATGACTCATCCCAGTGTTGAATTTGGAAACACTTCAAAGTGTTAATCACTTATTTAGTCCATAAATGAAACTCATTAAAGTGCATTAACTTATCTCAGTGTTAAATTTGAAAACAATACTGGTACCTAAGCAAGCCACAAGAAATATGGGGGTTACTAGTAGGCAACAGAGATTATAACCGAAAATACAAGTTCATGATAGTTCCCAAGGCATTAGCCTAGCGGTTTGAGCCATTGGTTCAAATCTCGGGGACACCCCTTCCTCTTTCTTGGGAAATCACATGGCTTGTTGCATATATCATGCAGGTGGCCATAATGATCACCACACCCGTACATCATACACTTTTGGCGGGTGGTCCGACGGTCCCCACCAAATGGCTTGCCTTGACTCTAGCAAATACTCTGGGTGGTGCCTCCTCGTGGTACTCCTGTGTGTATGGCTTACATTAAAAAAACATGTTCATGATAGAACATTGAGTTTCCATTGAAAGGTGTTTTGATATTCCTCACTTGGGCAAGGCAGCATGGGCAGTTCTAGGACACACGTTAACAAAATGGTCCAAATTAAAACCCAAAAGGGATGCACACAAACTTTTCATTGAGCGATATTTATCAAGGCACTTCACTTTGGTATTTGAACATTCTAGAACCCCCCCCCCAAAAAAAAAACCAATAAAATAAAACATTAAAATCATTTGATCTTTATCGGACCATGGGCATCTTTAAAGACACATTGTAGAACCCAAAAAATCTATAAGTTCATTGGAAAAAGCATGCATGATGGGATGAAAATTAAAACCTGGGCAAGGAACCATGGGGCTTTGTAACACTTGGGGAGGCATTGGAGTTCCGTCGTCGAGTTTTCGAGGGCTGCAAGCGAGTTGTTGAGATGATTCAAGTGTCGTCTCCGCAAGGGGGTCGGGAGTGTTGCAATCACTGCAATCTAAGGAGTTATCATTTGTGTAGAAGACATGATGCCATAGTTTTTGCTTTCTAAGGGTGAGAAGGGCGACACTGCCTGTAACTGCAAGAACTGCCAACAACCCCACTGCTTGAGATGAGCTCAACAGCCTCCCATATGTTTCTGCCCCCATGGATCCGGCTAAGCTTTTACACACCCTTGCTTTTTACTTTTCTATTTCAGTGCTTTCCTTCTTGCTGCTGCAAAGCAGCAAAACCCTCACCACCAACACAAGGAAATAGAGCCCACATGCTGCTTCCCATTTGACTCTGCCCCTAGATAGATCGAACTAAGCTTTTACACACGCATGCATCATCTTTCCCTTTACAACCCCCCCAAAAAAAGATCCTGCTTTCTGCTTTTTGCTGCTCCAAAGGAGCAAAGCCCTTACCGTCAACACAAGGAAAAGCAGCCCACGTCCTGTTGCCCTCCATAGCTTTGATTGTTTAACCTGCAGAGCTTGCTCTGATGATTACAACTTTGCTTAATGTGATTCATAGGAAAATTACGCTGCAAAATAACCCAAAAATTCCCTATTTGGATCAAATGTTTGACAGATTTTGGCAAGGGGATTTTTCCCTGTCGATCCCAAAAAAAAAAAGACCCGAAATTAGTAAACCCCAAATTGGGTTTCTAAAAGGTCCCTATTTTCTTTTTGCTTTGATTCGGAAAAAATTATCATGGAAAGAGAGATACCCAGATCAGCAGAAGAAACATTTTTCTACGAAAATGAAAATTTTCAGCTTCGATAAACACCCGCTGAAAACAGCTGCTTCTAGATCATGGAAAATGTTCTCATAATTTCGCCACGAATTGTTTCTCCACTGGAAAAAGAAAGAAAGAAAAAAAAGCAGGTATACATGCACCATCTTCACGAGCTACTTAAATGTCTCAAAACACCCAGAAAGCTCGGCAATATTGATAAACCCAACGGACCTTTCAGACAGAATAATATATATATATATATTTATATATATACACACACATATAAAAGAAAATAAGCAACACACTTTTTAAAAAAAAATCTATTCCTTTTGATGAATTTTCAAATCATTTTTCAGTGATCCCAAAAATATATTCCTCGAATATCCACGGCTCAAGTTTAAGATGTACCACCTCAAAAGCTCTATAGAGACACTTCGTATGTATGTAGAACACCTTCAAAGCAAGGTGATGCCTATACCCTTGGTCATTGTCAGAAATAAGCTTTTTTTCTAACCAGTGAAAAAAACACTACCTTCAAACCCATCTGGTTTTTATTGAAAAAATGCATAGATTAATCGGTTTTATAACTAAAACTTCAAAGTTTTGAATCTTTGAATTCAAGGCTACACAAAATTATAACTGGTTTTTCTCAATTTGAGCCGTGAAAATTACACTAAAGGACGACTGGCCTTGGTGTCCTTCAATTTATATTTTGGATGATATATCATTACCCCATTACGGTCAATTCGATGGACCAGTCACCACATGCAAGCTCATTATTAACAATCACCTTTTGAACGCCACCCAAGGACAAAAGCAATGTACTTATGTTTCTTACTCCTATTATTGCAATTGAATTGGAGTTGTGACTCAAGCATGATTAATAACTTAAAACACCTTTTAAAAAAAGACTACCCCAAGTGAAGAGGGTTTTTTCTTTTGTTGAGAAAAGCGTTAAGAGTTGTATTAGAAATAACAGAGTTTATGCCCTCACGTGAAGCGGTTTTTACTATATAACTAAATTCCACAAAAGTATATCCCTCAAAAATGAAGATAAGATCAAAGTCGAAACAAGATTTCTCGATTCTAACTAGAAAAAAAACTACACCAAATGTCTGATTTTTTGAGAATTCATCAATGCTCACATATTTTAAGGGTAGTACATAGGATTTTCAATAGTTTACCCTTTCTTTTCGAAAGATACTTGTTCACCCTCCTGGCTCCTCCTTCGAAGGGTACCATAAGCTTCCACCTTGGCCCATGCATGCCATTTAAAGTACCATAAAGCCCACTACAAGAGACCAATTCTAAAGTACCATAAGGCCCACCACAAAAGTCGAATTCTAAAGTGCCATAAAGCCCATTAGAAGAGACCAATTCTAAAGTACCATGAGGTCTAGTGCCAAGAAAATGCTTTTATATTATTATAAAAGGATTTAAACAACACCACTTCTAGGGATAAGATGGTTTAGAAATGCACAATCCATCACATGAGGAGCACCCTATGACCCTATCGAGTAACAATGCTACAATACCATTAAGAATCGAAAGCCCATTACAAATGTGCCACCCTTGAGTCTCACACTGTGTATAGAAGAAAGCCCACAGTGTAAAGAAAATGATATTTGCATATGCTTGGTAAAATCATACTTACAAACAATAATTGGTACCAAAACTTTGTTCCAAAAGTTCATCTTATTATAGGAAGCCTCGAACATCTTATAAAATAGCACTAGGTAACTCATCGATGTTATCACATCTCTCTCTCTCTCTCTCTCTCTCTCTCTCTCTCTCTCTCACACACACACACACACATTTTTTGCCAACAATGGTAGCTCATATATTTAAAGTGAGTATGGAATATACCAAATATATAAAATGAGGTGGATAAATTGTCATAAGAAATCATAAAATCACATCAAAATAATTGCAACAAAAAAGAAATCACATAACCAAGGAATGCAAAATACATTTAGGATCTTTGTTTATCATAATAGGAGGTCTTGTGCACGGTCATGTCACATTTTCAAGGCATGCAAAACCCAATTACTATTGAAAGTATTATTTAATAATGGATGATTGATTTGTTGATTCATGGTGTCACAAGTAAGATGGGGCATGTATCAATTCATAACATTGTGATAGTTTCATAATAAGAAAAGTTTAGTGCTTAATCTTAAGAAAACAAACCTAATAAAGAGCTTGAGCAACAGTTGGAATTGGGAGATTAAGACAAATATTCAATCTCAAGTTTGGATAATTAAGATAGTAAATTAAATAAAAAAGAGACTTTGCAAGATAATAGGCTCACAAATTACATCAAATTCTCTCTCTTGCTATGAAAGATAATAAGCTCACAAATTATATCAATTCTCTCTCCTGCTTTGCAAAAAAATAAACTCACAAATTAACTCAAATTCTCTCTCATGATATGAAAGCCCAAGTACATCATTTTAAAGTTGAATGAGTTTTAATTGCAGAGTCTCGAGGTGACTAGCCCAACTCATGTGACTAGCACTTCTTATGTAACCCCATGCCATTCACGACCTATGAAATACATTTTCACCTTCTCCTCATCAACCTACATTCACCAAATACAAAATAAGCTTAGGCCTTTTGGACCTTTATAGAAGCATACATTTGGGAGAAGCCGTGATTCCCCTTAATAAACAAATATGGGAGAACAACCTACCTCCATTCACTTTCAACAACCTACCTCCATTCACTTTCAAAATTATCCATGCATACCCAATATTTCAAGGCCTCCTCATTAGGGATGCATTCCTAAACACCATCTCCTAGAGCCTACATCTTAGACTCAACTTGGCTAGGTCATGGGTGTTATGGCTTGCACCACTCTTTGTGAGATTGCTCAAAAAACAATTCATTCTTACCTTAACCTATCATGGGGACTTGTCGATTCTCAATCTTGTACCTCGGGAAGGCTGCAAGCTCCACTAGTTGGTGATAGCTTTTTTTCCTCTGAATCTCAGTCCTCATTGTCACCGTTAAGGAGCTCCGCACACACCTCCTATCAGGACCTTTATGACACTTAGATAAAAAACTATAATTCTCAATCACAAAAATTAGAGCATAAATATACTTTGCACAAATCAAAAGCATAACCCTTAATAAACAAAATTAGAAAAACAAATAAAGTTAAAGAATATAGTAGAGGTCACCGTCAACACAAGATTGGGTTGAATCTCCTTTGAGATGAGCATGGCCCTTGTACCACTCACCCATATTTATATGTATTAGAAAAATCTTTCTTTTCAAAAAGATAACTTCCAAAAACAAAGCACAAGCGCTTTTGAGTTTTTAAGTGTAAAAGCTCTACAAAATATAGCAAGATACAATTAAAAATCTTGGGCCTACCAAAAGTATAAAATACTATTTGGTATGAGGTCTTAGCCTTACAAAAATATTAATGCCTAAATATGATACCATAAAAGGTGTATTCACATGTTTTCCAAGTGGTCCCCAACACATGTTCCACCCACGATTAACACATAATCTGCCTACATCCCTGATTAAACTCATTAATCGTAGTAACTGATATAAATAAAAGATAAAAAAAATATCCCGAAATAAAATTATGGGCATCCCCATAAAGGTTATGACTAATACCTCCAAGATCTCTAACTCCTCTCACTCTTGCTCACTCTCACATAAAGGAAAAGAGGCACATGCACAAAGAATCATGCATACTACTCTCAACTCTCTCCCTCCTCTACAAGACTAGAGTACAAGAAAGCAAGTAGACAATAAGACTCAATTAGCACAAAGGAGGATTGTCCCTTGATTTTGAGAAAAAGTTACTTATATACATCTGGCCCCTATTCACACTTGGGGACCCAAATTCTTGTAGTGAGCTTGGTCATTGACCAAGTTCTCTCATAATACAACATTTTATAGTACCGTTCATAACATTTATTTTACGAGCTTATTATGATAAAAACTTGGTCATTTTAACCAGATTTTCTCATAATACAACATTTTATAGTACCGATCATGACACTTATTATTACTAGCCATCTCTCATGTGTAGAGAAGAGATGGTTCGCTAACCCAAAATGGGGTTCACATCTCCCCCTACCTGTTATAGATTACGTCCACATAATCTTTTTTTTATAAATACATCGGATCCAAGGTAGATCTTATATATAGGGTTTGTAGTCATTGTACGTTGTGCCGTAGGTAATAGAAAGGCATCCAAAACCCTGTGTCGAAAAGTAGTATGCATGTATGAGGGCATGCATCAAACTTTATGGTAGTAGAACATGATGACATCCTCCTTTGGGCCCTTGTTTAGATTAAAATTTAATATGTCCCTATTGAATGAGTACACATACTCAACTTGTTGGTCAGTCAACAAGTACACATACTCAACTTGTTGCTCAATCAAAAAATTGAGTAATTTGAAAAATTTGAGCATGGTAGATAATTGATGGATCTAGAATGCTTCACCAAGATTTGAAGGTAGTAAGCATGTACTTTCACTTAACCAAGGTTTAACGATAGTAAGCATGTACTTTTGCTTCACCAAGATTTGACGATAGCAAGCATGTACTTCCGTTTTGCTGGTTTATGGTAGCAAAAGTATTATGCTCAAAGAAGGAAAAATTAAAACAATAATGGAAGTCTCTTTCTTCTTATGTTTTAAGCTCTACTTCAGTTAATCTTCTCTTTATTGGCATGTACAGAGGGTCCATTTTGTGTACTTTTGGTTCCATTCTGTAAATGCCAATTCTGATACCTCTAGGAAGTGTGATGTCCAGGTTAGCTGGATGCCATAACAGTCAGTCCCGTGAATGTTCCATTAACCTTGGGCTCTATTTCCTCATGCCCACCTCTTTGTTCTACGAGGAATTTTACCAGCCATCTCTTTGGAGCAGTAGTCATTGATAGAGACCACAATTCTAATTTCAAGTAGATCAACCAAGTGTGGATTTGATAGCTTTGTATACTTAGCCACATTCATCATCACTTCATATTTGCTAGCTATAGGCATATATGGAATGCCTGTTGCCATATATATAGGCAGTGATGTGTGTGAACACATTTAGGACCGTCGGGGCAGTTTTTTCCTCTTTAGGAGGTTTTTTTCCCCGGCTTGTATATATGCCCATTATTCTAGGGCTAACTTATCTTTGTACATGGACACAATCTAATACACTGTGTGTTGTGTGCATTCTTGCTTCTTCTTCTCCAAGCTTTGTGTGCTTTTCTGCAACCCTAATTCCAACAATTGGTATCAGAGCAGGCATCGGCTCCCAAGGCTATGCCGCTAGCACCCTCCGACTCATGTTCTCCGATTGAGGTGAGCACCTCCATCGCACTGCTTAAATTGTATCCCCAAATAATGATGCAAATGCCCCAAATCTAACATCTCAAAAATCAGCCTTAAAATCAGCAATATGACTCTCATTTGGTCCTGTGAGCAGCATGTCATCGACATAGAGAGCAATGATTAGATGTACATCATCCACACGTTTAACATACAAAGTACTTTCTGTTGGACTATTGTGAAAACCATGTGCAGTCAAATATGCATGTGTCTTTTCATACCAAGCTCGTGGAGCTTGCTTTAAACCATATAAAGCCTTTTTCAACCTGCACACTTTGTTTTCCTGCCCTCTTTGAACAAAACCACGAGGCTGCGATACATACACCTCCTCATGCAAATCTCCATTCAAGAACGCAGTCTTTATATCCAACTGATGTACATTCCAACCATTATGAGCTGCCAATGCACAAATGCTACGAATGGTAGTCATACGACAAGTGGGAGTAAAGGTCTCATCAAAATCAATGCCCTTTTCTTGAGCATAACCCTTTGCAACAAGCCTAGCCTTATAGCGATCAATACTGCCATCTGGCTTTCGTTTCAACTTAAAAACCCACTTACATCCAATGGCCTTTTTACTAATAGGAAAATCACACAAAGACCATGTACCATTCTTCATTATAGCATCATATTCACTTTGCATTGCAGCCAACCAATTTTTTGAATTTTGTGCCTCATCAAATGAAAGAGGTTCTTCCTCTTCACACATACTAGACACAGCCAAAGCATAACAATCTGATGTATAAGAGGCATGCTGAAAACCTGAACGAGTACGACTAGTCATAGGTGCATCAATCTTACTATCGTGCAAGGTTTGCACCAGCCATTTAGGCATACCTCTAGCCTGCTCATTTTCAGCCCTATCCTCATGAATTACATCCTGTAAATCTGCATCAGAAATAGGCTGATCTATGATGTCGTTTGAAATCTGCATAGGCTGAATATTTGCCTCATTAGGACTTATATTTGAATTCCCACCTGTAAAGAGAGGCAACAACGTATCAAATACATCCCGTGAGCTCACACCTGTCTCTTTGGTACATGATAACAAGGTCTACACAGCATCTTCCACAAAAACAACATCTCGACTAATCAAGATACGCTTTGACTGCGGATGATACAATCTGTAACCCTTGCTTTCAGCACTGTAACCAACAAAAATGCATTTGACAGCCTTATCATCCAATTTTCTGCGTTGTTGCACAGACACTAAAGCATAGGCCAAGTAACCAAAGACACGCAAGTGACCAATAGAAGGTTTCCTGCCATGCCAAGCTTCATATGGAGTAATAGACTACTGCAAGGCCTTAGTGGGACACCTGTTGAGTACATATGCAGCACACATGACAGCCTCAAGCCAAAACACATGTGGCAAAGCTTGGCTCTTGACCATACATCATGCCATCTCCATAAGTGACCTGTTTTTCCTCTCAGCAACACCATTTTGCTCAGGGGTATACGGCACTGTACATTGGCGGAGGGTGTTCACAGTACAATTGGATACATTTTCAACCATAAGAAAAAACTGTTTGAAGCACAAAAACACTTCGGACTTTGCCTTTAGAGTGGATATACCCATGCATGCCTTGAGTAATCATCAATGAAAGTCACGAAGTACAAGTGTTTACCAAATGACGGAGTTTGCATAGGCCCACATACATCACTATGTACAAGTTGCAATTTGCGAGTGGCCCGCACAGAACCATCCTTTGGAAACACAGAACGCTGCATTTTGCCCAAAATACAACCTTCACAAACATGTTTCAATGGTGCCTCAAGAGGGGGCAATGAAGCAACAATATCAAATTTCTGCAAACGCAGCAAACTAGCAAAGTTCAGATGACCAAAACGAGCATGCCATAGTTTTGCATCTGAGACTGCCTTTTCAGCAGAAATTGCATTTGCTGAATCTTCCACACACTTGTCATAAGAATTGAGCCTATACAGCCCACGAAAAAAGGTGCCAAATACAATAATCGTATCACCAGAAGTCAAATCATGAACAGTACATCTGTCATCCACAAATTTGACTACAAGTCCAAGTCTAGCAAGCGCAGAGACAGACAATAGATTTTTCTTTATCCCTGGCACATACAAAGCATCTGAAAGTGTGAAAGCGCTGCCATTTGCAATCGTAAGCATAATTTTACCAACGCCCTTCACTGGGTAAGAAGCATTATTGGCACATGTGACAGTATTCCCATTAGGGACAGCCTCAAGAGAAGTGAACATATCACGATGCGAGGTAATGTGCTTTGTAGCACCACTGTCAAAATACCATACATGAGAGTCAACAGAAACTCCCAAACATGCATCATGTACAGATGGGTCATACTGGCAAAACACGCTAAACACCCATTCTGTATCCTGCACAACATTTGCAGAATCTGCATTTGTAGAAGCATCCGCTATTGTGGCTGCATTTGACTCTTTCTTCTTTGCCTCTTTAGCCTTTAGCTTAGGGCAATTCTTAATGACATGATCATTTGCCTTACAATAGTTGCACCTGGTCTTTTTCTTGCCTTTATCAAGAGCCTTCTCAGACTTATTGTTGCTACCTATGGAAGGAGAAGAAGTTGCAAACCTACTAATAGGAGAAGAAACAGTGATATACATATGCATCATCAAGAACCTCTTCAAAGGCTTCTAGCTTCTCTCTAGCTCTCTCCATCTTCTCACAAGAGCCAGTTTTGGATGCATATTTGAACTTTGAAATGATTTCGTGAAGTTTGGCGCTCAAACCAACCATGCAAAATTTCATGCATTGATGTCCTTTTGAATATGGCTCACACATGTATGAGCATTCATTTGTTGCATGGTTATGAATCATGCAAATCAAACACTTCTTTTTCTTCTTTTTACCCATACTTGAAGTTAGAAATTAGATAGTTATGTGAGCTCTCATATTCAATGCACCACACCAAATAGAGCCCATATGTATGCTTGGAATGGAGAGCTACGGTGCTATACCGAGATCCACCCCACTCATGACAAATAGGTGCTCAAACATTGTTAAAAAAATTTTAAAATCAGAATTTGAGGTGTTTATTATGCAAAATCTGAATGATGGCTTACTTGGAACACGTCAACCTCCAATGTGAAGTAGCACTTTGAATGAGGAATTCCACCATCCCATCCAAGGATATGCAGATTCTGATTGTGCTGCATGTACAGATTCTGATTCTGCTACACTTGTAGATTATGATTCTGTTCCACTTGTAGGTTTTGAGTAGTCTGCTGCAAGATCAGAGCAGTCATTCAACATCTGACTTCCAAGAACCCTAACTTCCAAGAACCCTAACTTCCAAGAACCCTAACTTCCATTGTAATCGCCACCATAACTGCTGCTCGGCATCTTCTTGGCACTCATCCCCTTACAGAAGAAAGCAAACTCGACCTTGAATACCCTTCATAAGCAGCGTCATTTGAATTACATCATTTTTTTAAAAATAGACAAACTGATTCTTCTTCAATCTTCTGCACAGCCTGATTATGTCTGAATCAGATTTTGCCTCTTGAATCTGATTTCGCCTCCTGAATTTGATTTCGCCTCCTGAATCTACAACAATGCCTGAATCTGCAGCAGCAACAACAGCACCTGAATCTGTAGCACTTGCTTTGCATGCTCCTATTGTAAAAGTTTGGTTACCATCAGCGGACTATGTTTGGGTACGATGGCATGGGAAAGAGTAGCATTTTCCAGGGCCTCTTGAGTGCTGGGAGGCTTGAAAAATGCACACTAGGCACACTGCTTGACATATCAAACATCATCCAATAGTGACCAAAATTTGCAAGCATGTGGGGGAGAACCCTCTCCACAGGCTTGTAAAAGTCTGGTCACCCCATTAGATGATGTTTGGGTATGATGGCATGGGGAAGAGCATGATTTTTTAGGGCATCTTGAGCACTAAGAGACTTGAAAAATGCATAGTGGGCACTACTTGATATATAAAACATCATCTAGTAGTGACCAAACTTTTCAAGCATATCGGGGGGGGGGGGGTCCCCCCACCATTGGAGGATGTTTCCAAGGGTATGATGGCATGGGGAAGAGCGGTATTTTCCTAGGCCTCTCGAGAATTAGGAGACTTGAAAAATGCACAACTTGACATATTAAACATCCTTGGATAGTGACCAAACTTTGAAAGCACGTGGAGGGGGGGCCCACATGCTTGAAAAGTTTGGTCACCATCAGATGATGTTTAGGTATGAAGGAATGGGGACGAGTAGGATTTTCTAGGGCCTCTCAAGCACTAGGATACTTGAAAAACGAAGTTGAGATGTATGGAATGCATGAATGACCCCCTGCCTAGACTTTTTGTTGTCCTTGGAAGTTGTGTGAATGGTAGGCTATGTTGGTGATAGGATATGCCAGACAACCTCATCTAAGCACTAATCTTCTCTCCTCTCCAAAGCCAAGCTGTACCCCCAGCTAGTGGAGGAGTCCCCTCTCCCTTCACACACACCCATTGCCGAAACCCTTTTAGAGTCATAAACTAGACTTAGGGCTCTCCACGCAGCCCAAAGGAATCAACATTTTTTAGTGCTAGTCGGCGGCAACTAGACTTAGGGCTCTCCATGCAGCCCAAAGGAATCAACATCTTTTTAGTGCTAGTCGGCGGCAACATTTTTTAGTGCTAGTCGGCGGCAACAACAACAGCGTGTTTATCAGGCGCCAACAGATTTGGGGAAACAGCTGCATACAACAAGCTCACTTCAAATTGGTCTAATTCCTCTCAGCCCCATGCTTTTTCAAGGGTGATCTACATGCTGGTGATCTTAGATTTGAGAAATTCCTCAAGGAGAAGTGGCATCAAGATCTGCATCAAATCTGCAAGTGACTTTGGTAAAACAAAGATTAAGCATTCAATGTTTGGTCAAATCTTTTGTTTCTTGGCTTGATCCTCTACTAGACTAACTGCTATTGATTCTCTTGAAAGGATCTGAGCTCATTTGAACTCTAAGGCACATGTAATTTTTGGTGAATTCATGCTGATAAACTTGTTGTAATCATCATTAAACATCAGATTTGAGTTGTAAAAGGGTAGACACTACCCTTGAATCTTGAATTGGATCAAGAGGTAAGACCCCCTTCACATCATCATGAGAAATGCACAAGAAATAGCTAAATTTAATGGGGAGTAGTTCCATACATGGCAAACAAAGACCATGTATTTGCTCATGAGGAAAAATATGTGGGGGCTAGTTGAGGGAAGAGATGAATGTCCAAAGGATCATGGGGAGAATAAGTGGAAGAATAGGAATGAGAAAGCATTAGGACTTAGTACACTCAGCTTAAATGATGAAATCATTCACCACATTGCAGGGATACAATGGGCTAAAGATGCATGGGATGAACTTAATAAATTATTTGGCACTCAAGCAAAAACTCCAAAGATAAATCTGCTAATGCAATTCTACAAACTTGACATGAAGGAAAGTGAACCTCTAACCACACACTTGAACAAATACAAAAGCAGTAAGCAATAACTAGCAGCCATTGGGAGGAAGAAGATAGCGGATGATGAGGGACTAGCAGTGCTTCTGATGTGAAGAGTGTGGACAAAGAAGAATATGAGAACATTGTGGAAACCTTAACGAATGTACTAGAATTGAAGCTGCATGAGATAGAAGGAGCTCTACTAGAGCAAGAGAGCAAGGTCAAAGAGAAGAAAGGGTTGGACCCAACAACTGGAGAGGAAAGAGCATTCTACACCTGAGGAGGATGCTCACGAGGACGAGGACGAGGAAGAGGCAGGGGAGGAGGAAGGACCTTCACTTGCCACAACTATGGGAAGCCAGGATATATGGCTAGAGACTACTGCAACAAACCCAATGAAGAAGGATTGACATCGGCAAACTTCATGGAGACTCCTAAGGAAGGGGAGTCATGACATCTTTTCTGAGAGAGAAATAGAGAGAAACCCACAACCTAATGTAACCTACCCCAATAGAGTAAAACCACCTCTGAGCCACCGATGATGTAGGCCATGTGGTAGATGTATGTGTGAGCACTTTAGTCAAGGTCACAGGCACTTGTAGTAGCCTTGGACACGTAGAGAGAGAGTTGCAAGGACTATGAGTTAGGGACTTGAGGCATTGGTCCCGCGAGCTACCAAGAGGGAAACTTGGTATAGGGCCCAGGTATGCTAGAGTTATTCACTTGAGGGGAGGTGTTGAAATATGTAAGTGAATGGGTGTGTGCAAGAACAAGCCCTTAGCAAGAGACTATAAAAGGGAGTCTGTAATTGAGTGGGTAGCAGTGAAAAGGTGTGAGGTATCTCTATTGATGAGAGAATCAAGGGTAGCATGAGTGAACATAGGGGTGTGGAAATATTCTAGTAAAAGGTGCCACTAGATGTAGAGGAGGTGGCACAAATCAAGGAGAAATCAATGGGATTAGATGCTTGGCATCTTGTGGATGTATAACCTATAAATTCAGGCATTGGCCTAACGAGAAATTGCTGGTTTTTGAGTATCCATGCGTACATTATCCTATTATATTAATTGTTCACTAATATCATCTTAATCATCATCTAATCACTTGCTATAACATGTTGATTCTTGCATTTGATCCATCCATATTCCACTCTTGCTTGCAGTTTATCATGATTGGGCTTTGTGATCTTTGTTTGGCCAAACATGGCTTCACCCATGGTGGGCTACCGACTCTAGGTAGTCTTAGGGAGTTTTGCACTATCTCCATGGTTACCTCCATGGTTAATATAAGAATGACCATCTACCCTCCCTGGCCCTAGATTGGATCTAGGGCCAGGGAGTTTTGCACTATCTCCATGGTTACCTCCATGGTTAATATAAGAATGACCATCTACCCTCCCTGGCCCTAGATTGGATCTACTTAATTTGGTGGTGCGGTCATAAGATCTCATTTCTTGGAAAAATCTCAAGTAATCCATGCCCAATAGTAGCCGACAGTCTGAAGAAATTTAGAATCCCTACTTTCTTGGGAGCTAGCTAGTGTCTATATCCTCCAAAATGAGTCTACTACACTCGAGACCATGGCATAATACGCTTTGCATGTATGCCCATCTTTGATATGAAAAACATGTATCCTCCAACGCTTTCTAACTCCTCAAGGAACAGAAGTAGACAACTCTCAGTTCTGTGACTTTGTATGGTATATAAGGAGGAATTCTCTTCTTGAGTGTTACTACCTTTGCAATCATGCACGACCCTACTATGCAGCAATCATGTTTGGCATTGTGCCAATTTCTTGCAATGCATGGTGTGATGATGTGCCGTGACAATCATTGCACTCAAAAAAGGCTTGGAAATGCAACAGGTAGACCTTTCCTTTGGTTTTTGCGGTAGGTCTTCTACCCAAATTTTGGCAGAGTTTTGGTTACATGGCTTACCCCTTTTCAACCCTACAAGGAGCAACGAAGGCCTACACACAAGACCTAGGCCTATCGCAAAAATCTTTAATCATGCTATTCCTGGGAGGCATGCCAAAGTAGGAACTTTGAAAAGAAAAATGTGAAATAACTCTCAAACGATTTAAAATCCAAGCACACAATGATTGCAATTTCGATTAGCACTCCAAGCTAGATGTAGAGTGCTGCTGTGGATTATGATAGTCGAATTACAATTGCTTGTGCTTGTTGATTCAAGTGGTAAAGTTTGTGATCGGCAAATCGGAGTTGCCATGGCAACCTGAGCATCGAATGATCTAAAAATTCGAATCACTCAAAATTAAGATCGACAATCTAGAAGTTGATGATGATCCGAAATTTGGGATCATTGGTATGGATTTGGATCATTGATTCAAACATGTCACCACTGGTTTTGTCACGGGATCTAAATTTCTAAGGAGATAGAAATCAAATAATTTGCAAGAAATTGATTTAAATTCAAGAATTCATCAAACATCACATGACCATGATTAAAATATTCAAAAACAATTGAAAATAAGTCCTTAGCTCACAAAGATGCGACTCCAAGATTGGGTGTAATCATCCCTCCTCATGTGTGTATGGCCTATTCTCCCACACACATGAGTATTTACAAGATATTTTTTTCCAAATTAGGCCATAGCCTCCAAAAATACAAAAAGGGGTGATTTTCTTGCACACCACTCTCTTATCTTCAAAAATAGAGTGCCCATAAATTGAGGCTTGGGTTTAAAGCATATTATGCTTTACCAAATATTAAAGATCAAGTCTATGCTTGATAAACTATGGCTTTTACAAAATAAATCAAAATGTGCATTTACAAGCTTGTTTACAAAAATGGTGTGCCAAGTAATAAATTGATGCGACTTCTCCTCAGTCCTCGGAATCCTCTTCACCTATAAAATAACCAAAAATAAATTGGTGAAATAAATATTCCATAAGCATACAAACCATCATCACACACATGTTTGCCAGGCGTAAGTAGCCCGGGAATCACCCCTACATACGAACCAACTGAAACAAACATTGGAGATCCCAAGCATACGTCAATATCCACCAAACATATTAATATTTATAATGGTATCACCCATGATATTAACATAATTTAGCATGACACAAAGATAATCCAAGCATCCCCAAATTATCTAAGAGAGTAGAATAATATTTTTAAGAGGACTTAAAATATATTCCCATAACAGGTTTTCCTTTTTGGTTTTTTTAAAGCCCTAGTTATGGTGTTCGTGCAAGGGTCTCAATAATTCTAAGGTGCCTAATGCATGAGTTTGTATGATATAGGCACAACTAGGGATGCATAAAACATACAGTGAAAGAACGCTCAATGAGGGTCTAAGGGTTGTTTGATGGTAAGAAATTTATTCTAGGAACTCCACTAAGGTGGAAGAAAGGATTTTATCAAGGAAAGGTGATGGGTCATACACTAGGCCATCTAGAGAAAGGTTTCCCTTCCATCCTCTTAATAGAGTTCCCCCTCATCTAGGAATATACATGAGTTGCTCTTGGGTCAAGGGTATTACTTAAGTGTTGTCTCTGTGATTAGTGCATGAGTGGACCATCTTCACCACTTCTGCAATCCTAACTTGGACTTAACTTTTATGCCTACCATTTCTTGCATAAGCAACTCGACTTGACAATTATGCTTGCCTCTCTAACACAAGAGACTTGTGATCACTACAAAGATATTGTGAATGACATATCATGCTATGTGCTTAGGATGGAAAAGTTTTGGCCTTTTGCAACCCCTCTTATTCCACTGGCATGTTTTGGCCTCTGATAACTTGACATTTCAACGAGTTATCCCTCAGTCTTTTCTTTCTACTTTGTGTTGCTATTGGGTTAGCAACAACGTCTTCTGTGGACTATGATTTGGCATGTATTTGACAACATCCTTTTCATAAACAAGGTTTCCTCCCATGTAATAATTAAAGACTCAAGTGCCTTAGGGCCACTCAAAGGTGAGGTTTGTTTACCAGCACTTTTGCGGGGATGTGAGGGATCATCTTCAAGATGGGGGCTAAAAGGGAGGCCTTTAATTTATCTTTAGATGTATTCCCTTTCTCCCTTGGTCCATATCTCCTTTACCTTGGCCTTGCCTTTGTTAGTGTGTTTAGGTACCCATACTGGCTTTGGATTAGCTAGTTGATGTATTTTCTTTGATCACGATGATGATTTTAGATGTGCTTTAGTTTCCATTCTTTGTTATTAGTGGTAACTTTGCACTTGGATTTATCTTTGGCACCCAAATTAACCTTTGTTCTTGGTAGTGTCCTTGGGATTTTAAGGAGATTTCTATAGTTATATGTGGGGTTGGATCATTCCTCATGTTGGTGTTTCTCTCTCTTTGGGATCCATACATGCAATTTCTATAAGCTTGGTATATTGGCTATTGGGATCCATGCCTCTTTTGGTCTTTTAATGTGGGTTTTAGGATAATTATAGGGTACGGTATCTAGAATAATAAGTTAGACTTTTGGTACCAATACTTGCAAAATGTACTTTTGCATACTAGTAGAAAAGTGGAGGTAGCCACAGGATTGGAGTGTCCCTCATTGTTTTTATGTTTCTTATGTTGTTCCACCTTGGTTTGAGCTTTGGCTTCACCTCCTTAGGTTAGGCTTTTATCTTGTGGGCCTCTGCTTTAGATAGAATTGGGAAGGGTTGTGGTTATTTCAATGAAGCCTAGAGCTTGCGGACAATTGAACTTACCAGCTTTTTAAACTCCTATAACCATGCTAGGTTATAGATCAAAATTGTTTCAAATGATTTGAGTACCTAGATGATGCTCTTTGAAGTTGGGATGTAGAAGTCATGTTAAAAACAACTCGTTATTCTTTATTTGATCGAAGACTACATAACCGAACACGATGTGGTTAATGATTTCTTCTCAATTTTTATGTCTTGCATCATCTCAATAACATTGAGCTCTCTTCATATAAGACACGTGAAAAGTTTTTTTACCCTAAGTGCCAAACATTCATGCACTACTCTTTATGTTCCACTATGATGAAATTTCACTATTTGTCATTTCCTAGTAAAGGCTTGTGTTTATCTTGGGTAGCCTAAGACGCTTGCACAAAAGCAAGCATTGAGAGAAGAGCACGTGGCATGGGAAAAAAACGGACGCTTGGTAAAAAAGTGTTAAGTATAAAAAAGACAGACGAGGCTTCCCCTCTTGTCCTTGTCGTTCCCAACGCAAATTTGAAAGGTGGGGAAGGTGAGAGAGAGGAATACACCTTCTGGGAGAAGAAAAGAAGGGGCTCGGACTACTGCTACAGTGTGATGGAGGAGAGCTATGAAACAGTGAGAGAGCTTGGTGTGGGTGGGCAAGGCGAGGCCGCGTACATCCTTCCAGGCAGTGACCCCTACTACAAGGCCCCCAAGGTCATCCTCGGTCACTACAACCACAACGTGGCAACATCTGGAGCCTCGGTGCGGCCCTTCTCACCGGCTTGCTACCCTTCGTGCCACATGTTGGACAAAACTGCCACGAAAGCCGACGTCTTCAAGGCCATCCTCCATAATGACCTCCACCTCGACTTAATTCATCCTCTCTCCCGGAGCCTATAACATCCTCACAGCAGGTATGATCTGCAAGGACCCTGTGCGGAGGCTCACCCTAAAGAAAATCTCGCAACATCCATGGGTCATCGTGAACACTGCTAACCAGTTCCGCCTCAAGTTCAACAATTGCCTTGATATCATCATACCCTACCCCGGTGCTCTTGTGCTGCTCTTACCCTTGCTACCGATCATGATGATAACCTGAGACATTACCGTACTACATTTGATGAAGCTGCTCACTTTGTTAGGGAAGAAGGCTTAGCGCCACCATGGGAACCACCAGAGGAAGGAACTGTGATAGCCAATACAGGTGCCAACACATGGATGTGGTGGCTGCACGGGTGAGAAGAGTGCTCAACGCCTTGATTTCTTTTGGGCCGGGGTTGGTTTGATTCCCATGATTGTGTGTTAATTTAGGAGGCATGTTTCTTCACCCTATGACACTTGGGCATCAAAATTCTCTCTTCA
The DNA here is from genome assembly GCF_041138505.1 of Cibotium barometz. Classification (NCBI taxonomy): domain Eukaryota; kingdom Viridiplantae; phylum Streptophyta; class Polypodiopsida; order Cyatheales; family Cibotiaceae; genus Cibotium; species Cibotium barometz. The sequence goes on from NC_141070.1 coordinate 17,598,702, forward strand.
TGCACTTGGGGCTCTATGTGTAGCTAGAGCTAGGTGTCTAGACTTGGTTGCCACCCCCAACATTAGATTTGGTGGCAACTTCAGAGCCGGGATGCTCTTCGCATTCAATGTGACCAGTAGGCCAGGGGACTTCTCACACCTCCAAGAACCTTCAAGTTGGGTTCACAAGGGGCTTCACCATAAAGTTCGGCTATGTTGCTACAGAGACACATGGGCTAGAGGTGGCCTTCATCGAGTACGACAGCCTCTACAATGGCACCATTTAGATCTAGGGCCAAGTCCAAGTCTCCAACATGATCGAGGTGGCCATGGGTGGCATTGGCAAATCTTGAGGAGCCCGAGGTTACCTCCTTGTCTCCCTTGTCAAGATTGCTGATCCTTTCCGAGTCTTCTCTCATGAGCTCCACTTCCTCTATAGTTGACATTCATTTGTTTGGAGGTCAAATTGTTACTTTGGGTAGCCTAAGCTACTTGCAGAAAAGCAAGTGACTACAGCATGCCACATGCTAGGCTACCAAGGCTCATATATATAAGCCCCATGGCACTAAATATAGCAAAAAATAAAGAGCATGCTTTATTAAACAGTGAAGCTGTGAAGGTAGAAAAAAGTGCAAGCGCACAACATGGTGAAAAAAGTTGGTGCACGCCATGAGGGCCACTCTCTCTGGATGAAATGACCTTTGCTTGCATCAAGAAAGCTTGTGGTAGCATAAGGGCAGCTCACAAAGAGAAACAAAACAAGGGTTGTTTGGAAAGGATATGGTGCTTGGAAAGACTATGCTTGATATATATGCCAAGAGTAGTGCTCTCGCCAAAGCACCACACTTGGTGATATTGTACATATCTTATAATCAGTGCACTCCAAGAACAACATCTCGAGAAAAAGTGTGCTTGCTACAACTACAAAAAGAATCTGACTAAGCAAGAAAGTATAGTGTCAGTACTTCCAGATTACATTCATCGGCTGCTAATAGTATGAATTCAACTTCATGTTTGTTCGAGCACACTTGTACAGAGCATTCTAGTTTTGTTTTCTAAGGTGTGCTGAGTGCTCACACACGCGCTGGAAACACCAAACAACCGCACGCGCGCGCAGGCAAGTTATATTACAAGAAACCTCACGGCAAGCAAGCTGATCAAAGACGTAGAAATAAGGGCTAAACCCAATGCGGGATCACAAGCCTACGGAAGACATGCGACAATACGCAACGTAGCATATATAACACCATACAAGTACGTACGATCTTGCGGTTGACAAAGCACCTTTAAGCAAGTGACCCAGATTCTCTCTCCTTGTATCTTTGCCGTATTTGATGATTATTTACACGCCAACCTACAATCTCTCTCTTTCTTTTAGTACGCTGCGCCTGTATTCTATTAGCCGGGTCTCTTCTTTCTTTCTTTTCACTGCTGCAGTAAGCTTTAACCACCGGCATCGCAAATTTTGAAAAGAATGAACGGTTGCTCCTTCAGCTTACTATTCACTGCCTTTCTCTTGCTTCAGCTCTTATCACCTTCTCTCCAAGCTAGATCCGGTACCTTCCCTTAACCCTACCGCCTGTCAGCCTGATTGCCTCGAAGCAACGTTATCTCCATCTAACATGCATGCTTTTGATTCCAGGCAAACGCAGACATAGCTGGAGTGATAGTGGTGTTGCCCACCATGCAGTACCAGCTCATGAGAACGATGAAAACATGATGGATCAGGTAGCATAAGATGCAATTAATAATTTGGATTGTTAAACTGTATTATGACATGATGATTAATTTAAGCACTGTATCTAGATCATAATCCAGTCTATTGCTGTGCAATAGCTTCTTTACTTTATAACTATAATCGTGCATGCTTCTTTACATAATTACTTGTTGATGAATTAATAATATGCATGCCATTCTGTTTGCTGCAGGAATCAAGGTTGTTGATCAATGGAGGAGGAGAAGAAGACGCACAGATGGGATCAAGGCCACCCATATGCGATAGCAAGTGCAACAAATGCAAGCCTTGTGAAGCTGTTCAGATGCCAACCACACCCCAAGGCAAAGTCCCCGTTGGCCCTAATTACTCCAAACTAGCCAACCTCACAGCTCAGCCCAACTCCAACTACAAGCCTGAAGATTGGAAATGCACATGTGGGAACATGTTCTTCAACCCCTAGCAATATAAGCTGATTATCCCTTTTCTATCTTAGTTAATCGCTTGCTAAGCATCAATGCCAAGTTAATTGTACAAATGAGCAACATCAAATTAGAGATCAATTACCTTGAATGTTTTGCCCCCCGATTCATTTTGAAGGTTCAAAACATCCACATCATGATTTACCATATATACTCCAGGGATTGACTAAAGATTTTGATTTAATTATGCCCAAGTTAATGGACGGTGCGAAAAGTTTGTTAAAATATATGGGAGGCAAGTGGCAATTAAGCCTCAGAATGTTTTCTTTTTGACATAGAAGCAAAGATTAAATGAAGGGTTATTCCTAATTACGCATCAGGATTAGGGGATCATTCTCAGCTGCCTGCTTGCCATAGCCAATTTGTGCAAGCCACAGGTATTGTCCCCCCACAAGAAGAAGCACGTTTAGACCTCATGGGAGCAAGGACGCAGCTGCGCTTTAAATGCAATTAAAACAAGGAAAACCTAAGGTGAAGGGAGGATAGTGTAATCTCTCATCGGAGTCCGTGCCAGCTTCTTTATGATAGGCGTCCTCACCTCCATTACACACAGTGCACACCACCATTACTTATTTGTCATTGATTTCATATAAGGAGGAGGTCATCATCCCAGAGGCTCTACCGTGATCATCATCATCTTAAATGTCCTTCCTTATTCCCATGCACAAGATTGTTTGCGTGTCTCCTTAATCACAAGTCTTGAGTGTGGTACCATACGCACACAACTTGCTTCAAACGATATATATAAAGATTTCATGAGTGTGCGCCTGTTTATATAACCTTCACGGTTCACCATCCACTCGTGCAGAGCTGAAATGTAAGGCCATATAATAATACCCAGGCGCAACCCTGCCCTAAACTTCAAAATATGAAGGCCTAGGTGTTATCTTGGCCTTCATTTGAAACCCTATATAATTAAGGAAAATTTGCTTTTATGGCCCTTATTTTCCAAGCTTCTTTCTTGGGGGTCCACTATATGGAAGCCCCTCCTACGACGTGCGTTCAAGCGGTATTTAAAAATCCCCTTATCTGTGAATTTTGAGCTAATAAAACTACCCCTTTTTCTTTATAAACTTACGGTTTTTTTCCAAAGTACAATTAAAATGACCCACTTGTAATTGTATTTCTGTAAATTTATCCAATATTTTGGATTAAAAAAACTCCACCTAATGATCGCACGTGGTAGACTTACATATTTTGAGGTGCACCCCCCGAGGCTTCTTTTTAGTGGTAGCCTTCACCTGAAGGCCAAAATGGCTATGATGCCCATTGCAGCCTTTTCTTTCTATCACTTAACAAAATTTGTATATCACCTAAGTGCGTAAATTGTGGTTACCAATTTAGAAGTACTAGGGTCAAATGAAGCTGCCAAGTTATGTGCCTTGTCCTATGAAAGCAATTACGAGATGCAACATTGATAAAACTATGCATCTCAAGAGAAGCATTGATGGAAGAGTGGCACATGTGATTTTTGATTGTGGAAGCATGCACAATTTTGTGAATTAAAGGTCCTTGCAAAAAACTCCATATTAGATAAAATGGGAAAAAACTCATTCCTAGATTGACCCATATTTTGAGTTTTTAAAGGTTTTTCTTCTTTTCCAATAAGAAATTGGAAATAAGGCCGCTCAATCTATAGAATCATGTAATAAAAAAATGTTCAAAACAAAAATATTTTTATAGAACTTGTCTCTTAGGCTAGTAAGGGGACAAGCACTTAAAAAATCAAAGATTGTCGACATAATTATAATAATAGGATGTTAATAGTATCTCTACTAGGGCTACTAGGGCCATTCTACATCTACCATGCATTGCCAGATTATTGAATAACCCTAGGGACATTCTATCATGCACACTCTTTCTTGAATGTAGCATAAAGAGGACATGGAATAGCTCTATGGCCATTCCATTCTATCATGCACACTCTTTCTTGAATGTAGCATAAAGAGGACATGGAATGGATCTATGGCCATTCTATATCCAATGTAGAAAAATGGCCCTAGGGCCACTCTACCATACACATTATTTTTCTTTAAAGTGCAAGGGATTATAGAATGGCCATAGGGCCATTCTACCATGGGCACTATGTTCTAGTGAAGCACAAGGTGTGTTGAAGTGCCCTAGGACCATTCTATAATGCTAGCAAACAAGACATGTCGAATATGATCATCACTCACCCAAAATGTTAGAATATGTCCAAAGATATACATGGCCTAAAATGAGCACACAATTATAGATAATCATGACGGAAGTATAGTCCTTATGTATATATACAAATCTCCCTCAAGCATCTTTGTGTTTCTTGACAAGTAAACATCCATTACATACTTTGTCTCTCGATCATGAACACTGCTCAAAATGGTGTTACATGACTTGATACAATAAGCTACTCGAGCTTTACAACCTTTCAAGTTGTCAACCATTTGAAACTCTCATGATCAAAGAAAATATAAAACTTAGCACCGTAGAGATAATGTCTCCACTTTCCTAGAGCATGAATGATGGCATAAAGCTCACACTCATACGCAGAATAATTCCACTGAGCTCTATCCAACTTCTTGCTTTCAAAAGTTACTGGTCTTCCTCCCTAAAGAAGCACATCACCAACTACATGGTCACTAGAATCTGTTTCAACCAAAAACGGTTGATTTGGATCTACTATTGCCAACATAGGTGCAATAGCTATGGCAACCTTAAGAAAATAGAAACTTTGTTGTTAGTCAGCACCCCAAACAAAGTTGTAACCTTTAGCCTTTAGTTGGTCCATCCGCATAATCTTGGATGAATTCATGATAGAACCCTGCCAACCCATGGAATATTTGTAATTCCTCCAAATTGGTTAGATAAGGCCACTTCAGGATTGCCTCTGCTTTCACAAGATCCATCTGAATTTCCTCTACCGAAATTATGTGACCCAAATAATGGATCTCTAAGGAAAAAAACTCACACTTGCTTTCTTTAGCATAAAATGCATTTTTCCTTAGTAATTCGAACACTAATATTAAGTATTGCAAATTCTCTTACTCCGTGCGACTAAAGATCAAAATATCATCAAGAAATACTATCAAGAAATACTACAATAAAACGACCAAGATATGGGCATAACACACTATCCATAGGCGTCATAAACGTAGCTGGAGCATTAGTTAGACCGAACAGCATAACTAAAAACTCATAATGTCCAAATTTGGTATGAAAAGCTATCTTAGGCACATCCTCTATGTGGATGCAAACTTGATGATATCCTGACCTTAAGTCAATTTTACTAAAGTATCGCACACGTTGTAGTTGATCAAAAAGCTTATCAACTCGCAAACAAATACTTATTCTTTATCATGATTGCATTCAAACCATAATAGTCCACGCATAAGCGCATAGACCCATATTTCTTGTTCAAAAAAAATTTAGGGATGCCCATGGAAAATTGCTAAGCCTAATGAAGCCCCTGGCAAGGTAGTCAGCAAGCTGACGCTCTACCTCACTAGATTCACTAGCGCTAAGCCTATACCGAGGATTGCAGACTGGCTTTGAATCCTGGAGCACTTTAATGGCATGCTGGACATTGCACTTAGGAGGCAAACTAGATGGCAAGTTGCTTCGAAATACATCATGAAATTCATGCAAAAGACTTTGCAAAGAATTAGAAACTTGTTGAGTGAGCTCAGGAGAAAAAGTTTAGTTTGTTCATTATTATGCATAGCACTAACATGTTGTTCACATATGACAGAATTGAGAGATTCAACACTCAAACTAGAATTAAAATCACCACCACTAGCATCATCATGAGACAAAACTAAAGGAGACATGCAACACAAAAAGAGATTTTCTATTTCATGAGCATATACAAGGCGGTCCCACTTCAGCATAGCAAATGAGTGGAGATGGTGGTACATCACATTCACCTTGCAAATAAACTTGTTTACCATTGACCTCAAAATCAAAAGTATTATCTAGATAAATATGAAAAAGAAGGTCCTAAATGAAACAACCATTCACGACCCAAAATAACATTAGCTCTTGTAATATGCATAACCTAAAAATCTAAGTGCATTTCATGTCCCTGAATACTGAGTGGTCCTTGCTTAGTCACTGTGTCCTATACTTGCTTATTATGCCCATTCGCAAGAGATACCATGTATTTATGATCACTAGGGCTTTGTGGTAATTTTTAATTTTTTTGCCAAATGATAATTCAAAAAGTTATGTGTAGCCCCATCGTCAATCATGACATGAACTCTTCGTCTGTTGATGTGTCCATGGATCCAAACCAAATCATAAGTCCTAAAAGAGGGTACCCACATCATAGAGGTTACACAACACTCATGCGTGGCATCATTATGGCATACTTGAACTTTAGAAAACTTTTGAGAAGCTTCAAGTGGCAAGACTTCCACCATGCGCACTACCTTACTACCGCACTTATCGACATCTTTGCCATAATTCTTTGGACAATTCTATCTATCATGATCACCATCCATGCAAATAAAACATAGTTTTTTCCTTTTTAGCTTGCTCATAATCTTGCGGTGTGACAAGGTACCCCTTGGCTCCTTGGCCTTCTTAACTGCATCATTACCTTGTTTGGTCTCCTTTCATTTATTCCCATTAGAACTACGGAAGTCGGATGCCCCAACCAAGGTGTCTTGGTCGTGTGTTTCTTCTCAATAATATCATCGAAGATCTACGCACTTTTTATGGCCTCTTTCAAAGTTTTAGGATTTTGAGTTTTAACCTTAGTTTTATATTCATTATATAGACCACGTAGAAAACCTTGTACTTTCTGGAAATCATCCAAACCTTCAAGCTTGAGGATTATGCTCCTTCTCTTCCCCATGGAACACAAGAGGGTTCATGCTCTTGAGCATAGCTACCACTTCCTAATTCCCGGGCATTTTGGTGTCTTGAGTTGACCCCCTTGCACCTGTAGTATCAACTGGGACACTCCAAAATCCTGAAATAGTGACCAACTGCTTAAGAGTCTTTTGCATGGACTGTAAACTTTGAGAAAGAACAAGTAAACTTTGCTTAATACGCTGTGTTCGTAATTTTAATAAAGTATGTGCATGTAAATCCATAAATCCATGATCACTCACATCTAGATCAGCCATATTGGTATCCAAAGATGGATGACCGCCATGCTACTGACCCTTTGGAGTGCCTGGAATCTTCTGAGGGCATGATAATAAATCAAATTCAAGTGCAAGATGAAGATGAATACCTGACCAAAACGAGCTTGACTTGATCTTGATTGCTCGTCGCTCTTGTGGACACCCCTCGGTGCTGGAGTTGTGATGTTACTTGTCTCCTTCCGCCAATACAAGAGATATGCTTCTCTCCTTCCACCAATGAGAGAGAGAGAGAGAGGTGTTTCTTCTCTCCTTCCGATAAGAGAGAGAGAGAGAGAGAGATATGCTCCTTCTCTGTTGTTTTTCTCCATGGCTGGATACAACAGTCCTTTGTTTAAGTTTTTTTGCTCCTTCTCTGTTGTTTTTCTCCATGGCTGGATACAACAGTCCTTTGTTTTTTTTTTGTTATATATATATATATATATATATATTCCCAAAAAAATCTTGGCTGGCTGCTGACGTGAGCACGGCTGTTGCTATGTATGGTGATTGTATGCCCTTTTGTTCCTGTCGGCTGTTGATAGGGCTGTTATACGCCTGCTTATTCACGACAATGGTGCAACTGTGAAACAAAACCGGCAGACGCAACATGTTACTCTGGCGACTACTGCAGACTTAGCACGGTTGCTGCTTTCGTGGCCGGCTATAAGTGCTTTTTCTAAAATATATCTTGGCCCCCGTTTGACTATACTCTCCTTGTGGGTGGTGTTGACTGTGTCTTATATGTCGGTTGTTGGCTTTTTTACACGCCAGTCGTGGGGCTTATGCGCCGGCAATTCAATGACTGAAAGCAGCGCTGTTGTTGTTATGTGGGGCTTATGCGTGGGCTGCTGCTGTGCGCCGCAAGTCTTGATGCTCCTTCCTCCCTCTAGCACGTACAGTTAACAGAACAAAGAATAGTTGCAAAAAATAGAGAATAGTTGCTCTCCTCCTTCCTGATGAAAATGCAAAGAGAGAGAAGATGGACTTCCACGATTATGGCTGGCTACGCGCGCCTTCTATGAGATTTCACAGAGAAAGCGGAAGATGTGGAAGAACCTTGATCTAATACTAGTGTGAGATCCCCATGAGACCTCCATGAACCTGCTAGAAGAGAATAGGGCACCCTCTAGAAGAACTTCCGGTGAGTTGCACGACCACATGGCTGCCATGAAGATGCCCTACGAAGACCAGCACCAATGGTACACAAACGACAGGGAGAAGATGCAAGTTCACATCGATGAACTCAAAACCAAAGTCACCGAGAAGAGGCCTATCACTCGGTGAAGGAATCCCAACGAGACCCACGAAGACATCCAGTTGGCCATCACTAGCATCGAAGAATGTGACCCTCTATGCTCAACTTTCCTCTACCCAAACACACATCACGGTAGCAAGAGAAGCAATCCAACAGGGCAACTGGACCAACCAAATAATCCACCAGGCCCGTTACTACATGGAGATCCTCGTAGGCGGCCATTGTGGTAGCCAACCTACCCGAACCCCGAGCCTAGAGAAGGATGGACACCTTTGTGAGAGCAGCATGCCCTCAACCCGTAGTGCCTACCCAACCTCGTCTCTACTCCACCCAACCTAAACAATCCAAAGCCACTTGCTAGCAAACAATGATGATGAGATGGGCAGAGTCAAAGACTGAAGCTTTTGGACCTGAGGGATCAGGAATGTGCCCAAGTGAGTTAGGGATTGCTCATGTAGCATGCCCATCTTTAATAATAATATATGGCCATTTAATAGATAAATTTATGATCTTTTGTGATATAAAAATCAACAATTTTAAAAAATGAGCTGTTTTCACTTAGAATCTTAAAATTCTAAGTCCAAATTTGGAGTCTATGTGTAATTTTACCCTAATATAGTATTTTATATCATCCAAAACGGAAACCAGATTGAGCCTATATGTGAATTTTATTTTCAGATAAAGTAAGGTAAACTTAAACCTTAATAAATGCACAACCGGGTGCTCTATTGATGGACGGTTTACACCACTACGACCAGAGAGACACCCCGGATATTTTCGCTATAAACAAAATTCATACCGTCGGGCGCTTGACGTGCATATCGAGAGCCAACGTCCTAAATTAGGGGTCCCCGCCCCAAAAAGATGTTATACACACACCCAGGCACCCATACAACATCCACGCAAGGACCAAAGGCCAACCGTCCTAGTGTACGATCCACAGACTGCCACGTGGACACCCATGCTGTCCATTGAAGTGGAAGGTACCTCAACTTTTGCTCGTGCAGGAACCATCCCTTTCCACCACAGGCTCATGCAAGCCACATGTCAGTGTACTTTCCCCGTACACCAGTCTTTGCACCGACGCTTTACTCTTGCTTTCCTTTCACCCATACCCATACTCATACCTATATAAACCCCCGAGCACCCCGTGGTCGAGACACCCAACACCCTGTTTTGCCCATGCCCGACTCTCTGCACAGTGAGTGTACCCGACACTCTATGCGGGGCTGTACTTGACAACCCTCTACACCCCTCTTCCAGCAAGTCCTTTTTGCCCATCTTCAAGTAAGCCCTTTGCACAAATTGTTTCTGCCTCATCTCACCCTTGTGGGTAAAGTGTCCATAGCTGCTCTCCCCCCATGTGAATAGACTTAAGGGAGGACTCCCCCTTCTCTCCCTTTAGGTGAAACGTCTTCCTTGAAAATCCAGTTTATTAAGAAATTAAGAAAGAAGATGCCACTTTCCTTTATACCAAAAATTATATGAAATTATTATTTTCTTGAGAAAGTGATGTTATCTATCATATTCTATGGTTTAGTTTAGAAATTGTTATCTTGATTAAGTTAAGAAGAACATATATATCTTCTCCCTACCTCAATGCTAACCCCATTTCCATGCTTGTGTAACCAGGCGCGGCGATGTTAGCAAGGCCCGGAGAGAGTCGACCCAAGGTATCCCTCATACCATTCAAAGAATGAGGTTCACCGATTGAGGCGAGTATTGTGATGCTGCCTAGTTATGCGGGACCAGGCTAGTGCAGTGAATAAGCCCTCCCTAGCGTGTAGACATCCCTCTAAGGGGCGAGAGGATCAACCGATGGAGCCTAAGAGGGCCACAAGCCGGCTTGAGTCCGCGCCAGCTGTGTCGACGATGAGGTGTATGGTCCCGTAGGGAGATTGCCTAGTCTATAGAGGCTGGAAGGCCAAATTCTAGATCATCGGCATAATAAAGTAAAGAGACTGGATTTGGTTATGAATCATTTTAAACATTGTATCTATTTTTTTAATTAAACACTTGTAAGCATTGTTGTATCATTGATAAAGAATGTTTAAACGAACAATGTTTAAGGCCATTAATTAAGAAACTTGTTTATTTATGGCAAACTGTGTGGTAGGATTAATTAGAAAATAAATTTGACGTGTGAGTTGGGTGGAAAGTGGGAGGATGTAATGCCCTAATGGCAACATCCTATGGATGGGTGGACCCGATTAGTTAGGTAGCTTTCCAACAAATTAACTGAAGCTTCTACGTTAGATAAATAGGTCCATGGGAAATCCTACTCTAGAGGACTAGAGCATAGACGAGGAAAATAAGAGTTATTTTTAGAAGTCAAGGAATAGAGGTTGCTCGAGTTAAGGTTGATCACTTTATGAGTGGTTTGATTTTAGACCCGACAACTCCATGACCATAGATGGGAATCGCATACCATAGGACCACTGGGTATATGACCAAGTAATGCAGGTCTTACCCATAGAGACACAACCCAATCTAGAGTCTACCACCCTTACCACCAGTCTTCCATGTCTTAGAAACTATGGAGGAACCCCCATATTTCACCTATGTGGACCGCTCTAGTCTCATATCTTATTTAAGACTAGGATTTTCTTTTATGATGAATAAAACTAATTATATTAGTCTCAAAATATTTGTAATAAAACTTGTCCTTGTAAATATTTGAGAAATAAAATGATTTCAAAGTTTTAATTTTAAAAGCATGAGTGTAATTTAAAGTATGCATCTCGTAATCCTCTTACGATGATGGCCACCCAGGACGATCAGCCTCCACTCCCCAATGCACTATATACAGATGTTGAGGAGAAGAAGCTCCTACTCAAAGAAATGTAACATTCCTCCTTTAAGGGAGAAGGATCAAAGATTGAGAAGGATGCCGAGGTTTAAATCAACGTAATGGATGATTATTTCTTAGCTTTCGATACTGGAGTGGCAAATCAGTCCATGCTTGCACAATTTCGCCTCACTGGAGACACTAAACTCTGGTGGAAGCAATGGTGCCATGAGACAAGGGAGTCACTGAACAATCCCAAACATGGGAGGACATCAAGCAAGCTATGAAGGAACAATATCTCTTGCCATCTCCTTATGAATCCATCAAGCTGAATTAATTTTTTAGTCTTAAGAAGCTTAGTTAATCTTGGAAAAATATTATTCTAAATTCATCACTCTCCGGAAGTATGCCCTAGCCATGACTACTTCCTAACAAGTGGCTTGTCACTCTCCGGAAGTATGCCCTAGCCATGACTACTATTCATCACTCTCCGGAAGTATGCCCTAGCCATGACTACTTCCTAGCAAGTGGCTTGTTTCTTCCAGGGCTTGAATGAACCCTTGGATTCCCGCCTCGAAGCAATGAGGCCAAGCACATTGCAAGATGCTCTTATACGAACAATTTGGTGTTATTCAAACCCCAGACAGCCACTCATCATCACGGTAAGACATTCCAACTTCTGATTGATTGTGGGAGTACCCATTCATTTCTTTCTCCCACAAAGATTAAACTTGGGTCAAAAAACAGCTAGAAAAATGGTTGTAGAACTAGCTAGTGGGAAGAAAGTAGTGTCTTAATATTCTGTAGGAAACCTTAATTTGGAATTTGGTAGTAAGAAAACTCATGGCCATTTTAGAGTCTTGCCATTAGGAATTTATGATGGGATCCTTGGGATGGACTAGTTAATTGCAAACAATGCTATTATTCACTCTAACCAAGGGAGTATCACTTTTAAAAATGGGCATGGCCAAGTAGTATTAGTTCAAGGGAAGATAGGTAAACCTAAGTCTAGGTTAGTCAAGGCAAAGCATCTTCTCAAAGGAGCATGTAAGGGAAAAAAGTTTTCCTAGTTAAGCTTAACAAAGCTGTTGAACTTAGTAAGGAAACAGATTGCTACACATACATAAACTCTATGCCAAGAAGAGAAAATGTACCTTCTTTACCCATTATATTGAGTATCTTGGATTCATTTTCTCCCAAGATGGTATCTTAGTAGATCTCACCACCAAGGTCAAGGATATACTGGAATGGCCATCCCCTAAATCAGTTTGCAAAGTTCGTGGATTTTTGTTGGGAATCACAAGATGGTACATGATTTTCATCAAGATTATGCCCTGGTAGCTACACCCTTGATGAATCTTCTTAAGAAGGATTGCAAAATAGTGTGGTTGCCAATCCATCAAGTTAGCTTTGATCAGCTCAAAGCTATCATTACCTCAGCACCAATCCTAAAATTTCCTAATTTCAGCAGAGAATTTGAGGTGGTTACTGATGCCAATACTCTAGCACTTTGTGGTGTCTTAGGAAAAGAAGGAAGACCAATGGCTTATACTTCTTGCAAGTTGAAGCAATATGAAGCAAATTATGCCACCCATGATTTGGAGCTCTTAGCAGTTGTTCATTGCCTCAAATTATGGAGACATTATCTCTTGACAAGGAAATTCTAGCTTGTAATTAACCACAAGAGTCTAAAGTGGATATTCACCTAGCCTAATCTCAACATGAGAGGCAGAGAAGATGGATTTAAATCCTACAAGACTATGACCTTGACATCAAATTCCGCCCTAGGAAGGATAATGTGGTATCGGATGCACTCAACTGTAAATCCTTTTTTAGTGCAATTTTGATGCCAAATGATCCCAGACTGGACAAGGTCAAAGAAGTCTCAACTCATGATCATGATTACCAGAGGATGGTGAAGTTAGTAGAAGAAGGGGGAACTTGAGAGAAAGAGAAAAATCTAATCAAGGGGTACTTCATCCATGATAGGAGCTTTTACTTCAATCACAGGCTATGTATTTCTAAGGATCCTGCTCTAAAGAAGCTAATCATCCATGAAGCTCATGATACCCCTGCTTGCAGGGCATCCAGGCTATGAAAAAGCATTGAATTCTATAAGGAGGAGCTATCATTGGGCGGGCTTGAAAAATGATGTCCTTCGGTACTTGAAGCAATGTCTCTCATGTCAAAGGGTCAAAGCTGAAAGAGTCAAGATGCTTGGGAAGCTTCAACCCTTGGATATCCCCCAAATGAAGTGGGAATGCATTAGTATGGATTTTGTCACAAGTCTCCCCACTGTACAAGGAGGATATGATTCCATTTTAGTGGTGGTGGACTTGCTTACCAAAGTAGCTCATCATCTTATACTAGCAAAGAAAACCTTGAAAGCTTCTAATGTTTCTCGGTTATTCATCAAGGAGGTCTTCAAGCTTCATGATGGTCTCCCGAAGAGGATAGTCAGTGATCGGGATTTTGATTTCACTTCAAAGTTTTGGAAATCCTTATTTCATTAGGGAAAATTTGGTCTCATTTTTGGGCCCTCTAAGGAATGCCACATCATCAAAATGGGGCCATGGTAATTTTTTTGTAAATCAACTCCAATTTTTTTTGGAGGTTGCATATATAGAATCTACTCTTCAAGATCTTTCCATTGATATATAATATGATGGGGTTTAGACAAGACCCATGGAAGATGTACAAAAAGTAGGTTCAAAAGTGATGATGTGGACCGTTTAACTAGCCTTTAGACTTGATTTTGAGGAAAATGGTATATCTTGAGCTTAGCAACTCCAAATGTTTCGGAGTTTGAAATTATAAGATCTACTTTTCATGATCTTTCTAATGATATGTCATATCATGGGGTTTTAAAATAAGGTAAGAAATGTTCACCGGCCTCCATTTTCAAGGCAAAGAGTGCCAAAAATCCCTTAGAGGGCCCAAAAATGAGCCCAAATTTTCCCTAATATGCAGGCCTTGGGAACTCAACTTTTCTTTAGTACAGCTTATCATCCAGAGACCGATGGTGGCTAGATTGAGAGAGTCCATGATCGGGGTTTTGATTTCACTTCAAAGTTCTAGCAATCCTTATTTCAGGCCTTGAAAACTCAACTTTGCTTTAGTACAACTTATCATCCAGAGACCAATGGCTAGATTGAGACAGTCAACCAAGTAATTGAAGACATTCTAAGAGCATATTGTGGACGGGAACCAAGAAGATGGATTCAATACTTTCCTCTAGTAGAATTTGCTTATAATATATCTTATCATCAGAGCATAGGATTGTCACCATTCAAAGCACTCTATGGGCAATAATTCTTATCTCCTCTAAATTTCATTGATCCAACCATAAGAGTTGAGGCATCCATAAAAATGCTGGAAGAGATGGAGGAACAAACCAAGGCGATCCAAAAAGATATTAAAGCTGCTCAAGATCGGCAAAAGCATTATCCTAACACAAGGAGGTCTGAAAGGATCTTCAAGGAAGGAGGCAAAGTTCTTCTACGAGTGTGCGACCCAAGCATAGCTCTTTGTCACTTGAAAAATATAAGAAACTCAATCCAAGATATTGTGGGCCCTATACAGTTATCAAGTGTTTGGGTAGAAGTGCCTATAAGCTCCAGCTCCTCCCAGCCCATATCAAAGTTCACAATGTATTTCATGTAAGTTTGTTAAAGCCTTATGTACCCAGTCTCGATCATATTCTTGATGATGAGAAAGTTGTACTCCCAACTCAAGGAGTCCTTGAGTTGCAACCTAGTGGGATCATAGATTCTAGAGAAAGGCAACTCCGTAATAGAACTCTTGTAGAACATTTAGTATAGTGGAAAGATTACGCTAAAGAGGATGCAACTTGGGAAGATGAGGCTACACTCTTAAAGGATTACCCAAAATTCATGATGAGATGAGGACATCTCGATTTATTTAAGGAGGGAAGGATGTAACATGCCCATCTTCAATAATAATATATGCCCATTTAATAGATGAATTTATGGTCTCGTGTGGTATAAAAATCAACAATTTTAATAAATGAGCTGTTTCCACTTAGAATCTCAAAATTATGAGTCCAAATTTAGAATCTGCATGTAATTTTACCATAATATAGGATTTTACAGCATCCAACGGATCGAGACTATACATAAATTTTTAGTTATTTTCAATTAAAATACGGTAAACCTAAAGCTTAATAAATGCATGATTGGGTGCCCAATTGACAGATGGTCTGCATCCCTACGACCAGGGAGACACCCCGGACATTTTTGCTATAAAAAAAAACACGTCGTTGGGCGCATCGACACGCATATTGAGGTCATCATCCCAAATAAGGGATCCCCGTCCTAAAAAGATGTCGTACACACACCCGAGCATCCGTACAACACCTGTGCAACGACCAAACATTGACCGCCCAACATACGGTCCACACAAACCGCCACGTGGATGCCATGCTGCCACTAAACTGGAAGGTACATGTGTACCTCAGCTTTTGCTCGTCCATAGGCACCATCCCTCTCCACAGGCTCATGCAAGCTAGAGGTCGATGTACTTTCCTCGTACATTGTCCTTTGCACCCACACGTTGCTCTTCCTTTTCCTACACTTGTACCTATATAACCCCCCCAGCACCCCGTGTGGTCGAGACACCCAACACCCTGTTCTGCCCGTGCCCGACACTCTGCATAGTGATTCTGCACAGTGATTGTACCCGACAGTCCGTACCCGACACTCTGTGTGGGACTGTACCCGACAGCCCTCTGCACCCCTCTTCCAGCAAGCCCTTTTCACCTATCTCCAAGTAAGCCCTTTGTAGATTATTATTTTTTGCCTCATCTCACCCTTGTGGGTATAGCGGGTGACCTTAGTAAGGGCTCTTTGGCTCTTAGAGGTGGTTCACACCTAGGAGTTTTTGCTTATAACTTGAGCAGCAAACGAGATCCGATTTATGATCCAACTAAAGCGTTGGATTCGCCCCGGAAATGTGGGCTACAAGAAGGTAGACAAAATGACTCCATGACAAAAGCGCCAAAATATCACCTCGAGAGATGCGTACAACAACAAGCCTAGAGAGGTTGCTCCAAATGCGATCCCAACTCTCCCCTTGGGAGTCCTAGAAGGAATTAATGGCCAGGTTAGCTTGGTCATCGTTTAAAAAGAGGTTTTTGATTAATCTTTAATGTTAACTTTAAGAAAATAAGAAAGAAGATGCCAATTTTCTTTATACCGATGAATAAGCCCTCCCTAGCACATAGACATCCCTCTGAGGAGCAGAAGGATCAAGCGATGGACCCTAAGAGGGCCAGAGGCTGGCTTAAGTCCTCGCCAGCTCTGTTGCCCACGATGAGGTGTATGGTCCCGTAGGGATTGCCTAGACTATAGAGGCTAGAAGGTCGAATTCGAGATCATTGTAGAATAAAGAGATTGGATTTGGCTATGAATAATTTTGAACATTGTATCTAATTTTTTTATTTAAATCCTTTGTTTGTAAGCATTGTTATATCATTGATAAGACTGTTTAAATGAACAATGTGTAAGGCCATTAATTAAGGAACTTGTTTATTTATGTCAAACAGTGTGGTAGGATTAATTAGAAAATAAATTGACGCATGAGTTGGGTAGAAAGTGGGAGGATGGAATGCCCTGATGGTAACATTCTATGGACAGGTGGACCGAAGTAGTCGTCGGGTAAATTTCCAACAAATTAATTGAAGCTTCTATGTTAGATAAATAGGTCCTTGGGCAACCCTACTCTAGAGGACTAGGTCAACAGCTAAGCCTTACATCCATGAGGAAAAAAGCGTTGTTTCTAGAAGTCAAGAATAGAGGTTGTCCAAGTTAAGGTTGATCACTCTATAGTGGTTTGATTTTAGGAATCCTTTAGAAAGACCACACTCCCCCTTGTTGCGCGATAGAACTAGGTCTTACCTACTACTCGTATCCTTGTATCTTACATGGTCAAGGTGTCGACGAGTATGAAATTATCCCAAGTTAGACTTAGTAGACTATTAGAAGGTTTCCCCTATTTAGGAAGGGGGGACCTTACAACCCATAACAACAATGTGGAGGCCAGTTTACCTCTACCATAAAGGGCATGGTCAGTGATTTGACTTTGCTTGATGATTAGGAGCAGATTATCCTCACAAAAATAAAACATTAATATGGAGGAAGATGCCAACAAGGACCTGTACTCCTATGTCACTATCGCAAATGTTCTTGTCACATTGGGTTCAGGAGTCTGCACATTAAGGTTTCATGCTGTCTGCAATTAGAACTCCCCCAAGCTAAGGCAGATGCTAAGGAGCATCTAACATGGTCCCTATGTTTGGGTGATTGATAACACCAAGGAAGACTGGAAGAAGGAGGGTTCGAGTCGTCTGATTGCGAATCTGACCCATCGGGCATGCTGGGTGTTGGGCGGTAGGCTAGACGACTGGTAGGTCGGACAACTGCCAAGCTAATTCCACCAGGCATGCTGGGTGTTGGGCGGTAGGCTAGATGACCGCTAGATCGGACAACTGCCAAGCTAGAATTCCACCGGGACATGAGAGCTGGTGCACTTAACACTAGTTAATTAGTTCATTAGTCCTATAAATCAGTCATGCTTAGAGCACGAGGGTATCTTTGTACCACTCTAAGAATGCACGTTAAACAATATAAAAGATGTAATCATAACTCTGTACAAGGCTAATTACTATATTATTTCTCTTTGTAAATAAAAGGAGATCGTTCTATATCATCTCTAAGTATTCATCGTGTCTATTTGTCTTTTCTGTATATTTGTCTTGTCTATTATTTCCTATGAATCTGTCTATTAAGTCTTCTATATCTTCTGTTACAATTCGGATTATACGCACAAGACGACCAATCTTAAGTAACCGTATCCGCTTGGGTAATCGCTTGAAACTGATAAGCTATTTTTGTGTTGTCTTGTGCATGTCCCATATCAGACTAGTGTATTGCTGCACACATAACTAGAGACACTCAGTAGGTTGATTGGGGTAGTGATAAACCTCAACAACAATGAGAATCTCTCAAAGATGAGAGAGATAGATTCTCTCTGTGGTTGAGAGAGATAGATTCTCTCAACCACACTGTGAATTGACCCAACATACACAGTTCCTCACTCACAAATATACAAGAAGATTTTCACAACACACGCTCCAAGACGGCTTATCACAAGAGCTCCTTTTATAGCTTTAATCGGTTGCAGTCCTCGTTAGTTTCTTACCGCTTCTTTCCCTAGTATGTCGACTCTTCGTGGCCTCACAAACATCAACTTTATCACTGCATGCCAGCTTCTCCCTTCTTCTACGGGTATTCAACCACATTTGTGGTAGGCGTGATCACGCCTACCACAATTGAATCTCTTCTTTCCATCCAACACTATGTATCACCATGCAGTCGCCTTCCTACCACTTCTTTCTATTGACGACAGCTTGTTAAATCTTTGCAGTACCCACACAGTTCTAAACAATCTCCTCCATCTAGTGATGTACTTTTTGCATACGCCAACTTCACCACCCATCGGTCTCTATCCTTATCTCCTGACTTTAAAAATTAAATCCAAAGCTTAAAGCCTTTGAAAAAATAGTGGCGAGTATTCACATAGCCCATATAATTTGGTGCCTTAGTCCACATCATCTATATATGTAGAGAAATGGCTATCAACGATTTGGGCATCTTGTCTTGATAATGTAAGTGCCTCACAGTAGAAATTCTTAACACATTAGCCACTACTAGAATTAGCGTATCGCCCCATTGTATCAATCATTATTATGCCACTAGTGTTAATTGGACTACTGCAAGCGTTTTAGCAATAACCCATCCTTGAGTCTTAATGATAAAGAAATCTTGAGCTAGCACCAAACTCTCCAAGATATTCCATTCAAAAAGTACCATCCTGTGTTTTATTTCATGTCCCTAATAATGCAGTCACACCATGCTATATGTAAAAAGATGATGACAACATAGCAAAAGAATGCATCCAAGCTAAGAACCTCAAAGTAAAACTGGCTACTTATATAAAAAATGCATGACATTAACTATACTCTAAAACTATTTACATTAAGTACCAAAATTATTTTATCCATTTTGGGTTCTCAAAAATCCACCTAACATATTTTTCCCACCCCTTAGCTCGCAGACATTCATCACCTATAGTCTTCAAATAGCTGATGTATTGAATACATGGAATCATCCTCTTCTTGGTTTCCTTCACATTAACTTGCTCCACCCTTCTCCTTGTTTGCTTAACTCATTGTAATCACCATCATCCTTGCTATATACTTCTTTAGTCGATACCCATTTACTCTTCTCTGGTGCAAGGTTCCATCCAAATCCTTAGGCTTGTGTGAGCCATTGGAGAATCGTTGTTGTACTTTAAAAGGACCTTACCATCTTATTTGGAACTTAGTTTGGAAAGTGTTATCCAGTTTGCTATTATATTAAAGCATAAGATCACCCTTACCATTGCCTTTGTCTTTGATTTTCTCATTGGCCCTCCGTTGATTTTGCTCTTGAGTCTTTTCCAAATCATGTGTCTTGTCCAACTCTACTACTTGTAGTGCAAGGAACCTCATTAGGACATTTTGGAGGTCATTCGTAGGGCCTTTTAGTAGAGAGAGAAAAACGAGCGCATCCAATCAGGAAGAAGGCAACGTTATGTTAAAAATAAGGTTATTTCTTTTTTCTAAATCCAAAAACTCTTCTTTCTCACATCAAAATGTACTCTACTTACACTTGATATAGTCACTTTTCACACCTGAATGCATTAAACACACCTACACTTTTGTAGAAAGGGAAACTTCTATTCGAATCCATGTATTAAATACACCTTTTTGCAAAGGAGGGAAAATCCCCCCCTCTCAAACTTCCTCTTGGCCTTAAACAATATCTCACGCTCTTTTCATTTCCTCTACCTTCTGTTGCACTCCATTTTCTAAAGCTTCAGGCTTTTGTACTCCATTCCTTCTTGAAAAGATGGGTAGCAAATCTCGTTTTATATCATCCTGATTTTGCCCCACTAATGCCATCATAGATTATTCAATTCCTAGGGCAAGGAGACCAAGATCATCAGTGTTTGCTATACTTGTATCCAACTCTCTCAATGCGCAAAATCAGTGGACTGAAGTGCTAATCACCAAGGGCACATGGGTCCTTATGCAGTCAAGGAAGAAAAGAAAGACAAGCAACAAGAATACATTTAGGGCGTCATGGAAAGGAAGAGTAAAAGACTTCAAGATAGAGACTGGAAGGACAACCATCAAGGAGGACCTAGTGCAGCATATATATATGCATAATGAGCTTGTGCTTGAGAATCCAGATGACATAAAATTGCCCTCGCATAGACAAAACTTTAAGTAAATCTATCGCTTGTTGTCAATCTTTCATTTTCTCATAATGGTCTAATGAACTGTGTAAATTGTCCACGTCTATGGTCGCAGATGTGTACCCCTCATCATATGAGGAGTGGAAGCCAGTTCAGTGCATCATTGGAATTATGAATGTGGTTCACGCACACATTGGTTGGCTACAGTATGAGGGAAGGAGCAACAAAAGCCTTGTAGATACATGAATCTTTTTCTATGATCATTTCTACCATCTGCTAAACAAAAAACACAATTGTGGCTGCTTGGAAGAGTTACCTTTGCAAGCTGAGCGGAACTACATGGATTGGCCTATCCCAGACCCCTCAATATAGGAGTCAGCAAAGAGAAAGCTCTTCAAGGATGTGCAATGCTCCCTATGAGGGAGCATTCCAACTCGTGTAGTAAAAATTATTGTTTACCTACTAATTATTGTGTTTGTGGAACTTTTTAGCTTATTTCAGGTGAAGATAGCAAGAACCATGCTTGTCTACAAAGATTTGGACACATTCCTCTTAGCAAGACTTCTTGATGAGGGATGACCGAGTAAAGTTTTTGACCATATCCATTGTAACATTGCACTAGAGACAGTAGCGAAGTACATGATTGTAACTCAAACTTTTATCTTGTCCTTCTAGTGTAGCAGGTCCCGTTACATCAATGGAGAGTTGGTACCAATGGATCAGATAGTCGCAAGTGCAATGGATGACAAAGTCATAGACATTGAAGTGATTGATGAATCTTCAACACTGGTGACAATTATTTCTATACACGGAAAATATAATTTACAACAGCTACAGAACGATATTGTCAAAGAATCCTTGCAAGACATGCCGGCACACTTTAATTTCATTCACAATGGAAGAAAGGTCCTCCTTAGAAGGGAGCGACTAATACAATGTGAAGAATTGGGTAACACAGTCAAGATCATTCCTACTTGACAATACCCACTCCAATGTACTCTTCTGACATAATTACTCAAATCTATCTTGTTAATGACACTCCTACTTGACATTACAAATTTCAATGTACTCTTTTTAACATAATTAATCAAGAGCCTTTTGTTCGATACAATACTTTCAAAAAACAATACAATGTATACTATTTTTCAAGACATTACTTGAGTGAGAATAGAAAGAACAGTTGAAAACATTACATTACCAAAAAGGATTTCTCATTATATAATCTTGTATAGAGTCTTTTGATTTGTACAATCCATCTAAATATGGAATCAATTGTTCTTCCAGATAAACATCATCTGCATTACCTTCGAAAGAAAAGGGTGATATCCATGTTCCCATGGGATTGTACATAGCCTTCTTAGGGGTATCATCAATTAATAATGTATTTGTGGGATTATATGGGTGTTGGATATCCACATAGCACTTCATAAGTAAGGGCACCCCAGGTTTGTTGGGATGAAAAACACATGGGTCAATGTAATAGTACCTTTGGTCATATACAAAATACAATTCTATTTTCTCAATCTTAGATTCTCTCAAAACTAGCATGACAAGAGGCCTCAAATTATGCGCCATCATTGAGGACCATATGGCCAATCTAAAGTGCTTAGTTACAAAGTTGATAAAGTGATACATTTTGGGCCTTAGCATGACATGCATTTCTTCGACTCTGTAATTCCCTCCTGTAGCACTTGGTCCAAAGCTCTTGGGCTGTCTTTTGAGCAGCAGCAATCCATTAACATCCAAGATAATAAGACTCCTTGGTGTCTCGAACCATTATTGACATGATTCTAATCAGTTTGAATATGACTGAAGCTTATAATCATTGGTAAGGGACAAAAAAAGCTAATAGAAACAATTCTTAAAAATTGAGTTGGTTACATTACATCAGGTAAATTAGGCTTGGGATCATCATCAAGCTTGGAATCCTCACTAGCCTTGGCATCCTCATCAGACTTAGGTTCTTCATTGTTTGCCTCCTTACTAGGTCCCGCCTTAGCCTCTATAGTTTTCTTCTTGTCTGTTTTCTCTTCAGCTTCGGCTCTGTCTCTTCAGCTTGCTCTACCTCATCAGCCTTGGGATGTTCAATGTTAACCTCCACATTGGACCTTGGCTCTACCTCTATGTGCTCAGAGGGTTTTGCCTCATCCCCTACAACTTGAAGGAGCACCTCGACGTCTGCAGGATCGGGGAATTCTGGTTGGTTCTCCTCAGACATCTTTGTGCTATTATTTAGTATTAATTATATCATGGTCACTCTGTACCGCTCCACATAGTTACTATCATAATTCTGTAATGCAGTCTAAAAAAATAAAATTCACAATGTCAGACCGCAAATCTAGGTAAATCAATGTCCACCCAATGATTCTTCCACTTACCTTGGACATGAAGGGATTCATGGAGGAAAAGAGACTCTGGAGAATATATTCTACATGTATCATCGATCTCCATCCACAGGAGTGTGAGTCTCCTTGCTTGGGCACTTGAATAGGCTTGACCTCTGATTTGTTTAGTTCATTATCTCCATATAGGGAACCAAGAACATGAAGAAGCCTTCTTATACACCTGCATAATAAATAAGCTTTCACAATAAGATACATTGGCAACTTCAAGGAGCCATAGATACTAGAGAAAGGTGCTTTGAATGTTTACTTACAGGCCTAACTCAAGATGTGATCTTGGTACACTGAATTAAGAGTCCATATGATTCTCTTATCCAATTCTATAATGGCAAGGCTCCAATGGTTCCTGCAAAAGCAGAAATATCTAAAACTAAGGCATCTAGGCCATCTATTAGATGTATATAACTAATAAGATAGAGGAGTAACATACCCTGATTCGTATGGAAAATTTAATACGATAACCTCTAGCATGTTCAAACAAGTGACCCAGTTTTGAATCTCTTGCTCTGGGAAGTACTCTTTCTTTGTATAGCAGTGGTGCCAGCTGAGAGTTGAGAATAAACACCTCAAAAAAGTGGCTCTCACATGGAAGCCTGTACTTTTTTAAACTGCAAAAACAAGGGTAAATCATTGAGGAAAAAGGGAAGAAATAAAGACAGAACTACCATATCATCAGAAAATGCAGTTTGGATACCTACTTTAAACATAAGTATAGGATAGTACCTATGATCTGTGATATCCTCTCCATCAAAGTTCTGACATCCATGATGTCAAGGGAGAGCTGTCGCTCACCATCTTCCATATTCACACGAAGACAAAAATGCCCCTCTGCAAGCTCCTTAGTATCTCCAGGTTGACTAACTCCAACTCTTCCGTTTCTTTGATGTAATGTTCGTGGAGATTCTTTGGGTTCGATTTTACTTGTTGATCCTTGTCTTTTCTTGCCTTCTGCTCTTCCTCTCGTCTCGCGTCCTGTTCTGCCCTGGCTCTTATGTTAATATCATGTGTAATATCTACAATTTTTATTTTATCTTGAGGAGTTGCTGGTGGAATCATGAGGATGTTTTTCATTTTTGGGTCGGTAATCTCTGCAGGGTGTAGAAGCTTCTCATACCTCCACCTAAGCCTCTTCAATGTCTCACTATCCTTGGGCTTTATAGTCATCCTATGTGCATGGGCACACATAACACAGAGGTCATTCAAGTACTCTACGAGAAAGTCTTCAGTAGCCTCCTGTAGATAGAGCAAGGCTGTCCTCTTCCACCTTAGGGATAGGCTCCAGTTCTTACATATAGACCTACACACCTGCTACACATAACTCCACACAATTCTGTGCCTTCCTGATCTCCTTCAAGATGTAGAAGCTCTATGAGAATCTCCTTATTTTGGCCTGCTTCAGAATATGAATAGGTTTTCCTTTCCTTGGCTTCTTTTGAGAGGTAGCCTTTGCTTCCAATCCAGGCCCCTTACCCTATCTCCTTGCAGCAGTGACCTTTGTTCTCGCCATGATCTACCAATTAGCCTGGTAGAAAGACACATAAATTAACCTCTCTCTCTCTCTCTCTCTCTCTCTCTATCTATCTATCTATCTATATATCTATCTATATCTCTCTCTCTCTCTCTACATATATATATATATATCTATCTCTCTCTCTCTCTCTCTCTCTCTCTCTCTCTCTCTCTCTCTCTCTCTCTCTCTCTCTCTCTCTCTCTGTGTAAGTGTGTGTGAGTGTTTACATGTGTGTGTGTGTGTGTGTGTGTGTGTGTGTGTGTTTTTGTATGTCTAGTGCGATTTGGCATGATATCAAACAAGCGTGAGACGTGCAAGCGCAATATCGCGCCAAACCGCAAAATACCTCTCTCTCTCTCTCTCTCTCTCTCTCTCTCTCTCTTTGTGTGTGTGTGTGTGTGTGTGTGTGTGTGTTTCTGTATGTCCAGTGTGATTTGGTGCTATATCAAACAAGCGTTAGACATGCAAGCGCCATATCACGCCAAACCGCAAAATACCTCTCTCTCTCTCTCTCTCTCTCTCTCTCTCTCTAGCATTATTGGATGTGTTGTGTGTGTTTCTCCTTGTGTGTGTGTGTGTCCCATTGTGTGCATGCGTGAGTGTGTGTGTGTGTCTTTGTGTGTTCCTACATGAGTGTGTGTGTGTGTGTGTCTTTGTGTGTTCCTACATGAGTGTGTGTGTGTGTGTGTGTGTGTGTGTTTGTGCGTGCAAGAGGTTTGCAAAAGAAACACATACCAAAGCTGTCTCGTTGGCTTGATGGATTGTTGTCGTTGGTCGATGGATCGTTGTCGTGCTCGATGGATTTGTCTCTCTCTCTCTCTCTCTCTCTCTCTCTCTCTCTCTCTCTCTCTCAGGCGCACTGTTACAAATAGAATAAAAAAAGAATCATTTTTAATATTCACAAACCCCATGTGTCAATTGTCAACATCACATGTGTCCATTATTAATACACACGTGGGCTCGTTTAAAGTTATTTAATCCTCACACCACTATTAACGGTTCTCGTATTTGAGAGAGAGAGAGAGAGAGAGAGAGAGAGAGAGAGCATCCCGATTTTTCAGGAACCCACAGACAGAGAGAGATTCCAACGAGCGACAGCAGACAGAAAGAGAGTCCAGCATGCCCACGTAACCAGAAAGCAAATGGCAACAGATAAGTTTGCTTGCTCCTCTCTCTCTCTCTCTCACACACACACACACACACACACACACACACACACACACACTCAGATACGTAGACACACAGACATGCAGGCACAGATAGACACAATCTTTCACACACACACACACACATAGAGCGAACCGTATACAACACAGACACACACATACAGTACACTCACAAAGAGAGAGAGAGAGAGAGAGAGAGAGAGAGAGAGAGAGAGAGAGAGAGAGAGAGAGAGAGAGAAGTTTGTGCAGTTGCGCATGATATGGCTCTTGTAAGGTAATGGAGGTGCTTTATCGCGCCAAATTGCACACACATAAAAACACATACATACACACTTATATCACATCCACACACACACACACACACAGAACCATATACAACACAGACACACACATACACAGTACACCCACAATGAGAGAGAGAGAGAGAGAGAGAGAGAGAGAGAGAGAGGTAGTTAGAGAGAGATAGATAAAGATTTAGGGAGTTAGTCAGAGAGAGAAAGAGTGAGAGATAGAGATAAAGTGTTAGAGAAAGTAATTTAGAAAGAGTTAGAGAAAGAGTTAGTGAAAGAGTCTATGCAATTTGTGCATTTTGGCACGATATGGCTCCTGTAATGGTAATGGAGGTGCTTTATCGCGCCAAATTACACACACATACATCCACATACATATACACTTATATCACACACACACACACACACACACACACACACACACACACACACACACACACATACAGTACACCCACAGAGAGAGAGAGAGAGAGAGAGAGAGAGAGAGAGAGAGAGAGAGAGAGAGAGAGAGAGAGAGAGAATTTGTAAAGTTTGGCGTGATATAGCCCTTGTAGGGCTAATGGATTTTCTTTATCGTGCCAAATTGCACAAATACAATAAGTGGTGACTCCCCTTTTCTAATTCATGCCAGTGTCTTACCTCTCAGAAAAAAGAAAGCTTAAGTGGGGAGTCACTGCGCTGGATCTTGAGTTTAGTGCTGCGGGTAGGAGCGACATACGAATGAAGTCTACAAAGCTACAAATGAGCACAAAGAAAAGATCTATTGACTTCACCAACTGACGACCTTGTAGAAGTTATGGCAAGGATAGATGAGCCACAGCTTGTGAGAGGATAGACAGAAGATCAAGGGTTTCCAACTGTGGAGCCGGGAGAATCAAGTTACCCCGCTTACTTTGTAAAAGGTCATAGTGATGAAGAACCCCATTTAGAAGACCAAGATGCGGAGACAGATGAATAGGAGAAAGTAGGTGTTCTTAGTCTAGTTTCCCTTTCTAAGTGACCTGCTTGCTAGAGTCTCTCTGCAAAGAGGGATTTCGCTTTCTCAAACGGAGGCTATTGAAGAGATGCCGAAGAGGAAGAAAAGCAGAAGAAGAAGGAGCAATGTCTTAGCACTGACGTGAAGGAAGAATTTTTTGAGAGAAATGATCTAGCTCTGATCGATGAGAAACTCTTTGATTTTGTCTGTAACACGGGAGCTGCTGAAGACTTTCACATTATTGCAGAGATGTTTAATAAGCCTTTGCAAGTGGAGTCCATTTTACATCAGCATGTAGAGTACGTGTCGAAACACAGGGAAGATTTCAAAAAATTAGTATCCAAGGGAAGGCTATGCTGGTAAACAATTAGGCTTACGTGCACTTGCTGGATTGTGCACTAAGCAGAAAGGCAAATAGTTTTCTATACAAGAAGTACCAGGAACTACCATCTTCCTACGAGCCTTCTTGGTGTACCTTGCACTTAAGTTGTTGTAAGCTGTTATATGAGCCATTTGGATTCCTCTGCTACGTGCAGTGCCTCTATAAAGACCTTCCTGAAATGGGTGAAGAACTACTGTATGAAGGTACCATCCAAGATAAAATTCCACCAGAAGATAGATTACCCTCTGAGGAGGCAGAACTTGAGGAAGATATTGAGTTAGTAAAGGAGTAAGAGGATTCAAAGTCGATGGATATTGTTGCTCTAAAGAAGTCAACAATATAGAGACCACTGGATGTAGATCTCTTCAAAGTGGAGCAGTGTGGTCTAGTATTGCTAGTGCTGCTAGAATTCGTTATTGATAACAATCATTATGTACTATTGGCTGACATTCAGAATATTTTCAGCCTGAGGGAATATTTTTCTTTATCTGCTATTGCCAATTTTCTAGAAGAGGGTAGTGGTTTTGTCTCGAAAAAGATGATGCAGATGACTTAGCATTGGAGGAAAATTATAATAGTAAAGAGTGTCTCAGTATTTGTTTGGGCAAAGCACACAAATTCAAAGATGATGGATTTGTGCCAAATGATAAAACCTTCATGGAGCTACAGGCCAAATATGGCTTTGATAAGTTGAATGACTCCACAAAGGAGTTTATGAACAAAGTAGGAGAAGATACTAAAAGTTCTATTAACCTTTGGCAAGACCAACTATTCGTGACAAATGAGACTCAGGTTCTCTCTCTCTCTCTCTCTCTCTCTCTCTCTCTCTCTCTCTCTCTCTTTATGTATGTGTGTTGTTTGTGCGTGTGTGTGTGTTGTACGTGTGTGTGTGTGTGTACGTGTGTGTGTGTGTGTACGTGTGTGTGTGAATTTGATATGTAGACTTATGTTTCCTTAATTATTTTGTTTTGCAGAGTACATTTGAAGTCAAAGACAAATTCTTGCAGCGGCATAAAAGGGAGTATTATGGCCGAGACGTAGCTCTCTCACTATCTAAGCAGATTGTCTAAGGCAAAGATTATAGTCTACCACAATGCCATGAGCTAGGAAGGAAAAGTTGCAAAGTTTGTATTCAAGACATTGTCACTGTTCCTAGATGCAATGATTATTCCTAAGAGTTATAAGAAGATTATTTTGATGGAGAAGTCTACTGCCTTAGAAATTTTTGAATGCTACCCTGGTCGTTATGCCGGAACCGAAGGGGTTACTTTCATACATATGCTCTACAATAGCATTGTCTCTAGGCATAGAGAACCCAGAGGAACTAGAAGAGTATGGAAAACACCATTTTGCTAAGGTATAAATGAAAGCCAAATTCACTGGAATTGCCAAAGTCATTAGAATGGAAAGATACATTGTAGAAGAGTTATGTGTTATATCTATCAGTCCAACGATGATTAATAAAAATCTTTTGTTCTCTCCATTTGTTTTGTGCTTCTATGGCATCTGAGTTTTTAAATAATTTGGAACGCTTCAATCTCTTCCTTTCCATATGTATGATTGTCTACATCAGTTTGGATGACCTCAAGGTTTCTTTTTTATGTAGTTGTTGAGTATCATTCTATAGAATCATTGGAACACTTCTTGTAGGCTGTTTGCCTTACTTTTTCCACCACCATGTTGTGTGTGCCTGAAATATGCATTTTGGGCCATATAGTGTGATTTCTTGAGTCCTTGTGTGTTCCAAATGCTAGGATATCTGTACCTGTTGATAAAGTAAGTAAGGCATGTGGTTGTAGAGAATATGCTACATAAGAAAACATACAATGCAAGTTAGTATCAATGGCTGGGAAACAAGAGTAAGCTAGAAACATACCATGTAGTGTGTAATGTTGGTGTCAGTCCAAGCAGCTCTAAATGCTTTTTTGAACGCTTGTAAGTTGTCTTAAAAGCTCTTTTTGTCTTGCTGGGAGTAGTTGACTTTCTCACACATTTGGAATAGAGTATCAATTGAACGCCAAACATCTGCTTTGACATTCCTTGAAGCACCTTCATGGTCTTTCACTATATTATGAAGCTTTTTCCATTGTTGGTATTTGATTTGACTTGTGTAGGTTGTTGTATATTGCTTTCCTAACTTTGTAAGTTTGTGTTGCTGATTATTCATTGGCTTGGAAAGAAATCTTCTTGCCTTAACACCTCCAGTGGAGGGCTTCATTGGAATTTCCTTTTCATTTGAAGACTTTTAGTGTCCTTCAGAATCTAGACATTACCTCCATGTAGTCCAATTTTTGATAGCACCTTCTCCAATGCACTGATGGCTTCTTTCCTCTTTGCTACATTCTTTATCTTCCAAGCAAAACCAATGTGGAGATATACCAATTTCTCTATGATACGACACAAAGCATGAAGCGTGCATATATGCACATTGGAAAGAGGAATCTCAAACACTGGTTTAAAGTTCTTATCCAAAATTTGTCTATTGGGTGGTCATCTCCACCACTTAGAGTCCATCACCCTTGCGGAGTCCATGCAATAAAGGCATGGAGACTTTGCATTGGCCCCTTTGCTGCAATTAAATCACTTGAGAGTCTTCAAATCACCCGCAAGATATCATTGGACTTAAAATTCCCCCCTTTTCTCTACATGGAGTATCCTGTTTGCATTCATCTATTCTTTGATGAGATTGGGGATATGTGTCTGATGAAATACCCAAAACAAGGATTCATGGTCCTCTTTCTTGACCTCAAATGAACCTAGCCACCAGATGCTCGTCTCGAATTGCACACTAAAATACTTTGAATCATCCCTACTGCAATTACAAAGAGCCCTATTCATAAGTGTTATTGTGACCCTTTCCGTCTTTTTCTCCTTGACAATCTCGCACTCATTAAGCTTTATGACAAACTGAAGTACACCTCCTACCTCCTCAAATGTAATATCATAGAACTCCACCATTCTCTTTTGCAAGAGCTCCAAGTCCATGAATATATTGTTGTGTTCATTATAGTATATGCTGCCACCTTCTCCCTTAAACTCTCCTACAATGTGGTATGAGTGACCAACATAGTGAAGCTGTTCTGTGTTTAATATGTCTCCAAACTTTTGTAGGTGTTGGAAGTAGCTTTGCTTTAATGCCTTTGGCCTCAAGGAGGGATGACACTAACTTCTGGATGGCACTATAACCCTTATGATTGACTCCACTTGAATCCATGGCGTATTGAATATCCGCATCTGAAACTGTATTGTTGGTTACAAATTCATCAACTATATCTCATTGAACCACCTTGAACTACCTTGAACTTCTTCTCTTTTATCATTTCTCTTGCCATTCTTGATGTCACAAATGGTTTTAGTTGCTTTGCTAGATTGAGATTGGGATTAATATTCTCTTTGTCAGGATGTATGACAACCCTACAAATACAACACTACTCATTACTAATGTAGAGAACATGTAAATCCCAAAGAAGACCAGCAAATAAAATAATATTAATTGCTAACACAAAATACATGTGAATGGGAATGCATTCAGTGCAATCTTACCTTATGTCTTGGATTCTCTTTTTCAAGCCTCCAGAACCGAGTCACAAGTTCTCGATGTTTTTGAGCTTTCTTTTCCGTATGCGCCGTCCAATGATTGTGTCTTTTTCTCTATATTTGCAGAGGTCACTTCTTAGTTTATTGATTTGACATTCTTGTTCTTCCAATCTAACTTTCTATGTCTTGCATTCACCAGACAAGCCAAGAAGCTTATTTGCTAAGTATTGTGAATATTTCCTTTCTCTTTTTTGTATGTAAGAAATTGACTTACAATATCCTAGTAAGCCTGTGGCGCCATCACCTGCAAAACGTAAGAGAGTTGTGGGATTTGAAAAGGGAGGATGTGAAGCAGTATAGGGGTCGATATATAGGGGTCAATAGGATAGATGTGAAGCAGTATAGGGGTCAATATATAGGGGTCAATAGGATTTGAAAAGGGAGGATGTGAAGCAGTATAGGGGTCAATAGGATAGATGGAGCCATCACATCAAAGATCTATGTGTTGCTTCCTGACAACCTCATATGATCTTTAACATCTAATGAGAGGAATAGTTGTCCACTTCTGTGTTTTTGAATGGGCTAGATCAATGTGTAGATGGTACTTTTTCTTAATGCTTTCATGATTGGACTCTTCAATAGCATGAGTGTGTACATGGTTTCTGTCTATTGGAGTCCTCTAGGAATGAGTAAGTATACTATATGATGCAGAGTGAAAGAATAGGACTAGTTATGGTGAGAGAAGGCTTGTATTTGTCTTTTGAAATTAGAGATGAAGGTTCTAATTCCCTCCAAACTATCTTCCGTGCAATAATATCCTCTTGAACTAACCTTATTCTTGCAGTTTTGAATGTATCATCTCAAAGAAGGTTCCAACAAACTTTAAGACGGCCACCTGGGAGAAAATTTACCTCTCTAGCTCAGAGATTACACTTTTATGACTTTTACATTCTCTTTATTTTAATATTTCAAGATTTTTTCTAGAGAGAGAAAATAAGAATCGACCATTTTCTTACAAGGCCCTATGAATGACCTCCAAAATGATTGCACATTTTGATTGGATGTAGCTCCAACTCCTTTTCCACCAAATGGTCCCCTTCCTCATCCTCTACCTACACCACCAACCATATTGAGACTCATGCTTTTCATTAATTTAACAACTTCATGTAATTCCTCTTTCAAGGAATCATCTATCCCCTTTTTACTAAGGAGGAGCTGATTCTTCTTTGGGGATAGGATTAACTTCATTGATGACAGGCCTCTTCTTTGGATTCTTTGGGAACCCTAACTCCTCTAGTCTCTTCATTTTCCACTCTTTCTCTCAAGCAAATCGGACAGCTTCATCAAAGTGGAGAGGATTCTATAGCTCCACTTTCAGTCTGAGATCTAGCTTAAGTCTGGCCACAAACCTCTCCTTCTTAATCATCTCTGATGGAACTTCAGGATGCAAAGCAACTCTCCAATTGTTCCACAATTCAGCAAAATGAATCAGATATTGATCTACTTCTTGATTAGGTGCTTGCTGATAGTTACAAAGATCCCTCCAAATCCCGTTGGGATCTCTCCCATGGCATACTGAGCTTAAAAAAAAGCCTGCAGATCCTTGTATTTAGGCTCACAAGGAGGAATATGAGTAGTTAAGAAATTTTGAACAAATACCTACATCCATGTCTTAGCCTCTCCTTTGAGACAATAGGCCAAGATTTGCAACAAAACTTATGGGGTGTCTCTATCCTTTATTAGAGCTGTAAATTCCAACTCCTCAACAAAACTTATGGGGTGTCTCTGTCCTTTATTAGAGCTGAAAATTCTAACTCCTCAACCAACCGGGATGCATCTTCATTTGGCAACCCAACAAATTTTGGGAAATCTTGAGCCATTTATTGGATAATTATGATTGCACACTTGACTTGAGTACCTTTCCCTAGTCTCACCGGAATTCCCAAGGAGAATCCTTAGTGGGGGCACCAAAACAGATATTGTAAAAATTGAGATAACACTAAGATTCTCTATAGCGTGCCTCTCCTCTCTCAAGAGTGAATCCAAAAGATTGAAGACACTAGCCACTTGATTCAACCAGACCCTAATTGTATTGAATACAACACATGCACAAAAAACTACAATATTGGAGTGATTTTAAAGGGACAATTTTATTACAAAGATGGATTACGAGATCACATTATTACAATAGAAAGGGATTCAGATGGTATCCTCCTCATCACAAATTTCTGTCTGGCAAATGACCTCGGGTAAGTTGGTATCGATTTGGATGAATTGCACTATATCAGGCACACGCAATAAGATAAACCACTCATATTTAGTATGATATCAGGCACACGCAATAAGATAAACCACTCATATTTAGTATGATATGAGAACACCACCAAGAATGGGAAACCAATACATATGACTTGTGTGATTTTAAGACCAAACACTAAGGATAAAATCATGATGCAATCACAGCACACAAGGGAGCAAACAGGGGATGTCAACTACACAGAGATGCTGTTGAATGACACAATTCAAATAGCTTGGAAATCCTCCTGGTGGCAAATGGTTATGCATTGATTGCACAGCCACCTTCAAAGTATGTAAGAGTATATCAAAGGTAATAGAGAGACTCTCCAATAATAGCTGCAATCTTTGAATTGGCCCGGCACACTTAGTGGCTTCCTTCATAAACAAATCTTAGAATTTCAATGGTAAAAAAAGGAGCAGCAATAGCCCATACCTCACAACACACATGAGAGGATTCTGGCAGCCCTGTGATTCATCTCTTTCAAGAAGCGTGAGAATATAGATGAGAGAGATTCTCTCAACAACAACAACTGAAATCTCCCTCACAACGAGAGGATTTTGGCAGCCCTTTGATTCATCGCAGGCCAGCTTGTCCCTATCAGTCTCTATCCTTTATCTCCTAGCCTTTGAAAAATAGTGGCGAGTATTCACACCGCCCATATAATTAGGCGCCTTAGTTCACATCGTCAATATATGTAGAGAAATGGCTATCAATGGTTTGGGCATCTTGTCTTGATGATGTAAGTACCTCACAATAGAAATTCTTAACACATTAGCGCCGCTAACACATTATCCCCCCCTACTAGCATTAACATATTCCCATTGTAGCAATCACGATTATGCCACTAGTGTTAATTGCACTATTGCAAGCCTTTTAGCCAATAACCCATCCTCGAGTCTTAATGATGAAGAAATCTTCTGCCAATACCAAACTCTCCAAGAGATAACATTTACAAAATACCATCCTATGTTTTATTTCATGTCCCTAATGATGCAGGCACACCATGCTATATGTACAAAGATGATGACAACATAGTGAAAGAATGCATCCAAGATAAGAACTTCATAGTAACTAGCTGCCTATATAAAAATCACATGACATTAACTATAATCTAAAACTATTTACATTAAGTACGAGTATTATTTTATCCATTTTGGGTTCTCAAAAATCCACTTAACAACGTACTTGAATATGCTAGTACAGAAGAAGATATTCAAGAAATTCAAGCTTGGGTTTTTGTTGGTGGAACACACACATGACCAGATTGACCAGATGTTTAGTAGGTTCTCAATCAAATTGGCAAAGAAAACTGCATTTGACCTTCCACAGATATACACATTGTTAGAGGATGCATATGTTCCCAAGCCCTAGACATCAAAATCATGGAAGAAACATATGATTTTAGATGCTTTGCAACCAGTGAGGCCACTAACATGCCATCATTTGCACAACTCAATGATCATAGTTTTCAGCATCAATTTAGACTCAAACAAGGGGAGGAACATACTCTCAGGTGCAAAAAATAATCAAACTCTGAAGATTGGTTGTTCTTAATGTTTTCTCCTTGTCATGAAATTAAACGAGCAAAGTACATGCTTCTCTCTATAAATGCGCGAGACACAAAAAGCTGAGAAAGAGTTGATTTTCTATGCAATGCTTGAACAAGATCAAGGAGACAATACATGTTGCACATGTGTATTTCCAATGAGCTCTCTAGCATGGTGGGAGAGTTTTTTTGTAAAGCAAGAGAAGCTGGTTGAAGAGTTCAAGGATGACACATTTCAGCTATGCATTTATGTGGCACGAGAGTGGCCTTAGTGAAAGGAGTGACAATGTTGTAGTTGTTGGTGTCAGCGATGTGCCAATTTTGGTGGAGTTATTATCTCTTGTTCATGGAGAAATAAGGGAAATGTATGTTGGTCCCAGGAAGAGCACAAAGCGTCGACAAAAAGAGAAAGAAATGTGGGAAGGAAATATAAATGCGCTAAGTGAGGGCACAATGATCGCGGTTCTTGCTACCAATGAAGAAAATGATAATCCATTTTGGCTTGCAAAAGTCACAAAGGTGTTCAAAGAGAAGGATGTATTGAATGTTGTTGAACTGCATTGGTGTTGAGCAACTAGAGAAGATCTATTGAAAGGCAAGTACGATCCTGAGATGTTGAAACAAAGCAAAAAGGGGAAGAAAGCAAGAAGTTATTGTGGTGGACATGATCAACCTAGAGGATGTATAAATCATTGTGTATAGGTTTGATTTAAAAATATATGGGCTTTTGCACAAGACAACCATAGATATATTGAAGCAAAAGGTCAAAGATCTCTCTTAGTTATTATTAAGGAGAGTATTTACTTTTTGCAATTATTGTAATGTTTTTTGTTCTCAAATTTTCATGGAATGTCAAGGTTTTGGTTTAGCCCAAATCAAGTCTTTTTTTGAGAGTTCTCTTGATTTAAGTGATCAAATGCATTCTAAAATGTCTAAAAGGATAGCAATATTTAAAAAACAATTATGACGTTTTGTTTTTGGCAAAATGGACTTGAGTTGTCGTTTGCATGATTTTGTTGTCGTTTTTCATGACTTGCTATTCTGAGGCAGTTGACACAATGGAGTGGAGAATGGCCCTAAGACCATTCTTGCAAGCACAATGTGCTTTGGAATGGCCCTCACGCCATTCCACCATGCACAATGTGCTTGAAAGAATGGTCCTAAAGGCATTCTAAAGAACATCGTAGATGGTAGAATGGACCTAGGTCCTAATCATTCAAGCCACTCTCAAGCCCAGTTTAAGAAGTTTGGCCCTTAGGCCATTCTACACTCCATGTGCTACAATGGCCCAAAAACATCATTGTGCTTTACAATAATGGCCATTGGGCCATTCTTCTATAATGGACAATCTTGATTATGTATTTTGTATGTATATGTAGAGAATGGCCCTAGGGAGTTGACACAAGGGAATGTAGAATGGCCATTATTTCAAGCATATTGTGCAAGTAGAATGGT
Organism: Cibotium barometz; assembly: GCF_041138505.1. NCBI lineage: Eukaryota > Viridiplantae > Streptophyta > Polypodiopsida > Cyatheales > Cibotiaceae > Cibotium > Cibotium barometz. Next base: position 17,634,909 of record NC_141070.1, read on the forward strand.
CCTACAGAGTTGACACAAGGGAGTAGAGAATGGCAGAACCATTCTAAAGTACACCATGAATAGTAGAATGGCCCTAGGGCCATCCTTTTAAGCACACTGTGGATGCAAAATATAATAAGAATGTCCCTACGAAAATTCATGTAAGAACAATGAGCTTAAAATATTGGCCCTAGGGTAATCCTAAAGCACACCATGCATGGTAGATTGGCCAAGGGACATTCTACCAAGAACACCATGGATAATGTGCTTTAGAATGGCCAAAGCACCATTCTTTCAAGCACATTATGATCACAAGAATGGCCCTAGTGCCATTCTTCCATGTACAATCTTGATGTATTTTTTATGCATGTGTAGAGAATGGCCAGAAGGCTATTCTACCATGCATAATGTGATTTGAGAGAATGGCCCTAGGGCCATTCTTCTAAGCACAATTTATGATTACAAGAATGGCCCTAGGGCCATTATTCCATGGAAAATCTTGATGTATTTTGCATGCATGTGTAGAAAGAGTGACTAGAGGGCATTCTACCATGCACAATGTAATTTGAGAGAATGGCCCTAGGGCCATTCTTTCAAGCATGGTTTGTGATTACTAGAATGGCCCTAGGGCCATTCTTCCATGGATAATCTTAATGTATTTTGCATGTATGCGTAGAGAGAATGGAAAAGACGCCAGTCTACCATGGACAATGTGATTTGAAATAATGTCCCTAAGTCCATTCTAAAACACACCACGGATGATAGAATCACCCTAGTCCATTCTACCAAGCACACCATGGATGGTGTGCTTTAGAATTGCCAAAGGGCCATTCTTTCAAGAAACATTTGTTTACAAGAATGGCCCGAGGGCCATTCTTTCATGGAAAATCTTGATGGGGCCATAGGGCCAATCTACTATGGCCATTCTACCACATGCACAATCTGATTTTAGAGAATGTTGGTAGATTGGCCCTAAGCCATTCTACCAAGCACACCATGGATGGTATGCTTTAGAATGGCCATAGAGCCAATATTTCAAGCATTATTTGTTTACAATAATGGTCCTAGGTCTATTCTTCCATGGACAATGTTGATGTACTTTACATGCATGTGTAGAGGTTGCCTATTCAAAGCACATCATGGATGGAAGAATGGTCCTAGGGTCATTCTTTTAAGAACACAGTGGATGGCGTGCTTTAGAATGGCCCTAGGGAAATTATTTCAAGCACACTTTACTTATAAGAATGGCCTTAGGACCATTCTTCCATTGACAATCTAGATGTATATTGCATGCATATGTAGAGATTTGCCCTAGGGAGTTGACAAAAGGGAGTGCAGAATGGGCCTACGACTATTCTTGCAATCAGAATGTGCTTTGGAATGGCCCTAAGGCCATTCCAGCATGCATAATGTGCTTGAAAGAACATCATGCATGGTAGAATGAACCTAGGTCTAACCATTCAAGCCACTCTAAAGTGCAGTTTTGATATTTTATGCATGCACATGAAGAGTTTGGCCCTAGGGCCATTCTACACTCCATGATGTGCTAGAATGGCCCTAAGACATCATTGTGTTTACAATAATGGCCATTGGGTCATTATTCCATGGACAATCTTGATTTATTTTACATGCATGTGTAGATATTGGCCCTAGGGAATCGACACAAGGGAGTGTATAATGGCCCAAGTGCCTTTCTTTCAAGCACATCATACAAGTAGAATGGCCCTAGGGAGGTGTTTACACAAGGGAGTGGAGAATGGCAAAGCCATTTTAAAGCACACCATGAATGGAAGAACTATTCTTTCAAGCACACCATGTATGCAAAATACCACAAGATTGTCCATGGAGGAAGACTGGCCCTAGGGCCATTCTTGTAAGCACAACTAGCTTGAGAGAATGGCCCTAGCGCCATTCTAAAGCACACCATGGATGGTAGATTGGGCCTAGGTACATTCTACCAAGCACACCATGAATTGTGTACTTTAGAATGGCTATACACCCATTCTTTCAAGCACATTGTGATTACAAGAATGGCCATTATTCCATGGACAATCTTGTATTCTACATGCATGTGTAGAGAGAATAGCTACAATTCCATTCTACTATGCATAATGTGATTTGAGGGAATGGCCCTAGGGCCATTCTAAAGCACACCATGGATGGTAGCTTGGCCCTAGGGCGATTCCATGAAGCAGACCATCGATGGTGTGCTTTAGATAGGAAAGCACATTTTGTATTGTGTGCTTTAGAATGGCCCTAGGGCCATTCTATCAAGCATAATTTATGATTACAAGAATGGCCCTAGAGACATTCTTCCATGGACAATCTTAATGTATTTTATATGCATGTATACCGTGAATCACCATAATGTGATTTGAGAGAATGATCCCAGGGCCACTCTAAAACACACCATGTAAAATGGCCTAATAGCCATTATTTTAAGCACAATTTGTTTACAAAAATGGCCCTAGGGCCATTCTTCCATGGAAAATCTTGATGTATTTTACATGTATGTGTAGATCTTGGCTATTCTAAATCACACCATGGATGGAGGAATGTCCTTAGGGCCATTCTTTCAAGAACACCATGGATGGTGTGCATTAGAATGGCCCTAGAGCCATTCTCTCAAGCACATTGTGCTTACAAGAATGGCCCTAGAACCATTCTTCCATGGATAATCTTGATGTATATTCCATACATATGTGGAGATTGGTGCTAGAGTTGACAAAAGGGAGTAGAGAATGGCCCTACGACCATTCTTGCAAGGGAGTGGAGAATGGTAGAGCCATTCTAAAGTACACCATGTATGGTAAATGTCCCTAGGGCCTTTCTTTCAAGCACACAATGGATGGAAAATAAAACAAGATTTTCCATGGAAGAATATCCTTAGGGCCGTTCTTTTAAGCACAATGAGCTTGAAACAATGTCCCTACAACAATTCTAAAGCACACCATGAATGCTATATTGGACCTAGGCCAATTCTACCAAGCACACCATGGATGGTGTGCTTTAGAATGGCCATAGAGCCATTATTTCAAGCATATTGTGATTACAAGAATTGCCTTAGGGCCATTCTTCCATGGACAATCTGATGTATTTTGCATGCACGTGTAGAGATAATAACCAAAAGGCCATTCTACCATGCAAAATGTGATCTAGGAGAGTAGCTGTAAAGTACACCATGGATGGTGGATTGGCCCTAGGGCCATTCTACCAAGCACACCATGGATGGTGTGCTTTAGAATGCCATAGAGCCATTCTTTTAAGAACAATTTGTGATTACAAGAATGGCCCTAGTTCCATTCTTCCATGGACAATCTTAATGTATTTAGCATGCATGTGTAGAGACAATGGCAAAAAGGTCATTCTATTATGCACAATGTAATTTGAGATAATGGCCCTAGGGCCATTCTAAAGCACACCATGGATGGTGGATTTTCCCTAGGGCTATTCTACCAACAAAGCACACCGTGGATGGTGTGCTTTAGAATGGCCATAGGGCCATTATTTCAAGCACAATCTGTGATTAAAATAAGGGCCCTAGGAACATTATCCCATCAACAATCTTGATGTATTTTTCATGCATGTGTAGAGAGAATGGCGAAGAGGCCATTCTACCATGCATAATGTGATTTGAGAGAATGGTCCTAGGGCCACACTGGTACAATGGCCCTAATCCATTCTAAAAATCACACTATGGATGGTGTCCTTTAGAATGGCTAAAGAGCCATTCTTTCAAGCACAATTTGTTTGTAAGAGAGTCCCAAGGTCCATTCTTCTATGGACAATATTGACGACCAGGGCCATTCTTTCAAGCATAATTTGTGATTACAACAATGGCTCTAGGGCCATTCTTCCATGGACAATCTTGATGTATTTTGCATGCATGTTTAAAGAGAATGGAAAAAGGCCATTCTACCAAGCACAATGTCATTTGGGAGAATAGCCCTAGGGCCACTCTAGAGTACACCATTGATTGATGGTGAAAGGTCCATTGTTTCAAATGAAACTTTATTTAAAAGAATGGACCTAGGGACATTCTTCCTTGGATAATCTTGATGTATTTTACCTGCATGTTCAAAGATTGGGTATTTTAAAGCACACCATCAATGGAATGGCCCTAGGGCCATTCTTTCAAACACACCATGGATGGTGTGCTCTAGAATGGCCCTAGGGCCATGGTTTTAAGCATATGGAGTTGACAACAAAGGAGTGAAAAATGGCACTAAGACCATTCTTGCAAGCACAATGTGCTTTGGAATGGCCCGAAGGCCATTCCACCATGCACAATGTGCTTGAAATAATGGCCCTAGGACATTCCTAAAGAACATCATGGATGGTAGAATGGACCTAGATCCAATCATTCAAGCCACTCTCAAGTAGAGTTTTAATATTTTATGCATGCACATGAAGAGTTTGACCCTTAGACCATTCTACACTCCATGATGTGCTAGAATGGCCCAAAAAAATCATTGTCCTTAAAATAATGGCCATTGGGCCATTCATCCATGGACAATCTTGTTGTATTTTACATGCATATGTAGAGAATGGCCCTAGGGAGTTTACACAAGGGAGTGTAGAATGGCCCTAGGGAGATGACATAAGTGAGTGTAGTATGGTCCTAGTAGCAGGGAGTTGACACAAGGACATTGAGAGAAGTGAGTAGAGAATGGCATAACTGTTCTAGAGAAAACCATGAATGGTAGAATGGAACTAGGTCCATTCTTTCAAGCACACCATGTTTTAGAATGGCCATAGGGCCATTATTTAATGCATAATTTCTTTACAATTATGGCCCTAGGGATATTCTTCCAAGCACACCATGGATGGTGTGATTTATAATGGCCATATGCCCATTATTTCATGCATTATTTGTTTACAATTATGGCTCCCCCCTCCAAAAGGAAAACTCGTATTTTCCACTAGATTTTTAAAAAAAATGAAAATATAATTTCCACGTGAAGTCCGGTTCACGCGTGAAACACTAGTTCACGCAGGGGGAAAAAATGACGTGAAAGGAAATCCGACGTGGAAAAAAATTTTGAAATTTAATTTCCAAGTGAAGACCGGTTCACACGTGACGGCGTGAAACAGTAGTTCACACGAAAAAAAGTGATGTGAACGGAAATCCAACGTGGATGGAATAATGACATGAACGAAAATCTGACGTGAAAAAAAAGGTGAAATTTAATTTCCACGTCCGATATATGCGCGAATGGTGTGACTCTAAAAAACACCCCTGTCTCGAGGCCCGTATCTCCTAAATCGTATATTCGATGAAGGCGCTCTAGGGCTCATCGGAAAAAGCTGACATCGAGATCTTCGACTTTGGACTTGATCATCCTGAAGTCAAAATCCATCACCAGCAGCCTCAAAATTTAACCCGAAAATCAAGGGGAAAAAAATAGCCCAAAAATCATGAAAAATCGTAAAAAACAGCGCGAAAACGACGATGAGCCATATTCGGGCTACTTTTTGAAGGTCTAGACGACAAAATCACAGACAACTCAGGGAAACAAAGTTATAGTACTCCAAAAATACAACTGTCTCATACAGAGTTTTTTAAAATTCCTTTTAGAACACCCTAAAAAACGTGCTACAAAACAGGGAAAAAGTTCTCAAAATTTTTTTTCGTCTCGAGACAATGATGGAAAATAGGTTTTAGGACCTCCTCTTCCATGTGGGAAGTTCTTAGCATACGCCTTTTTCAAAAAATATCTCAAGTCGTTCACGTGCGTATAGCACCTAAGCTAATTAGGGCAAACGGACACCTGTTTGATCCAATAAAGAGTATGCCAAGCCTCTTGGGGGGGCTGTAACATGCTGTGAGAAAGTATTTTTTAAAAAAAAGAACAAAAAAAAGAAAAAAACTATGATTGCTCATTAAGGAGCATTTAGGCACTCTGACATGGCCACGATAGAGGGATTGCCAGGGATCACGTAAGAACTCAACCCAATGGCTGACATCTTTGAGCCATTGAGATCTATGCCACCGATTCACCTCCCCATGCCATTGGCCATGCCTATAACAAGCGTGTCATTGGGTTTTACACCCCCTATGACTTCGATCCCACCAGGCTTTAGTCCCTTGCCTAACATTCCCGCAAGTCCCATAAGTACCAACCCGTTCTTGGATGCCCACACCTCTTGGACATACTGACCAGTCTAGGAAGGGGGGTGGCCCAAGGACTCACTAAGTCTCTTCCAACAAGAGCACTCACATACGGCCTCAATGACATACAGAAATATGGCCGTACAAATTTCTAAAATTATGGACAAATATGACGGAACAACCAACCTTGTTCAATTCATTCAAATGTTTGAACAGAGATGTGAAGCCTTTGGAAATCCCAACTACCCCACTAAGGTACATGCGTTGAACTTATGCTTAGAGGGAAAAGCTAGTCGATGGTTCATCGCATAATGCCAGCAATCAAGACCAACTTCAAAACCTTGAAATCAGCCTTTATACATGGCTTTTCCAGACAAGGTGATCGATGGAGTGTAGTAACAGAACTCTATTCAATTGAGTAACAACCAAATGAATCCATTAAAGATTTATCCTTCGGGATAAAACTCTTGGACTCACGTTGTGAGTCATGGAAAAAATTAAACGATGTTCAATTGAGGAGATGTTTCATGATGGGCTTGAAGAATAACAGCTTACACAACTTGATCATTGTAACCAATCCAGAAACATTCGATCAATGTTGTAAAGAACCAATACGTTTAGATGAAAACATGCTAGAAGATGATCATGCTACGAGATGTTCCTCATCTAAACCAAGTGAAGCAATGGCAAAAGAAAGATCGATCTCAAAATTGACATTTCCAGAATTTTATACAGTCTTGCTTAAAACATTACAGTAGACATCTATAAGACATGATGAAAACCTTCAAAACCAAACATCCTTAATGCCTCTAATAGTGAGGAGCGAAATGCCTTGTGTTGAATGCAATCAATATGACCATCCCAATCCTCATTGTGCATACAAGGCATCTGTTCTTCTATACTGCATATATTGTAAAACCTTTGACCATGATACTAAAAAGTGTCCCGCTTCATCTACGATGGACTCAAAACCTCCCATGTACCAAATAGAAATAGTCCAAGGGGTAGACGCTGCTCAGGGAGCAGTTAATCGGACACTTCAGTGTTTCCATTATCGTGGACCTCACAAGGTGGCAGACTTCATAGTTTGGAATACTTCCATGCTGCCCATAGTCACTGACACCTTGCAACCAATGTTGTGTGAACGATGTGGCATCGATCACATGTTTCAATATTGCCTAAGACAAGGTACTTCAATGCAACTTGTCTCACAAAATACAACTCTTAACATCTTAAGTGTATAAAACAGGCAATTATCCATGGTGCCCTTGAATGTTCTTACACGATTTCAAGCCAAGGCATGATAAACAGTCAAAAAGAACATAAAAGATAATACCTCAACATGGGTAGAAGAACATGCTTTAAAACAGAACCCAAAAGAAGAAGCAAAACCTTCTAAAACCAAGAAAAACAAGGGACAAAAAATTATTGAAACCAAGGTCGAGTTAAAAGATAGGGAAAAGGAGTCTGTGGAGGACATAAACCCAAAAGAGCCAAAAGTTATACATGATGCAAAAGCATCCACATCAAAGAACACCACACAAACCTCAACACCCATATGTACGACACAGGATACAAAAACCCAAAAGAAAATTCGATCTCGTCGCATGGGTAAACATAATGAAAAACTGACAAACCAAAGAAAGTCAAAGAATGAAATAAGTTCTAGTACTAAGTGAGGATGAAACAAGTTCTTACTCTTTGCTCAGTACGGCATATAGACCAATCAAGAAACTAGAACCCACCCAACCACCTGAAATGGATAATAATGATCACATGACATGTAGAACGCAAAAAATGAGCTCAAGAGTGCATGCTTAGCATGGTTGAATGTCTTACAGGGTCATCGGTTGTGATTGAGCCTCATAATGCCAAACCTAAAACAGCAACCAAGATACAAAGCCTTTCCCTTTTAAGAGGAAGACATACTCTCTACAGAAGAGTTATTTGAAACAGTTTGTATGAACTATAGGCTTGAGAAAGCACGTAAGGAATTCATAATTCCCTTACAAGATTAAAACAGTCTCTCAAAACCTCATTCGGAGGAATGCTCTTCTCCCATGATAAAGCCAGCATCATATCAACACTTGCACCTTTAATGGCTCAACTTGAGTTGTTATATACAAGGACATAACGAACTATAGAAAACATGACTGTGAGGATTCACAAGTTTCCAAATATACCTCATTAAGAATTGTCAGAGGGCTAAGTGTGCCATTGTACACATTGGGTACTCTTGAAAAAACTGAGACCTAAACCTCTCCAAACGATGCCACCATCTTCACAAATCAATGATCTTCAATCCTTAGTGAGAAGATATCTATATTAGCCTCGCAAGTTGACATAATTCTTTCAATCCTCACCAACAAGTGGCTACTTCAACACAAAGCAGTTCAATAAGAGTCTATATGACTCAATTCTTACACTTCATAAAAATCTGCCTTTAAGAGCAATTAATTATGCATAAAAACATAAAATGCACATGGGTAGAAGAATACAGGATCAGGTCCTACTCAACAACATTTGACAAGAATCGTGTGACACAAAGGGACATCTGTTGAGATATCGAGCTCATATAGTGAGGCGGTGGACATTGATGATGACCACACTTACACCACTAGCATGGTTGGTGAGATCATGGGTGATATGCGGCTAGTGGGATGACAGGTTGTGTGACAACCATTCTAGAGATTGGCATAGTTATAGCGCCAGCTCATTTAGTTGGGTTCACATTATAGAGAACCCTAGTATGTATTTGGTTGAGTACCTTTTCATATTGTGTGTACCTTTTCATATTGTATGTATTTGGTTGAGTACCTTTTCATATTGTGTGTACTCTTATCTTTGTATATGGTGTGTTGAGTGTTGTGTGAAGAAGAAGAAGATTTTCAACCTCTCACCTTGTGTGTTCTCTTTTAGGATTTTGTGAGTGTGTGTGTGCTTGTAGTTGCAAGAACTCAAGATCTCTTCTCCCCTGCATCTTTTCATGGTATCAAAGCCTGGTTCATGCTAAGGGTTGCACTGCAAGCAAGAGAAGCACACGAAGTAGTACGAGGGTAAGAGCTTCATCTACTCTTCCCTATTTGTGTTGGCGACTACACCCTTGTCGGGATACGAGAGACACCGGCAACGATCTCTGATTGAGGAGCTTTCTTCACATGAGTAAAGCTATAGGGCAACTATATGTGGACAACCTATCGGACATTATTTTTCAGGCCAAAAACGCATTTCGGGCGTGTTACGATCTCCATTTTCAAAAAGCAAGTGATTTCGAGCATTACGGGTAAGTCATCGATTCTATGCAGAACTCTGTTTTAAGAACTGCAAGAAGACAGATTGGTTGTGCAGACATTGTGTGTGCTTAAGGAGGTCAAACAGTTGCCATTGGGTGTATGTATGCACATTGAGGTCACTGGTTATGACATTTGAGTGTAGTACAGAACTGCTCTACAAAAAATACAGCAGTTTGTGCAGGACAAACCAGAGTGCTATTTCTGGTAAATTTGTGTGTCTGGCAAGATGTCAAATGATAGCATAAACCAAATTGTTGCTGAGAAGCTTGACAAGAACAACTTTCATGCTTGGAGGTTCCGATTGCTGCAGATGTGAAAGAGTTCAAGGATTGGAACCAAGGAGCCAGAAAAGTTATGTATTGGCTCTCTATCAGTATACAGGACACTATGATTAGGCACATACAAGATGCCAAGTCCCCCAAGGAGGCGTGGGACACCTTGGTAAAACTCTATGAAACGAATATACCAAGGCACGAAACATACAGTTAAAGAATGAACTTCATACTGTGGAGAAAAAGAGTATGTCTGTGAATGACTATTCATTGAAGATCAAGGGTATTGTGGAATCCCTTGCATCTATTGGCATTTTAGTAGATGATGATGATATGGTGGAAGTCTATCTACGTGGTCTCGGGCCACAATACAAGGCATTCAAGACGTCTATTCAAACTCGGGAAAACATTTTCAATTTCACAGATTTGGTGTCTATGTTGATTATAGAAGAGAAGAGCTTGGGTGAAGACCAACAATCTTCACAAAACAAAAATAGTTCAGAGCAACAGGCCAACAATCTTCACAAAACAAAAATAGTTCAGAGCACAAGTTCAGGAGAAGAGGACGAGGTAGAGGAGGCCATGGACACGGCCAAGGAGGTGGCTGAACAAGTAATCGGAATTATGGCCAGCAGCAACAACAACAGCAGTCCCAAAATTCACAACAACAACAACAAGCAGGTGGAAGAGGCCAATTCAGAGGCAGGGGGAGTCAAAGAGGTCGTGGAAATTGGCAAAGGCAATATAATGATACACTTGGATGCTTTTATTGTGGTAAGCCTGGACATGTGCAGGCAGATTGTTATAAGAAGCAGGCTGACATGCAAAATGGAAAATTGCAAAGCGAAACAACTATGCATCCTCGAGCAGAAACAATGAGGATAATGAAAGGTTGTTTGTTATGTAGCATGTCGCTAATGCCATGTCTCAAAATGTTGAAGCAGCACATAAAGATGATGTATGGTACATTGATTCAGGTGCTTCGAACCACATGACAAGTCATGGGGAGTGGTTCAAGGAGATGAAAAATCTTGAAAGACCAGGTTTTGTGGAAATAGGGGATGACACTGCTCATCCAATTGCCCATGTTGGAGATGTGCCATTGTCTATGCAGGATGGCAAAGTGAAGTACCTTACAGATGTACTTCATATTCCGAACCTAACAAAGAATCTTGTTTTAGTTAGCCAGATGATTGAGCAGGGTTTGCAGGTTCGGTTTAACCCTAATGGTTGTTATGTTGAAGACTTTAAAGACAAGTGCAGGTTGGTTACAAAAGGTAACAGAGTGGGCAGAATGTTTACATTGAATGTAAACATGCCTGAAGTGAGTGCTGCAATGTTTGCAAATGGTTCAGGAATTTTTGCAGACACAGACATTTGGCATAAAAGAATTAGACATGTGAATGTGAGAATGAAGTCTATGCAAGCAGACTAAAGGAATTGTGTGACAGGGCTACCAAAGTTTAAAGTTGAAGGTATGCAGAAAATATGTGAAGCATGCCAATTTGGAAAGCAAATAAAGCATGTATTTCCACGTGACAAAAATGTGAGCAAAAATGCACTAGATGTTGTGCATTCAGATGTTGGGGTCCTACGAACACCATGTCTATGGGAGGCTGCAGGTATTGTGTGACACTTATTGATGACCACACAAGGAAAGTGTGGGTATACTTCATGAAGGAGAAGAGTGAGGTGTTCACTCATTTTGAGAATTTCAGAGTTATGGTTGAAAGCAAACAGGGAAACATGTAAAGTGCCTAAGGTCATATGGAGGGGAGAGTAATTCTCCAATGAGTTCTCTGAATTTTTGTAGAAGAATGGTATTCAGAGACAACTTACATGCAGATACACTCCGCAACAAAATGGAGTTGGTGCATAAAAACAGGCACATTGCTGAGACTCCGTGAGCATTGATGGGAGAGAAGAATATGCCGCATAGCTATTGGGCTGAGGCTGTTTCTACAGCAGTTTATATCATGAAACAGGACTCCAACTACAGCCATACATGATGTAACTCCAAAGCAGAAGTTTACTGGCAGAAAACCTGATTTGTCTCATCTGAAAGTTTTTGGACGCATTGCATATGTGCATGTGCCAGATGAGCTGAGAACTAAGTTGGATCCATAAGCTGAAAAATGTGTGTTTATTGGGTATTCCCTTGAGAGCAAAAGGGATGCAAGTGTTATAACCTTGCTACACGTGAGTTGAGGTAAGCAGGGATGTTGATTTTGATGAGATGATCAGCTGTTATGCTACTGATGAGAAAGAAGCTGTTAGGGCTGATGTGAGTGGAAATGTAGTTGCATAGAATGCAAGTCAGCAATCACAGTCTTTGAGTGGACTAGGAGAGTCCTCATCTAGTGGTTCAGTTGATAGACCATGGAGTGGCAGGCTACGTCATAATACCAGTCTTGCAAATGTGATTAGTACATCACATAAAGGCAAAGAGAAAGTGGTTGAGCCCCTTAGTATGCCTAACATTTGTGCAGGGCATTCTCATGTTGATGGAGAGTCTAGTGGCTCAGAGATGAGCCTTGATGAGGATCTTGGGATACCAGCTATGAGAACACCTGGTGTAAAGAAAGCTATGGAAGCCATGAATACAAAGCTCGGAAGATCTAAGAGAGCGAAGAATCCTGTGCAGAGGTTTACCTATGATGGTTATGTGGCACATCACTATGCATACATGGAAAAAGTTGTATAGGTTGTAGAGCCCACATGCATTGATGAGGTTGTTGGAAATGTGTGTTGGGAGAAAGCTATGGATGAGGAGATGGATGCACTATATGGAAATGAGACTTGGGATTTAGTGCAATTGCCTGAAGGTAAGAAAGCCATTGGATGCAAGTGGGTGTACAGAGTAAAACATAACAGTGATGAAAGCATAAGCAGGTACAAAGCTAGATTGGTAGCCAAAGGATATGCACAGACATATGGCATTGATTATGAGACAACTTTCAGCCTAGTTGCCAAGATGGCAACAGAGTTGTGATATAGTAGTGGCTGCGTCAAAGCAATGGTCTTTACATCAGATGGATGTAAAGAATGCATTCTTGTATGGGGATTTGCAGGAAGAGGTGTATATGTTGTAGCCACCTAGTTATAAGGATGTGAGTCACCCTAAGCATGTTTGCAGGTTGAAGAAAGCCTTGTATGGCTTAAAACAAGCACCAAGAGCATGGTCTGACAAGATTTCTGAATATTATTTCACTATTGGCTTTCATGTAGCCAATGCAGATTTCTCGTTGGCTGTATGTGAGACACAGTGATAGAGGGGTTGTGCTTGTTGTCATCTATGTAGATGACGTGATCATTACGGGGGACCATGATGCAGAGATCTTTGAGGGGTTGTGCTTGTTGTCATCTATGTAGATGACCTGATCATTACAGGGGACCATGATGCAGAGATCTTTGATATAAAGATCTTGCTTAGACAAAAGTTTTAGATGAAGGATCTGGGGGAGCTCAGATATTTCTTGGGCATTGAGGTGATTAGGTCACCACATGGTATTGGATTACTGCAGAGATAGTATGGCTTGGACATATTGTCCAAGTATGGTATGACAGGCTGTAAGCCTATCTCAGTGCCATTGGATCAGAATGGCAAGTTGAGTGCTATGCTGTTGGGATGGTGAGTCAGTTTATGTAGGTTCCTTGGAAGCCGCATTTGGATGCATTGAGACGCATACTGAGGTATGTGAGGTCTACTTTACATTGTGGACTATTTTATGAAACTGGGATAGAGATATGTGTACATGGGTACACATATGCTGATTGGGTTGGTGTAGTATCTCAGATAGAAGATTTACTAGTGGCTTCATGTTTTCTTTGGGGAGTGCTACTGTGACTTGGAGCAGCAAGAAGCAGCCTATGACTTCTCTATCTAGTACAGAGGCCGACAGAGGTGCTATTATGGCAGCATGTGAGGTAGCTTGGTTGAGAAAGCTACTTGCAGATTTGGGTATATCAGTGGATAGACAAGTTGTTATTTTCTGTGACAACATTAGCAGTATACAGTTGGCCAGGAACCCAGTTTTTCATGCTCGCATGAAGCATATAGAGGTCCACTACTATTTTGTCAGAGAGAAGGTTTTGGTAGGAGACGTTGACCTTATTTTATGTCAACGCACAAGATCAGGTCGCTGACATCTTCACCAAAGCATTGGATACAAAGAAGCTCTGCAGATTCATGGATTTGTTTGGTGTACATGAGATGGAGTTGAGCTCGAGGGGGAGTGTTGAGATATCGAGCTCATCTAGTGAGGCGGTGGACACTGATGACCTGCCTGGGGGATAGGACCCACACTTACACCACTGGTATGGTTGGTGAGATCATGGGTGATATGCGGCCACCCACAGTGGGATGACAAGCTGTGTGACAGCCATTCTAGAGACTGCATAGTTATAGCACCAGCTCATTTAGTTGGGTTCACACTATAGAGAACCCTAGTATTTATTTGGTTGAGTACCTTTTCATATTGTGTGTACTCTTATCTTTGTATATGGTGTGTTGAGTGTTGTGTGAAAGAAGAAGATTTTCAGCCTCTCACCTTATGTGTTCTCTTTTAGGGTTTTGTGAGTGTGTGTGTGCTTGCAAGAGCTCAAGCTCTCTTCTCCCCTGCATCTTTTCAACATCATCACAAGCCAATTACTTCAAATGATAAATGTCTCTTCAAAGAATCAAATGAGGAGCTCAGAATAACCATCTCATTTTGATGATTAAGTCTACATTCCTCTGGATCCCTCTCTCTCTTCTCTCCCATTACTAACATCTCTTAGTGTCCACTAAAAAAAATCACATGTAACCTTGCAAAAACAAAGTGAGCCAAAAAAAAGGGCTCACACAAATATAAAAATGCAATCATTTGCAAAAACCCCCCACCCTGTTAGGAATTCCCAATACACAACTAACCTCTTCATTCATTTAGTAGCTTTTCTTATTTCCTCTAGAGGAAAAAAGACCATTGAACGTCATTCAACATCAAAGCCATCGACAAGCTTGCTCATTCTCCCCACACTCAACGCGATCATGCCACGGACACGAGCGTCATCACATAAGAAGGGGGGAATGTTAATCTAGTTCTAAGATTAACAAGATCTACCACCATTATCTTACATCAAGGAGTCATGGTAGATACACCAAAGGGTCATACATTCAAGATATAAAGTAATAGTGTCCAAAGCTACAACTTGGACGGGCGCTCGTAATGGTGTGACAGAGTATTTATGGCGATTCCCGATTCAAGAGCGTGTGGTAGCAAGTTAGGATGAAGTCCTAAGTCATGTACTTCATGGATATATTATGAGAATAGTCATTGTAATAGTATTTGGCCTCTTATGAGCCTAAAGTGCCTGGTCGGCCACAGTTTAAGTGAGTGTGAACATTTATGGCCATGTATATAAGTCAATTTCTCTCATAATAGAACAGACTCTCCCATTGTGTAATTGAGTCTTGCTCTTGCTAATCCTCTTGCTAATCTCTCTCCCTAATGCATGCTAGTGAGTGTGTGTGAGTGAAGTGAGGTAAGAGGAGGGAAGAGGACCCGTAGTGCAACACAATGGCGTGACAACGCTCGCGGGAGACACGGTGGAATTGCTTCTCAAGGAGTTGTAGAGCTTGGAGACCTCAAGGGTTATGAGCTTGGCCATTGGAAAGATCCTCACGAACAATTGCGGTTCACCAAGTAATCTCTTTTTGGATGTGTTTCAAGGAGGATTAGGGTGAGCCTTAACACTTGTCGATGGAAGAATGGCCGTAGGGCTGATTACAAGAATGGCCCTAGGGCCATTCTTCCATGGACAATCTTGATGTATTTTGTAGGCATATCTAGAGAGAATGGAAAAAAGTTAAGTCTACCACGGACAATATGATTTGCGAGAATGGCCCTATGTCCATTATAAAACACACCATGGATGGTAGAATCACCCTAAGCCATTCTACCAAGCACACCATGGATTGTGTGCTTTAGAATGGCCAAAGTGGCATTCTTTCAACAAGCAAAATTTTCTTACAAGAATGTCCGTAGGGCCATTCTTCCATGGAAAATCTTGATGGCCATAGGGCCATTCTACCATGCACAATATGATTTTTGAGAATGACCCTAGGGCCATTCTAAAGCACACGATGCATGTTGGGTTGCCTCTAAGACATTCTACAAAGAAGAACATGCAGGGTGTGCTTTAGAATGGCCATAGAGTACCTATTTCAAGCACCATTTGTTTACAAGTATGGCCCTAGGGCCATTTGTTATGACCCATGTTATTTGAATAATAATCATGGTCATTTAAATTTGTATATATTTTTTTATGATGCCTATTTCTCATCATGAACACGTTAGGATTGATTGATGTGATGTCAATTGATTGTTACTACTGACATGGTTTATGTTTATGAGTTTAGGTGATGAGGTGTGCAAGGGTACCGATTTAGGTGTTGCACAGTGCGAGGGTACCAATTTAGTGTCGCACGGATGGTGGATTGAGTCATGGCATGTGGATCAATCTCACAATATTTTGTGGCTATATTA
Source organism: Cibotium barometz (assembly GCF_041138505.1). Lineage (NCBI taxonomy): Eukaryota > Viridiplantae > Streptophyta > Polypodiopsida > Cyatheales > Cibotiaceae > Cibotium > Cibotium barometz. Next base: position 17,651,092 of record NC_141070.1, read on the forward strand.
TGGCGATTGATATTATTTTGACATCAGTGTGATGTGTGTGTGCGCACGCATCAATTTATTGTACAGTGTGCATACGAGCATTAGTTGATTTATTTTGTAATGTGCATATGTGCACAAGTTAGATTATTGTATTAGAAAAATATTGTAAACCTTAGAAGGTTAATTGAGGACAAAGGCTAAAATTGAGGGCAAAGGCTAATTAAATGGCAAAGTCCAAATATGGATGTATACTTTATTTTTGGCTTAAAGCCTGCTTTTTGGAATATAAAAAAATACCCACGCGGGAAGAAGCCACTCACGTTGGGGGGGGAAGATTGCACCCAGTCTTGTGTTGCCTTGTGTTGATGGTGATGTATTTCTTTCTCTTACTCTATGTTTTGTTATATGTTTTAATTTTCAATTTAATTCAAGTAGTTGTTTTGATATTTGATTTAATTTATAAGTCTTTTGATTATTCTATTCAAGAAAATTAAAGGTCTCGTTGCAGTGGTATCAGAGCTTTGGTGTAATTTAATTTTCTTGAAGGCGGTCAAAAGAGGTGAAGAAACAAAAACAGAGGTGATTTTGGTAAATTTTTTGAATTTAAATTGAAGAAGAAGACGTTTAGGGAATTTTGTTTATGAATGGATGAAATTAAGCTTGTTTGTGACCATTGGGTAATCAATCTCCATCAATCTATTTCTATTGCCCAAAGGATAAAACTAGGTGGAAAACCATTAGTGGTTTCCCAAAACCATGAAACCACATTCCTCTTCACTAATCCTCTTCCTAATCTGTCTGTTCGGATTGAAAGAGCAAGCAGAAGAGCATGGAGAGCCATAATCGGAATTGCTAAACCTTTCCTTAATTCAATTTCTATAATAGAGGGTTGAGGATTATTCAAGAGTCTTTTCAAAAATTACTTTGCTTTTTAATTACTTTTTCCTCCTCTGCTACGTTGGGCGCAAATTTGAGAGTAATATATATATATAATTATATAATTTCCTTCTCTCTCTCTCTCTCTCCTTCTTACCCGCCGCCGGCGGCGAGCTGCGAATTAAGAAGGAGGCACTGAAATTTATTTATTTTTTCTCCCTCCATCTGGCTGACGGCCTGCGCCCAGCGCATCCTGGAGGGCCGGTTCATAGATTTTAAAATATATATATATATATTTTTTCAATTGATTTTTTTTTAATCTTCATAACCGGGCGGCCAGCGCTGAGAATTGAGGAATTTTCAGATAATTGATGCTTAAAAGCTTTGATTTACAAAGCTTATATTAGCAATTTTTAGAATTTGCGCTTAATAATGTTTAAAAGCTTTGAATTACAAAGCTTAAATTAGCTAAAAGCTTTGTGAGCTTTGCTTTAATCTTGGCGGGTTAGGCTAAATCCAGGAGGCACTAATTATAATTTCCTCCAAAGTTTTTTTTAACAAATTTGAGTTGATCCGTTGATCCTCATGAATTCCAAGATGATTGAATCATTTCATTTAAGCCTTTTTTAAGCTTGAGTTTAACTGTGTGTTGGATTTAAATTAGTAGAAAATCATGTTAAGCAAAGCTTTTATTAGTAAGCTTAATTAAGAAACTCTTTGAGCTTTAATTAATAAAGCTTTAATTTTAAATAGTACATGGATTATTTCTTGAAAAAAAAAATTATGCATTTGTGTATTGAGCTAACTTGGCAGGACTCACATCTAGTTCGACATTCCAAATGAGATAAGAAACCCTATCTTTTCTCTTGTTTTAAATTTTTCCTATTCTTTTTAATTATCAAGAAATGGGTGAATATCCGCACCATCGTACTAACCATCGTACTATTCAGGAACAGCTTGACACCGAAGAAGTTGACGGATTCGACACATTAACCAAAGGTGGAGGTATGTGTAAAAAAAAATTTTATACAATTTCTTGTTTTTTGCTTTTGTATCTATTTTCTGAATATTCTTTTCTTCTAGACCTAGTTAGAAAACTTTAGCTCCTAAAAAGAATTTTAGATACAGTGACCTAACTAGAAAGGTCGAGACAAGATTAGCAAAAGTTATCTTCAAGATCTAGTTACCCAAATTCAAGTAAAAATGATTGCTAGACATCTCATACAAGATTAAGACCAATTTGAAGATTCAAGAACCAAGCAAGTTTCTCCAGTCTTTGATTCAAGTTATCAATTGCTTTACCATCGAATTTAGTGATGATGAGAAAAGTAAAGAAATAGCTCTCAAGTGATTAGAAACCAAGCTTAAGTTGTATGCCAATCACAATTACGAAGTTTATAACAATTCAAGTAAAGCTTTATCTAAATTTTCAAGTGTTCTAGTTTAAGATCTATCTGAGTACAAGATTCTTTCAAGTAAAGATTTGTCTAAATTTTCAAGTGTTCCAGTTTAAAGATCTATCCAAGTACAAGATTCTTTCTAGACCAAGAATTGCTCTAAGTCAAAGATATATTCAACCACAAGATTGAAACCCCTTAAGAACAAGATTTATTCAAGAATTGCAATTATGATTAATTAAAGACTAATCTCTCAATTTTCGTCAATTCAAGTATTTTTAATCTAAGCCAAGATTCATTACTAGTATATCAAGTTCTTGCTATCAATTAGGGTGGAATATGTCCATCTTTATTCAAGTTCCGGTTTCAAGATTAAGATTAAGATTAAGATCAAGATCTCCTTTAGATTTCATTGTTTACAAGTAAAGATTCACAAATTCAAGAATTATAAACCTATTCAAAGATTATAATTTTTGAAATTTAGTCAGACAATTACAAGATTAAGATTAAGATTTTAAAAAAATAACTCTCGAGACTTCATCAAGATTAAGATCAAAAACAAATCTCAAGAATTTAGTGAGACAATTACAAGATGAAGATCAAGAACAAATCCCCAGAAATTCATCAAGTTATTGATAGTAATGTAAGTGATTATTCTTCAATCTTAAGTTGATAAGAATTTTCATTTTGACCTAATTCATTTTTGGAATAAAACTTATAGTTTAATTTTAAGGATAGAGAAAAGTTATGTCGGAATGAAAGTTTCAGAGGGAATTAGCTACTCCGTCTCAAACTTCTATTCTTAAGGTAGTGTCGTGTGGAACTAATCTATGGTATGGGACATTAGATTGGTTTTACATGCCTACCTCAGACGTATCTATGTCTTCTATCTTTCACCAGCGAGTGTTTGTATGTGGAAGGTACCTGTGTGGTATGGGACACTTAGATCCCTTTTACATGCGTTCACTTGTTTGGTTTTATTTTATTTTCAGAAATTGTTTGATGTGATGATCTTGTCCTCCACTTGTGCCATGAAGCCATCCACTCTGAGGATAGTTGATTCCCAACGGGGAGGACTGTTATGACCCATGTTATTTGAATAATAATCATGGTCATTTAAATTTGTATATATTTTTTTATGATGCCTATTTCTCATCATGAACACGTTAGGATTGATTGATGTGATGTCAATTGATTGTTACTACTGACGTGGTTTATGCTATGAGTTTAGGTGATGAGGTGTGCAAGGGTACCGATTTAGGTGTTGCACAGTGCGAGGGTACCGATTTAGGTGTTGCACGGATGGTGGATTGAGTCATGGCGTGTGGACTGATCTCACAATATTTTGTGGCTATATTATGGCGATTGATATTATTTTGACATCAGTGTGATGTGTGTGCGTGCACGCGTCAATTTATTGTACAGTGTGCGCACGAGCATTAGTTGATTTATTTTGTAATATGCATATGTGCACAAGTTAGATTATTGTATTAGAAAAATAGTGTAAACCTTAGAAGGTTAATTGAGGACAAAGGCTAAAATTGAGGACAAAGGCTAATTAAATGGCAAAGTCCAAATATGGATGTATACTTTATTTTTGGCTTAAAGCCTGCTTTTTGGAATATAAAAAAATACCCACGCGGGAAGAAGCCACTCACGTTGGGGGGGGAAGATTGCACCCAGTCTTGTGTTGCCTTGTGTTGATGGTGATGTATTTCTTTCTCTTACTCTATGTTTTGTTATACGTTTTAATTTTCAATTTAATTCAAGTAGTTGTTTTGATATTTGATTTAATTTATGAGTCTTTTGATTATTCTCTTCAAGAAAATTAAAGGTCCGGTTGCACCATTATTCCATGGACAATGTTGATGCATTTTGCATGAATGTGTAAAGAATGGCCCTATGGAGTTGACAAAAGAGAGTGGAGTATGGCCCTAAGACCATTCTTGTCAGCAAAATATGCTTTAGAATGGCCCTATTAAGGAGATTCCACCATGCACAATGTTCTTGACCTAGGACCATTCTAAAGAACATCATAGATGGTAGAATGGACCTAGGGCCAATCATGCAAGCCACTCTAAATGCCATGAAGAGTCTGGCCCTTAGGCCATTCTACACTCCATGATGTGCTAGAATGGCCCAAAAACATCATTGTTATTACAATAATGGCCATTGGGCCATTCTTTCACAATGGACAATCTTGATATATTTTGCATGTATATGTAAAGAATGGCCCTAGGGAGTTGACACAAGGGAGTGTAGAATCACCCTAGGGCCATTATTTCAAGCATATTGTGCAAGTAGAATGGCCCTATGGAGTTGACACAAGGGAGTGGAGAATGGCATAGCTATTTTAAAGCACACAATGAATTGTAGAATGGTCCTAGGTGCATTCTTTCAAGCACACCATGGATGCAAAATACAATAAGAATGTCCATGTAATAATGTCCCTACGGAAACCCCCACAAGTAGAATGAGTTTGAAATATTGGCCCTAGATCAATCCTAAAGTGCACCATACATGGTAGATTGGCCTAGGGCCATTCTACCAAGCACACCATGGATGGTGAACTTTAGAATGTCTATAGTACCATTCTTTCAAGCACATTGTGATCACAATAATAAGTCCATTCCTCCATGGACAATCTTGATGTATTTTGCATGCATGTGTAGAGAGAATGGCCTGAAGGCCATTCTACCATGCACAGTGTGATTTGATAGAATGGCCCTAGGGCCATTGTAGGTCCATTATTCCATGGAAAATCTTGATGTATTTTGCATGCATGTGTAGAGAGAATGGCCAAAAGGCCATTCTACCATGCACAATGTAATTTGAGAGAATGGCCCTAGGGCCATTATAAAGCACACCATGGATGATGGATTTTCCCTAGGGCCATTCTAACAAGAACACCATGGAGGTGTGCTTTAGAATAACAATAGCGCCATTCTATTAAGTATGATTTGTGATTACTAGAATGGCCCTAGGGCTATTCTTCCATGGACAATCTTGATGTATTTTGCATGCATGTATAGATAGAATGACAAAAAGGCCAGTCTACTATGGACAATGTGATTTGAGAGGATGGCCCTAGGTCCACTGTGTAAAACACACCATGGATGGTAGAATTTCCCTAAGCCATTCTACCAACCACACCATGGATAGTATGCTTTAGAATTGCCAAAAAACCATTATTTAGATCAAATTTTGTTTACAAGATAGGCCTAGGAACATTCTTCCATGGACAATCTTGATGTCTATAGGGCCATTCTACCATGCACAATATGATTTTAGAGAATGGCCCTAGGGCCATTCTAAAGCACAACATGCATGGTGGATTTGCCCTAAGCCATTCTACAAATCAGACCATGGAGGGTGTGATTTATAATGGCCATAGGGCAACTATTTCAAGCACCATTTGTTTACAAGTATGGCCCTAGGGCCATTCTTCCATGGACAATGTTGATGTATTTTGCATGCATGTGTAGAGAATGGCCCTATGGAGTTGACAAAATAGAGTGGAGTTTGGACCTAAGACCATTCTTTGCGAGCACAATGTGCTTTCGAATGGCCCTAAAGGGATTCCACCATGCACAATGTTCTTGACCTAGGGCCATTCTAAAGAACATCATAGATGGTAGAATGTGGACTGAGGGCCAATCATGCAAGCCACTCTCAAGCACATTTTTGATATTTTATGAATGCCATGAAGAGTTTGGCCCTTAGGATCATTCTTTCAAGCACATTGTGATCACAAGTATACGTCCGTTCCTCCACAGAAAATCTTTGATGTATTTTGCATGCATGTGTAGAGAGAATGGCTAGAAGGCCATTATACCATGAACAATGTGATTTTCGATATGGCCATTCTAAAGCACACCATCCATGGGGTGCATTAAAATGGCCCTAGGGTCAGTTTTTAAAGCACAATTTATGATTACAAGAATGGCCCTAGGGCCATTATTGCATGGACAGTCTTGATGTATTTTGCATGTATTCTTAGAGAGAATGGCCAAATAGGCCATTCTATCATGCACAATGTAATATGAGAGAATGTATCTAGGGCCATTCTAAAGCACACCATGGATGGTGTACTTTAAAATAACAATAGGGCAATTCTAAAGCAAGATGTGTGATTACTAAGATGGCCCCTAGGGCCATTCTTCCATGGACAATCTTGTTATATTTTGCATGCACATGTATAGATAGAATGGCAAAAAGGCAAGTCTACCATGGACAATGTGATTTGAGATAATGGCCCTACGTCCATTGTAAACACACCATGGATGGTAGAATTGTTCTAAGCCATTATACCAAGCACACCATGGATAGTGAGCTTTATAATTTCCAAAAGACCATTCTTTAGACCAAATTTTTTTTACAAGATAGGCCTAGGGCCATTATTCCATGGAAAATATTGATGGTCATAGGGCCATTCTACCATGCACAATCTAATTTTAGAGAATATCCCTACGTCCATTCTAAAGCACACCATGGATGGTAGATTGGCCCTAAGACATTCTACCAAGCACACCATGGATGGTCTGCTTTAGAATAGCCAAAGGGCCATTATTTCATGCATAATTTGTTTGCAATTATGGCCCTAGGGCTATTCTTCCATGGACAATGTTGATGTACTTTGACTGCATGTGTAGAGATTGGCTATTCTAAAGCACATCATGGATGGAATAATGGGCCTAGGGACATTCTTTCAACTTAGATACATAAGCAACTAGGTATCCGAGTTGGAATATGTACAAGAGTACAAGAAATATACTCCAAAATTATGTGCAAAAAACGAAGGCAAATGCTACCTTCAAAGCACATGATATTATCCAAAAGATCAAAAGATCCTTATAAAACCATGGATATAAGCATAAAAGCTCCTCAAATCCATGAAAACCATAATTGATCATAAACTTATCAATGCATACCATCTAATGGACATTAATCATGCCAAAAGAAGCATTAAAATTGGTGGCCAACTCATCAATCCGGAGTATATGAACATTGTTCCATTGAAGCAAAACTCCAAAGTATGAAAGTGAAACACATGCGTGTAGCACTCATTAAAAAAAAACCCTAGACACAAGTGATCTAGGCAAAACCTGATGAGTATAAAACTTGGAAAACATCCAATAAAATCCACCAAAACAAACCGATCAATTGACCCATGATAGAATTTGTCTTAGGCTTAAGAAATTAAGCACAAACCACACTTAAATAAGTGCAAAATAAATTATCATGGAAAAGTGTCAAAGGTGAAACACACTTTGAACGTAATTTATAGCCATCAAAAGAAATTAAGGAACATGTCCAAAAACAATGGCTAAACAAAGGCCAAAAATCATGAAAACATCGTTTAGAATTAATACAAACAAAAATAACTACTAATACGAGGTACAATCGTATTAATAATATGCGAATAACCCGCATCTATCTAATGTCAGCATGAGAAAATGTACTTCAACATTAAATAACCCTTGAAAATATTAAATTCTCAAGAAAAAGAATTGTCATGATTTTTTCCTAATTTTCCCTAATTTCTAGGGCCTCAAAATCTGATAATTTTGAATTCCACTAAACCTATCTTATGGCATTCCAAACCTATATTTTTCCAGAAAATTTCCAACAAATGAATTTGCTAAAATACCAATTTTCAGGATTTCTAGAAAATTCCTAATTTTTTGTGAGAATCCCATCATTCACAAAATTTTCAATTTCACCCGACAATTCTCAAATCCAATGAAAATTTAATAGATTTTTCAATTTTGTGGGTCAAAATAAATACTTTAAAGGATTTTGAATGGTTACAGATGCCCAAATGGACACACCACATGCCAACCACCAGCCCCACATTTTCTCAAAATTTCAAATAACCTTTGTCTAATTTTTCACTAATTTTTAGAATTTTTTTAAAATTTTTAATTAACCCCAAACGCATTAGAATACGAATGGTCAAAAAATTTTGGAATCCCAATGATTTTCCCGGAGTATAGAAAGCCTAAAGTTTCGGGAAAATGAAAAGACAAAAAAAATCAGAATGTGAAAGGTCAAAAGTTTCCAGAATACGGAAGGTCAAAAGATTTTTCGGAATTCGGAAAGCCAAAAGGTTTCTGGAAAATGGAAAGCCAAAGGTTTTCCGGAAGATGAAAAGCCAAGAAATTTTAAGAGAAAAAAATTTCAAAAATTTCAAGAGATTTTTTCTCCTCAAATCCCATAATTTCTCATAATTTTCAGGCTTTTTTCAAGCTTTTGTTGAAATATTTTCAAAAGCTTTTTTTGTAATAACAAAAAACTCATTTTTTTTAAAAAAAATAAAAAATATTTTAATAAGATTTATATAAAAGCTTATGTAAAATAATTTTTGAGGGGGGGGGGGGCGATTTTCGCCGGGCGGCCGGCGGGCTGCAGCCCCTGCATGCGCCAAAATTCAAGAGAGGGAGAGGTCTCCCTCTCCACTCTCCTCTCTTCTTCTTCTTCTGTAATTCAACTCTACTCTCACCACCCAACTCTTCTCCCTCTCTGTTAATCATTAATAAGAGAGATGAATTTTTAATTAATCTCCTTAATCTTAATTATGATTAATATTAATAAAAAATGTAATTTTTTAAGAGGTGGTTTATAAATGTGAGAGAAAATAGAAGAAAATTCAGAATTGAGAGACGAAGAGCGTCCAATGCACACAGGAGAGCATTTCATGCATCAACATGCTGCCCCTATTGCATTTCAGCAGAAAATTAGCAAAAATTTGATCGCATACCAGTAAAAATGTATAAACTATACATTTTTAATCATAAAAATGCCCAAAAAAACTCCTAAAAATTTAGAAAAATTTTCCTAAAAATTATAGAAATTTAGGGAATCCATTCTATCAAAAATATCCTCAATAAAATATGTGGTATTTTCGTAAACATTTCCATAATAGCTTATTTTAAACCACAAAAAATAGGAAAAAATAGCATTAAACTCATGGAATTCCCTCGCAATGTCGATTCGTCCATTGAATTGTAGTATCACGCATTCCAATCGCCATATCGACGATCTATGTGCAAATCATCAACACAAATCAACAAAATAATATTTTTATTAGTAAATATTAAAATTTTCTTCAAAGAAAATGCCAAAATTTGTAAAAAATCAACAACAATTAACTAGAGATTGCTCTGATACCACTGTTAAAACCCTAAGATCTCTCTAGATAATTGTTATGCATATATCAGGCATAAACTCAATCACCCGACCACCCCCAACCCAAGGGATGCACACACGAATTATAAATGAAATACATCATACCTCTACCTTGATGTCCCATACCATCAAGAGGTATAACTCCAATCCAATAGCATGTAGCTATAGCATGAAATGGTCGGTGAGTAGATATGGACCTCTACACAAGAGACCATAGCCTAAGCCTCCAAGCCTCCAAGCCTCCCTTGATTGTGCCCCATGCCCCTATTATATAGGAGGGCCCTCAAGTGACTCTTGACTTTCCATTTCCCATGTGTGACCCTTGGATGCCTGACCCTAACCTTAACCCTTAAGGTTAGTCCTAACCCATGCTCCACTAGAGCTTGTTCCCATGCTCCCATGCTCACAAGCCTAATGTGGGTTAGCCTCCTAGTATATGCACACATAATGTGCATATAACATAGCACACATAATGTACATATAACAGTGCTGACCATACGGTACTCGGGCTCTGGGTCGCCGAAGATACCCACGCGTGCGTCAAGGAAGAAAAGAGGAACAAGGTGTTAGAGTTGTTTTCTGAACTCGAGCATGGATCTAGTTGATTGTCCTTACTGGTCCCTCAATGGATGAGTCCATGGCTCTTTTATATGGATCTATTGGTTGATCTTGCTGATCTTCAACGGAGAGTCCATCTGGATTTTTTATGTGATTATATTACCGGGTACTATGAGCTAGGAACTATTGAAAAGGCCCATTAGTGAACAGGTGGTGAGCGTTCTAGTTGCCAACAATGATGCCATAGGTACACCGATGAAGGAATGACTAGAAATTAGAATTCAAGCTGGATGTTTTGGAGGATTATGATCAGTGATATTATGGTTTCATTAAAAGATTGTTTTAAAGACAACTGAATCTGTGAAAACAGGCAATTTCATATTGGGTGTGTAAGTGGTGTGACTATGTTGAAGTTTGCTTGAAGCACCGGCTAGGGGGCTTGGGAACGCTTTTCCTTGGTACTCGGGACAAAACATAACCAAATTTCTAAATGGATCCTATCACTAAAGTGGTTGGGCGGTTGGCGAACCCATAGGATTGGATGGGGTTAGGTTGGACTAATGGATCCCTAAAATGAGACTCAATTCTGTTAAGTTATGATAGTTGAAGTAAATCCCACGGATAACCCTTGTTCTATGGAAAAGAATCAACGGCTATGTCTCTTGATGAGGGAAAAAGCGTTGGACTCTATGATCCAAGTGCAAGTCTTTTCCTTGATTTGACCATGAGACTTACGGGTTTGGTCGGATGAGTTTGGTTAGTTAAGCCTCTTAACTACGTTAGAATAAAAATATCCTGGAGGATCTACCTATGTCTACTGGGCGAGGGAAGTTTTTCCGGGTTTGGTTTTGAAAGAACGGAGGGATCAGTCTCTTGTCCAGATATCCATGGGCGAGGCCCCAAGTGAGAGGTTCTACCCTACGTAAGAAGTGCTACTTCCGCTACTGCTAGCACCATCGGAATTCCTTGCGTAGAGGAGGCAGGGATCTTTCATGGGCTATGGTGGATAAAATCCAAGAATCAACATGATTATTATAAAGTGATTAAAGCAAGATTAGTACAAAATTAATATAATAGCATAATATAGGCATGGATACTCAAAAACCAGCAAGTTCTCATTAGGCCAATGCCTCAATTTATAGCTTTTACATCCACAAGGTGCCAAGCACCCACTCCCCACTGATTTCTCCTTGATTTGTGCCACCTCCCCTACAGCTAGGGGCACCTTTTCCTAGAATCTTTCCACATCCCTATATTCACTCATGCTCTTATACTACCCCTATATTCGCTCATGCTACCCTTGATTCTCTCATCCAATAGATTCTTCTCACCTTTTCACTACTACCCACTTAATTACGGACTTCCTTTTACAATCTCTAGCTAAGGGTTTGTTCCCGCACACACACATTCACTTGCATATTTGAACCATTCTTCTATGGAGACTCTTGATGTCCATGGCCATTCTTTCAATCACAATTTGTGATTACAACAATGGCCCTAGGTACATTCTTCCATGGACAATCTTGATGTATTTTGCATGCATGTGTATAGAGAATGGAAAAAGGCCATTCTACCATACACAATGTGATTTGAGAGAATGGCCCTTGGGCTACTGTAAAGTACAACACAGATTGACGGCCAAAAGGAAATTATTTCAAATCAAACTTTATTTACAATAATAGACCTAGGGCCATTCTTCCATGGACAATCTTGATGTAGTTTTCATGCATGTGTAGAGATTGGGTATTTTAAAGCACACCATTGATGGAATAATGGCCCTAGGGTCATTCTTTCAAACACACCATGGATGGTGTGCTCTAGAATGGCCCTAGAGATATTGTTTTAAGCACACTATGCTTATAAGAATGGCCATAGGTCCATGCTTCCATGGAAAATTGTGATGTATTTTGTATTTATATATAAAGAGTGGCCCTATGGAGTTGACACAAGGGAGTGAAAAATGGCACTAATACCATTCTTGCAAGCATAATGTGCTTTGAAATGGACCTAAGGTCATTCCACCAAGCACAATGTGCTTGAAATAATCGCCCTATATGTAATGAGTGGCCCTATGGAGTTGACACAAGGGAGTGGAAAATGGCACTAAAACCATTCTTGCATGCAAAATGTGATATGAGAGAATGGCCCTAGGGCATTCTAAAGCACCATGGACAGTAGAAATTTATGTAGTCCAATCATTCAAACAACTCTCAAGCCCACTTTTTAGTATTTTATGCATGCACATGAAGAGTTTGGCTCTAGGGCCATACGACACTCCATGATGTGCTAGGATGGCCCAAAGACATCATTGTGCTTACAATAATGGCCATTGGGCCATTCTTCCATGGAAATTGTTAATGTATTTTCCATGCGTGTTTAGATATTGGCTCTAGGGAGTTGACACAAGGGAGTGTAGAATGGCCCAAGGGCCATTCTTTAAGCACATTGTGCAAGTAGAATGGCCCTAGGGAGTTGACACAAGGGAGTGGACAATCAAAGAGACATTCTAAAGCATACCATGAATGGAAGAACCATTCTTTCAAGCACACCATAGATGAAAAATACAACAAGATTGTCCATGGAAGAATGGCCCTAGGAAAATTATTGTAAACACAATAAGCTTGAGAGAATGGCCCTAGGGCCATTCTAAAGCACACCTTGAGTTGAAGATTGGCCCTAGGGCCATTCTACCAAACACACCAAGGATTGTGTGCTTTAGAGTGGCCATAGTGCCATTCTTTCAGGCACATTGTGATTACAAGAATGACCATTATTCCATGGAAAATCTTGATGTATTCTACATACATGTGTAGAGAGAACGTCCAAAATTTCATTCTCCCATCATTCACAACGTGATTTGAGAGAATGGCCTTGGGGCCATTATAAAGCACACCATGGATGGTAGCTTTTCTCTAGGGCCATTCTAAAGCACACAATGGATGGTAGATTTACCCTAGGGCCATTCTACCATGAACATCATGGACGTGTGCTTTAGATTGGACCTAGGGCCATTCTACCATGAACATCATGGACGTGTGCTTTAGATTGGACCTAGGGACATTCTACCAAGCACACCATAGTTAGGGTGCTTTAGAATGGCCATTGGGCCATTATTTCAACCAAAATTTGTGATTACAAGAATGGCCCTAGGGCCAGCCCTAGGGCCATTGTTCCATGGAAAATCTTGATGTATTTTACATGCATGTGTGGTGATAATGGAAAAAAGGCCAATCTACCATGGACAATAAGTATTAAGAGTATGTCCCTAGGTCCATTATAAAACACACCATGGATAGTAGAATTGACCTAAGCCATTCTACCAAGAGCACCATGGATGGTGTGCTTTATAATTGCCAAAGCACCATTCTTTCCAGCAAACTTGTAGATAAGAATGGCCCTCAGTTCCGGTCCACCATTCATCCATGGAAAATCTTGATGGACCATAGGGCCATTCTACCATGCACAATCTAATTTTAGAGAATCACCCTAAGCCATTATATCAAGCACACCATGGATGGTATATTGGCCCTAAGCCATTCTACCAAGCAAACCATGAAGGGTGTGCTTTAGAATGGCCATAGGGTCATTATTGCAAGCACCATTTATTTGAATATGTAGAGATTGTCTCTAGGGAGTTAACACAAGGGAGTGGAGAATGGCCCTATTAGCATTCTTGCATTCACAATGTGATTTGCAATGGCCCTAAGGCCATTCCACCATGCACAATGTGCTTGAAATAATGGCCCTAGAGCCATTTTAAAGAGCATAATGGATGGTAAAATGGACCTAGGTCCAATCATTCAAACCACTCTAAATCCGAGTTTTGATATTTTATGCATACACATTAAGAGTTTGGCCCTATGGTCATTCTACACTCCATGATGTGGTAGAATGGCCCTAAGACATCATTCTTCTTACAATAATGGCCATTGGGGCATTCTTCCATCGACAATCTTAATGTATTTTACATGCATGTGTAGGTATTAGCCCTATGGAGTTGACACAAGGAAGTGTAGAATGGCCCAAGGGCCATTCTTTGAAGCACCATGTCCAAGTAGAATGGCCCTAGGGAGTTGCCAAAGAGAGTGGAGAATGGCAAATAGATTTTAAAGCATACCATGAATGGAAGAACCATTCTTTCAAACACACCATGGATGCAAAATACAACAAGATTGTCCATGGAAGAATGGACCTAGGGCCATTAATGTAATCACAATTAACTTGAAAGAATGGCCCTTGTTCCATTCTAAAACACACCATGGATGGTAGATTGGCCCTAGGGCCATTCTACCAAGCACACCATGGATTCTGTGCTTTAGAATGGCCATAGAGCCATTCTTTCAAGCACATTGTGATTATAATAATACCCATTCTTTCATGGAAAACCTTGATGTATTCTACACGCATCTGTAGAGAGAATAGTAAAAAGGTCATTCTATCATGCACAATGTTATTTGAGAGAATGGCCCTGGGGCCATTCGAAAGCACACCATGAATGGTATGCTTTAGATTGACCCTACCAAGCACACCATGGATGGTGCGCTTTAGAATGGCCCTAGGGCCATTATTCCATGGACAATCTTAATATATTTTCTATGCTTGTGTGAGATCCCTGTCCCCACCGCACAACGGATTCGGGGTGCTAGCAGGTGAAAGTAGCACATCTAGCATGGGGCAGGGTCCCACACTCGGGGCCTCGCCCACAGATATCCAGACAGGTGACTAATTCCTTGATTCTTCCAAACCAAACTTGGAAAAACTTCTCTTGCCCGGAAAGCACGGGCGATTCCACCAGGATAGCTTTTCCCTAACGTAGTCAAAAGCCTTACTTAATTGAACTGATATGACCGAACTCGTAAGTTTCATAGTCAGATTCAAGGGATAGATTGCACTTGGATTGCACTTGGATCATAGAGACCAACGCTTTTTTCCTCACCGAGAGGCACAACCGTTGATCCTTTTTCCATAGAACAATTTTTGTCCGGGATTTACTTCATCTATTGAACTAAACATAAATTGAGTCTCGATTTACGGATCCATCAGTCCAGCCTAACCCCATCCAGTCCCATGGGTTAGCCAACTGCCCAACCACTGTAGTGATGGGATCCAATTAGGAATTTGGTTAGGTTTTGTCCCGGGTACCAAGGAAAAGAGTTCCCAGGACCCCTAGCTGGAAGTTCATGCAAACATAAAACTAGTCACACCACTTACGCACCCAATATGAAATTGCCTTTTTCTCAGCATCAGCTAAATTTAAAACAATCCTTTAATGAAACCATTATGTCATTGATCACTATCCTCAAAATCTTTGGTTGAATCCATATTTCTAATCATTCATTCGTCGGTGTACTTATGGCATCATTGGTAACCACAACGCTCACCACCTATTCACTCAGGGGCCTTTTCGATAGTTCCTAGCTCATAGTAATCGGCAATATATTCACATAACAAAATGGAATCTCCGTGGAAGATCAACAAGATCAACCAACAGATCCATATAAAAGAGCCATGGACTCATCCATTGAGGACCAGCGAGGTCAATCAACCAGATCCATGCCCGGTTTCAGAAAACAACTCTTACTCCTTATTCCAATATCTTCCACGACGCACGTGTGGGTATCTTCGGCGATGCAGAGCCCAAGCACGGTATGGTCAGCACCCTCTAGGATCCTTTGCAGGTCACCTAGCGCTTCACTCATAGGCCGCTTCCTTGGTCCCTCATCCACCGTACCGGAAGCTCACCATTTAAATCGAACCGAGGCTGGTCAAGTCCTCGGCCAACCTTGCTACGCGAGACGTCCTCTATTGACTCTCCATCAGCAGTTGCAACTTTATCAGTTAGGTCTCCACGACCTTAAACACAAGATGATCAAAATGCTTCCCCACCATTCTTGACATAAAACAGTCATTTACAAACAGGTCACAAATACAGTTTCTATAATAAACTCTCGTCTTTCCACATTATTCCACATTAATCCATATTATTTAATCCAATTCCAATTCATATGTGTATCCATTCTTGACCAGTTACATCATTTTCTATCCCATCACATAGGATTCATTCGCTTCACATAACATCCATTCTTATCTTTCTTAATTTACATTACGTCTCCTCACATCCATTTCTCATTATATCTCATTCGTTCAGATCTTATATTATTCATTCACATTCTGATTCACATGACATCTCATCTCATCCATTCGCTCATATCGACTTCATATCCATTCACATTCATATTTGCATTCATTATTCCACACACACATCCACATTCATACATCCATTTTCACATCCATATTTATAAATCCACATCCACATTCATAAATCCACATCCAAATCCACATTCATACATCCACATCTACATCTACATTCATACAGCCACATTCACATTCACATCCATACATCCATATCCACATTCCACATCCTCATTCACATTCACATACATCCACATCCACATTCCACATCTACATCCATATCCCCATTCACACATCCACATTCATATTCACATACATCCACATTCACATTCCATATCTATATCTGTTGGAATTAGGGTTGCAGGAATGCACACACAACTTCAAGAAGATGAGAAAGCTTGAGCACAACACTGTAGTGTATTATGAGTGCCAAAAATGAAAGATAACTAGCCCTAGAAGATAATGGGCGTATATACAATGCACGGGGGAAAAAACCTCCTAGTGAGGGAAAAAGTGCCCCGGCGGTCCTAAGTGTGTTCACACACATCACTACTATAATATGGTAACAAATCCCCCCTGGAGTGATGCGGTGAACAAGAGCTAGCACTCATGTATAGGGAAGTGTCTAGCTATGTGGACGAATCCACAAAAGGGAGTAAGCCCAAAGCTTTGTGAAAAGCTTCGAACTTCTCACGAGGCAGAGCCTTTGTGAAAAGGTCTGCAAGGTTATCCTGTGTTGGCACATAAGCCAAACTGATCTCTCCTACAGAGAGTCTCTCCCTGACATAATGGTAGTGCACCTCAATGTGCTTCGTACGAGCATGGAACACTGGGTTCCGCGCAACTGCCAATGCGCTCTGACTATCAGTGAAGATGGTGGTGGCAGATGGCTGCCCAACACCCAAATCAGCCATAAGGCGTCTGAGCCACACACACTCAACCGTAGCTGTGAAAGCTGCCCTGTACTCAGCTTCACAACTAGAAGTGGCCACAGTAGGCTGCTTCTTGCTCAACCATGATATGCATGAGCTTCCAAGCATGAAGCAAAAACCACTCGTGGACACGCGTGTGTCATAACAACCAGCCCAGTCAGAATCTGAAAAAGCATGTAAATCTGGCGGCAATGATCCCCCCTTGGGATAAAACAACCCAAGATGCCGAGTACCACTCAAATAGCGAAAGATACGCTTCACTGCCTGCCAATGCTTAATGCCTGGGCTATGCATAAATCTGCTCACCTGTGAGACTGCAAACTGAATGTCTGGCCTCGTAATGCATACATAAATGAGGCAACCAACAGCTGTCTGATAGAGTGTGACATCAAAGTGATCTCCAGCATCATGAAGACTCAACTTCAAACCTGTCTCCATTGGAGTAGCAATAGGCTTGCAGTCTTCAAGGCCAAATCTCCGCAACAATGTTTCAATATACTTTGTCTGACACAAAGCAATACCTCCATCACACTGCTTAAATTGTATCCCCAAATAATGATGCAAATGCCCCAAATCTGACATCTCAAAAGAGACATTCAAATCAGCCTTAAAATCAGCAATATGACTCTCATTTGGTCCTGTGAGCAGCATGTCATCGACATAGAGAGCAATGATTAGATGTACACCATCCACACGTTTAACATACAAAGTGCTTTCTGTTGGACTATTCTGAAACCCATGTGCAGTCAAATATGCATGTATTTTTTCATACCAAGCTCGTGGAGCTTGCTTTAAACCATATAAAGCCTTTTTTAACCTGCACACTTTGTTTTCCTGCCCTCTTTGAACAAAACCACGAGGCTGCGATACATACACCTCCTCATGCAAATCTCCATTTAAGAACGCAGTCTTTATGTCCAGCTGATGTACATTCCAACCATTATGAGCTGCTAATGCACAGATGCTACGAACAGTGGTCATACGACATGTGGGAGCAAAAGTCTCATCAAAATCAATGCCCTTCTCTTGAGCATAACCTTTTGCAACAAGCCTAGCCTTATGGCGATCCACTGTGCCATCAGGCTTACGCTTCAATTTGTATACCCACTTAGTGCCAATGGCCTTCTTGCCAGGGGGCAAGTCACATAAAGACCATGTACCATTCTTCATAATAGCATCATATTCTTCTTGCATAGCAGCCATCCAATTTTCTGAACTTTGTGCCTCATCAAATGAAACAGGCTCACTTTCATCGCACATACTAGAAACAGCCAATGCATAACAATCTGACGCATAAGAGGCACCATGAGAGCCAGAACGAGTGCGACTAGACAAAGGGGCATCCAACTTGCTGTCACGCAAAGTCTGCACCAGCCATCTAGGCATATTCCTAGAGCCCTCAATCTCTTGTCTCTCATCCTCAAGTGCATCATGCACATCTGCATCAGATATAGGCTGATCTGTGCCATCATTTAAAACCTGCATAGGCTGAAAAACTGCCTCATGAGGTATTGCACTTGACTGTGCACCACTGAAAAGAGGCAACAATGTATCATAGACATCACGTGAGCTGATATCTGTCTCCTTAGTACATGAAACCAAGGGCTGAACTGCATCTTCCACAAATACAACATCACGGCTAACCAAAATGCGCTTTGTCTGTGGATGATACAAACGATAGCCTTTGCTCTCAGCACTATATCCAACAAAAATACATTTGACAGCTTTGTCATCCAATTTTCTGCGATGTTGCACAGGCACTAATGCATATGCCAGGCAACCAAAAACACGTAAATGGCCAACAGATGGCTTGCGGCTATGCCAAGCCTCATATGGAGTGACAACCTGTAATGCTTTGGTGGGACACCTGTTTAGTACATAAGTGGCACACATGACAGCCTCAAGCCAAAAACCATGTGGTAGACTTTGACTCTTAACCATACATCTTGCCATTTCCATGAGAGACCTGTTTTTTCTCTCAGCCACACCATTTTGCTGTGGTGTATACGGCACTGTACATTGGTGTTTTATCCCACGCTCAGCCAGAAATGCATTAAATTCTGAAGACATATACTCCCCCCCTCGATCTGAACGGAGGGTGCCCATCTTACTTTCTGACACATTTTCAGCCATAACCAAAAACTGTTTGAAGCACAAAAACACTTCGGACTTTGCCTTCAAAGGATATACCCATGCATGCCTGGTAAAATCATCAATGAAAGTCACGAAGTAAAGGTAGTTTCCAAATGATGGAGTTTGCATGGGACCACAAACATCACTGTGAACAAGCTACAATCTGCGTTCAGCTCTCACTGATCCATCTTTGGGAAAGGAAGCACGCTGCATTTTACCCAATATGCAGCCCTCACAAACATGCTTGACAGGTGCCTCAAGCTTAGGCAAAGAAGACACCATTTCAGATTTCTGCAGGCGCAGCAAACTTGCAAAATTCAGATGACCAAAACGTGCATGCCACAGTTTTGCATCTGAAATAGCCTGCGTATCCATAATAGCACATGCTGAATCCTCTACACATTTGCCATCCATATTGAGCTTATACAGCCCTCGACATAGTGAACCAGATGCTACAATGATGTCACCACAAGAGAGATCATGAACAGTACATCTGTCATCCACAAATTTTACAACCAAACCTGTTTTGGCAAATGCGGAGACTGACAGCAGATTCTTTTTGATCCCTGGCACATACAATGCATCAAAAAGTGTAAAGGTGTTGCCATTTGCAACATTCAGCACAATCTGTCCAACTCCTTCAACGGGATAAGAGGAGTTATTGGCACAAGTGACAGTATTCCCTGTGGGAGCAGACTCAAGGAAAGTGAATAAACTGCGCTGCGAGGTGATATGCTTAGTGGCACCACTGTCAAAGTACCATACATCTGAATCTACTGCAGACATACATGTGTCATGCAAAGATGGGTCATAACTGCACTGCGCATTGAATGCCCATTCTGTATCTAGCACAACATTAGCAGATTCATTGTTAGAAGGAGAGGCATCTGCAACAGCCATACCAGCCTCTTTCTTCTTAGCCTCTTTCGCAGCCAGCTTAGGACACGCTTTGATGACATGATCATTTCCCTTACAGTACTTGCAAAATGTCTTCTGTTTGTCACCCTTCTTCTCATCTTTGTCTTCCTTCTTTGGTTGCGCAGCATTTGCAGATTTCTGCTTACTAGAAGAAAAGCCAGCTTTACCTTTCCCGCTTCTCTGACTAGCAACGAAAGCTTGATCTGCGACACGCATAATATTCCTGTTTTGCCTTGACTGGTCTTCTTGCAGCAAAACAGAAACTAACTCCTCAAATGATAAGGCATTGGGATTGCCTTTCATCATCAAGCGAAGAGTGGAAGCAAAACCCTGATAAGAATCTGGTAGACCATTCAAAACAATCTGCACAAGTGAACTGTCTGACAAGATTTCATCTGCAGAAATGAGCTGCTCTTTGAAATCCTTGATCTTTGTCAAAAAGCTATCCATAGAATCACCTTCGTTCATATGCTCACTCTCCAACTGTTTTCGGAGATAAGCAACACGAGCCTCATTTCTTGCCTGATACAATGTGGCAAGTACATCCCAAGCATCCTTAGAAGTCCTGCAGGAGCGAATATGTGGGATAATGGTACGTTTGACAGACAGCACAATCAAGGCATGAGCCTGCGCATCTCTACCATCCCAACGAATCTGCTCTGCTGAAAGTGGTGGTTCTCGAACAGCTGCTACAGCACTTGTGCCTGCACCATCATCAACAGTACCTGTTTCTGATGTGTTTGCAGCATTCCCAGCCACAATAGGACGTGCATCAATACCCTGCACAATGTTCCATAACCCCTTTGCTACCAATACATGTCGCATCATATATGCCCACAATGGATAGTTGGTGCCATCCAACTTATCCTCAGCAGCCAACATGCGGAATACATCATTGTTGTCAGCCATGGCCAATGACTGTACTACTAGATGTAAATGCTGTCTGTAAGAGGTAAACCTGTATAAAATCGACCTGTGCTATGTAGCACAGCCCAAAACAGACGAATGGGCACCTGTCCTGCAGATTTTAATCTTGACAGAAAATCTGCACAGTAGGACGATTTTGCCTGCGCAGTACTTGGAATGCAAAAACGGAGGGCGAAATGACTTCAGATCAAAATTCTGAAACGAACAAGCCCTACGGGCTTACCCACGGCATATACTAACCTGCAGACGCTCGTGAAACCTCGTTGCAATCGGAGGAGATGAAGCGGCAGGTGCCGGTGATGCTGCCCGGGAGGAGGAAGCCTGCTCTGATACCAATTGTTGGAATTAGGGTTGCAGGAATGCACACACAACTTCAAGAAGATGAGAAAGCTTGAGCACAACACTGTAGTGTATTATGAGTGCCAAAAATGAAAGATAACTAGCCCTAGAAGATAATGGGCGTATATACAATGCACGGGGGAAAAAACCTCCTAGTGAGGGAAAAAGTGCCCCGGCGGTCCTAAGTGTGTTCACACGCATCACTACTATAATATGGTAACAATATCCATATCCCCATTCACACATCCACATTCACATTCACATTCACATCCAGACGTCCATATCCACATTCCACATCCTTATTCACATTTACATACATCTCCATCTATTCCTCGTTCATTTTCATCTAATTGATTCGTTTCACATCCTCATATCTATTTATAGAATAAAAGAGAATTCTTATTTTCGATATAAGATTTCTTTACGCATTTCTTTATGCATAAATTCCATTTTAAGGAGACTAACACTTTTGAAATAAAAATCAATCTTTTATGCATCTTCCTATGCATAAATTCATTTTAAATGAGAATGACACTTTTGAATAGAAAATCAATTCTTTAATGCATCTTCCTATGCATAAAATCAAAATTGACGAAAATAACTCTTTTGAACTAAAAATAGATTTCTTTATGCATCTTTCCATGCATAAATCCAATTTAGTAGGAATTACACTTTTAGAATAAAAGAATTTTTCTTATGCATCCTATTTATGCATAAAATCATTTATGATAAAAATCACTCTTTTAATATAAAAAATATCTTTTATGCATACAATCATTTATGATGAAAATCACTCTTTTAATATAAAAAATTTTCTTTTATGCATCTAATTTATGCATAAAATCATTTATGATGAAAGTAACACTTTTATTTAAAAAAAAACTTTTATGCATACTTCTATGCATGAAAATCAAATATGATAAAAGTAACACTTTTATAATAAAATAATAATCTTTTATGCATACCTTTATGCATGAAAATCAAATATGATAAAAGTAACACTTTTATAATAAAATAATAATCTTTTATGCATACCTTTATGCATGAAAATCAATTATGATAAAAATAACATTTTTATAATAAAATAATAATCTTTTATGCATACCTTTATGCATGAAAATCAATTATGATAAAAGTATCACTTTTTTAATAAAATAATAATCTTTTATGCCTAAAAATCCATTTTGATGAAAGTAACACTTTCATAATAAAAGAAAATTATTCCTTTATGCATAAAAATCTATTTTGATGAAAGTAACACTTTTATAATAAAAGAAAATTATTCCTTTTTATGCATAAAAATCTATTTTGATGAAAGTAACACTTTCATAATAAAAGAAAATTATTCCTTTATGCATAAAAATCTATTTTGATGAAAGTAACACATTCATAATAAAAGAAAATTATTCCTTTATGCATAAAAATCTATTTTGTTGAAAGTAACACTTTCATAATAAAAGAAAATTATTTCTTTATGCATAAAAATCTATTTTGATGAAAGTAACACTTTCATAATAAAAGAAAATTATTCCTTTATGCATATATTTATAATCAATATGCATCTTCTATGCATGAAAATGACACTTTGAGTATAGAATTGATAGGAATTACTCTTTTAGCATAATAAAAGGTAATTCTTATTTCCAAAAATTTTACCATAACCTCCTTTGTATGGCTGACCATTTTTCAAATTTTTCTACTTAATTTTGTCTTAAAAATTAACTCTAATTGATTTAGAGTAAATACTAATCAAAATTCACTTATAAAAGAGAAAATATTATAAAAAGTTTAATTCCAACAATTTTCACTTAACTAGGATAAGAAGGGTTGATTCTAAGAAGAGAGAGGGGAAAAGCCTTTCGATCAAGGCATAACATCCATTTATCACTTCAAACAATCATAAACATTAGAAAAAACATAAAATCAATAAAGAAAAATACAAGAATCTCTACTTACATAATTTCTTGGAGCTTTCCTTTGGCTTGATGGTTTGAGGGTTCAACTCTTGTTTTTAACAAGAGTGGCCACCAATCTTTGGAAGAGGGAAATGTCAAAAACTAGTGAATTATTAATAAATTCACAGTTCTTGGCTTGGGAGAAGCAGAGTAACAGTGCATAAAACACTATTAAGTTTCAACAAAGGGGAGGGATTCTATTTATAGGAAAAAGTGAGCCTCTAACCAAGCCAACTGATTCTAGAATTTTCCAAATCAGTTTGGTCAATTTTTGACCATTTTTTGGTCAGTTTTGGTCACTTTTTGGATCTAGTTGAAACAGGAGAGAGGAGAGATGAAAATATCTCATTATTTGGGAGTTTAAAACTCATTCAAGCATGTGAAATAGGCACCCTCTTCATGAGGGAAATTCCCCTATGCAGAGGTGTCAAAAATGTATCATTTCACCTAAATATCTCTGTTTTTTAACTATTAACCTTGTCCTTAGTCAACTCTTCATCTTATGTGAGTATTTACTCATTTTTGGGAGATTTTCTTTTTATTTCCTCATTTATCTCCTCCCTACATTTGGATGAATGTTATTGGTCCATAGGAACCTTAATTTAAAATTTTAAAAAAATCTTCACTCCTAGGATAATGCCTCTTGAACAGATTATACTTAATTTCTAATGCACCTTCTGAAAATCTTTTTGAACTTCTGTTTCAGGTCTATCCAAAAATATTTAAAATCTGAATATTCTCTCTAGCATATTTTCTCTCTCTAGGCCAAAACAGGTAGAAACAAGATCTTTTATATTTCTGAAGAGGGGAATGAATTACAGGGGAAGATACTGGTCATCATGAGGGCTGGGGGGAGGAATCTTACAGCTTGTGTAGAGAGAATGTCCAAAACTCTATTTTACCACACACAATGTGATTTGAGGGAATGGCCCTAAGGCCATTCTAAAACACACAATGGATAGTGTGCTTTAGAATGGCCATAGAGCAATGGTGTGCTTTACAATGGCCATAGGACCATTATTTAAAGCACAATTGGTTTACAAGAATGGCCGTAGGGCCATTCTTCCATGGACAATCTTAATGTATTTTATATTGCGTAAGCAAAGATTAGCTATTCTAAAGCACTCATGGATGGAAGAATTGCCCTAGGGCCATTCTTTCAAGAACATCGTGGATAGTGTTCTTTATAATGTCCCTAGGGCCATTATTTCAAGCACATTGTGCTTACAAGAATGGCTTTAGGACCATTCTTCAGAGGAAAATCTTGATGTATATTGCATGCATATGTAAAGATTGGTGCTAGGGAGTTGACACAAGGGAGTGGAGAATGGCCCTAAGACCATTGCAAGCACAATGTGCTTTGGAATGGCCCTAAGGCCATTCCACCATGCACAATGTACTTGAAAGAATAGCCCTAGAGCTATTCTAAAGACCATCATGGATGGTAGCATGGACCTAGGTCTAGTTATTCAAGTCACTCTAAAGCACATTTCTTCACATGTAAAGTTTGGCCCTATTACCATTCTTAAGCTCACCAACAATTGACACAAGAGAGTAGAGAATGGCCCTATTAATATTCTTGCAAGCGCAGCATGGATGGTGTGATTTAGAATGGCTGCTGGGCCATTCTATCCATGGACATTGTGATTATAAGAATGGCCTTAGGGCCATTCTTCCATGGACAATCTTGATGTATTTTGCATGCATGTGTAGAGATTGGCTATTCTAAAGTACCATGGATGGAAAAATGACCATAGGGCCATTCTTTCAAGCACACCATGGGTGGTAGAATGTCCCTAGGGACATTCGTGCAAGCACACCATGGATGGTGTGATTCAGAATGGCCCCATCCAGAATGTGTTTGAAAAAATAGCCCTAGGGT
This sequence comes from Cibotium barometz, assembly GCF_041138505.1. Classification (NCBI taxonomy): domain Eukaryota; kingdom Viridiplantae; phylum Streptophyta; class Polypodiopsida; order Cyatheales; family Cibotiaceae; genus Cibotium; species Cibotium barometz. Next base: position 17,676,368 of record NC_141070.1, read on the forward strand.
CATTCTAAAGAATGTCATGGATGGTAGAATGAACCTAGGTCCAATCTTTGAAGAACATTGTGAATGGTAGAATTGCCCTATGACCATCATTAAAGCACATTGTGGATGGTAGAAGGACCCTAGGGCCATTCTAAAGCACATCTTGGATATTAGAAAGGTCTGAAGGCCATTCTTTCAAGGACATTGTGTAGGTAAAATGGCCCTAGTGCCATTATATAATTCACCCATCAATTGACATACGCGAGAAGAGAATGGCCCTTGGGATTGGCATGCCCATCAAGAGATTGGCCCAAGGACCATTCTAAAGTTTAGGAGTAGTTGATTCAAGGGAGTGGAGAATAGCGCTAGGACCATTCTTACAAGTATAAATATTTTAATATTTTATGTAAGAACAATGTGCTTTAGAATGGCCCTAGGGCCATTCTACTTAGATAATGTGCTTAGAAGAATGTGCCTAGGTCCATTCCACCATCGGACATAATGTGCTTAGAATCTACCTAGGGCCATTCTACCATCTATGATATGCTTAGAATGGCCCTAGAGCCATTCTAAGCATTAGGTCCCTAGGGCCATTCTTACCATTAGGCTTGCAAGATTGGTCCTATGTCTGTTCAATCTTGATATTTTATACATGCACATGTAGATAATGGCCATAAAGCCATTCTAGTATACATAAGAAAATTTGCACAAGAGGGTAGAAATCACAAGGGCTCAAAGATCCTTGCCCCCTCCACGCAATGAATTTAGGGGTGCTAGCAGGCAGTGGAAGTAGCACTTCTTGCACAGGGCAAAGCCTCTCACTCGAGGCCTTGCCCCCACAGATATCCGGACAAGAGACTAATCCCTCGAATCTTCCAAAACTTCCCTTGCCCAACAGACAGGCGATTCCTCCAGGATAATTTTATTCTAACGTAGTCAAGGTCATCACTAACCAAACTGATCCGACTGAGCCCATAAGTCTCATGGTCAGATCAAGGAAAAGACTTACACTTGGATCATAGAGTCCAACGGTTTTTCCCTCATCATCAAGAGGCACAGCCATTGATTCTTTTCCATAGAACAAGGGTTATCCGGGATTTACTTCAACTATCGTAACTTAACAGAATTGAGTCTCATTTTAGGGATCAGTCCACCCTAACCCCATCAAATCCTATGGGTTAGCCGACCACCCAACCACTGTAGTGATAGGATCCGTTTAGAAATTTGGTTATGTTTTGTCTCGGGTACCAGGGAAAAGAGTTCCCAGGCCCCCTAGCCAGCGCTTCAAGCAAACTTCAAGATAGTCACACCACTTACACACCCAATATGAAATTGCTTGTTTTCACAGATTCAACTGTCTTTAAAAAAATCTTTTAATGAAACCATAATATCACTGATCATAATCCTCCAAAATATCCAGTTGAATTATAATTTCCATCATTGGCAACCAGAACGCTCACCACCTGTTCACTCAGGGTCCTTTTCAATAGTTCCTAGCTCATAGTACCCAAGAATATAATCACATAAGAAAATCCACATGGACTCTCCATTGAAGATCAACAAGATCAACCAAGAGATCCATATAAAAGAGCCATGGAATCATCCGTTGAGGACCAACAAGGCCAATCAACCAGATCCATGCCCGAGTTCAAAAAACAACTCTAACTCCTTGTTATAGTTTTCTTCCTCGATGCACGCGTGGGTATCTTTGGCGACCCAGAGCCCGAGCACCATCGTATGGTCAGCACCCTCTAGGCTCCTTCGCAGGTCACCTAGTGCTTCACTCATAGGCCGCTTCCTTGGTCCCTCATCCACCGTACCAGAAGCTCACCATTTAAATCGAACCGAGGAGGCTGGTCTCAAGACCTCGGCCGACCTTGCTACCATGAGACGTCCTCCGTTGACTCTCCATCAGCTGTTGCAACTTTATCACTTAGGTCTCCACATGACCTCATTCACAAGATTGTCAAAATGTTTCCCCAGCATTCTTGACATAAAACAGTCATTTAAAAATAGACCATAAATACAATTTCTAACGAACTCTCATCTTTCCACATTGTTCCACATCATTTCTCGTTATTCCATTCTTCTACATCAATTCACTTTGCTTATTCCACATCCAGTCATATCTATTCCCATCATCCTTCATCCATTCTCATCCAATCATATCATATTACATCTCATCACATCACATTCATCCACATCACATCTCATCACATCCAATTACATCTATTCAGATCCTCATCACATCCTTATCTCGAGGTTAGCTTGCTTCTTTTTATAGAAGTGAGTCCCCCAACCAATCAATTGGTTTAGCAAGTGGAGAAGAGAGCTCCAAGAGTTGTTGAAGAGAGAGAGAGAAGCTCCAAGCTCCCAAAAGGTAGAGAAATTTTAACAGATAATAGAGAATATGATTATTTTAATGTAATACTGGCATGGTATAGCTCACAGATGAGAATAAAAAAGAATGAGGGTCTATTTATAGGTGAGGAAGGCCACTAACTGAGTCCAATTGGGTTCTAGAATTTTCTAGCTTCAGTTTGGACAAGATTTGGACGAGTTTGGGTCCCCTTTTGATCCAGTTTGATCCAGGAGAGAGGAGAGATAAAAATATCATAATGTTTTTGAATTAAAAACCCTCCCACACATGTGAAGGAGGTCATTGGATTCTTTTGTTACCAAGCTTAAGCAAGCTAAAACTTGCTCCACGACCCTTCAATCGAGCAAAATGGCATCAAAACAGCATAGAAATAGCATACATCAGTCAGCGATTCTCCACGGGCCAGCAACGCGTAGCACAAATTGTATAGCTCATTTGAAAGATCTTGATATGCTTCATGAAAACCCTAAAATAATATTGCTCAATGGCAAGAATATGGAACCCTATTTTCCCTCAGAATCCAGCATGTGGAGAAGAATAAAGAAGCATAAATGTTTTGGATTAAGGCCACTAATCATGATTAATTCAAATTTCCTCCAAAATTTATCCTGTCCCTCAAATTTTGGAGCCGATGCCCCAATTTTTGGTCCACAGTGACCAATAGACCCCCAAAACATTCATCAGTTCAAAAATCATAGAGAACTCCAACATTCCACACTCCCCATGCCCCATTTCTTGATCAAGAAATCAATCAAAATCAAGAAAGCCAAGAAAATTTCCAAGAAAATCAAGAAAATGTAGAAATCTTAAAAAATTTCAAAAATCTTGGATCAAAGACAAGGCTTTGATACCACTGTAATGATGCAGAGAGAAAGAGTTTGCACTCTTGATGGAGTACCACATGCACTCAAGAGAGTACCACCATAGCCATAGAAGCATGGAGCTCCAAGAAGTATGATTTCATTAGTGAAAAGTGAGAAATGCCCCTCGTTACAATATTCACTTATATACTTGCCCACCTTTTCACCACTCATTAATGTTGGGCCTCCATACATGCCCTGGCTGTATCCATTCCCATGGGCTCCCTTTGAGTCTAATTCCAAGGACCCTTCATTACATCTTGTTTGTAACTCATTCTCCCATTTTTGCAATAGAAGTGGAGTGTTCTCTCTCCCGCTCTCTTACAACTCTAATCTAGCCTTTGGGGTTAGGGTTGGGCAGTGATTAGTACTAATCACTTATTCCCTCTTGCTTCCTATCTCTCTCTCTCTCTCTCTCTCTCTCTCTCTCTCTCTCTCTCTCTCTCTCTCGAGTGATTAGGCTAACCAACACAATCCTCTTCCATGAAGATCCCACACAATCTTTGTGAGAGATCTTGCATCACCCGTTGGATTAGAGCAACCGCCTCGGTGTGACAATGACTGTGGGAGGATGGCGGTGACGAATGGCTATGGTGGAGCTCTTGAGCCATGCTCGAGCTTGGCAGATAGGCAACTTTCCACAACAAGGCTAGGATGGCGGTGACGAATGGCTATGGTGGAGCTCTTGAGCCATGCATTTGACAGCCTTATCATTCAATTTTCTATGTTGTTGCACAGGCACTAAAGCATAGGCCAAGCAACCAGAGAGAGAGAGAGGAAGCAATAGGGAACAAGTGATTAGCACTAATCACTCCCAAACTCTAACCCTAAGCACACCACACATACTAGATTAGAGTTTCAAAAGAGAGGGAGAGAGAGAGCACTCCACTTCTATTGCGAAAATGGGAGAATGAGTTACAAACAAAAGAAAATGGCTTTTATAGTTCCAAGCCTTTTCCCACTAGGCCACTCCGGAGTAAGTGACCTGGGGTGCCCAAAACATAGTAACAAGGCTTTTCTCTATGGTTTGGCCAACTGACCAAGATCCTCTTGTCTTTCCTTTGAATCTCAATACTTGGTAGAGTCTTTAGGGTGTTTCGCTTATAAAATGATGGGATTTACAATATAACATGGGCACCCATTACATAAGTGTGCGAACATAGTTGTCATAGGAATGTGTTAACCAATATGTGGTTAACATACTTCCCTTCCTAAATTCGATTGCATCCTCATGAAATCTGTGAGAGTTGGTGAGGCATGCGGGGAAGGTTGCACTTGGTTGGTTCTCCTGTCTCTCCGGAGAAATGAGAGGGGGTGGGGGAGTTAGTAAGATTGAAAGATGTTAGTGAAGTAGTGGTGATTAAGTATCAAACTAGTGGTATGGACTCTTATGAGTTTGCTTTTTGGTATATGCCTAGTAGTACTCTTTATTTTATTTTTTTATGTTTCTTGTGTGTTTTTTTTTGCCTTTGCAGGGATATCCTCATTAAAGGAATCAAAGTACTTAAATGAATAGACTAGCATGGAATACTTAAAGACCGATATCCCAGTGGTAGGTGGTATGATTAAAGAGGAGTTAGTAAAATAATGGGGTTAGTAAGTAAGTGGCAAGGGAGGAATTCCCAAGGGACAAGGAGGCAACACGCATGGAGACTGCATGCACCTCAAGATGTTGTATGTCGATGGCGGTGATGTTCATGAAGCTCTAGCATCTTTGTCAAGACATCGTGATCGGTATCTTGGCTCCCATGTGGATAATGAGTCATCAGGTTGTGGTGTTCTCTGTTTTTTTTAATGCTTTTCTTCTTTAGTCATTGGAGCTATGGGATCTTGTGTGAATAGGAGTGGTAGTAGTTAATGTCGAGGATCCATACACATGGAGTCCAAGAAGAAGTCAAGGGTAGGATTGATTAAGCATGAAGCATAGGTATTCGGATGAAGTAGGGATGATTAAGAAGATCCAAGCAATGGGTTGTCCCATGGACCCAGTCTTGTGCCCACCATGGTCCCCCCATCCAGAGATGTACCTGGATGAGTGTCATTGATGAAGCTTTATACAATGTGTGCGCATAGGACAAAGCCTAGTGAGATTTGCGGGTGTGACTAGCCAACGTTGAAGCTTTATCTTAGGGTTGGTGTGTGTTAGCTTAGTTGCCTTTTTTCGCATGGGTTTTAGAGATGGTCGTCTGGGGATCCATAGTTCTATGTAGCCATCATGGAATCCCTGAGTGGCTAAAAGATTCTTGTTGGGCACCCACCATTGATTTTCATGGATAAAGATATGAGGTTGGGGTGCTTGCAGTGTGGGTAGTCAAGGATGGGCAATGTCAACGAGACGAGGCTTGTTTGTCATTGGTGGGTGGTGTCAACAGTGGCCGATCAACCAGCTTAGGTGAGGCATGGGGTGGGGGAATAGGAGAGACTACCGGTGTGATGAGGAGCGAGCGTGAGGGGGAAGGGCAGTCAAGGGTGAGGATGTGTGGATGATTTCCTCTTGGGGACACAAGAGGACAATGGCCTTTTTGCCATTGATTTCCATGGTGGCCGTTTCTTCACACCAATTGATTTGGAAATGAATAGAATCAATCCACTCTTTTCCAATGATAATTTTTCCTTGAAGTGCTCCTGCATCTATAACATGAAATCTACACTCCAACTAGTTATTTCCAATAGAAATTTTAGGAATGAAATACCCAACACTCATTAGATGCATTTCATGTGAGATTTGAATGTAATTGTCTTATTTTGTTAGTGTGGTTTTTCCAAGAGCTTTCCACGCCTCCAAGAATATGAGATTGGTCTGGAGACCATAGGATATATGTGGGCTTACCACCGTTGTAGTGGGTTGAGTTCTAGTGGTAGTTTCGGGGTAGTGGAAGACTTACCAGTTGTTGGGGGGAGGGTGTGAGAATACCCTTTGTGAAAGTAGTTTTAGGGGACAGAGGATCAAATTTGATGCACTCCCCATCCCATAGGATCATTGTTACCTTGCCTTGGGGAAGCTTAAGGGTAGCTGTGTTGTCAACGGCGGAGTTGATTGGCGGAGTTGATTGTGTTGAAATATACAAGTGAATAGGGTGCGTGCGGGAATAAGCCCTTAGCAAGAGGCTGTAAAAGAGAATTTGTAAATGAGAGAGAAGCTCTATGAAAAGGTGAGAAGTATCTCCCATGATAATTGGATTGCACTCATTGAAATGACAAAAGAAGGATTTCAAGTTTATTCAAAAAAATAGAAGATGAATTTCCATGATATTTGAGAAAAGATGGATTTGAATTAAATTCTAATGTCAAAAGATGAATTTCCATCATAATTCTACCTAATGAATTAAGGTTGAGAATTTATGTGAGAAAAAGAATATCTTGGATATTTGAATTGGTAAAATCACTAAATGGATATTTACCCAAAAACTAGATGTTTAGTTGAAAGGAATCCTGGTAGAACTAAACTGAATGAATTTAGTTAGACTAAGTGAGGTCGGATAGTAAACCTAATTTTCCTTCTCTCAAACTAAATCAGACAAAAATTACTTCGTGATCGATTCCAGTTACTAAATCCAAAGAATAGACTACCGGAACTAATCTAGTTTTTCCCTGACCAATCTCACCAGTTGAATAAATGGATAAAATGACGGGTAGATTACCCTCATGAGAGATCAAGGATCCTCATTTTATGAAACTGGGAATTATTGGAAAAAGGGTCTTAGGAACCGATCTCAAACTGGAATTTCACTTGCATTGGAAACTCTGTTTTTCATTCAAAGGATTGTTTTACGCTTGAATGGAGGAAGCATTTGGCTTATGTTTTTCTAAGAGAAGGTTCGTTGGAACAGCTGGCGGGGGGGTCGTCAAGGGACGTCGCCCGCGGCGGCGGCAAAGCCTGCCGAGGTCTTGACCAGCCTCGATACGGTTAAAATGGTGCGCTTTCGGTATAATGGGCGAGGACAGATGAAGCGGTCCCTTAGTGAAGTGCTAGGACACCTAAGGAGGATCCTAGAGGGTTCTGAGAGGTGATGCACGGGCTCGCGGTTGCTAGGACACCCAGGTGTACGTCGATGAAGATATCTGATGGACAAAAAGGAAAGGTTTTTGGGAACAAAAATTTGATACTGGATCTCGTTGGTTGGCCAGCTGGTCTTCAACGGAGAGTTCAAAGGATGCGTTTTTATAATACAATGGACTTGGAATTTTGAAAAATAATGATCAAAAATATTATGATTTTATTCAAGGATTATCTTAAAGCCAGTCGAATCTGTTTTATAAACGGCAATTTCATATTGGGTGTGTACGTGGTATGCCTATTTGATTTTTGCATGAATCGCCGGCTAGGGGGCCTCGGAACTCTTTTCCTTGGTTCTCGGGCAAAAACCCAATCAAATCTTTATAAAGGAATCCCACCAATTCAGCGGTCCAGGTGGTTGGCTAACCCATGGGCCGGATGGGGTTAGGCTGGATTGGAGGATTCTTGAGCAACAACTAGATACGATTAGTTACGTTAATCAGTTTAAATCCTAAGAAGACTTTGTTCTGGGAAGGGATCATCCGCTGTGCCTCGGAAATGAGAAAAAAAGCGGTGATTCCATGGACCAAGTGCAAGTCTCTTCTTGATTTGACCATGTGACTTCAGGTTTGGTCAGATCAGTTTAATTTAGTCAAGACTTGACTCGTTAGAGTAATCTCCTAGTTATAAAAGATTTTCCCCTTCCTAGCGGAATCACCCGTGCCTCTTCTGGGCAAGGGGAGTCTTCCGGGCCTGGTCTCGGAGGGACCGCCCCTGCTAGCCTCTCATCCCGGACATCCGCGGGCGAGGCCCCAAGTGTGCTGGACCCCCGCCCCGCGCGCGGGAGGTCGACGTCGCTTCCGCCGTCGATGGCAGGAACCCCGAAGCGCAGGCGGGGACTTCACAGCTGATATCAAAGCTTTGTTGAAAGCTAATAAGGATAAACAAATTCTTATCAGAAATTGATAATAATAAACTCTGAAAAAGCATTTTTCATAATGTACTTTCATTCCGTAAGCTTCTTTATTGAAGAATTTTTAATTAAAGAAATTATTTTTATAGATGGAAGTTCCATACTTATCTGGTATTCCCGACCTCACCCAGTCACAAGACATGACTGCGTTCGCCTTTGAGCATCTCATCTCTTTCGTTTCAACTCAAACAAGCCGAGCAAGACTCGCATGCCATTTTGAGGATTTATATTTTCCTGACCGAGAGCGGAGAGACGACGGCATAAGTGGTTTGTAGGGGCAATATGTCCACGCCTCTTGCGATCGGCGTGCAATGCTGAGGTAGAACCTCTCATTGGCAATGATTCTGTTAAAGCTAAAAATGGTACATGGTGTCATTCTATATCATTCAACGCCTCGAAATTTCAGACTTTCATGCCAAGTCTATAGACTCCTTAGTCGATTTATTCCTAAGGAGAAGATAATAGCTCCCTTGTCAGTAAGTGAACGTTTGTATCAGGGCATGGCTATGGCCTAGTACCGTTGTCTTATGTGTCTCCCGAGGAGATTTTGAATTCTGGAGCCGAGCTGCTCTATGTACATATTTCAACTTTTATATAAATAAAGAAATGTTTTCTGGAGAAAATTCCCTATTGTATAAGTGATTGTTTATGGAGGAACTGATAAAGAAAAGTCTGTTATCGGAGATATGTCATAGATCTCCAATAAGATCATTGTCTTGTTTAAGAAATTATTTTTCGAACCTCTTAAGTCTTAGGATCTCGTGGACGATATCAAAATTTTTTTTTAATAATATATAATTTTTGGAAGAATCATGAGACGAGGAAACCGTGGTAGGCCGTCAGCAGCCAGACCCTCTCTCTGAAGATGATGAGCTTGACCCTGATGTTCACAAGGCTCTTCATAGGACTCAGCCCAGGACCCTTCAAAGGAGAAGGGGAGAACTCGAGCGAGGCTGTGGAGAAATGGGTGGAAGCCATGGAAGAATATTTTGACAACAGGCTATAATGAGCGGAGCAAAATGGCTCTTGCCAGGCTGAAGATAGTGGAAACAGCCAGGGTGGCATGGAGGAACCACCAACCGTCTAGACAGAAATACTCAGTCCCTGGAACAACCTTAAAACCTTTTTGAGAAAGAGATTTTGTCCCCCTGGATTTTTCGAAATCAAAATGAACGAATTCTTAGAGTTGAAGCAGGGGAGCAAAACCATTGAGGAACACCAAGGTCCTAACCAGAATGTGGAGACGGGAAGCTTCAGAAATGGAGGACCTTTCCCCCGCCGAAGTACATTCTCAGGAACTCCTTCAAAGCGAGAACAGATGCTTCGGCGGATGTCAGGGACTTGGGAACCAGCTCAAGGATTGCCCATCTCCTTGTGTGGGCCAAGGAAGCCAAGGTCCCAGAGTTCCGAGACAAACTCCTTCTTATCAGTCCAATCAGGGTCCCCACAGTGCCAGAATCAGGGTAACCCAAGAAGAGTGCCAGCTCAGCCTCTGCAGCCTCCATGCAAAAAAGCAATCTTCGAACTCTCTCCCAGAATTGGAATAACCAACGAGAGAGAGTTCCACCTCAGACTGCACCAGCCAGAGCAATCACCATAGCTGAGGAAGTGGAGGAAGAGAAAGGATAGATCTATGCAGCAATTGAGCATAAGGGAAATAACCGTCAATTCTCAGTCCTCCAGACTCCAGCAGAGTACCAAGGTAAGAAATTCAAGCTTTTGATTGATTCAAGCAGTACTCATTCTTTTATTTACCCAGGATGTTTGCGTAAATTAGTCCTAAATAAAAAACCAGGAAAACCTATGCAAGTGGAATTAGCCAGCGGGAAGATTCTTTTCACTCACCTTGAGACTGACCTTATTCAGTTTAGCCTAGATGGGAACGTAACAGAGTGGCAGTTCAGAGTCCTACCCCTCGGAATATATGATGGAATCCTTGGAATGGATTGGCTCCAAAAGAACTAGGCTGACATTCATTATCACAAAGGAACCATCTCTTTCCTTGACCTTCACGGGAATAAAGTTCAAGGAATTGGAATTTCCGGATCCCCAGTGCTACAAATAGTCAAGGCTTCAAAATTATTAAAAGGGCTCAGAAAAAGGCAAGCTATGTTTGTCGTTAAAATGAATCCAGTAGACATAAAATGTAAAGCTAAAGAACCAGAATGGTTAAGTGAGTATGCAGATGTATTTCTTGAAGAGCTGACTCAGATGCCTCCGTCTCATGAAGTAGATCATGAGATTGAATTAACCCCCGAAGATTAGCCCAGCGTGCATACAAAATGCCAGTCCCGGAAGCCATAGAACTTAAGGAACAGTTAAGACAACTGTAAGAGCAGGGATTCATCAGACCCAGTGTCTCACCTTGGGGTGCGCCCATTCTCTTTCTCAAAAGAAGAAAGATGGAACATTAAGACTGTGTATTGACTACTGAGGAATGAATCAAGTAACAATTAAGAATAAGTATCCTATTCCTAGGATTGATGAGCTTCTAGATCAGTTATTAAGTGGTACCCAAATGTTTTCAAAGATAGATCTCAAATTTGGGTACTACTAGATAAAAATCAAGGAGCAGGACATCCCAAATGTTTTTAAAGATAGATCTCAAATCCAGGTACTAGATCAAAATCAAGGAGCAGGACATCCCAAAGACAGCATTCAATACTCACTATGGGCATTATGAGTTCACAGTCATGCCGTTTGGATGGACTAATGCCCCGACGACATTCAATTGTCTTATGCAAGATATTTTCAGAGAATACTTGGATGATTTTGTTCTTGTCTTCTTTGATGATATCTCAGTATACTCAAAGAATACTACAGATCATGAAGATCATGTGCGTAAGGTCCTGGAAATCCTAAGGAAACACCAACTCTTTGCAAAGAATATCAAGTGTTCCTTCTCTATTGACCATGTGGAATACTTGGGATTCATAGTTTCAAAGGATGGGATTTCTCCTGACCCTACAAAGATCCAAGTAGTAGTTGAATGGCTAGAACCCAAGTCAGTATATAGGAAGTCAGAGGATTCCTAGGGTTAACCGGATGGTATAGAATCTTTATACCTACTAAGAATGCTCAGATAGCATCCCCTTTAACTAACCTTCTCAAGAAAAGTACACTTTTTCAGTGGACTGCAATGTGTCAAAGTGCCTTTGGACAAGCTGAAGAACAGTCTTAGTAACCAACCCTGTTCTTAAATTGCTAGATTTCACCAAACCCTTTGAGGTAGTTACTGATGCCTGTGATTTGCCTTAGGTGGTGCTCTAATGCAGGAAGGTCATGCAGTGGCCTATGAATTCAGAAAACTCAAAACACATGAGAGGAATTATGGCATCCATGACTTGGAGTTACTCTCAGTAGTGTATGCTCTGAAGTTGTGGGGTGGAGACATTATCTTTTGGGACAAAAATTCACCTTGATGACAGATCATCAAAGTTTGAAGTGGATCTTCACCCAAAGGGATCTCAACATGCATCAAAGGAGATGGATGCAGACCCTGCATCCATCTCAACATGCGTCAAAGGAGATGGATGCAGACCCTGCAGGAATTTGATTTTGAAATAAAGTATCGACCGAGGAAAGAAAATGTGGTTGCAGATACGCTCAATAGAAAAGCCTCCTTGCTTGTAATTACAGTGGTGTCAAATCCATTGATCAATGAAGCAAAGGAGAAAATCATGCAGGACAAATTCTTTGCCCCTATTGCTACCCTTCTGATGCAAGAAAGCAAGACTCCTCAGGAAATAAGTCGAGTTCTTGGGTACAAACTGGGATGAAGGATGCATGTATTTTAATAATCGGCTATGTATCCCCAATGATGCGGGAATAAAGGGAAGAATTCTGAGAGAAGCCCATGATAGCCTGATAGCTGGACATCCAGGGTTTATAAAAACCTATATGTCTGTGAAGAAAAGATTCTTTTGGCCAGGACTCAAAAAGGATGTACTTGATCATGTAAGGAAATGCTTGATGTGCCAAAGAGTCAAGGCAAAGAGAGTCAAGATGCCAGGGAAACTGAAGCCTCTAGACATTCCACAAATGAAGTGGAAATGCATCAATATGGACTTTGTCACTAGATTACCTTCAGTGCAATCAAGTTACAACTCCATTTTTGTGGTAGTTGACAGGCTAGCCAAAGTTGCCCATCTGATTCTAGTGAAAGAAACATACTCTCGAGTGGATGTTGCCAGAGTTTTCCTTAAGGAGATCTTCAGATTGCATGGTTTACCCACCCAGGAGGATAGTAAGTGACTGAGATCCCAAACTCACATCAAAATTGTGGACTGCATTCTTTGAAGCAGTAAGAACTTTCTTGGATCTCAGCATAGCCTATCACCCCGAAACATATGGCTAGACAAAAAGGGTGAATCAAGTAATTGAACATATCCTTCGGTCATGCTGCAGCAGCAGGGAACCCAAAAAGTGGTTAAGTCATTTGCATCTGGTCAAATTTGCTTACAATGCTTCTTCAGACAAATGCTTGATGACATGGACTAGCGGATGTAATCAATCCGTAAAGATATAAAGGCAGCCCAAGACAGGCAAAAGCAGTATGCAGATAAAAAGAGATCAGAGAGAGAGTTTGAAGAATCAGATATGGTCTTCATTCGAGTACGACCAAAAAGAAGTTCCTTATCCTCAGGGAAGTATAAGAAGCTCTCTCCCAGATACTGTGTGGGCCGTATGCTGTCATAAAGAAAGTGGGCGATCTAGCCTACAAACTTCTTTTGCCTCCCCATCTCAAGGTACATGATGTATTCCATGTCAGTTTGCTTAAGAAGTATGTACTTAGCCCGAATCACGTGCTTGATGATGAGTAATTGATCTCTCCGACGCAAGGCCAGATGGTACTACAACTTGAAGAAATCCTTGACGTTCGGGAGAAGATTCTCAGGAGCAGAGTCCTCAGAGAATTCTTAGTAAAGTGGAAGTTCTTCCCTCTAGAAGATGCCACCTGGGAGAAAGAAGAAGAGTTGGCGAAGGATTACCCCCACTTTGCAAGATGACATCTCGTGTTTTTCAAGTGGGAGAGGATGTAAGATTCCTCCTCAGGCTGAATATCAAATAAGCCTCTACTTCAATTCCTTGTAATCATTCTATGTTTCTGAATACAAGAAAATATCATTTTTCCTTGTTTTGCCTAGTGAGATAAAAATTTCTAGAGAGCGGTAAATCAAAATTGGGATATTTTTGGATAAATAAATTCTACAAATATCAAAAAAATATCTCCCTAAAACATAAAATCAAAATAGATTCTCCAAGGTGCAATTGGAATTAATTAAAATTGATTCAGAAGACAGCCTAAGGGACCAGATGTTCCTATGGACCAATAAGATTAATCCAAGTGTTGGGATAAGATAAATCCAAAGAATAAAATAAAATACCCAAAAATGAGTAAATGCCCACATAAGATGAAGAGTTGACCAAGTACTAGGTTATTAGTTAAAAATTATGAAGTATTAATAAAAAATGAGATATTTTAGAGTAATCTTTTCATTTTTGACACATGTGTAAGGAAAAGGGAGACCTTCAAGGAGGTGCCTACTTCACATGCTTGGATGAAATTAAAACTCAAAAATAATAGGATATTTTTATCTCTCCTCTCTCCTGGATCAAACCAAATCAAAAAGGGAGCCAAACTGGTCCAAATCTTGTCCCAATTCAGCCAAATTGAAGCTGGAAAATTCTAGAACTCAGTTGGACTCAGTTAGTGGCCTCCCTCTCCTATAAATAGACCCTCATTCCTTTGTATTATTATCTGTGAACTAAACTATGTCGGTATTACTCTAAACTAAGTTTAATTTCTATTATCCTCTAAAAACCTCTACAAAATTGAAGAGATTGGAGCTTCTCTCTCTCTTCAATCTTCCTTGGTGACTCCTACAACATACCAAACCAATTGATTGGTTGGGGGCCTCTACTGTGATCAAAGAATCAAGTAAATTAGAAGGTAAAGTGTGGATTATGGTCTTTTTATTATTAAAACTCCAAATGCTTCTCTTCTCAACCCCTCTCAAGCTTGAGAAGCTTCAATTTGAATGTCTTTTGATTACTATTGAAGTTCTTTTATGAATTGTAATAAAGAAACACATAAATTTCTATTTATGCTTAATTTGATGGTTTTTAAGCATTTCTCTCTCTCCCCCTAAAGAAAGGTCATTCCTATGACATATTCTCAATCCAAATGAAGCTTCTCATGAAGCATTTCTCTAATCCAAAAGTAATTTCTATGCTTGTCTAACTAGAGACCAAAATAATGGTTTTTTAATGCTTTTATGATACTTATTTCATAGAGAAATTATGAATCAATCCATAATTGGATAATGATCCAATTAGTGGTCATTCTAATCATATCAATGATATTAAACTTCATTCTTTCAATTAAATGGAGAATTATCAGTAATAGCAGCGGAGCTATTGCAAAATTTCTGTAAAATAAACACATAAAATATTTTCATTCATAATATGAAAAGAGGACTTTCTAGCATATTCTAGGAATTATCATACTAGATTAATTGAATGATTCTCATTGTAATCATGGAGGAATTGATTTTTATGTTTATGCATAATTAATAAATTAGAAAAAAGAGGAATTTCTAGTAATATATTTTTATGTTAAAAGAGTAATCCCCATGACATTGGAAATCCATGTATTCCAATGATTTAGAGAAAAAAATTGGAATGCTAAAATAATGTATATTTTATGAAAGATTTTAGTTAAATTTATCTTTTTTGTATAGATAAATTTTTATGATGAAAGAGGAATTCCCACCATATTGAAATTCAAATATTTAAATAAGGAAAGTATAATTCCTAGTGTGCAAAGGAATTAATGAAGATTTTATTTAATTTTTAAGAGAAAATATAGTTGTATAGATAAATTTTTATGATGAAAGAGGAATTCCCACCATATTGGAATCCAATTAATTAAATGAAGAAAGTGTAATTCCTAGTGCAAAGGAATTAATGGAGTTTTTATTTAAAATTTAAGAGAAAAATTTAGTTAAATTTATCTTTTTGCATAGATAAGTTTAAATGATAAAAGAGGAATTCCCACTATATTGGAATTCAAATGTTTAGATGAGAAAAGTGGAATTTTTAGCTTAAAGGAATTAATGGTTATTTTTATGTAATTTTAAGAAGAATTTTAATAGATTTAATTTATGGAAAAGAGAAATTCCCATGATAATTGGATTGCACTCGTTGAAATGAGAAAAAGAAGGATTTTAAGTTTATTCAACAAAATAGGTATTGATATTTTAGTTAAAAGATGAATTTCCATGATATTTGAGAAAAGATGGATTTGAATTAAATTCTAATGTCAAAAGATAAATTTCCATCATAATTCTACCTAATGAATTAAGGTTGAGAATTTATGTGGAAAAAAGAATATCTTGGATATTTGAATTGGTAAAATCACTAAATGGATATTTACCCAAAAACTAGATGTTTAGTTGAAAGGAATCTTGGTAGAACTAAACTGAATGAACTTAGTTAAACTACGTGAGGTCGGACAGTAAACCTAATTGTCCTTCTCTCGAATTGAATCAGACAAAAACTTCATGACCAATTCCAGTTACTAAATCCAAAGAATAGACTACCGGAACTAATCTAGTTTTTCCCTGACCAATCTCACCAAGAATCTAGTTGGATAAATGGATAAAATGACAGGTAGATTACCCTCATGAGAGATCAAGGATCCTCATTATGAAACTGGAAACTATTGGAAAAAGGGTCTTTGGAACCGATCTCAAACTGGAATCTCACTTGCATTGGAAACTCTGTTTTTCATTCAAAGGATTGTTTTACGCCAGAATGATGGAGGAAGCATTTGGCTTATGTTTTTCTAAGAGGAGGTTCGTTGGAACAGCTGGCGGTGGGGAGTCGTCAAGGGACATCGCCCGTGGCAAAGCCTGTCGCGAGGTCTTGACTAGCCTCGGTACGATTAAAATGGTGCGCTTCCGATACGATGGGCGAGGACCGACGAAGCGGTCCCTGAGTGAAGTACTAGGACACCTAAGGAGGATCCTAGAGGGTTCTGGACCAGGCGATGCACGGGTTCGCGGTTGCTAGGACACCCAAGCGTACGTCGATGAAGATATCTGATGGACAAAAAAGAAAGGTTTTTGGGAACAAAAATTTGATACTGGATCTCGTTGGTTGGCCAGCTGGTCTTCAACGAAGAGTTCAAAGGATGCATTTTTACAATGGACTTGGAATTTTGGAAAAAATGATGATCAAAAATATTATGATTTTATTCAAGGATTGTCTTAAAGCCAGTCAAATCTGTTATAAATGGCAATTTCATATTGGGTGTTTAGGTGGTATGTCTATTTGATTTTTGCATGAATCATCGGCTAGGGGGCCTGGGAACTCTTTTCCTCGGTACCCGGGTAAAAACCCAATCAAATCCTTATAAAGGAATCCCACCAATTCAATGGTTGGGTGGTTGGCTAACCCATTGGCTGGATCGAAGGATTGCTGAGAAACAACTAGATATGATTAGTTACCTTAATCATTTTAAATCCTAAGAAGACCTTGTTCTGTGGGAAGGGATCATCGGCTGTGCCTTGAAAATGAGGAAAAAAGCGGTGATTCCATGGACCAAGTGCAAGTCTCTTCTTGATTTGACCATGTGACTTCAGGTTCGGTCAGATCAGTTTAATTTAGTCAAGACTTGACTCGTTAGAGTAATCTCCTAGTTATAAGATTTTTCCCCTTCCTGGCGGAATCGCCCGTGCCTTCCGAGTGAGGGGAGTCTTCCGGGCCTGGTCTCGGAGGGACAGCCCCCGCTAGCCTCTCATCTCGGACATCCACGGGCGAGGCCCCAAGTGTACAAGACCCCCGCCCCGCGCGAGAGGCTGACGTCGTTTCCGCCACCGCAGGAACCCCGGAGAGCGGGCGGACAGGGACTTCACATGTGGACTTTATGTACCTGAGGATCCGTCTAGCCACATCCAAGCGTGGCTTCCTAGGGACCTGCATAAACTGACTAACAAGTCCAACATCATACCTCAAGTCTAGCCTTGTAATGGTCATGTAGATCAAACTACCCACTATGCGCCTGTATATGTAGTGGGGTCCTCCAAAAGCTCACTTGTATGTGTGGAAAGCTTTGTGTTCTGCTCCAATGGCACTGAAATAGGCTTACAGCCTGTCATACCATACTTGGACATGTCCAAGCCATACTGCCTCTGCAATAACAAAATGCCATGAGGTGATCTCACCACCTCTATGCCCAAGAAATATTGTAGCTCACCCAAATCCTTCATCTCAAACTTTTGCTTCAAAAGCATTCTAACATCATGTATGTCTGCATCACTATCACCAGTGATAATCAAGTTATCCACATAGATGACTAATAGCATGATCCCTCTATCTATCTTTTTCACTTATAGTGAAAAATCTGCATTGGATATCTGAAATCCAATGGTAACAAGATACTCCTCGATCTTGTTTTACTATGCTCTGGGTGCCTACTTCAAGCCATACAAGGCTTTGCGTAACCTATATACAAAATCTGGATGTGCATCACTCTCATGACGACCTGGTGGCTACATCATGTACACTTCTTATTCCAAATCACTATGCAAGAAAGCATTCTTTACATCCATTTGATGTAAAGACCAACCCTTCGCTGCTGCTGCAGCCATAGTAATGACAGCTCTCATGGTTGTCATTCTTGAAACCAGGTTAAATGTCTCCTCATAGTCTATGCCATAAGTCTACAAATAGCCCTTGGCAAACGAATCTTTCCTTGTACCTGCTCACACTGAACCATTAGCATTGTGCTTGACTTTATACACCCACTTACATCTAATTGCCTTCTTTTCCTTAGGCAAAGGCACTAACTCCCATGTTGCATTTGCATCCAATGTTGCCATCTCCTCATCCATGGCATCTTCCCATTTCTTATTTCCAATTGCTTGCTCAAAGCAAGTGGGCTCAACCTCCTGTATTGATTTTACCGTGTAAGCATAATGATGGCTGTATATCCATCATATCTCAACCTATCAATAGGATATCTAACCCTAGGAGACCTGCGTAAACGTGGATCACTACCAGGTGTCCTCAAAACAGCCTTGGTTCTCCTTACACTAGGAGTAACCACAGACAGAATGCCAAGCTCCTCATCAAGGCTGTGCTCAGAGTCACTAGAGTCACCATCCACATATGAGTGACTTACTGACAGATCAGGCACAAAATGTTGATCTACCTTTTCCTTCCCTTTCCGTGATACATGTGTACTTGCATCATTCCTCAACCTCCCTGACTAGCATTGGATCCATTGCTTGAGGGCTCTCCGAGTCCACTCAGCGCATGTGATTTGCTACTCTACATGTGGTGCAACATCAGCACTTTTTACATCTGCATCGTCTATTGCCTTCACTATACTGGTGCATACCAGCTACTCATCTCATCAAAGATAACATCTATGCTTACTCGCATCTCACGAGTGGTAGGGTTATAGCATCTATAACCTTTTTGCTCCATAGAATAACCAATGAAGATACATTTCTCTGCCTTTGGATCCAACTTTTTTCTCACTTCATTAGGAACATGTACATATGCAATACACCCAAACACTTTCAAGTGAGAAACATCCGGTCTTATGCCTGTAAACTTCTATTCATCAGGAGTCATACCATGAACAGTTGCAGTGGGTGTCTTGTTCATAATGTACACAGCAGTTGCTACTGCTTCTGCCCAAAAGTAATGTGGCATATTCTTTTGAGCCTCAAGGCACGTGCCACTTCTGCAATGTGCTTGTTTTTCCTTGCTCTCCGGAGTGTACGTACACGTAAACTGCCTCTTGATTCCTTGATTTCTCAAGAAATCGTTGAAGTCATTAAAAAAATATTCTCCCCCTACATTTCATCATAGGCATTTTATTTGCATGCCTTTCTCCTTCTTGATCAAGGCTTTAAATATCTGAAAGTGAGCAAACACCTCACTTTTCTCCTTCATGAAATAAACCCACACTTTCCTAGTGTGGTCATCAATGAGTGTAACATAGTACCTACAACCTGCAATTGTTGCAGTCTTGGTCTGTCCCCATACATCTGAATATATGACATCTAATAGCCTTGCACTGACATGCTTTTCATGTGGGAAAGCATGTTTGGCTTGCTTACCAAGTTGACATGCTTTACATACCTTATGTATACCATCAACCTTAAACTTTGGCAAACCTACAACAATATTTCGGGCTTGCATAGACTTTAGTCGCTGTATTTTCATATGACCAATGCGCTTGTGTCATATGTCAATATCTATAATGACACCTGTTCCAAGTGCAAACATGGATGCCTTTATCTCAGGCAAACATGGATGCCTTTATCTCAGGCATGTTCACATCCAAAAAGCAAACATCCTGCCATTTTTGTTACCCTTTGCAACCAAGTGACACTTATTTTTTAAGTCTTCCACAAAACATCCTTGAGGATTAAACCTCACTTGCAGACCTCA
This sequence comes from Cibotium barometz, assembly GCF_041138505.1. NCBI lineage: Eukaryota > Viridiplantae > Streptophyta > Polypodiopsida > Cyatheales > Cibotiaceae > Cibotium > Cibotium barometz. The sequence goes on from NC_141070.1 coordinate 17,696,029, forward strand.
AGGATGTTTAATCCTCAAGGATGTTTACCCTTTGCAACCAAGTGACACTTATTTCTGTTGGCATGGAGGCCTCTATGCAACCCAAACTACATGAGCCTCTTCTCCCCTTCTTTTGGTCATTAATGCCTCTCCAGGTGTCCGATTTAAGTGATTCAAAAGTCGTTTTGGGGGTTTTTGGCTGCTCTGGATGCAATGGTGATGTCAAAAGCACTAAAGTCTACATCAAAATACCATCAGAAGAAATGTATAGACTCAAATGTCTACAAAGTTTAGCTTCAAAGTGCTTTTTCTTATCCAATGATGACGTAAGCCGTATTTAATAAAGTAACTCTACCTCATTTAAAAAAGATACCCACATTGAATGTGTACTTAAAAAGATACCCTCATTAAATGTAAAGGTGATTATTTTTTAAAAATTTTCAATGAATTAAGCTAATTTTCAGCGTTACGTTTGCTTCTTCCTCATTGGTTGCGCTCTATTTTATCTCTCCTCTAAAAGGCCCTCCAAATGATCTCTGAAATTTCCTAATGCCATAATTTCCAGAAAATTACCAAAATAACCCTATATATAGTGACGAAACGAGGCCCGTAACATGCCCAAAATGTGAATCTGGCTGAAAATTTTGGTCCCATAGGATAGTATACCTGCCTTGTAGCTTCACTCCCGCGAAGATAGCTCCTCAATCGGAGATGTGTAGCTCCCAAAGCTACTGAGGGGGTGTTGTACCTAACCAAGAATTACCTAACCAAGAAGGGGAAAGAGATGATGGTGCTCTTACCTGTGTAGTATCGCTTCCTTCCTTGCTTGTTCTTGCCTCTTGATTGCCTCCTTAGCTCTCACATGAACCAGGCTCTAATACCATAAAGAGAATGTGGGGGAGAGGGAGAGCTTCAAGCCCTAGCAAGCAAACACACACACACAAGAGAACTGAATTTTCTTCTATCTTCTTCTTCTCTACTCAACCAACATAACATAAAGATAAGAGTACACACTATACGGGTTAGTAACTCAACTACTACAACATACAAGTGTCGGTCCATAATGTGAACCAAACTCTAGTAATCCAAAATGGCTGTCACACAGCCTGTCATCCCACTGGCTGCATATCACCCATAATCTCACCAACCATGCCAGTGGTGTAGATGTGGAAGCTTTCACCCAGGCGGGTCATCAATGTCCGCTGTAGCACTAGTTGAGCTTGATATGTCAACAGGTAATCGCCTCGTAATCGTAAAGAAAAAGATAATTTTTTTTTCATATAAGTTTCATGGAGAAAATTTTGGCTCTAAAAAAAGAAAAGGTTTTTTCTTTAAAAGAGATGAACCTCAAAAAAGCAAAAATCTAATCCTAGTAAGTTTCTAAAAAAGCAAGATTTTGAGAGAACGCTGACGTGATAAAAAGATGGGATATGATAAAAATCATTTTCCTAAGTTCCAAGGATAAGAACTTACTTGGAATGGTGGTAATGATAAACCTAAAGGAAAATCAGTGCACACTATTCAAGTGTTAACATTTACGGATTCTTTTCAATATAAATTGATCTAGGTTTGTTATTCTGATGAAAAGCATTGTTGTATGGTAGCAAAATATATGTGGGAACCATCATTTAGACCACATGATTTGTATCGAGTGCATGGAAATATTAAAGATAAAAAAGTTAAAACCCTTATAGATGCTACGGCCACACACAACTTTTTAAATTACAACTTGGTTAAGAAACTTAAGTTGTCTCAAGTCCCAAGTTCTCATAAGTATATAGTATCATTAGCCAAAGGCTATGATAAAGATGAGTGAGATACTATGGTTAACCAAGTTGGGATAAAGATTCAAGAGTATGAAGCACTTTTGGATTTTCAAGTGATGCGTTTGTCGACCGGAGATGTAATTCGTGGGAGAGAATGATTATTTTCATTGGGGTAAAAACTTTCGAGAAGCTATTTCCATAATAAATAAACATTTGAATATAAAGAAAAACTTATTACATGTCAAGGAAAGTGTAAGATTCCTCCCTAGCCTCTCAAGGTGTCCAACATCTTCCCCTGTAATCAAATCCCTCTTCAAAAATATAAAAGATCTTATTTCTACCTATTTTAGCCTAGAGAGATAAAATATTCTAGAGAGACAATATTCAGATTTTGAATATTTTTGGATGGAAAAATATTTCTCCTTATTTAAATAAGTTCCCCCGAAACAGAAGTTCAAAAAGATTTTCAGAAGATGCATTAGAAATTAAGTATAATTTATTCAAGAGGCCTTATCCTAGGGGTCCAGATTTTTGATGAAAAATTTAAAATTAAGGTTTTGAAGGGCCAATCAAATTCATCCAAATGTATGAAGAAGATAAATAGAAGAAATAAAGAAAATCACCCCCAAAAATGAGTAAATACTCACATAAGATGAAGAGTGGACTAAGGACCAAAGGAAAAGCTAAAAAATGGATTTTTGACACCTCACAATGGGGATTCCCCCCTCATGAATGAGGTGCCTACTTCACATGTGCAATTGAGTTTTAAATCCTCAAAAATTGAGATATTTCATCTCTCCTCTCTCCTAATTCAAGTCTAGTTCCAAAAAGTTAGCTCAACTGACCTAAAAATGGTCAAAAATTGACCAAACTGATTTGGAAAATTCTAGAATGAGTTTGTTTGGTTAGGAGCTCAATTTTTCCTATAAATAGAAGCCTCCCCCTTTGTTGAAAAATAATATTGTTTATGCACTGTTACTCTACTCCTCCCAAGCCAAGAACTCTACTATCATCAAAATAGATTTTTATGCATAAAGGAATAATTTTCTTTTATTATGAAAGTGTTACTTTCATCAAAATAGATTTTTATGCATAAAGGAATAATTTTCTTTTATTATGAAAGTGTTACTTTCATCAAAATAGATTTTTATGCATAAAGGAATAATTTTCTTTTATTATGAAAGTGTTACTTTCATCAAAATGGATTTTTATGCATAAAAGAATATTTTTTTGTTATAAAAGTGTTACTTTTGCCATTATTGAATTCTATGCGTAAAAGTATGCATAAAAGATTTTTTTAATTATAAAAGTGTTATTTTTATCATATGCATAAAAGATTATTTTTTTATTATAAAGTGTTACTTTTACCATTATTGAATTGATTTCCATCATAAATGATTTTTATGATGATAAAAGTGTGACTTTCATCAGAATTGGATTTTATGCATAATTAGATGCATATAGAATCTTTATAAATAATTAAGGGTTCTCTTTAATCTTCAGTTAATTTTTGAAAAAATTAGAAAAATGAATAGGTAGATAATATGTGAGAGGAAATTCTACTATTTCATTTTCACTAAGATGGTAATGAGAAAATTCAATTAAAATATCGAAGTCAGAGATCAAGATAAATGATTATTTTATTCCTCTTAAGAAACCCATGTTTTAGAAATCTGTAAGCAAATATTTGTCGAACGAAATTCAAAAAAAGAGAAATTGAAATAGTACCTTTCGAGAAAGATAGTTTAGGAAGAACCTTTCTAGACCCAAACTCTGATTCAGACTATTGACAAAGACCTAATTCCTTCGTCAATGACGATGTAATTAGTTCAGAAAAAATCACTCAAAATACCCACCAAATCTGAAACTAGTTAAGACTTTTGATTTTGATCTGAGGATCAAGTTAACAGAATTCGATTCTGTTTGGAATTCAAACCTGTATCTAGAAGTATTGGGATACGGATTTAAGATTTGTTAAAATCAAAACTAAAAACTTGCATAGAAACCCTGTTTTCTTAAAGGACTGTCTTACGCCAAAATGCTGGAGGGAGCATTTGGCATATATGTTTATCTAAGGGAAGTTCGGTTGCAACAGCTAGCGGGGAGTGTTCGAGGGACAGCTCACGCAACAAAAACCTGCCCAGGTCTTGACCAGCCTGGGTATGGTGAAAAATGGTGTGCTTCCGGTACGATGGGCGAGGGCCGACGAAGCGGTCCCTGAGTGAAGTGCCAGGACACCTAAGGAGGATCTTGGAGGGTTCTGACTAGGCGATGCACGGGCTCGCGGTGCTTAGGACACCCATACGTATGTCAAGGAAGATATATATGTATGTTGACGAAGTGATTATTGTAATCTGTTACTGGATCTGGTTGCTGACCAGCTGGTCCCAACGGAGAATCCAGAGTGGTACTCTTTTTGTGAACAAGGGATTGAATGGAAATTTTGAATTATGAAATCTATGATCATATCTATTTTGTCAATGGATTATTTTTATATTAAAGTTTTAAAGAGGAGTGTGTGCGTATCTGTTTTCTAAAGCTAAAGTTAAGAAAGGCATTTCAATTATGGGTGGGTGAGTACTTGTTGGTTCCACCGATTCCAGTGGGGTGTGGTGGCTAACCCATGGACCGGATGGGGTTAGGCTGGAATCACTGGATTTTTAATAATCAAACTGAAAAATCTTAGGATTACGCTAGGATTCGAGTAGATAGTTAATTCCCTGATAAATTTCTCGATTGAGTGGATCAACAACTGTGCCTAATCTTGATTAGAAAAAAAGCGTTGAATTGCTCAGATGATTAAATTATATCAATGATAGTTTCCTTCTATCTGGTTTATTCAGGTGGAGGATAGTTTAGATTTTGATCTTGTTAGAAAACTCGTTACATTAGGAAGTGAATGGGGTCTTCTTGGGCCCTTTAATTTGCCCAAGCCTAATCAAGGTGATTAAGGAATAGCCAAATGGGGGGTTGCCATGTGGACTGAAATGTTGGGTTTGTAAGAGAGGTGTAAGAGTGGTCAAAGGGTGCACTTTTTCTCCCAAAAAGGGGGGGAGGCAATTTTACAATTTTCGGACCTCCATAACTTCTACATACAAGCTCCAATTTGAGCGGAGATTATAGATCCGTGATCTACGCATCAAGAGCTTTCCATAGATATGTTACATGATATGGTTTTGTCCGCTAGATTTTAAATTCCATTTTTTCCCAAAATTCAAATTCGAATAAAGTAGCCGTTTTGAAGCTTCTAATTAGAAAACGTTTCTTCTTAAGGGAAAAGGTTTGACTCCTTAAACTGCCAAATAAAAGGGCCCAAGAAGCCTTCCATTGAGGTCCTAATGAGAAAAATTCAAAAAGGTGGAATCGTCCCCGCTTTCCAGGCATGGAAAATTTTCCCGGTTTCGGTTTTCGCAGGGACCATGAGCCTAGTCTCGTGTCCGGACATTCGTGGGCGAGGCCCCGAGTGAGAAACCCTGCCCCGCGCATGAGGGGGCTGCTTTTGCTATCAGCTACCGGGAGTCTGGTGCGCGGAGAGGGTAGAGGGATCTCACAGTTGGTATCAAAGCCCTGTTGTAAAATTTACGTAACAATAGCATAAATTGCTTAAAATTTTGAGAAATAATGTTTTTCACTTGCTAATATTATGTTGAGTAAACTTCAAAAAAATTGAAAACTTATAAATTGAATTGGAAATTATAGATGGAAGTTCCATACTTATCCAGTATTCCCGACCTCAACCAGTCTCAAGATATGACTGCGTTCGCCTTCGAGCATCTCATTTCTTCCGCTTTAACTCGAACAAGCCGAGCAAGACTCGCACGCCATTTCAAGGATTTATATTTTCCTAACCCAATGGAGAGACTACAGCATAAGTGGTTTGCAGGGCAGTATGTCCACGCCTCTTGCAACCACCGTGCAATGCTATGGCAGAACCTCTCATTGGCTATGATTCTGTTAAAGCTGAAAATGGTGCGTGGCGTCATTCTATATCATTTGACGCCTCGGAATTTCAGACTTTCATGCCAAGTCTACAGACTCCTTAGTTGTTTTATTCCTAAGGAGAAAATAATAGCTCCCTTGTCAGTAAATGAACGTTTGTATCGGGGCATGCCTATGGCCCAGTACCGTCGTCTTATGCAACTCCCGAGGAGATTTTGAATTTTGGAGTCGAGATGCTCTATGTACATATTGCAACTTATATATAAATAAAGAAATGTTTTCTAGAGAAAAATTCCCTGTTGTATAAGTGATTGTTTATGGACGATCTGATAAAGAAAAATCAGTTATTGGACATATGTCATAGATCTCCAATAAGATCATTGTCTTGTTTAAGAAATTATTTTCAAAACCTCTTAAGTCTTAGGATCTCGTGGATAATATCAAAATAAAAATTTAATAATATATAAATTTTTGACAGAATCATGAGACGAGGAAACCATGGCCGTTAGCTAGACCCTCTCTCTGAAGATGATGAGCTTGACCCTCCCATGATAGCCTTATAGAGCAGGACATCCAACTTTCATCAAAACCTACATGTCTGTAAAGAAAAGTTTCTTTTGGGGCCTAGTCTGAAAAAGGATGTACTGAATCATGTACGTCAATGTTTTACATGCCAGAAAGTCAAAGCTGAAAGAGTAAAAATGCCTGGGAAGTTACATCCATTGGACATCCCAGATGAAGTGGGAATGTATCAGTATGGACTTTATTACTGGATTACCTTCAGTGCAATCAGGTTACAACTCCATTTTCGTGGTAGTTGACAGACTAACCAAAGTTGCCCATCTGATCCGAGTAAAAGAAACCTACACTGTAGTGGATGTGGCCAGAGTGTTCCTCAAAGAAATATTTAGATTGCATAGCCTACCCAAGAGAATAGTAAGTGATTGAGATCCCAAGTTTACTTCAAGGTTCTAGACTGCATTTTTTGAAGTAGTGGGAACTTTCTTGGATCTCAGCACAGCTTATCACCCTGAGATCGATGGTCAAACTGAAAGGGTAAACCTAGTAATCGAAGATATACTTCGGTCATGCTGTGGTAGGGAACCCAAGAAGTGGCTAAGCTATCTGCACCTAGTCGAGTTCGCCTACAATGCTTCTTTTCACCGAAGTATCGGGATGAGCCCTTTTAAAGCTTTGTATTATGGACAAGATTGCTTAACTCCATTAACTTGGTCTGACCCATTGATTAGGGTCGAGCTGTCTAGACAGATGCTTGACGACATGGAGCAGCAGATGCAGTCAATTCGTAAAGATATTAAAGCTACCCAGGATATCGACAGAAGCAGTATGCTAATAAGAAGAGGACAGACAGAGAATTCGAAGAAGCAGATATGGTCTTCATTCGAGTACGCCCCAAAAGAAGTTTTCTATCTCTTGGGAAGTAAAAGAAGTTATCCCTTAGATATTGTGGGCCATATCTAATTATAATAAAAGTAGGTGACTTAGCTTACGAGCTTTTTCTACCTCCTCATCTTAAAGTACATAATGTATTTCATGTCAGCCTTCTTAAAAAGTATATACCAAGCCCGAATCATGTGCTTGATGATGATGAAATCTTAACTTCTTCAACCCAAGGGCAGATGAAACTCCAACCTGAAGAAATCCTTGATGTTTGAGAAAAGATTCTCAAGACCAGAATTCTGAGAGAATTATTGGTCAAATGGAAGTTCTATCCTTTTGAAGATGCCACCTGGGAGAAAGAAGCCGATCTGTTGTTGCGAGATTACTCCCAGTTTGTGAGATGAGGGCATCTCGCATTTTTCAAGTGGGAGAGAATGTAAGATTCCTCCCCAGCCTCTCAAGATGTCCAACATCTTTCCCTGTAATCAAATCCCTCTTCAGAAATATAAAAGATCTTGCTTCTACCTGTTTTAGCCTAGAGAGAGAAAATATTCTAGAGAGAGAATATTCAGATTTTGAATATTTTTGGATGGAAAAATATCTCTCCTTATTAAAATAAGTTTCCCCGAAACAGAAGTTCAAAAAGATTTTCAGAAGGTGCATTAGAAATTAAGTATAATTTATTCAAGAGGCCTTATCCTAGGGATCCAGATTTTCGAAAAATTTCAAATTAAGGTTTTGAAGGGCCAATCAAATTCATCCAAATGTATGAAGAAGATAAATAGAAGAAATAAAGAAAATCACCCCCAAAAATGAGTAAATACTCACATAAGATGAAGAGTGGACTAAGGACCAAAGGAAAAGCTAAAAAAATGGATTTTTGACACCTCACAATGGGGATTCCCCCCTCGTGAATGAGGTGCCTACTTCACATGTGCAATTGAGTTTTAAATCTTCAAAAATTGAGATATTTCATCTCTCCTCTCTCCTAATTCAAGTCTAGTTCCAAAAAGTTAGCTCAACTGACCTAAAAATGGTCAAAAATTGACCAAACTGATTTGGAAAATTCTAGAATGAGTTTGTTTGGTTAGGAGCTCAATTTTTCCTATAAATAGAAGCCTCCCCCTTTGTTGAAAAATAATAGTGTTTATGCACTATTACTCTACTCCTCCGAAGCTAAGAACTGTGAATTTATTAATAATTCACTAGTTTTTGACATTTCCCTCTTCCAAAGTTGGTGGCCACTCTTCTTACAAACAAGAGTAGAACCCTCAAACCATCAAGCCAAAGGAAAGCTCCAAGAAATTATGTAAGTAGAGATCTTGTAATTTTCTTATTGATTTTTATGCTTTCCTAATTTTTATGATTGTTTGAAGTGATATATGGACGCTATGCCTTGATCGAAAGGCTTTTCCCCTCTCTCTTCTTAGAATCAACCCTTCTTTATCCTAGTTAAGTGATAATTATTGAAATTAAACTTTTTATAATGTTTTCTCTTTTATAAGTGAATTTTGATTAGTTTAGGTTACTTTAAATCAATTAGAGTTAATTTTTAAGACAAATTAAGTAGAAAAATTTAAAAAATGGTCAGCCCAAACAAAGTAGGTTATGGTAATTTTTTTTAGAAATAAGTATTATCTTTTATTATGCTAAAAGAGTAATTCCTATCAATTCTATACTCTAAAAGTATCATTTTCATGCATAGAAGATGCATATTGATTATTATTTTTTTATGCATAAAAGAATAATTTTTTTATTATGAAAGTGTTACTTTCATCAAAATAGATTTTTATGCATAAAGGAATAATTTTCTTTTATTATGAAAGTGTTACTTTCATCAAAATAGATTTTTATGCATAAAGGAATAATTTTCTTTTATTATGAAAGTGTTACTTTCATCAAAATAGATTTTTATGCATAAAGGAATAATTTTCTTTTATTACGAAAGTGTTACTTTCATCAAAATAGATTTTTATGCATAAAGGAATAATTTTCTTTTATTATGAAAGTGTTACTTTCATCAAAATGAATTTTTATGCATAAAAGAATATTTTTTATTTTATAAAATTGTTACTTTTACCATTATTGAATTCTATGCATAAAAGTATGCATAAAAGATTATTTTTTTAATTATAAAAGTGTTACTTTTATCATAATTGATTTTCATGCATAAAAGTATGCATAAAAGATTATTTTTTTATTATAAAAGTGTTTCTTTTACCATTATTGAATTCTATGCATAAAAGTATGCATAAAAGATTATTCTTTTATTATAAAAGTGTTACTTTTATCATAATTGATTTTCATGCATAAAAGATTATTTTTTAATTATAAAAGTGTTACTTTTACCATAATTGAATTCTATGCATAAAAGTATGCATAAGTCCCAACTGAGTTAGTGTAGTGGTCAAGCTTGTGACTTGTAACCTCTAGGTTATGAGTTCAAGTCCCACTAGGCTCTCTCATGTTATAAAGGGACACCTATGCTCGCTTGATGTGTTTGGTTGCTTGGGCTCTTGCCCCTTGAACACTCGAGTGACTCCTCCTCCTCGGGTGGTGGATCGCCTGAGATAGGAGGATCCATACGAGACCCCTCCGCTGTTCCAGCGCTCGACTCATCGCGGTGGTCATGGGGATGCCTAATTCGTGGCTCTTGTCCGATGGTACATGGCCCTTGCCCGACCATGATAATTGGCTAATTGTTGGAAGGGGAAATCGGCTCCACCCACTTGAGTGGGCCCCGACGGGTGTGTACGAAAAAAAAAAGTATGCATAAAAGATTATTTTTTTATTATAAAAGTGTTACTTTTATCATAATTGATTTTCATGCATAAAAGTATGCATAAAAGATTATTTTTTTAATTATAAAAGTGTTACTTTTATCATAAATGATTTTATGCATAAACATATGCATAGAAGATATTTTTTTATATTAAAAGTGTGATTTTCATCATAAAAGATTTTTATGCATAAACATATGCATAGAAGATAATTTTTTATATTAAAAGTGTAATTTTCATCATAAAAGATTTTTATGCATTAACATATGCATAGAAGATATTTTTTTATATTAAAAGTGTGATTTTCATCATAAAAGATTTTTATGCATAAACATATGCATAGAAGATATTTTTTATATATTAAAAGTGTGATTTTCATCATAAAATATTTAGAAACCCTGTTTTCTTAAAGGACTGTCTTACGCCAAAATGCTGGAGGGAGCATTTGGCATATATGTTTATTTAAGGGAAGTTTGGTTTGCAACAGCTGGCGGGGAGTGTTCGAGGGACAGCTCACGCGGCAAAAACCTGCCTAGGTCTTGACCAGCCTGGGTATGGTGAAAAATGGTGCGCTTCCGGTACGATGGGCGAGGGCCGACGAAGCGGTCCCTGAGTGAAGTGCCAGGACACCTAAGGAGGATCCTGGAGGGTTCTGACCAGGCGATGCACGGGCTCGCGGTGCTTAGGACACCCATACGTATGTCGAGGAAGATATATATGTATGTTGATGAAGTGATTATTGTAATCTGTTACTGGATCTCGTTTGCTGACCAGCTGGACCCAATGGAGAATCCAGAGTGGTACTCTTTTTGTGAACAAGGGATTGAATGGAAATTTTGAATTATGAAATCTGTGATCATATCTATTTTGTCAATGGATTATTTTTATATTAAAGTTTTAAAGAGGAGTGTGGGCGTATCTATTTTCTAAAGCTAAACTTAAGAAAGGCATTTCAATTATGGGTGGGTGAGTACTTGTTGGTTCCACCGATTCCAGTGGTAGGGTGGTGGCTAACCCATGGGCCAGATGGGGTTAGGCTCCATTAGTGGAGTTTTAATAATCAAACTGAAAAATCTTAGGATTACACTAGGATTCGAGTAGATAGTTAATTCCCTGATAAATTTCTCGATTGAGTGGATCAATGGCTGTGCCTAATCTTGATTAGAAAAAAAGCGTTGAATTGCTTAGATGATCAAATTATATCAGTGATAGTTTCCTTCTATCTGGTTTATTCAGGTGGAGGATAGTTTAGATTTTGATCTCGTTAGAAAACTCGTTAACGAAAAATTCAAAAAGGTGGAATCGTCCTCGCTTTTTGGGCATGGGAAATTTTCCCGGTTTCGGTTTGCGGAGTGACCATCAGCCTAGTCTCGTGTCCGGACATTCGTGGGCGAGGCCCCGAGTAAGAAACCTTGCCCCGCGCATGAGGGGGCTGCTTTCGCTGTTAGCTACCGGGAGCTCGGTGTGCAGAGGGGGCAGAGGGATCTCACAGAGAGCACAGTGTACCATCTCCTCCATTGATATGAAATATTAACCTCCAAAGGCTTCATCAAGATAATGGAATAGAATAAATGTTTTTCTGTTATGCAATGCCTCAATTTAAAAACTGTTATGAAAAGTTTGATTTAGGTATTTGTGTAGTTAATTCTTCTTTGAATAATTTATTAGAAGAAGTTAAAGATGCTTTAACTCTAGATAGATGGATAAATCATCCCATAGAAGTTTTAAAGGATTCAAAGCCAATTCGTAAGTCACCTTATAGAGTAAGTTTAACCGAAAGACAAGAAGTTGAAAAGCAGTTGGCTGAACATTTAAAACAAGGCTTTATTAGGCCAAGTAAGCCTCCCTAGGCTTCATCAATATTATTGGTGAAGAAAAAAGATGGATCTATGCGCTTGTGCATAGATTATTGTGGATTGAATGCAACCACAATAAAAAATAAATTTCCTATTCCCAGGAGGATAGATGAGTTGTTTGATTAACTCAAAGGTGCTAAATATTTTAGTAAGATAGATTTAAGGTCTGGATATCATCAAGTAAGAATTAGAATTGAAGATGTGCCAAAAATAGCATTTAGGATACCTTTTGGGAACTATGAGTTTTTAGTTATACCTTTTGGTCTAACTAATGTTCCCGCTCTACTTTTATGACAATGATGAACACTAGAATTCATCCTTATTTAGGAAATTTTATGGTGATTTTTATTGATGATATATTAGTCTTTAGTCAAAATGAACAAGAACATATTGAGCACCTTAGAAACGTATTTCAATTATTGAGAAAAAATAAATTACTTGCTAAAAAATCTAAATGTGATGTCTTCAAAAAAGAAGAGCAATATCTTGGACACATAGTGTCTAAGGAAGGTATTTGTATGGATCCTGATAAAGTTGAAGCTATATTGAGATGGAAGGCCCCATCTACTATAGATGAGTTATAAACCTTTTTAGAACTTGCTAGGTTTTATCGAAAGTTTATAAGGAATTATGTTAAGGTAGCTATTCCAATGATGAACCAACTTAAAGGAAAAGGAAAAAAATTTAGTTGGACTCATGATCAACAAACTAGTTTTGAAAAATTAAAAGTACTAATAGCTACTGCTCCTATTTTGCAAATAGTGGATCCAAATGAACCATTTGTATTGGAAGCGGATGCTACTAATTTTTCTTTAGGAGCAGTATTATTGTAGAAGGGAAGGAGGCTAGTTTCATTTGAAATAGTGGATCCAAATGAACTATTTGTATTGGAAATGAATGCTGGTAATTTTGCTGTAGGACTTAAAAGGAAAATGTGCTAATGACCCTAGCTATCAACTAGTTTGGAGTTACTTGATTAAAGAAGATAACTCTTAAATAGAGAGTAAAGAAAATGCAGCTGCTAGTGATAAAAGAGTGTCAGTTAAAAAAAGATAGTGGTTCAAAGGAATCACTTAAAGAAGGGTCAATAAGTGAAAAATAAATCACTTAAAGAAGGGTCAATAAGTGAAAAAAGATAGTGGTTTAAAGGAATCACTTAAAGAAGGGTTAATAAGTGAGAAAGACCATTGAAAAAACATTTTTCCATCGATAATGGGTAGTTGTTATATAAAGGTTGCATTTGTGTACCCAAAGGAGAAAATATTTGTGAGAATATTTTACTATATAATGTCATGAAAATCCAAGTGCAAGGCACCCAAGAATTTCTAAAGCCTATGCACTTGTTAAAAGATAGTTTTATTGGGTAGGTTTAAAGAAGGACGCCCAAAATTATGTTATAAAATGCCACAAGTGCCAAGTTAATAAAGTTGAGTGCCTAAAAGTAGGTGGAATATTACAACCACTACAAATACCTGAGGGTAAGTGGGAAAGTATTTGGAAATACCAAAGGTTTGAATATAAATAAGGTTTAGGTTTGAATATAAATAAGGTTTGAATATAAATAAGGTTTGAATATAAATAAGGTATTTATATGTAAAAGGTTTGAATATAAATAAGGTTTAGGGGATTTCAAATTGGAAATACCTAAAGCAATGGTAACCTTAAAAGGATTAAGGTTAAAGTAAAAGAGAAGTAGATGGTGCACAATGGAAGACCAAAGGCCACGGAAATAGGCACCCCTTGTAGTTGTAGTTAAGGAGGCATTGGTGATTGAAAAGGCCATGCAAGGGGCTGAAGTTGAAAGGTCATGCATCACTTAGGCCTATATAACCATGTGTTTAGGGTTTATTTGGGATATGGTTGGGTGGAGAATCAAAGTTCTAGTCTTACAAGGCCTCAAGTTTATAATGCAAGGAGCATTACAAGGAAGTACACCCTTGGGCTTGTACATCAATGTGGGATAAAATCCCTTTGCTCATATGGCTTGTACATCAATGTGGGATAAAATCCCTTTGCTCATATGGCTTCATGCTAGTCTTTGTAATTTCTTAGCTACTCATTCTCACTCCCTACCTTTTCCTTTTGCTCTTTGGCACCACATTTCTCAACAAGAGGATGGGAAGATGCATGAATACATGTAGTGCTCTCCCTCGATCATCCTTCACATCTAGTGTTGTCTGATAGCACATTGGTCTTGTGTTCATGGTGGCCAGCTATGATGACCTGACAGATTTGCCTATAGGAGAGTGATGTATTTGCCATTATTGTCGATGAGGGAAATAGCGAGGGAGTAGACTACTATCTCATCAAAGTTTCACTAGGCCAAAGTGCATCCTTGACCAAGATACAGTGGATCATCATGGGTTTTCTTTTGATTCCCATAGCATGATTGTGGCACGCCGGTTTTACCAGCAAATTGGACATCACTCTGGGAGTCTTGAGTTCTAGAACTAGCAGTGGGAGTTAGAGGCATTTTAGTACTCTCATCTAGTGCTTGCTATCAGACTCACTCTTGATCGCGTATAGAGTCAAAAACACAAATCTCGCCCACATTTTTGGCTTTCGAGTGGATGACCATGAGAGCGTTCTAGAGCATTTAATAGCTACAGAGGGTGCTGATGACTAGATCTCTATCTTGATAGAGTGTCTACTTTCATCTTAGTATTTTTGTTCATTTCATGGTTGCACTTTTAGAGGCATTTCATATTTTCTCATGTTCACATTTCTTCTACCTTGATGATGTCTTTGTACTTTATCACTGCGGTTAATCTCGATTCTATATTTGTACTTTATCATTGCAATTGATCTTGATGATTAATTATGTTCTATTGATCATGACTCCATCTAAGTATCTCTTTTATTTTGTATACCAACTTTGTTTTAAGATTTCATATCTTTTAAATTCCACACTGGGCGTTACTTGATATACCAAACATCGTTCAAGACTAAACTTTATGAGCGTGTGGGGGGGCTAAACCCAGAGTAGTTGGGTTAGCTCACATTCTGATGTACTTTGTTGTTGATGTTTATATCTTATGAGTTATGTCTTCATTGATGATCATTGCATTTTAGTTCATGTTTGGTATATCAATTAGCACCAAGTGTGGAATTTTCAAGCCTCTTAGAGCTCAAGAGGCCATGGAAAATCCCTCTCTTCCCCATGCCATCGTACCCAGACATCCTCTGCCAATGTGGAATTTTCAAGTCTCTTAGTGCTCGAGAGTCTATGGAAAGTCCCACTCTTCCCAATGCCATTGTACCCAAACATCGTCCGATCATGACCAAATTTTACGAGCTTGTGGGAGGACTTGGAATCCTAAAATCCAAAGACAACTTTCTTTGGTTGGGTGTGTTATGGGCCAAAGTCTCTCTCCCACATCTTATGACTATTCACTTTAGCGCTTCACATACCCCACGTCCCGGGGGTGGGAATGGGTCATAGAAAGATGGATCTGTTTAAAGGCTTTATACAACCTCTCGCACATGGACCCCCCCACATTCTTGTAAAGTTTGGTCACCATTGGACGCTGCTTGGGTACGATGGCAAGGGGAAGAGTGGGATTTTCCCTGGGCTCTCGAGCACTAAGAGACTTGAAATTTCACACTAGGCACTAATTGATATACCAATATATGACTGATGGTGTGACCAAACTTTGTGAGCATGTCCCCCCCACATGCTCGTAAATTTTGGTCACACCATCAAGACAATTTTTAGATAAGTTTGGTGGTCCCTTCCACATGCTCGCAAAGTTTGGTCACCATCAAAGTTTGGTCACCATCAAAGGATGCTTGAGTACGATGGCATGGAGAAGAGTATGATTTTCTATGGCCTCTTGAGCACCAAGAGACTTGAAAATTCCACACTGGGCTGCGCTAATAATTGATATACTAAACATTGTCCGATGGTGACCAAACTTTATGTATGATGTGGGGGGGTCTCCCTCCCACATGCTCACAAAGTTTGGTCAACATCAAACGATGTTTGGGTACGATGGCATGGGGAAGAGTGGGATTTTCCATGGCCTCTTGAGCACTAAGAGACTTGAAAATTCAACACTCGGTGCTAATTAATATACCAAACATCGTCCGATGGTGACCAAACTTTGCGAGCATGTGGGGGGAATCCCCCACATGCTTGCAAAGTTTGGTCATCATTGGAGGATGTTTGGGTACGTTGGCATGGGACAGGATGGGATTTTCCATGGCCTATAGAGCACTAATAGACTTTAAAATTCCACACTGGGCACTAATTGATATACTAAACATTATCTGCTGATGTGGTGACCAAATTTTGTGAGCGTGTGGGGGGGGGACCCCCCACCTCCTCACAAAGTTTAGTCACCATTGAAGGATGTTTGAGTACGATGGCATGGGGAAGAGTAGGATTTTCCATGGCCTCTTGAGAACTAAGAGACTTGTAAATTCCACACTCGGCGCTAATTGATATACCAAACATTGTCCGATGGTGAGCCAAACTTTGCGTATGATGTGGGGGGGGAACCTCCCCACATGCTTGCTGTTTGGTTACCTCCATCAAACCATGTTGGGGTACAATGGCATGGGGAAGAGTGGGATTTTCAACAAACAATATGATATCCAAAGTGTTAAAAAGTTCCATAAACCATGAACATCAACTAAAATGAAATGACCTCAATAAAGACATAACTCATAAAATATAAACATCAACTAAGTACATAAGAATGTGAGCTAACCCAGCTACTCTGGGTCTAGCCACTAACTCAGTAGATCAAAGCATAATGTAAATGAGCTACCCTAGCTAGTTTGACATTAGTCACTACAAATAAATCTAAGTACAATTTAAGTGAGCTAACCCAGCTGGTATGAGGTTAGTTACTACCAATAAATCTAAGTATAATAATGTAATTGAGATAACCCAGCCAGTCTAAGTTTAGTCACTATCAATGGGCACCTAATCGATATCATCATCTCTCTATTGGTGGCACGTTGAGGATGTTGTGCACCTTGAGGAGGCTGTGTTGGCTACTAGCGGGGGTCGTCTACGGGGAGGTTTTCCTCAAAGGTAGGATCATAAGCTGGTGCTGGTGTACTCGAGAGCTCACAAGTCCCATAAGCTACAACCCTCTCCCTCTCTCGCGATGCCGTGCTATTGTAAGACGTCTCAATCTCTAAAACCAAAATCTGTAATCAGAAATGGTCCATGCCTTACAACTCTATGCGTGTAAGCTCCTTTGCTGTAAGGACACATTGCTCATGTGAAGAAGCACTAGTGCCAGCACCATCACCCGAGGTGCCATTGGGACTAGCACCACCCACACACTTGTGTGATGTGAGCCAGCTCTCTTAAGGCACTCTTTGGTATCCATTGAACTCGTGTGCACTCCACTCAATCTTTGGAGGCACCTCGGGCTTCTGAACTCTATTGTTGTCAGGGGTATTGTCTAGCATTGACTTAAGAAAATCCTAGGTGAAGATCGTCAATGTTGAGAACTCTGTATGTGGCCAGGTCGACTCGTGCTCGGCAAGTGAAACATACTGAGAAATGTACTATCTCTTGGTGATGGAGGAAAAATGAAAAAAATGTCCACATCCCAAGGCATATCCAGTGGTACTATCTCTGTCCTCGAGGAGGCATAGAGTGTAGCATGCATTGTTACAGAGAAATGGTGGTGCATCTTGAGGGAGAGGTCACTGAAAAACCTCTGTAAATAATAGGCCATGGATACAAGGGCAAGTAAGGAACTGTCACATCAGAAGACTTGCAAAACTCTTGAATATGCAGGATCAACTGCTGTGCCCTGTGCTATGCAGTCCTCTCCATGATCATATGTTGCTCTGCCTCATAGCACTCTCTTCCTTAATCCTCGCCTACTCAAAAAGTAAAGCATACAAAAAATTGAATAGTCTCTCTAATTAGGTAAAAATTAAATTAATTTATAAGTCTAGACCTTAATTTTCATCATCAAGGAAGCTGAAAATGGAGATTTCAGCATTATGAAGGCTATGGAGTCTTCATCATCATCAAGGAGAAGCTGCCAAGAGAAGATATGTTGCTGATTATGCCTCAAGAAGGTTGGTTTTGTGAAGTTTTGCCTCAAAGTTTTGGTTTTTTGAGCATGGAAAATGCTCAATGTATAAGGGTTGCTTGATGGGATGGAAGAATCCCAAGGTTCTTTGATTCCAATCAAAGAGTGGAGGAGGTGCATGCTTGTCAAGTGATGGCAAGCTGTGATGGGCTGATTTGTAGCTCATAATGGAGCATGCTTGAAGGACATTGCTCACGGAGTTTGCTCATGAAAGATGAGCTGGTTGTGGATGCTATTGGAGCATTCATTTTCTGGTTATGCACCTATGGTTTCATTTGAGAAACTTGTGAAGAGGCAACCTTGAAGATGTTGGCATGCATATGGAAGGAGCATGCTATATATATGGAGTTCATATTGGAGCTCATGAAAGGCCATGTTGATGGCTATGAGAGAAACCTCATACTGGAGGTTTACGAAGGCAAAGAACCTGCAATGACTAATGGAGTCTAATTTGGAACTCATGGAGGGCCATATCAATGGCTTATGAAACCTCATAATAGGGGTTTTGAAGAGGAAAATGTAAACAAAGAATCGGGAAAGGAGGTAGCGCAGTCAACATGTGGAAGAAGAAGTGAGGAGCACAAATTGGTGGGAGAACGAAGAGTCCTAGAGAGGACAAGCAGTTATGGCGAGCTCAAAGCAGAGAAGCTCAAAGAAGATGACCTACATGGTGGGTCCTATAGCTGCATATTTTAGCAGCGCAGATGTTTGGTCAAGGCCACTAAGGAATCCATAGAGAAAGAAAAGCATCAGTCATGGCATAGGAACTCCAAGCATCAAAGCTCCTCAAGCATTTGGCTATGGCGGACTACTGTGTGCAATAGAGTAATAAGCAAAAGAGGAAGAAGATGATCACGTGGCACTGTTGCAGAGGTAGCCGAGGAGAGAGTGTGACCCGCATAGTGGGAATGCTTCTTTTATCATTTAAACTTATCTATGCAAAAAGATAAATTTAACTAAAATTTTCTCTTAAATTTTAAATAAAAATCTCCATTAATTCATTTGCACTAGGAATTACACTTTCTTCATTTAATTAATTGGATTCCAATATGGTGGGAATTCCTCTTTTATCATAAAAATTTATCTATACAAAAGATAAATTTAACTATATTTTCTCTTAAAAATTAAATAAAATCTTCATTAATTCCCTTGCACACTAGGAATTATACTTTCCTTATTTAAATATTTGAATTTCAATATGGTGGGAATTCCTCTTTCATCATAAAAATTTATCTATACAAAAAGATAAATTTAACTAAAATCTTTCATAAAATATACATTATTTTAGCATTCCAATTTTTTTCTCTAAATCATTGGAATACATGGATTTCCAATGTCATGGGGATTACTCTTTTAACATAAAAATAAATTACTAGAAATTTCTCTTTTTTCTAATTTACTAATTATGCATAAACATAAAAATTAATTCCTCCATGATTACAATGAGAATCATTCAATTAATCTACTATGATAATTCCTAGAATATGATAGAAAGTCTTCTTTTCATATTATGAATGAAAATATTTTATGTGTTTATTTTACAGAAATTTTACCATAGCTCGGCTGCTGCTATTACTGATAATTCTCAATTTAATTGAAAGAATGAAGTTTAATATCATTGATATGATTAGAATGACCACTAATTAGATCATTATCCAATTATGGATTGATTCATAATTTCTCTATGAAATAAGTATCATAAAAAGCCATTATTTTGGCCTCTAATTAGACAAGCATAGAAATTACTTTTGGATTAGAGAAATGCTTCATGAGAAGCTTCATTTGGATTGAGAATAGGTCATAGGAATGACCTTTCTTTGGGGGAGGAGAGAGAAATGCTTAAAAACCATCAAATTAAGCATAAATGAAAATTTATGTGTTTCTTTATTACAAATCATAACAGAACTTCAATAGTAATCAAAAGCCATTCAAATTAAAGCTTCTCAAGCTTGAGAGGGGTTGAGAAGAGAAGCATTTGGAGTTTTAATAAGAAAAAGATAATAATCCACACTTTACCTTCTAATTTACTTGATTCTTTGATCACAGTAGAGGCCCCCAACCAATCAATTGGTTTGGTATGTTGTAGGAGTCACCAAGGAAGATTGAAGAGAGAGAGAGAAGCTCCAATCTCTTCAATTTTGTAAAGGTTTTTAGAGGATAATAGAAATTAAGCTTAGTTTAGAGTAATACCGGCATAGTTTAGCTCACAGATAATAATACAAGTTAGAATTTTCCAGCTTCAGTTTGGCTGAATTAGGACAAGATTTGGACCAGTTTGGCTCCCTTTTTGATTTGGTTTGATCCTCCAGGAGAGAGGAGAGATAAAAATATCCTATTATTTTTGAGTTTTAATTTCATCCAAGCATGTGAAGTAGGCACCTCCTTGAAGGTCTCCCTTTTCCTTACACATGTGTCAAAAATGAATGATTACTCCAAAATATCTCATTTTTTTATTAATACTTCATAATTTTTAACTAATAAACGTAGTACTTGGTCAACTCTTCATCTTATGTGGGCATTCACTCATTTTTGGGTATTTTCTTTTATTCTTTGGATTTATCTTGTCCCAACACTTGGATTAATCTTATTGGTCCATAGGAACCTTAATTGGACCATAATAAAAAAAAATTAAAAATCTGGATCCTTAGGCTAAGGTCTTTTGAATCAATTTTAATTAATTCCAATTGCACCTTGGAAAATCTATTTTATTTTCTATTTCATAGAAACATTTTTTTGATATTTATAGAATTTATTTATCCAAAAATATCCCAATTTTGATTTACCACTCTCTAGAAATTTTTATCTCACTAGACAAAACAAGGAAAAATGATATTTTCTTGTATTCAGAAACATACAATGATTAGTATTCAAAAACATACAATGATTACAAGGGATTCAAGTAGAGGCTTATTTGATATTCAGCCTGAGGAGGAATCTTACACCACAGTTGATTATGGACTTTTCTATGAGGCTGGTACAGAGATACAGCTGCATGGGTACACAGATGCTGATTGGATTGGTAGTATTGCAGATAAGAGATCTATGAGTGGTTTTATGTTCTTATTTGGGAGTGCTGCTATGAGTTGGGGCAATAAGAAGCAGCCAACAATTGCCTTGTTGTTGAGTACAAAGGCAAAGTGCAAGGGTGCTGCTATGGCAGCTTGTGAGGTAGCTTAGCTTCAGAAGCTACTTGGTGACATGGGAGAGCCCGTGGATAGGGTAGTTGTCATATATTGTGACAATATGAGCAGCATACAGTTGGCTAGTAACCCAGTATATCATGCTAGAATGAAGCAAATTAAGGTTCTAGCAAGAGATGTAGATCTGGTATATGTCAGCACAGAGGATTAGGTGGCTAACATCTTCATCACGAAGGCATTGGGCACAGAGAAGCTCCACAGTTTTAGGAGCTTACTTGGAGTGCAATGTGTGGAGTTGAGTTTGAGGGGGGGAGTGTTGAGATATCGAGCTCAACTAGTGCTATGGCAGACATTGATGACCCGCCTAGGTGATAGCTTCCACATCTACACCACTGGCATGGTTTGTGAGATTATGGGTGATATGCAACCAGTGGAATGACATGTGACAGCCATTTTGGATTACTAGAGACTGGCATAGTTATAGTGCCACCTCATTCAGTCGGGTTCACATTATGGACCGACCCTTGTATATTGTAGTAGTTGAGTACTAACCCATAAAGTGTGTATGCTTATCTTTATGTTATGTTGGTTGAGTAGAGAAGAAGAAGATAGAAGAAAATTCAGCTATCCATCTCTCTCTCGTGTCTTGATCTCTCTTGTGTGTGTGTGTGTTTGCTTGCTAGGGTTTGAAGCTCTCCCTCTCCCCCCCCCCACATTCTCTTTATTACCCATGGTATCATTAAAAAAATTTTACAAATCTTATAGTCTCATCTAAGTTTTTTTTCTCTTTGGAGCGAACTTCCTTCTTGTGCCCCCTTTTTAGGCCTCTAATGAATGAAGCCTCTTACTTTTGGAAATTTGTCTATGCCCTTTTTAGGCCTCTAATGAAGCCTCTTACTTTTGGAAATTTGTCTATGCCCTTAAGTTCTAAGATAATTTCTCTATAGCAAGCTATATATTGGGTGAGATTTAAATTCTTTTGTTCCATAGAATAATAATCCCACTCCTCCCAAATCCGATCTTCTTCATTTTTAGGAAGATATTCCTTTAAGAATAATTTCTTGAATGAATCCCAAGAATCGAGTACTTGCCTAGCTTCCTCTAAACTCATCCACCACTTATAAGCTTTGCCTTGTAAGGATAGGCGAGCTTCAATGGGATGGTTATGATCATGCACATTTCTTAAAAGATGCAAATCTTGCCATTTTTGTAGAAAAATATGGACCGTATCTTTATCTCTCCTTCTCTTATTCACTAAAAGTGGGTGCCTTTAAATCTTTTAATACCATACCCTGGTCTCTAGTTTTGGGACCCTCTTCAATTATGGTTTCATTTAAACCTTTTTCTAGAGTTTTTTCCCTTCCCTCATAAATGTTATTTTTAGATATTTCTTTTACTCCCAATTCTTCCCCTCCCACCATCAAGGAGCTAAGTTTGAGTAAGATCGGGGATACCAGATAAATACGGGGCATCCATCTATAAAACCCAATTCATGAATTAAAAGTCTTCATCAATGAAGCTTAATCTAAATGAAAAAACAACATGTGAATGCATCTTTCTAGGATTTTATTATAAAATTTAGATAAAATTCATCTTTTATTCTTGAGCTTTCAGATACCAGCTGTGAGACCCCTGCCCCCTCTACGCATCATACTCGGGAGTGCTGGCAGCGAAAGTATCAATCTTGCACGTGGGCAGGGCTTCCCACTACTCGAGGCCTCGCCCCCACAAATGTCCGGACACAAGCGACTAATCCAACGGTTCTTCCAAAATCGAACCTGGAAAAAACTTCCCTTGCCCAAAAATCATAAGCGATTCCTCCAGGAAAATCTTCTAACGTAGTCAAGGGCCTTATATATCCTTTGTATTCTGACCAAACCCATGGGTCACATGGCCAAATCAAGGAGGAACTTGCACTTAGTTCATAGAAATCATCGCTTTTTTCCTCTTAAGCAAGACACAGACGTTGATTCTTTCCCCCATAGAACAAGAATCTTCCTGGGACTTACTTTAACTATCGTAACTTAAACCTAACTGAATTTTGTTATAGGAATCCAACGATCCAGCCTAACCCCACCAACAGGGCCCATGGGTTAGCCAACCACCCAACCATTGTATTGGTGAGATCCCTTTTTATAAAAATTAGGTTGTGTTTGTCCCGGGTACTAGGGAAAAGAGTTCCTAGGCCCCCTAGCCGGCACTCATGCAATTTTATTAAACAGACACACCACTTACATACCCAATATAAAATTAGAATTAAAGTCATTTTTTTAAAAAAAAATTACCACAGCTTCGCTGCATTTTCTAAGAATTCTCAAAAATTCTACTTTTAATTTTTACTCCTAATTATCTAAAATATGGTGGGATTTTCTCCTTTTTAATCTACAAATTCATTATGCATACACAAGCACAATTAAATTTAAACCTCTTGTTAATTTTTAAAAATATTCCATTATCATTTCCATATGAAAATAATTACAAAATTGTTAGCATAAACTCTCTTTCAACTTAAAATGAATAATTATGAATTTTCTAATCATAAAACAAGCTTGAATGAATTAATCCTTATTTTAATTAGAATAAAAATCATAAAAATGCTTAATCTCTATCTCTAGCTTGTTAAGCCTAGAGTTTTGATTAAGAAAAATGAGATTAATACTAAGATCAATCCCTCCAAGAAGGATTCAACCATAAAGAGACGAGTAATCTTTGTAAAAAGAGAGATTTACTAATCAAAAATATTATATTTAAGCATAAAAGATTAGCATTAATCCATCTAAGCAATATGAATCGCTAAAAGCTTGGTTTTAAGAAAAAACCATTGATTAAAATGCTTCCCAAGCATTAGAGAGGTTGGGAAGAAGATTACCATTGAAAAAGATAGAAAAACACCATTGATTTAGGCTTACCCTTGATTTTTGGCTTGATTCTTTAGAGAGAAGTGAAGCCCCCAAGAGAAAGCTTGGCCACCAACATAGAGAGGGTAATCTCCAAGAGAGGATGAACATTAGTGAAGCTCCAAAGCTTCCCAAGAAGAGGCAAAAGAGAGGGATAATAAAATTACACTAATTTGAAGATTATAATGGAATGTAAATACACAAAGATGAAAATACGAAGGAATGAGGCTAGTTATAGGTGAGGGAGGCCACGAACCAAGTCCATTTAAGCAATATGAATCGCTAAAAGCTTGGTTTTACGAAAAAACCATTGGTTAAAATGCTTCCCAAGCATTAGAGAGGTTGGGAAGAAGATTACCATTGAAAAAGATAGAAAAACACCATTGATTTAGGCTTACCCTTGGTTTTTGGCTTGATTCTTTAGAGAGAAGTGAAGCCCCCAAGAGAAAGCTTGGCCACCAACATAGAGAGGGTAATCTCCAAGAGAGGATGAACATTAGTGAACCTCCAAAGCTTCCCAAGAAGAGGCAAAAGAGAGGGATAATAAAATTACACTAATTTGAAGATTATAATGGAATGTAGATACACAAAGATAAAAATACAAAGGAATGAGGGTCTAATTATAGATGAGGGAGGCCACCAACCAAGTCCAACTGGGATCTAGAGGCTTCCAGCTTCAGTTTGATCCATTTTGGATAAGTTTTGGACCAGTTTGGCTCACTTTTTGATCCAATTTGAAAGAGGAGAGATGAGAATATCTCATTTTATTGAATTAAAAATGTGAAGTAACGATGTAAAATAGGTGCCTCCTTCATGAGCCCCCTCCCTCCTTACTCAGGTGTCAAAAATTTATTTTTTTACTAATAAACCTCATTTTTTTACTAATAAACCCAGTACTTAGTCAACTCTTCATCTTATGTGAGAATTTATTCATTTTTGGGGGATTTTCTTTTATTCTTTGAATTTTTCTTATTGAAACACTTGGATTAATCCTATTGGCCCTTTAGAACACTCTTTGGACCTTAATCAAAAATTTCTCAAAATGTGGACCCTTAGGCTAAGGTCTCTAATACACATATTCAATTAATTTCTAATGCACATTGGAAAATTCTTTTTGAACTTATGTTCCAGGGGAATTCATCTTAAATATAAGGAGAAACTTTGTATCCAAAAATAGCTCAAATTTGAATTACCTCTCTCTAGAATATTTTCTCTCTCTAGGCCAAAAACAAAGGAAAACAATGTTTTCTTGCATTTTGAAATAGGGGATGATTACAAGGGACTGAGAGGAGAGATTATACATATCTTAGGGCTGAGGCGGGACCTTACACTTGAGCTCTTGTTAAGCACACACACAAATCCTAGAAGAGAACACACAAGGTGAGAGACTAAAAAATTCTTCATCTTCTTCACACAACAAAAGAGGTCTACAAAGAAGATAAAGTGACTAACACACATAATAGAGTATATATAAGTGGTCCATAATGTGAATAGGCTAAGAGGAGTGGGTAGATGTGGACCTGTCGGTGTAGTCTAGCTGTAGAATCTTTGGCGAAGATATGCCGATGCCAGCTACCAAACCTGCCCCAGTGATGTAAATGTCAAACGGTCATGCAGGTGCCTCATGAGTGTCAGCTCATGTCGAGCTTGACATCTCAACACTCCCCCTCAAGCTCAACTTCATCTCATGAACTCCAAGCATATCTCAAAATCTGCAGAGCTTCTCAGCTCCCAAGGCCTTCGTGAAGATGTCAGTGACCTAATCCTATCTGTTGACGTAGGCCAAGTCGATGTCACTTGCTAAGACTCTCTCCCTCTGGTAATGTTTTTCGTCCGCACAAGGAAAACTGGGTTCCTAGCCAACTGTATACTGCTAAGATTTGTTGAGATATCGAGCTCGTCTAGTGAGGCGATGGACACTGATGACCTGCCTGGGGGATAGGCCCCACACTACACCACTGGCATGGTTGGTGAGATCTTGGGTGATATGCGGCCAGTGGGGTGACAGGCTGTGTGACAGCCATTTTAGAGACTGCTGGCATAGTTATAGCGCCAGCTCATTTAGTTAGGTTCACACTATAGAGAACCCGTGTATGTATTGGTTGAGTACCTTTCATATTATGAGTACTCTTATCTTTGTATATGGTGTGTTGAGTGTTGAGTGAAGAAGAAGAAGATTTTCAGCCTCTCACCTTGTGTGTTCTCTATTAGGGTTTTGTGAGTGTGTGTGTGTGCTTGCAAGAGCTCAAGCTCTCTTCCCCTTGCATCTTTTCATGGTATCAAAGCCTGGTTCGTGCTAAGGGCTGAGCTGCAAGCAAGAGAACCACAGGAAGCGGTACGAGGGTAAGAGCTTCAACTACTCTTCCCTATTTGTGTTGGTGACTACACCCTTGTCAGGAGCTCTACGGGAGGCACCGGCAAACGATCTCTGATTGAGGAGCTTTCTTCGCGGAAGTAAAGCTATAGGGCATTTATACCGTCCTATATCGGACAATAAATTATGGGCCAAAAACGCATTTCGGACGCATCTAGACCTTCGTTTTTCACAAAGCAGGCGATTTCGAGCACTGCGGGTAAGTCATCGATTCTCTGTAGAACTCTATTTTAAGAACTGCAGGAAGATAGATTGACTGTGCAAACACTGTGGGTGCTGTAAAGACTCGTCAACAGTTGCCACTGGGTGTATGTATGCACATTGAAGTCACTGGTTGTACTACAGTACCGCTGCTGTCTGCAGAAAATACAGCAGTTTGTGTAAGAAAAACCAGAGTGTTGTTTCTAGTAAATTTGTGTATCTGGCAAGATGTCAAATGATGGCATAACCCAGATTGTGGCTGAGAAGCTTGATAAGAATAACTTCCATGCTTGGAGGTTCAGGTTGACGAATTTCCTGATGGGAAAGGACTATTGGGACTACATAGAAGGTGAGCATGAAGAGGCACCAGAGATACCGGACTGCTGCAGATGTGAAAGAGTTTAAAGGATGGAACCAAGGAGCCAGGAAAGTAATGTATTGGCTCTCCATTAGTATACAAGACACCATGATTGGGCACATTTAGGATGCCAAGTCCCCCAAGGAGGCGTGGGACACCTTGGTAAAGCTTTATGAAACAAATACCAAGAAACGTAAGATACAATTGAAGAATGAACTTCATACTGTGGAGAAAAAGAGCATGTCTGTGAATGACTATGCGTTGAAGATAAAGGGTATTGTGGAATCCCTTGCATCTATTGGTGTGTCAGTAGATGATGATGATAAGGTGGAGGTCTGTCTACGTGTGGTCTCGGGCCACAATACAAGGCATTCAAGACGTCTATTCTTCAGACTCAGGAAAACATTCCCAACTTTACAGATTTGGTGTCTATGCTGATTATAGAAGAGAAGAGCTTGGGTGAAGACCAACAGTCTTCACAAAACAAAAACAGTTCAGAGCAACAGGCCTTCTACACAAGTTCAGGAGGAAGAGGACGAGGTAGAGGAGGCTGTGGACGTGGTCAAGGAGGTGGCCGAATAGGTAATCAGAATTATGGACAGCAGCAGCAACAACAACAGTCCTAGAATACACAACAATAACAACAACAACACGCAAGTGGAAGAGGCAAATTCAGAGGCAGGGGGAGTCAAAGAGGACGTGGAAATTGGCAAAAAAGGCAGTATAATGATGCACGTGAATGCTATTATTGTGGTAAGCCTGGACATGTGCAGGCAGAATGTTATAAGAAGCAGGCTGACATGCAAAATGGAAAAGTGTAGCAAAACAACTATGCATCCTCAAGCAGAAATAATGAGGATAATGAAAGGTTGTTTGTTATACAGCATGTCGTGAATGCCATGTCTGAAAATGTTGATGCAGCACAAAAAGATGATGTATGGTATGTGGATTCAGGTGCTTCGAACCACATGACAAGTCATGGGGAGTGGTTCAAGGAGATGAAAAACTCGAAAAGACGAGGTTTTATGGAAACAGGGGATGACACTGCTCATCCAATTGCCCATGTTGGAGATGTGCCATTGTCTATGCAGGATGGCAAAGTGAAGTACCTTGCAGATGTACTTCATGTTCCGAACATAACAAAGAATCTGGTTTCAGTTGGCCAGATGATTGAGTAGGGTTTGCAGGTTAGGTTTAACCCTGATGGTTGTTATATTGAAGACTTTAAAGACAAGTGCAGGTTGGTTGCAAAAGACAACAGAGTGGGCAGAATGTTTACGTTGAATGTAGACATGCCTGAAATGAGTGTTGCAGAGGTGTGAAGACATGAGAGCCGCCTTGTGAGATGAAGGCCTGGCTGGGGGGATTCGGCAGTCCACGCAAGTTGGGAGAGTGTGAAGAGAAGTGGTCGCCTTGTTGATACAAAGGCTGGCGGGTAAGCGTGCTGAAGCAGGGTTGCAGGTAAAGAGATAGGCTGGTGTGGGCCTTGGGTGATGTGGCTTGGGCTAGATACAAGAGAAAGAGGGAGCTGCAGTGTGAAGAGCGAGAGAAACTAACAAGAAAGGTTGTGCAGAGGCTCTGTGGTTGGCAAAGCTGCTGGTCACGACACACAGAGAGTGGGAGCTGCTGAAGAAGGGTTAGCTGGTGTGGGCGCCTTCTGAAGAGAGAGTGGCTGGTTTTGTGTGGGCGATGATTGCAGGCAGAGAGTGGTGCTGACCAGAGAGAGAGAGAGCCTTGGTTTTTTGTGTGTGTTGGCTGCAGTAGAGGTGCTGATGTGTGGGCTGGAGATAGTGGGGCTCGCCTACGACACTTGGCAGGTAGTAGCTGGATAGAGAGTAGCCGGGCTACAGACATGAAGTGAAGAAGGGTTGCTGGTGGGGCGCCCTCTGGAGAGTGTAGAGACCGGGAGACAGAGGCTTGGTTGTCAGATGCAAGGGTGAATTCCCTTGGCAGTAAATCCTGGCCAGAGTCCTGGTTTTTGGTGTATTTGCTGAGTTGTACATGGTGTATGGTGCTTTGTATGTTTTTTGCTGGATAATCATCTTTTTATTGGGGTTTTGAGCTGTCTTATGATGTGGGTGAGTGGTGAACCGTGAGAGAGTGTTCCAGTCGATGGCTGGTGGTGCCTCCGTTCGTGTGTTGTATTCCAAGTTTGGGAGGTGAAGGGCTATAGAGGCATGGGTCTTTTTTCTTTTTTTCACCTCACAATGGGTAGCTGGTATGCTGCTGAAAAAGAAGTTGTTGGGGCTGATGTGAGTGGAAGTGTGGTTGCACAGAATGCAGGTCAACAATCACAGTCTTTGAGTGAACCAGGAGAGTCCTCGTCTAGTGGGTATGCTGCTGAAAAAGAAGTTGTTGGGGCTGATGTGAGTGGAAGTGTGGTTGCACAGAATGCAGGTCAACAATCACAGTCTTTGAGTGAACCAGGAGAGTCCTCGTCTAGTGGGTCTATTGATAGACCATGGAGTGGCAGGCTGCGTCATAATACCAGTCCTACAAATGTGATTAGTATATCACATAAAGGAAAAGAGAAAGTGGTTGAGCCCCTTGGTATGCCTGACAATTCTGCAGGGCATTCTCATGTTGATGGAGAGTCTAGTGGCTCAGATATGAGCCTTGATGAGGAGCTTGGGATCCCAGCTATGAGAACACCTGGTGTAAAGAAGGCTATGGAAACCATGAATGAAAAGCTGCGAAGATCTGGGAGAGTGAAAAATCATGTGCAGAGATTTACCTATGATGGTTATGTGGCACATCACTATATGCATATATGGCAAAGGTTGTGCAGGTTGTTGAGCCCACATGCATGCATTGATGAGGCTATTGGAAATGTGTGTTGGGAGAAAGCTGCTATGGATGAGGAGATGAATGCACTATATGGAAATGAAACTTGGGACTTAGTGCAATTGCCTGAAGACAAGAAAGCCATTGGATGCAAGTGGGTGTACAAAGTAAAACATAACAGTGGGATGGAAGCATAAACAGGTACAAGGCTAGATTGGTAGCCAAAGGATATGCGCAGACATATGGCATTGATTATGAGGAAACTTTCAGTCCAGTTGCCAAGATGGCAACAGTGAGAGTTGTGATAGCAGCGGCTGCGTCAAAGCAATGGTCTTTACACCAGATGGATGTAAAGAATGCATTCTTGCATGGGGATTTGCAAAAAGAGGTGTATATGTTGCAGCCACCTGGTTATGAGGATGTGGGTCACCCCGAGCATGTTTGCAGGTTGAAGAAAGCCTTGTATGGCTTAAAACAAGCACCAAGAGCATGGTCTGACAAGATCTCTGAATACCTTGTCACTATTGGCTTTCATGTAGCCAATGCATATTTCTCGTTGTATGTGAGACATGGTGATAGAGGGGTTGTGCTTGTTGTCATCTATGTAGATGACTTGATAATTACGGGGGACCATGATGCAGAGATCTTTGATGTAAAGATCTTGCTTAAATAGAAGTTCGAGATGAAGGATCTGGGGGAGCTCAGATATTTCTTGGGTATTGAGGTGATTAGGTCACCACATGGTATTGGATTGCAGAGACAGTATGGCTTGGACATGTTGTCCAAGTATGGTATGACAGGCTGTAAGCCTATTTCCGTGCCATTGGATCAGAATGGCAAGTTGAGTGCAGATTCATGAGAGATCTTGGAGGATCCTACTATGTATAGGCACATAGTAGGAAGTTTGATCTACATGACGATCACCAGACCAGATTTGAGCTATGCTGTTGGGTTGGTGAGTCAGTTTATGCAGGTTCCACGGAAATCGCATTTGGATGCAGTGAGACATATACTGAGGTATGTGAGGTCTACTTTGCATTGTGGACTATTCTATGAGACTGGGACAGAGATATGTGTACATGGGTACACAGATGCTGATTGGGCTGGTAGTATCTCAGATAGAAGATCTACCAGCGGATTCATGTTTTCTTTGGGGAGTGCTGCTGTGACTTGGAGCAGCAAGAAGCAGCCTACGGTTGCTCTATCCAGTACAGAGGCCAAGTACAGATGGCAGCATGTGAGATAGCTTGGTTGAGAAAGCTACTTGCAGATTTGGGTCTATTAGTGGATAGACAAGTTGTCATTTTCTATGACAACATTAGTAGTATACAGTTGGCCAGGAACCCAGTCTTTCATGCTGGTACAAAGCACATAGAAGTCCACTACCACTTCGTCAGAGAGAAGGTCTTGGCAGGAGATCTTGACCTTGTTTATATCAGCACAGAGGATCAGGTAGCTGACATCTTCACCAAAGCATTGGGTACAGAGAAGCTCCGCAGATTCAGGGCTTCGCTTGGTGTACATGAGATGGAGTTGAGCTCGAGGGGGAGTGTTGAGATATTGAGCTCGTCTAGTGAGGCAGTGGACGCTGATGACCCGCCTGGGGGGATAGGCCCCACACCTACACCACTGGCATGGTTGGTGAGATCTTGGGTGATATGCGGCCAGTGGGGTGACAGGATGTGTGACAGCCATTCTAGAGACTGGCATAGTTATAGCGCCAGCTCATTTAGTTGGGTTCACACTATAGAGAACTCGTGTATGTATTGGTTGAGTACCTTTCATATTATGAGTACTCTTATCTTTGTATATGGTGTGTTGAGTGTTGAGTGAAGAAGAAGAAGATTTTCAACCTCTCACCTTGTGTGTTCTCTATTAGGGTTTTGTGAGTGTGTGTGTGTGCTTGCAAGAGCTCAAGCTCTTGCAAGAGCTCACCTTTTGTGTTCTCTATTAGGGTTTTGTGAGTGTGTGTGTGTGCTTGCAAGAGCTCAAGCTCTCTTCCCCCCTGCATCTTTTCAAGATTGTCATAATATATGACAACCTTTCTCTCCACATGCAACCCCAAATCAAGAAGTAGCTTGCGTAACCAAGCTACCTCACACACTGCCACCACAGCTCCTCTATATTATGCCTCTATACTCAACAAGGAAATTGTGGGATACTTCTTGGTGCTCCATGTCACAGCAGCACTCCCCAATGAAAACATAAATCCATTGGTAGATCTCCTGTCTAAGATGCTACCTGCCCAATATACATTTGTGTACCCATATAGCTCCAATGGTACTCCTCTTGCATAAAATAATGCATAATCTATAGTGGCCCTCAAATATCAAAGTGTGTGTCGCACACTATCAAGATGTGGTTTGCACCGAACCTGCATAAACTATCTCTCTAGGCCAATAGTGTAACTCAGATCTAGTCTACTGATCGTGACATAGATCAAACTCCCCACAAACTTCATGTACATAGTGGGATCCTCCAACACATAACCTACATCCATAAGCTTGCCATTTTGATCTAATGGCACTGAGATTGGCTTACAATCAATCATCCCATACTTGAACAACAAATACATATTGTCTCTGTGATGACAGCCAAATACCCAAATGATCTCAATTCCCAAAAGTAGCGCAAATCTCCCAAATCCTTCATCTCTCAAACTTCCTTTTGAGAAGACTTTTCACATGCTCAATCTCATCCAAGTTGTCACCCCCAACAATAAGATCATCTACATATATTGTGATGATCACAATACCCTTATCACTCTTGCACACATATAGAGAGTGATTTGCATCTACCATATGAAAACCAATAGTGACAAGATACTCAGCAATCTTGTCATGCCATGCTTGTGAAGCTTGCTTTTAGACCATATAAGGCCTTACGAAGCATACATACATACTTTGGGTGACTTGTATCCTCAAAACCAGGTGGTTGATCCATATACACCTCTTCTTACAAGTCGCCATGCAAGAACGCATTTTTTACATCCATCTGATGTAAAAACCAGCCTTTAGCTGCTACAGCCACTGTAATCACAGCTCTCATAGTTACCATCTTTGGTGGCAACCGAGAAAAATGTCTCCTCATAATCAATCCCATGTGTTTGTGCATATCCTTTGGCTACCAATCCAGCCTTGTACCTACTTATGCTACCATCACTGTTACGTTTCCTGTATGTTGTTGTTGTGAATCCTGGGATTGTTGTTGTTGCTGCTTACCATAATTCTGATTACCTGTTCGGCCACCATTGTTTTTGTTTTGTGAAGACTATTGATCTTCACCCAAGTTCTTCTCTTCAATGATCAGCATTGACACCAAATCTGTGAAGTTGGGAATGTTCTCCCAAGTCTGAATAGACGTCTTGAATGCCTTGTATTGTGGCCCGAGACCACATAGACACACTTCCACCTTATCATCATCATCAATAGAAACACCAATTGATGTGCAAGGTATTCCACAATTCCCTTGATCTCCAAGGCATAATCATTCACATACATATTTTTCTTCTCCACAATATGAAGCTCATTCTTCAACTAAATTTTTCGTGCCTTGGTGTTGGTTTCATATAGCTTCACCAAGGTGTCCCATGCCTCCTTAGGTAACTTGGCATCCTATATATGCCCAATCATAGTGTTATGTATACTAATAGAAAGCCAATACATGACTTTCCTTGCTCCTTGATTGCAATCCTTGAATTCTTTAACATTTGCAACAGCAGTTGGATTAATCTCTAGTATCTCTAGTGCCTCCTCATGTTCACCTTAAATGTAGTCCCAGTAACCTTTTTCCATTAGGAAATTAGTCAATCTAGACCTCCAAGCATGGAAGTTGTTCTTGTTAAGTTTCTATGTAACACAAATTAACCAAAAATAGCACTCTTGTTTAACCTGCATAACTCTTGTATTCTCTGCACAACGGTACTATACTATACCCAAATTGTCACAACGGTACTATACTGCACCCAAACTATCACAACGGTACTATACTGTGCACCCAAACTGTCACAACGACTGACCTTACTTTACATACATACACCCAATGGAAACTTTAAGACCTCTTTGCATTACACACAGTGTCTGCACAACCAATCGCCCTTCCTGAAGTCCCAAAAAACAAACTTCTACAGAGAATCAAAACTTACCCGGTCGCCGCCGCATCACTTCTTTTTTGAACTGAATTACATCCACCTTAGATTAATTTACTCTAATCATATTAGATTAGTTTAGAATTAGCACTAATCACCTTGCTTATGCACATGATATCCATGACTTTCAACACTTCTCAAGAAGTCACAATCTGACCAATCGCCATTCAAACATGCTCCACAAAAGCATGCAAACCATCATGTGTGAATCATGCAGACCGCCATGCGCGTGCTCCTGATGGAAATTAAGCCCAAGGTTCCTGGTACTATGTCACAATCATGGGGACCTCTATGGCCAACCATGCCACCATCCACATACCAAACAAATCTCCTGACGATCCAAGCATCAAGTTTGGGATGATAGGATGATACTACATTCCCGCAAAAATGTTGGGAGCACCACTCGACCACGTGCCGCGCATATCTAAACCGCTTAGCATCTTGCCGTAATTGACAAAGTCTCAAAGCAAGTTTCACACACACGCTTGCACCACATTAGGACTTGTTTGGGGTTTTCTTGGGCCCTTTTATTTGGACACTTAGTGAAATGCTTAAAATGCTAATCAAGCTTTGACCAAGCTAGTGGCCTAGGCCTGAAAATGCATTTTTCCTTTTCTACAAAAAAGAAAATAGGCCTAAAGGTAATCTAATCATTAGATCTTCTGTCCTTGGGAAGGAATATGGACCTAAATGCCTTTTTGTCTTGTAGTGAAGTACCTTTCACAAAGAATGTTTGAAAATTTTCGTCACTTTGTTCCCTCCCTTTTTGGAGGTGCTGCAGATCCCACTCTCTCTCTACACTCTCTCTCTAAAACGCGTTTAGGGTGTTTTACTTGGGTAAGGGCTTCTTTTTCTCTCTCTAGGAGCCATGGCCTGCAGATCTGGACCTCCTACTCCATCATCCTCTCCACCAGCTCTCATGGAAGAGCTCACCATCCCCTCTTGTGAAGGTACAGATCTACACATCCTTGCAAGCTGAAGCTCTCCATCTCCATCACTAGCAAGCTCTCCATATCTATCATCCTCTCCACCAGCTCTCATGGAAGAGCTCACCATCCCCTCCTGTGAAGGTACAGATCTACACATCCTTGCAAGCTGAAGCTCTCCATCTCCATCACTAGCAAGCTCTCCATATCTATCTCCTCAAGGCCTCCATTTCTCTATATCCATCTGCATCTCCTCCACCTCCATCTCCATCACCATCTCCATCTTCATCTCCTCCATCACCATCCACATTTCCATCCTCCACCTCCATCCTCCATCTCCATCATCTCCATCACCATCCACATTTCCATCTCTGTATCCATCTACATCTCCATCTCCATCACCATCCAGATTTCCATCTCTGTATCCATCTACATCTCCATCTCCATTTGCTAGGTACAATGGCTCTACGGGACATCACCAACAAGCAATCAAAGTTTCGCTTGCACGTGGACTTAGACGAGGAGTATGCCACAATGCGAAGTAATCGAACGAAGGGATGTATTCCTGCTGAGGTGCTACGACTTCAAGGTGCAAAAGCCATTGATCTTTGGACTGATGGAAGCATTTATCCCCTTGATCCACAGACTGGTGCACCTCCCCCTTTTCGTAATATCACGCAGGTCGTACGCTTCTTGGGTGATGGTTATAATGGTTTCTTAGGGTACTGTCAGAGGCTCTATTCTTTGTACTTGCAGGAACTCTCAAATCAAAATCACCTCAGGAAGCTTCTAAAATTATGCAAGGCAGAAAAGGAAGAATGTGCGTCAACTTTCATGGCCACAAAAGAACATATGCTGGCTCGAGTCAAGGATCTAGAGAAGGAGGATGCAGAGCAGAAGATGAAGCTTGATAAAGGTGTGGAAAGGAGGGATCGAGCTATAGAGAACTATCTCCGTCTTCGAAACTCAACTCGGAACCTTCGCCGACGTGTCGATCATTTCACTCACCTCCCCGTGGGATATAATGCAAGGCAGCGAAAGCGCAAGCCTCTGAGTCTTCTTTCCAAAGATGGGGGGGCTCGCAAGCGACGTGTGCGTCAAACAAGGTAATCACAGCTTCAAAACTAGCATTACATTCCTTTTTCATATAGTTATGTCATTGACTCTGAACTATGTGATGTCCAGGGAATGTGCTAAAGCAATATTAGGTTGTTCCAATACTGAGGAGTCTATCCTTGAGCACATTATTCCAGAGCAGAAAGTAATCAATATGATAACCAATCCAGTAAATGGTGCGTTGCGTGACAGGATTCAAAAGTATTTTCTCAAGGAATTCGAGCAGATTGTCAGTCCCATTGACATGCTCACTGTGTGCGACACAGCAGGTATCAGTGATAAGGGATACAGGGCTTTGTATACTTGCATCACAGCACGTCTACGAGGCAAAGGAATGACACGATCTATACTTCCAACACCATACAGTATAGTTATGGCAAGGAAGTCAGCAAACAACAATATTGCCGACTTGCTAGGCGGCTACAGATGGGTGGATGGTAGCATGCCAATGTCAAATTCAAAAGATTTTGCTTACAACAAGTTTAACAATGTTTACGTCGAGGTGGAGGCGCTTCAACGAGCTATGATTCAGTTTTATGATATGACATTAGAGGAGACGGATGGAAAGGCTATATTTGTCCTCAAATTGGATGAATGTCAGGTTGTAAAGGGCCAAAGGGTGGAACGTACAAGTCTGACACTCATGAGCAGGGCATTGAAGCGAAAGAGCTTAGACGGCGAAGATGAAACAGGTGATGCGGAGAATAACTTGCACACAAAGCGACGCAAGCAAGATTACTTTGGAGTGCAGTCTGAGAAGAACATATGGTGGCAGGCGGCATGGACCCTTCCGCACGAGGACCATGACAGTCTGAGGTGGTACTTCACCCGTACAGGTATTCAAGGAGTGATACACAGGCAATCAAATGGTGAAGTCTTGCATGTGCCTGGCACTGGTCACTTTGAAATAGAGTGGCACCTTGGTGGTCATCTCAAGACCCTCAAATGCATGTTGGGAACTAAAAGCGGTGCTAACACTTTGTTTCCATGCATCTTTTGTTGTCATCCAAGGATGCCAAGTGTCGCAGTGGGGAAGGCCAAACAAGCAACCAAGGTGAAAGGTCGTAAGCAGGCAAGTGCAAAGGGCTCAAATCAATTACAAAAAGGGAAGGGTATGCACGTCTGGCTCAATGGAATTATGAGCTGCAATCAAAGCAAGGCACCATCTCGCGCAGAGGAGGATGCTACTTGGAACCCTATTCTTTCAATTCCACTGTCGCGAGTACATGTGTGTACCTTGCACGCAAGACTTAGAATTTTGGACAAATTGTTGATGCTCCACATCAATTATGCTTGGAACATGGAGCCAGAGTCACGGCGAGAACAGGGCATCCAAGAGCTTGAAGTTGTTTTATCATCCGTGGGGCTTCACGCAGGTGCTGTCACCCTCTCTAAGGATCGCAAAAACCCATCAAGTACCCAAGATAACCCTAATAAGATATGTATGGGTGGTGCAAAAGCAAGACACCTGCTCTCAAACTATGGTGAGGCTCAAAGCCATACACATTTTGAATTATGGAAGCAGATTTGTGATGTAACAACCTATCGAGGCAATGAGGCGACACTAGGATTGAAGCGTGCACATGTGTGGGAAGCTTGTGATGAGATGATGAGGCTTCTTGAGCGCCCGTATCTTGATGAAGCAGAGATAGCTACATTCAAGACTTCGATTGACAGATTCACAGAAGAAATGATCGATGCTTGGGGGGAAACTCATATAACACACTACATGCATATTCTCTATGCGCACAGTTCCTTCTTTCTAGATGAATATGGGTCTCTTGCACTCTGGAGCAACCAAGGCATGGAACAATCACATTACCAAGCCAAGGCGGCCTATTTTAAGAACACGGGTCATGGTGGTGGCAAGGTTCGCAGCAATGCGTTTCAGGAAATGTTCAATTGGTTTTACCGTGCACTTACTGGGAGAAAGGCCCAAAAGCGAGCCGGAAATTTGTCTTTGAGGCGCAAAATCATGAAGGTGTTAGGTGCAAGGCGAAAGAGAAGGGTGCAATGCGTCAATGGCACGTGAAAGAGCGAGGCAATGGCACAGTGGTCGACTAAGAAATGGCCGTGTGTGGTTACCCACCCAATAATTCTTGTTCGCCACTTTTTGGCGCGTTCATTTTGTAAATTGACTTTTTTGTAATTTTGGCCTCCTATAAATATCAATGAGTTTTATAGTCATTTTTAAAAGTCTTGACTTGTGAGCTCTCTCTCTTCCTCTCCCCTTGACTCTCTCGCGCGCGCTCTCTCTCTCTCTCTCGCTCGTGCAGTAATATCTCACGCACATGGAGCCCCCAAATGATCCTCCCTCCAATACGCAGGATGACATTTTCAAAGACCTTGGGCCCTTACCGGTGGCACATAGAACTGCAATCCCAAACATTTACCCACAAGCCCAAGTGGATCTGGAAGCTGAGCGTGTGAGGCTTGAGCGAGAGGCCCAAGAGGCCCAAGAAGCCCAAGAAGCGAAGAGATTACACAAAGAAGCAGAGGACATGGAGGCAGCTGAGAGAGCAAGAAAAGAAGCCGAAGAGACGGTCAGAACTCAAGAGGACGAGGCAGCAAAGAAAGCACAGGAGGATGAGGCTGCCAAGAAGGAGGAAGAAGACGAGGCAGTTAGGAAGGCGGAGGCAGATAAGAAGGCTGTAGAAGAAGCTCAGGCCGCCGCAAGCAACAAGAGAAGAATAGCATTCTTTGCTGCGGAGGAGGATTGGCTTAACAGAAAAGCTCACGGATTTGTTGCTGACCTGCGAATGGCCGAATACGAAGATGACACAATTTTGGAAGCGGCCATACAAAGTCTTCGAGCAGAATATACAAAGAGGAGAAATGAAGACACAGTAGAAAGGGAGCACCTGCCGAGCAATAGGATTGTCAATGCAATGCTAGACAGAGTCTTGGCTCGTGCACTTGGTAAAGGAAAGAGAAAACTCTCAGCTGAGGAAGTAGAAAATAAGAGACAGAAGCTTGAACGAGAAGCCAGGGCAGCAAACACACGGAGGCTTCGTGAGGAAAAAGACAGGAAAGATGAAGAGGAGCGAGTAAGGAAGGAGGCAGAGCAGCGAGCAGCTCCGAAGACTCCATCTGCAAAGACAAAGAAAACTCCAACACCTGCAAAGGCTAAGAAGGGGAAAACCATTCCTAAACGCTCAAAAATCCCTTCCGATAACTTCCAAGAGCAGCGACAGAAGTTTAAAAATGACACGCCAGCTTGGACTCGCCACGCGCAAGCACCACCGCCCCCAACAACGCAGAAGAAGCAAAGGTGGAGACCAGGGACAGTTGCCCTTAGAGAAATTCGCAAATATCAAAAGACCTGCACACCAATTATTCCAAAGGCACCTTTTGGGCGTCTCGTCAAAGAGATTATCCACGACCAGCACCGGGATGTCAATCGTGTGCAAGCGGCGGCACTAGGCGCTCTGCAACAAGGTGCCGAGGATATTTTGGTTTCGCTTTTCCAAGACGCGGTTTTGTGCATGGTGCATGCAAAACGTGTCACTTTGAAGCCATCTGATCTTCATCTAGCTAGGCGTATCCGTGGAGAGGAAGCTCTCTTTCACTAGATAGGGGAAGCCTTGTAATGCAACAAACCGTGTTTTGTAATCTCAATTTGATTAATGAAAAACCATGTCTATTTTCAAAAAAGTTATTTTCTATTGCAAGTGATTGTTGTCTTGTCAAGGTAATTGTAGTCTTTTGCATGTAATTGTTGTCGCTATGTACATTCGACCTCATGTGAACGCTCGTCTGCCACCGCCCGTCCGACTTTGGCTCGACTCGACGGGCCAATTTCTCCCGCGTATGGCCCCAGAAGGGTATATCAGCTGTGCGGGGTGCGCCGGGGCCGAGGGGGGGGGCCGGTGGTCGCTCCGTGGAGCCTGTGTGCCACGGAGCGACTTTTGGCTGTTTGACCAGGTCAAACAGCCAAAAGTCGCTCCGTGGCACACAGGCTCCACGGAGCGACCACCGGCCCCCCCCCTCGGCCCCGGCGCACCCCGCACAGCTGATATCCAGGTCAAACAGCCAAAAGTCGCTCCGTGGCACACAGGCTCCACGGAGCGACCACCGGCCCCCCCCCTCGGCCCCGGCGCACCCCGCACAGCTGATATACCCTTCTGGGGCCATACGCGGGAGAAATTGGCCCGTCGAGTCGAGCCAAAGTCGGACGGGCGGTGGCAGACGAGCGTTCGCAAAAATTGATTGAAACATCATAACAGGACACGACAACAACATATAAACACATCAAGAAGATAAAACTTAAAATCAGCTCGAAAAACATCTTGATGTCATTAATTGTTTGATTTTCACAGACGAGCGTTCACAAAAATTGATTGAAACATCATGACAGGACACGACAACAACATATAAACACATCAAGAAGATAAAACTTAAAATCAGCTCGAAAAACATCTTGATGTCATTAATTGTTTGATTTTCACAGAAGGCAAATGATTACATTGGATCTAGCCAACTCGCTTGATGAGCTTGGTGAAAGCCTCGTGGGTGAGAGTCTTTACTGATGGTTTGTCACCAATGCGTTCGGCTATCTCTTTGGCATCAGTGATGCCTTGTCCAAGGCTAAGGCCACAAAATCCTAGGAAAGACCCTGCACCTTTATCACCAAAGCTATAGATAGCTGCTTCCCTATTTACAAGAATACATTTATGGGCATTTTGGGCTATAGGGGCTTCAGACAGGACGGCGCTTAGGGCTCTGCACTTCAAAAATTCAGCTTGCGCATCATTTGAAAAGTCGTTGTGAATTACGCGAAGCATCTCGGCATTGAAGCTCGGGATGTAGTGCCATAGCGCAGCATCTTTCCCCTCCACCTCCTTTCGTGCTCCACCCTTTCGGCTTGCGAACCAGTCCATTTCTCTTGCGGTCTACAAAGTAGATAGAAGAATGAGTTGACTTCAAAAAATTACAAATTAAGAAGGGAAGAAATTGGGTGTACTACCTCAGTGGCATCATCATGATCCGCAAGGTCTGCATCACTAATATTGATGCTCCCGAGGCTGACAGAATCCGAAATGGCAAGCGGCTTGTGAGGGGCAAAGCTAGTTTCTGGCACACTCTCGTAGAAATCCTTGCACTGGGATATTTGTACAAGAGTCTCTGCCACAAGGGACTCTATTGAGACATGATTTTCCGGGAGCGCAAGCACCTTTGTGACATCTGCGGAACTGAAGTCAATGTGGATGTCATCATCTTTGGACGGCTGTTGTGTGTCTCGCATGCCCGCGTACATAGCAATGACTGAGAGAGTTTCATCCTGGTGTAGCCCAAGGACATGGGCGATGTCATCCAAAAATAAGAACTCTACACCTTCTACTATGATGGGGTGTAGAGTTCGCACTTCGAGCTCTGGAACTTCATCCATGACATCGTCCCCTTCGATGTCCCGTTTCACAGCCTCAGCTTGCGGCTCTTCCGCCAGAGTCACAAGTGCAAGAGATGCTTCTTGCACTGGGGTGACAATCTCTTCCTTTGGGTCAGCTTCCTTGATCAAGAGATAAGGTGTGGCTTTCTTTGGAGGAGTGGCCTTCCTCTTTCCCTTGCTTTTCTCTGTTCCCTCTAAGATCAGGAGGGCAAGAGTCATGTCCCACCTCAAAAAACTTGTGCCAATGTTGCCCATTCCAAGACCTACGAGGTTATCTTCTTCCTCCTCCCTTAGATATGCGCTACTAAGGCCTTTGAGGAATCTTGCAAGCCTAAACCTGAAATTTTTGTCCGCTTTGTAGGTATGCTTGATAAGATCCACAGGCACCCAAGTTCCCTCCTCGTCTTCAAAGTTGACACAATATTCAGCCATGTATGTGTCCATGTAGCTAGTGAACGCCCCAAACACGTCATTATGGAGTTCGACGGTGCCTTCCATGTCAATAGATGTCTGAAAGATGGGTGCAAGCTTCTCGATCAAGTGATCGAGGTCAAGCTTGTGCAATTGAGATAGGAGAGCTTGGGCGGGGGTGGCCATGCTTGAGTAGCGAAGAAGGCGAGGGGACCGCAAAGATGCCGAGAGTGAGGAGATGAACTCAAAGTGGCCAAAAGTGACTTATAAAGAGGTCTTTAAAAATTTTTTTATGTTTAAAAACTCACTTAAAACCTCCAAAAAAATAAAAACACGCGACAAAACTTAAAAGTGCACAAAATTGAACGCAAATTGCGAGTAGCCAAAATTGTTTTGAATTAATCTCTCAAAATCTGTTACATAGCTTGCTTGATATGGATACATCTGGGGAAGGGAATGCTTTTACAAAAGTAAGATGCCTCTTTCCTCTTACGTAGAGGTGTGTTATCAATCACAAATGAAAAGTCACCTTTCAGTGCAAACCTAAGGCCTAAGTACTCCCTTAGGTTCGCCATATTCCAATCAGCATTTACTACGATATCCCACACATCAGCTTGCGTGCTAACATGTACATCAAGCTGTTCTGCATCGTTGATGTCCGAATCGAGTGCTTGCCATTCGCCTCCAGTCAGCTTCCAACGTCTGTAAGGAAAGATAATAGAGAGTTGTTGCTTTCCAAGCTGGTACCGAACGACCATCTTCTCCGACACCACCATGCACTTTATCTTGTCACCCTGATGTTGAATAACCTTCAAATCCCACGAAGGTGGCAAAAAGGCACTCATTACTGTGCCTCCCTTTGCAATCCACATTGTAGGAGTCCGGTGAACATCAGCCTCCTTGAACAAAAACACAAACAAATGTAAAGGCATGAAGAACGTGAGAGTCGCACGATGTGACCCATAGGTGCACTTCATTGCATTGCACACATCAATCTCAATCCGACGTCTGGTTAGTGCAACCAAAGTATTGTCGGGCTTTGGCCAATCATGGTCCATGAGACTTGGTGTAGGGAGCCTCCGTAGAGTCCCAGAACCATCTCTTGACGTGGGTACAATATACTCTGCATGAAAGAAGAAAACTGAGCGCTCTAAAAGCTCTGATGTTGAACAACCAGTATATAGTAGCTTGCCGATTTCAAAGTGATGCGCCTCAAAGGTTCCAGAAAGGGCCTCTAAAGGCTCCCATTCCACAAATGTCGACGGAAAGATGTCTGCACAGAACATTACAAGAACACACTTGAAAAAATCAAGCTTCCGTAACATGAAATGATATTAGCATGTCTCAGTGCAGCCCATAAAACAAGAAGCACAAATAAAACTTACAATTTGCAGGAAAGCGTTTGTGATTGGCATTGTCAACACGGAGTTGCGATGCCTTGTAGACGTGTTGGATCATCACCTGCTTGCTTCCGTCAGCCCCCTGCTTGAGATCCACTATGCGACCCTTCCAATGGTGTGACTTTAACCCTATGTATCTGCGAGAGACTTTGTGGGCTCCCCTTGTGCTTGGACGCATCGTCACCCACATTCCTTTTGCAAAGGTGCTTGTAACCCACAAGCCAGTGTCGTCTTGTTCGTTGCTGCTGCTAAAGGACTCCACCCTTGAACGAGGTCGGCGACTCATTGTGCTTGGCTAACCGACTAAGCTAAATGCTATGAAGTTGTAGGTGTGTGAGAAGATCTCTGCAACCTAATGCTAGCAGAGCATATAAGCTGGCAAGAGGAGTCAAGAATGTGTATAAGCTAGCAAGAGGAGAGTGAAGAATGTGTGCAAGCAAGAGAGGATGGACTTGATGGGGAAAAAAGGACTGTTTTCCAAGCTTTCCATAGCCAAGAAGATCTCTGCAACCTAATGCTAGCAGAGCATATAAGCTGGCAAGAGGAGTCAAGAATGTGTATAAGCTAGCAAGAGGAGAGTGAAGAATGTGTGCAAGCAAGAGAGGATGGACTTGATGGGGGAAAAAGTGGACTGTGTTCCAAGCTTTCCATAGCCAAGAAGGCACAGAAAGATAGATCTAACTTTAGGAGGGAAGGGGAAGGCAGAATGGGGAGGGAGGAGGCCAAAAAAGATTCTTTTAGTTAGAGAGAGACTCAAAACCGAATTGCTAGTTTTAGAGAGAGGAAGAGGGAGTGGGGAGAGGAAAAAGTAGCTTTAAATGAGGGATAATGATGGGGGGGCGTTTCTGGCCCTAGCCCACTTTTTGAGGTGGGGTCATTTATGCCAGTTTGAGCTGTCTTTATTAAAAAAAGGTGGGAAATCTGATTTTATTGAAAGATTTTGCATTTTCAGCCCAATTTCTTTAAAAAAAAAACGTATGATTCAAGTTTGACCCCTACATATTAGGGGCAGGGAAACCCAACATTTTTCTCCACATGGCCTTCTCCCATTGCACCATTCCTTAATGACTGTCATTAGGCTTGGGGCAAATTAAAGGGCCCAAGAAGACCCCAAACAAGTCCTAATGTCATGCTCATCCTTCCTAGTCTCAAAGAATGACCAAATCACTGGGATACTAGACTGTAAATGCCACCTATAAACCCATAAAAACAAGTCTTAGTTATTGTTTTCTTTAAGATGTTATAGTGAATTTAGTTTATTTGTGAATCCTTGAGAACTATAAGTACTACACCTGTAGAGCTAATAGAACT
Source organism: Cibotium barometz (assembly GCF_041138505.1). NCBI lineage: Eukaryota > Viridiplantae > Streptophyta > Polypodiopsida > Cyatheales > Cibotiaceae > Cibotium > Cibotium barometz. The sequence continues at coordinate 17,740,269 of NC_141070.1, forward strand.
GTCACGCCGACTTGAACTGTGTATCACAACCATCCGACTAAACCTATCGCTAATGCCATGTGACCCCCAAATCTTGGTAAAAATCGTCATGGAAAGGAAAACAATGATGTGCATCATGTGAACAATCATCACTGATATAGAAATGATGCTCTTGAATAATGACACGGGCCTTGGGGGTGCTCGCTATCCTATCTACATGTGTCTCTACATGTCGATATCTAATGTGGACCATAATAGCAACCTACTGAGGTAAGGGAGAGAGAGGATTAGGACACAAAAAATCAATTAAGTACTATAGCTCAAACACGAAACAAATATCATGAAATATAACCATTACTTGCTCTGGGAAGTAATACTCAGATTGTTTCTCTTAAAAAGGTGTGAAGGTGTAGTTGTCTGCAAAATCAAGCACAGAGACCACCACACTAGTAGAAAACTTTGCCAGGCATGCTCAAAACTGAAGATCCTACCACTTGCACAATGAGTGCCATAGATAGGGTTAGATTTGCTCCCTAAATACAGTGCCTATAAAGTGACAATGTGGTGTATGTTTGTCCACGAGCTGCAACTTTCTAGACTGCCCACCACTCTGAGCTAGTCACGTCACATACTCATAATATCGCCATGTCACTATCTCCTGGTTACTTGCATCAAGATCTACGGTCTGTAGATGTGCAAGTGAACCACATGATGTGTAATTTCTCTCCATACACAAGGCATCATATGGTAATGGGCATCCTCCGTGTGTGCACACAAAAGAGAGTGGATGAAATCACCAGGACTGTAAGAAGGCAACTCTCTACGCCCACTAAGAGAACGGAACACATCATAAAAAAGTTGAAACTCAACATGGTAGCGACAACAACACGTGTCACGTTGTCGTGAGTACCTCACAAACCAAGACTTACACCCCTCAAATGACCTTTGCCCAATTTTAAGGTCTGGATATGATGCAACAAACTGAGAATACAACTCTGTTTGGGCCATTTCAAGAAAGCAAGCACCGTGCTCAATGAACACTCAAACTGAGAATACAACTCTGTTTGGGCCATTTCAAGAAAGCAAGCACCGTGCTCAATGAACACTCATGACTCTCTTACACAAATCTTTCTTTAAAACTGGTGAGACACGTCAATTTTCCTCCCAAAACCTTTCTATCAAGGCTCTAGTGGTTTTATCTAGTAGGTGATCATGCCTAGCTACAGGACCACTAATTGCCACAAAGCATGAGCCTCATTGGAATCTAAACCTTGTTGTCTACTAGAGCCAACTCTAAGTGCATGTGGTGCTATGGAAAGGATGCGAGATGTGGCACTCACCTTACTCTTCATTTGGGAGCTACTTCTAGCTGCCACAATTGCCAAAGCGTACGCAGAGTTCCTCTTCTTGTTAATACGATGAACACTTTGTAGCACCACCATGCCAGCTCTCCTCTCTCTTTGACCTCCAATGTTAGAAAGTGCCTACACTTGGCCATGTCGATTAAAGCATCAAGCACGCATGCCTGTGTGATGAAGACATGAGATCTTTGAAATAGGATTGGAAGATTGCATGGGCATGACGATGTGCCACTAACTTTGATAGTTCTTTCCTATCCACACTATGGGCACCCAAAGGAGAGCGTGTGGGCTCTTGTGAAAGAGAAGGGGACTCAGGAAGGGCTACTTCATGTGGATTATCTAAATTGAGAGATAGTGGTGGAGAAGAGAGCGAAGGGAGAGGAAGAGGAGGGGCAAGGCTTGGTTCATCGTCACAATGGAAGGGGTTGCTCTTTGATGTGCACTCCACTCTCTCTCTTTCTCTCACAAGCTACCCATTTCCTCTCCTCCTCTTGAACTTAGTGGAGAGGGGGAAGACTAGTCCTATCATGTCTTCGACTCCTACGACTTTGAGAACCCATTCTCAAGGAAGCTAAGAGAGAAAAATTTATAAAGGCCCAATGATGGGATATTACTAGAGATGTGTGTGGGATAGTACTAGAGATGTGTGTTTATATAGGAAAAATAGCTTATCTACTTCACATCTCATTAGATTTCCTATCTATATAGTACGTGATTGATTGGATAATTAAGATAACATAAAGATAAAAAGAAAAGTATTATCCACTTTAAAAATCAATATTTTAATAATAGATATTTATAAATCTAAATATTTATCATTATAAGATATACAAATATATTTTAAAATTATCTTTTGTTTTATAATATAACTACATTTTCTTTCATAATGTGTTTTTTTTAATTTTATTCAAAGGTTTTTCCTACACAAAATATTTTCATTCAGAGACAATTTACATGTAGATACACTCTGTAGCAATAAAATGGATTTGCTGAGCAAAAAAACAGGCACATTGCAGAGATAGCACGAGCACTGATAGGACAGAGAAGAATATGCCGCATAGCTATTGAGTTGAGACTATGGCTACATCAATTTATATCATGAACATGACTCCTACTACAGCCATACATGATGTAACGCCAGAGGAGAAGTTTACTGCAAGAAACCTGATTTGTCTCACTTGAAAGTTTTTGGATGTATTGCATATGTGTATGTGCCATACGAGTTGCATACTAAGATGGATCCAAAAGTTAAAAAATGTGTGTTTATTGGGTATTCCCTTGAGAAAAAGGGATATAGATGTTATAATCCTGCTACACGTGAATTGAGGGTAAGCAGGGATGTTGTATTTGATGAGATGAGTAGCTTGTATGCTACTGAAAAAGGTGTTGTTGGGGCTGATGTAAGTGGAAATGTGGCTGCACAGAATGCAAGTCAGCAATCACAATCATTGAGTGGACCAGCAGAGTTCTCATCCAGCGGTTTTGTTGATAGACCATGGAGTGGCAGGCTGCGTCATAATACCAATCCTGAAAAATGTAGTTGGTACATCACATAAAGGCAAAGAGAAAGTGGTTGAACCCCTTAGTATGCTTGATATTTTTGTAGGGCATTCTCCTGTTGATGGAGATTCTAGTGGCTCGGAGATGAGCCTTAATGATGATGAGGATCTTGGGATTCCAACAATGAGGACACCTGGTGTGAAGAAGGCTATGGAATCCATGGATGCAAAGTTACAAAGATCAGGAAGGGTCAAAAACCTTGTGCAGAGATTGACTTATGATGGTTATGTGGCACATCATTATGCTTATATGGCAAAAGTTGTGTAGGTTGTAGAACCCACATGTTTTGATGAGGCTATTGAAAATTTATGTTGGGAGAAAGCTATGGATGAGGAGACGGATGCATTGTATGGAAATGAGACTTGGGATTTGGTGCCATTGCCTGAAGGCAAGAAAGCTATTGGCTGTAAGTGGGTGTATACAGGTGGAAGAGGCTAGTTTAGAGACAAGGGGAGTCAAAGAGGTCATGGTAATTGTCAAAGACAGCATAATGATACACGAGGGTGTTTTTACTGTGGTAAGCGTGGACATGTGCAAGCATATTGCTACAAGAAGGTGAGTGACATGCGAAATGGAAAAGTAGAACAAACTAAATATGCATCCTTGAGCAGAAATAATGAGGATAATGAGAGGTTGTTTGTTATGCAACATGTAGATAATGCTATGTTTGGAAATGATGTAGTAGCATGTAAGGATGATGTATGGTATGTTGTTTCAGGTGCTTCAAACCACATGACAAGTCATAGTGAAAGGAAATGATGTAGTAGCATGTAAGGATGATGTATGGTATGTTGTTTCAGGTGCTTCAAACCACATGACAAGTCATAGTGAAAGGAAATAAAGAGTCTTGAAAGATCATGCTTTATCCCATGTTGGAGATGTGTCGTTGTTTATGCAAGATGGTAAGGTGAAGTACCTTGAAGATTTACTTCATGTTCCAAAAATTTCAAAGAATCTGGTTTCTGTTGCCACAGATGATTGAGCAGGGTTTGCAGGTTTGGTTTAACCCTAATGGTTGTTATGTAGAAGACTTTAAAGATAAGTGCAGGTTGGTTGCAAAAGGCAATAGAGTGGGCAGAATGTTTACATTAAATGTAAATATGTCTGAAGTGAGTACTGTAATGTTTGCAAATGGTTCACGAGTTGTTACTGAATACAGACATTTGGCATAAGAGAATTGGACATGTAAATGTGCAAAGAATGAAGTCTATGCAGACACTAAAGAAATTGTGACAGGGCTGCCTAAGTTTAAAGTTGAAGGTATGCAAAAAGTTTGTGAAGCATGTCAATTTGGAAAGCAAACAAAACATGTATTCCCACATGACAGAAATGTGAGCGGAATGTACTAGATGCTGTGCATTCAGATGTATGGGGTGCTGCAAAGACTAGGTCTATGGATGGCTGCAGGTACTACGTAACATTAATTGATGACCACACAAGGAAAGTGTGGGTGTATTTCATGAAGAGAAGAGTGAAGTGTTCACTCATTTTCAAAATTTTAAAGTGATTGGCTGAAAAAGAGACAAGAAAGCATGTGAAGTGCCTAAGGTCAGATGGAGAGGGAGAATACTTCTCCAATGAGTTCTCTGCATTCTTGCATCATATTAAATTTTTAAAAATAAATTTTTAAAATAAAATAACATGGACTTTATAAATTATTATTTATCTAATTTTTAAAATATAATCCGTTGAAATTACTGATTTTAAATTCTTTTATATTTATAAGTTATATATATGTTATTCTTCAAAATTCTATATTTTAATTCTCTTTTTTGAAAAATAATAAAATATACTAAATTAACTTTTTCAAAAATATGTTTTTAAAAAATGGAAAGGTGGGGAAGGAGGTGCCACATGTCAGGCATACATGCTACGCGGAATTTACTTGACATGTGGTACTATTATAGCTGATGTGCCTATACTCCCCATGTCTACATGGGTTGACATATGGAGGTATGATGTGAAAAGATGCACGACATGGCATTCCATGATGTGGCATGCAAAGGTGACAAGAAGATGTGTGATTAATGATGACTAGGATGATGAGGTGGGAAGTCAACTAGGTTGACCATGTTAACATGGAGGGTGGAGGTGGCAAGGTGAGGTGGCACGGTGCTTATGTGGATCCTCTCGAAGCTGATGTGGACATAAAGTGGGTTGTACATATAAGATTTGTGCCCATCTAAGCCTCACACATGGCGAGCACATGGCATGATATCTAGGCTTTAAAGATTACCAAACCTAGATTTCCAAACCTAACTAGGATTGGTTTAATACTTGAAAAGGGGAGAGTGGACACAATATGGAAATTTTCACTTGGGAGGATTAAAAATGGAACTTCCTATCCTCAAATTAAGCTATTTTTTTAAAATAAATTCTTAGTAACTTTGATCCCTAGAGTTTTTAGATTGAAAGATTCAATATTTGATTTTTTAGAATTAAATTATAATTAATTTAACACTAAAATTCAGCTAGATTATAAGAAGAGGAAAATTATTGCAGCGTCTGGAACTAATGCACTACATATTGGACCTAGTGGAGGCTATGCTCGAACGATTAACTAGGCATGGAGTAAAGCTTCTCCGATTAAAAAGCGTTTTGTGATAACATATAGACTATTACTTTTCTAATACAACTCTTTAAAGTCTTTCTCAAAAAAAAATGTTACTAAGGAATCTCTACATATGTGAAGAACATCTTTATGAATGTGAAGAATGAACGAAAGGAAATTTCTTAACAACACGATAAATGCATTGTCAAGGTTCTTACACCCATGTCGCTTTTCCATATCCACAAGTTGGTGGTTGTAAAAAGGAGTGCCATTGCACAAGTTTTTGGAATTGTCTTAGGATAAACATATCATGCACTTGAATATCAAATAATATTATCTCTATGATTTCCAGCTTTTAAGACTTTGCTTGTAAACCATGTAGGTATTTTGGTGCACCAAAAAAATAAAAAAAAAGGGGGTAGAAAATCAGAATTATTAAAGAGCCAAATAAATCTCAAAACCTTGGACGTGCAAATGGTGTAGATCAATGCAAGCGAGTCCACAGCCCGGGGCTGGGAACGGTTGAATGGACTACAAATAGAAGGTAATACCCTGCTGGAGCAATCACAGGAGTGGGTGGCGCCTCCACAGATAATTGAAACCGTGTTGCTGATAGCCTCTCAAATCCCCCATAATTAAGCCTAATCATCCTTTGATTCATTGCATAAGCATGTGTAGTGAAAGGTGCGCACAGCATATTGATTTGCAACTCGTTTGCATCCACCAGAGTCTCCACATCAAAATGAAGTGTAAACCTTGAACCATAGCCTAATGAAGCGCTTGATGACACGAAGGTAATTTGTGGGCGGAAAGAAGAGTATTGTGGGTCAAGGTAAGGTGGGCTGAACGCTTCCATGTTAAGCTGAGTGGGGAAATAAGGGTCTGTGAAATTATAATTAATATGGGTGTTGCCGCCTCCTACCAGGATTTTGCCATTAGGTAGCAGAATTGCAGTAGAGTGGTATAACCTAGGTGTTGAAGATGGCATTAATACATTAAACTGCTCTGAAATCATGTAGGGGGAATATATGATGGGCCAAAAGGCTGGGTTTCTAGCAACTCCCCAGCCTGCAGTGCCCCTTTGAGCCCCATTTATAATCAGAACATCACTAGTGGGCAGCAGCACCATGTCCCCCATCACCCTTGCCATTGGCATTGTTTGCATAACCCAACTAGGGTTGTCATCAGTTATCCTTATCCTCCCACAGCTTCTAGAAGCTTCCATGTAATTGCCATTGTTTGCTTCTATATTTGAATCTGTTGGGGCACCCCCACACACTAATATATCCACAAACTGGTAATTATCTGATGCAAATATGGGCAGCATCACTGAAGACCCCGAGCTTGGATAATTGTGAGCTTCCCCTCCTGGCATGACTGGAAATGTCTTTAATACAATGTTTCTATGATAATCCAGTAGTATGGATTTGGCATTGGCAAAAATGAAGAGGTTCCCATCAGTTGAGAGGTGAAGAAAAGGGTAGAGATTGTTCTCCACTTTATCTGCAGCATCAACCAAGAATTGCAAAGGGTAGATTGATGGCTCGTTTAAGTTGTGTTTAGGGAAAAACTCATAGTTAAATTGCCTTCTACCTCCTACGATGATGAACCTATTATCAGGTAGAATTTGATTGGAGGCATACCATCTGCTAACTGCAAGCTGATTAGGAGCTTCCTGCCAATCACAATTGGGCTTAATGCAATCACTAATGAAACGTCTAACAACCAGAGAGCCATCATTAAAGCCACCTGTTTGGATTAAGTCACCATTAGCATTAAGGCCACCAGAAGAGCACCAAGTGTCTGTGAGGAGAGTGAGTGGGCGAATAGAGTTTGTGGCAATATCATATTCAATGGAGTGAGCCCAGCAGTCTCTCTGCAAGGCCAAGTCATTTGGGTCCTCTCTGCAAACACCTCCAGCTAGGCTTATGTTAGAAGGCCCATAATCAGTTCTGTCAAAAATAATGACTTTGTTGCTTGGTAACAACATCATATGCATGGCGGATACTCCTGCATCTCTCACTAGAAGCTCCCAGCTGCCCTTGGAACTTGAATGTGACTGAGCTCCATGAAAGCTACAGCTTAGAATAAGCACATGAAGAGACCATAGCATAGTAGGCATACAAGAAATGAAGAGAAACCCTTCTCTAATCTCTGATAATAGCTTATTAGCGTAGATTAGCGGCTGAAGACGCAATCTTTGGTGGCTCATTTATGACTATATTAAGCAATCCTGCGTGAAAACTAAGTCAACAAAAGGATGAGAATTTAGTAGAAATGGCGACAGGGGTGTGTAAGTGTTTGATGATGAGAAGAAATTTTGATGCGCAGGGTGGTGGTGTGACGTGAAGCTCTTGCATGAAAGTTGAAACGAGTAAAGCTGTGCGTAGGTGGATGGCGTTATTATAGTCAGAATGAGAGACCCCCTCATGAAATAGCGTGTCAATTAGAACCCACGAAAAGTAAAGATCCCCCTCTCTCTCTCTCACTCACTCTCACACACCACACACCCGGGTTTATACCATCCGGCACAATCACGCCAAGGCTTGACTTAGTGTTATTTACAAGGCTAATTTCTTAATTTTTAGTAGCTTGGGAACAGTTTGTGCCAAAGCATCAGACTCGGTGCATCTCCAATGTGAGACTAAAAATCCCTCCACCACCTACCACCAAGTGCTTCTTGTGTAGTTTTTTACCAAACTAGGAGACCTCCAATGTGAGCACAAAAAAGGTCTTACACCACCCACCTTGTGCTTAAAGTACAAAGCATATTATAGAGTGTCTCATGCGTCTGCCTAGATGTCTAGACCCACCCACCCCCACAAGGTAGAAATAGAGCTAAATTAGATAATGTTCCTTTTCAGAAAAGCATCCACTTGCTCACTTCCGAATCCCAAATCAAGAACACAAACAAGAAAGCTAGCATTCCATGTACCATCATCCCTATAAATTAGTTAATACAAATTCCCAAAAGTGTGTTGGGTGTGTGCAACCATGACATAGCCCACTCTTACAAGGGACTCTCACTTTTAGGCATGAAAGTAAAATTCCTCACATCAAAAATGAAAAGAACAAAGGGCATCCTTTACATTTCATATGCTTTTGATTAAGAAGCCAGGAAAGAACATTCTTTTCTTCAATGAAGTGGTTACCTTTTCTCATTGCTTTTTTCATATAATGAACATTAAAAGACCAACTTTCCTTCTTAAACTATACAACGCTTTCTTAAGAATCACTCTATGAATTATGTCCTATACCCTAAACAAGGCTTATATATTGATCTCATTACACACCTTCTATTGACAAGATAAGAATCTTTAAAGCCTTTTACTTTCATACAATAGGTTTTTTTTACGAACAAATTTATTATTTACATGTATATAGTGTATGCTAGTCTTAATCGTCCTTTTTGAATAATTTATAGAAACCAAGTGTTTGGATGTACACAAAAGCTCTTTACTACACTACACTAAAACTTTAAACCACTGTATATATTAGTAGAAAAGATCTTGAATTTTTCTATTTAATATGGTGTTAAGACTTATTTTTATTCATTTTATATAGTATTAACACATAATTTTGATGAACTTTGATCTTAATATGAACATCACTATCGAATTTCAACACGCTAAAACAACTACTTTATTTATCTTTATCAATTTTTAAAAAAAACTCACAAGTAATCATATTTACAACTAGTCGCCATACTAAATGGGAGACATTACTTTGAACATTAGGTAAAATTTGGACTCAAAAAGGGACCCTCTAAGAAATGCCATGTCAGCTTTTTCTTAAATAACGGCTTGATGGTTTGATTTTTGCAAATCAAAGCCATTGGCCCGTTTTTTAAGAAAAAGCCAAGACATGGCATTTCCTTACAAATCAAAACCATCAGCCCATTTTTTAAGAAAAATCTCACATGGCATTTCTTAGAGGGCCCCTTTTTGAGTCCAAATTTTGCCTAGTGGGAGTTTTCTATAAACTTTGTTGAATATTCTCAATGGGTTAGGAAAAAATATGTTAGATAGCACATGCCTTCAATAGAATTTTTTTTAAGTTATGAACTTATAGAAATTCTTCATACGTAGAGGTTCTTTAATTTAGAAATAAGAAAATCAAATTAAAAAAAGGGATAATTTACTAGCTCAAATTTACAAAATGGATGTGTATCCATTATAAAAATTTATAAGTAAGGGATATTTTTGTTACCCCTTGAAACACACATGTTATACATGTTACCCCTTGAATGCACATGCTATGCATGTTTTTAACATGGTGACCCTCTTTTGAGTGTATATTTTGATTGATTTCCTATATTGAGAAGGGTTGAATAATGGAAACTACCACCAAATTAGATTATTTCTTTACAATGGGACACCTAAAAGGAAAAATAGTTTTAAATAAATGATCTTTGATCTAACTCCATGTGATTGAATTATTTTAACACGATTTTTAAATAAAACCTTATTCAAATAATAAAAACCACTAATACATGTTCTTCAAAGATTAAAAAAAGCTCATGTACTTTATCTGCTTATCAGCTTAAACCTTATTATTAATAGTAAACCATTCCTTGGAATGTATCGTTGTCTTCTTTTAGAGATATCAACATTTTCAAAATAATATTCTTAATAGATTTTTAGATACAATACACAATCAATTTAGGTGCATAGAAGAATTTAATTTTTATAAAGTGCCATGATATAACATTTTCATATTAAAACAATAGAAAAGCACATTATTATAACCGTCGGAGGTCTTGCATTACTTTGGATTGAAACTGCAGGTTGGATAGAGGGTCTACCTCTATGATTTCTCTGATTTTCGGATAGAGATAGTACCTTTCGAGAAGATAATTTTAGAAAGAACCTTTCAGACCTAAACTCTGACTCGGACTATTGACCAAGACCTATTTAATGAACCAAGTCAAGAATGGTTTCCATGGACAAAAGAATATACTCGAGGATGTATACACACGTGAAAGAAATGAGGAAGAGAATGACTCATTAACATGGAGTTGGGAACATGGATCATCATTTACATGGAGTCCAAGACATGGGACATTGTCTATATGGAGTCCAATACATGGATGAAGGTCACCATGGAAGCTTGGGCATGAGCACCAAGAAGACATAGATGTCTATAGAGTAAAATATGATAAAAAAGGTACAATGTCCATGAGCCCTATGCGTAATATAGTCCAAGGCTCCCAAAAGTACACATGTAAATGACCCTAATCCTAAGTGTCTAGGCCCCATCCCCCATGTGCATATGCATACCAAATCTACTTCATTACAAACCATCCCCTCCTATACAAGGATTTCATCCTCCAAATCGAAGAGCGATCGTGCACAAAACAAATACAAAGGCTATATACAAGAAGCCCAATACATGATAAATGTCACCATCACGGAGAGACAATGCCAATACATGAATCTCATGAACCCCAAGGTCAAATGGAAAAGATAAAGGACTCTTGTCAATGGTGGTGAGGCTAGTCGGGTATCCTCCAGGATCAAATGGAAAAGATACGAGTATCGCTCCAAAGATAAGTAGTCCATACAACACGACCACATGGACGAAATGTAAATCCAAGCCATGTAGAGTCCAAAGTAATGGCTCCCAAACTGCCTGGATTAAACAGAAAATGTAGATAGCCATATCGGTGACACCACTAACCGATTCTCCTAGGTCAAATGGATAGCCACAATGTAGATCATCCAACCATGAAAAAAATATATAACCTCCTGGATCAAAAAGAAAACATAACGGTGCATTCAAGATTCTGGAACATAAATCTAACACCACGTTGGTAAGAGAAAATCCATCATCCATGATCATTGCACCTCCTATCTCATAGGAATCATGACTAATAGCCACACCATGTTGTGGTGTACCATAGCATGCCACATAATCATATATCATACATCGCAAGTGACATAAAATGCATGTGAAATTGAATGCCTCATTCTCATAGATCATAAAATCATATCGACATCCACAAAATGTAAAGGCACATGCCTCCTAACTAGCATCCCCATGAACATAAGTGTCATCCTCTATGTAATGAGCATAGAACCTACCAATATCCCCTCCTGCATTAGGAGAATCACCATATATATCACCAAAGTATAAAGCATCTCCAATATGTGTGTATAATACTACAATAGAATGAGAATCTAGTAGTGAAAATAGCAATGCTTTGATAACTAGAAGGGTACGGAGATGTCGGGCCCATTTCGCTGTTACAAACGTTGTTATTTTTGCTAGAATGGGTTTGCTACTCAACAACGTAAATAGCAGCATTTTTTCACTACTGCACAGTGTAATATCACTGTACAGTAGCAAAATATTACTGTTGAGCAACGAATGTATTGCATAGTAAAAAAGGCTGGGGGCAAACTAGGGAGTCTACACAAGACTCCCAGTATACCCCAACTTTCTAATGTAAGACAGTAAAACTAACACAACTTCATGTCCTACTCATCGCCCCCAACAACGGACAAGTGTAATGTAGAACTTGACAAATACAAATACCAAAAAAAAAGACAATTGCAATTCATGGTTTTAGGAATGTCGAAATTCAATTACAATACTTGGCGGAATTACATAAGTGTATGATTCCCAAAAAAAAAACTCATATACAAGATAAAGCGTAATGAAAATCTATAGAGCTAGGGGCTACATTGAGGGAGTCTACATCTCATGCATTACAATTATTATTGCTCCTTGCAGCTCCACCCCCTTCGCTTCTCACATTTCCATTGCTTCTTGCTTGGAGATTTGTACCACCATTTCTTGTTACATGATCCTAAAACACAATAAAACTAACACATGTGAAAATCAATTTTTTAAAAACAAAGAGTTTTAGGATTTAAGAATGTACTTACTTGTTGCCATGCTTACCAAGCATGTCCTCCAATAATAACAATATATCCTTCATCTTGCACCCTTTCAAATAGAGCTTTCAAACCCTGTTGTAATGCAAAATAATATTCATCTTGCGTAGAGGGGATGGTCCACTAATTTAAGCTATAGATATACAAACAAATGAACATTTTAGAAAGTTGTTATTTAAGATAACCTTCTTTAATTAAAAGATAAGATACAATTTTAGGCTAATATATACTTACAAATATTGTTGGGATGTCCACTCCTCCTTCACGTGTAATATCACGCCGCAAGTTATTTGCCATCTATCCAAAAAAAAACATAAATACTTAAAACTCTTATGCATATAGCCTTATGCATATGGCTAATGCATATAGCCTTATGCATATGGCTAATGCATAAGGCTACCGACATGCCTAGGTAGTTACCGACATGCCTAGGAAAAGCGATCGGCATGCCTTGGAAGATATCGACACGCATAGATAGCTATCGACATACATTGAAAGCTATCAGCATACACAGGTAGTTACGACATGCAGAGGTAGCTACAATATGCCTTGGAAGCTACCGGCATGCCTAGGTAGCTACCGGCATACCTTGGAAGCTACTGCCATGCATTGATAGCTACCGGCATACCTTGGAAGGCTACCGGCATTCCTAGGTTGCTACCGCCATGCATTGGTAACTACCGGCATGCATTGGAAGCTATCGGCATGCATAGGTAGCTACCAGCATGCATTGGAAGCTACCGGCATAAAGCTTATGCATATGGCTAATGCATAAGTCTCATGCACATGAGGCTAAGGCATATGGCCATCTTTTGAGAGAAGCATAGCTCTCTAAAGGCTATCCATATAGCATGGAAAAAATAACAAACCCTAATCTTTAAACTGGTAACTTACAAACCCTAATCTTTAAACTGGCAACTTACAAACCCTATAACATGTAAAAGCATAAGAGAAGAAACATACAAGAAAGAGATCTCTTATCTTGTGAGGCTTGTATGTGTTGACAACCTACAAACTCAAACCAAATAAGAAAAAAAAGTATTAATAACAAACCCTGATTTTAAAATCCCTAAAACTTACAAACCCTATAAGCATGTAAAATCATGAAAGAAGAAACATACAAGAAAGAGATCTCTTGTGAGGCTTGTATGTGTTGAAAACCTACAAAATTAAACCAAGTCAAGAAAAAAAATTATTAAGAAAAATCAAAATCTCTTACCATATAAAGCTTTAATGGAGAGCTCTTAATTAGAGAAAAAGAAGAAAAGAAAATACTCATAATGGTTAGGCTTCAATAAGAAGGAAAAAAAAAGAAAAGAAAAACTTAAAAGAGATGAAAGAGAAAGGAAATACTCACAAGAAAGCTTTCATGGAAAGCTTATTTACATAGGAGATAAATGAAAAGAGTAGACATACCTTGCTTCAGCTTGAGGAGGATAGGGTAGGAGATGTAGAAGTGATGAAGGCATAAACCTACAAAAAAAACTCAAAGAGTACAAGTTTATTGTATTCAAAAGATAAAACTACGCAGTGGCAAAAGAAGCAGCTAAAAAGCAGAATATTTTTACAATACAGCAGCGTTTTTTCACTGCTATAAACGCTGCTAGATAGCAAAATTTCGTTGCAAAAAGTGCAGCAGCTCAGTAGCATGAAAATGCTATAGATCAGCGATAAATCACTGCTCAACATTGTGAAAACCCTTGATATTTTCCTTCTGAAAATGCTACAAAAGCGTTGTTGTGCTCCCGATGTGTTGTAGTGTAAAGCATCAATGTAATGCACATAGCTATGATCAACATAAGCATGTGCATCATCATCACCACATGTGTAAGCCTCCTTGGTGTTAAGTACGATTCTCACATTTAACATAAACACAACCCCCCATCAATACTGGACTCTAATAAGGCATCCACACATGAAGTGGTCTCATAAATCTCATCATCATAAACTTTCCAATCCGAACTCGAAAAAGCATCATAATTTGGATTCACAAATGTAGACCACCTTTCAATGCATGACCAACACTATCCATAGGTGAATCCAAGGCACAATTGTCCACACCAAACAATGCATGAGTAGCACTAGTTGAAGTATAAGCATCACATATGTCCACACCATGAGTATCACACAAAGTAGATGCACAACTGTCCAATCTCTCATGAACATAGGCATCCATGTCTTCCACAAAGACATCATACCCATGGATACATACATAGATGATGTAGTGCCCAAAGCAAAACCATCCACCTCCATAACACATATGGACTCCATCATCTCATGCACATCAATATCTCTTGAGACAACTCCAATCCCAAGAAAAGATTAGTCATCCCAAGAAGCTCGTCGGTGCCAATCCACTCGTGCTTGTTGTCCACAACAATCATCAATTAATGCATCATAAAGCCAAGTGTGAAAATTCCTTGTTGAGAAAGGTGAAGGAAGTTTGTCCTCACATCTATCAATGGGCCTGAAATTTTTCAGTCATTTGCTCACAATGGACCACTACATCAATGCATATGGATGTTTTCAACATAGGAAAAAGATCTATGCATGCCGGAATACAATCCAAACATGAGATAGTGTCCAAAACTTCTTGCACTTGAGTGTATGTCTTCATAATCACTTGCTTTTCAAAAAAATTAGTAAGTGTGTTGTCCCTATCAATGAACTCAAAAAGGCCCACATAATCATAGTCCATGCAATGACAAAAAAGGTTGAGTCAGAGGGTAACCTCTTTTATCCCTTTCGATATAAAAATCTTTTAACATGAGTTGAAGCATTCCATCCCACTCAAACATAAAGTGTAGCCAATAATGGGTACCACCAACTCATTCATTTCTATCTTGACTATATCTACAAACTTGCCCTTGTATTCCTTCAACCACCAAGATCTAGCTTTCTTCCCTTGAAATGAGAAGTCACTTTCTTCACTTTGTCAAGCTCGCCATCCCACAAGGAAAGGCATGAAAATAAGCATCCCAATTACGAATCCAATCCTTGTGTCCCATGCAAGTGACTCTTTCATCATCAAATGCAAACAAACTTTGTGCAAATGGCTCTCCTCTTTTGAACCATAGACTACCCACTTGACTAGACACCATATATGCAAGAAAATCTTGCACTTTCATTGGTTTTAACAACCTTGTATACATAAGTCCATATATTCATCATGGAAACCTAAATCTTGCTTTTTCATCTGCAACCTTTTGACTTTGAGCATTACCACCATAATGTTTTATACTCCTTATGTCTTCAAAAGCATATTATCCTCTGTCTTGACTCTCAATTGATAAAGGACTTTGATAGGCATTTACACCCATTGCTCTTGAACATGAAAATTCTCTAGTTGGTCTTGCTTGAGATAAGCCTTGTACTTGTATACCATATATGCTTGAAGAAGGTTGCTTGGTATAAACATTAGGGCCAAAAACGCTAATTTTTGGGCCCTTTCTGAATCTTTTGACTAAGGAACTAGCAAATAGCAAGGTGCCACGTGCACACAAATATGAAATTATTGGCTCCTCTATTTTGGCAATTTAGGGTTAATTTTGAAATGAAAACCATTCATCTTTCTCTAATTTGGCCGAGATACATTAAAAACGAGGCAAATTTCTAAGTTTCAAGTGTGAAAAATTTTCCTTTTTTGCATGAGGTCCAAAAAACAAGGCACATAATTACACCATTTTGGCTAGAAGAAATTTTGAATGCCAAAACTTTCCCTCTCTTGCTTTTTGAAAATCTTCACTGCATTACAATCCCCTCACTTTCTCTCAAGGACTATTCTGGATTTTTGTCATTTATGCTCTTCAAGCTTCACTAGCTTCTTCCTGATGCCCTCCTCACACACAATTACTTCTTATATATTTCATAACTTAAGAGAGGATGGGGTTTGGAAGCCACCACTAACATTGAATATCAATGATTGGGTAACAATGCTTCCATCCTGCAAGGGTTCTCACAAAGTGAAGAGAACAAAACAAGATGACATAAAGAACTATTGGAAAGGTTGCATTTAACTGCATCAAGGGGATAGAACATGGGTGGTTTGCAAAAGTTCAATATGTCTACATGGCCAAGGACATGTTTTCGAACCCTATAGTGCAACTACCTCTACAAGCACACTGTAAGTATTATGATGCAATCTACTAATGTGAAGTTTTTAATGTGTTTTTTCATTGACTAACAAATAATTTACATGCAAACTTTTGATTTACAGATGTGTTCCCATCGACATGCCTTGAATGGCAGCCACCACTGAAGTGCTTGACTCGCACATTTCAAGCCATTCATAAAGGATTCTTTACCCTAAACAATCATTATCTTTCTTTAGCAGCAACAGTAATTTGTTCATCTACTATGCAGAATACAAAGTTCCATCTAGAGCAGGTGTATATGGGAAGCTTAAAGATCTTCCTATCCCATGCCAAACTTCACTCAACTAGGACATTCCTGATACAGCAACAATGTCAAGCTTCAAAGCAAAAACATCACATGTAATTTAGAAGGCAATGACACCAGGAAGGATCTCAAGAAAAATCAAGCTCACATGGTTTGTTCCTCTTCACATTTTTGTGGCTTGTTTTAGGTTAATGGAGTTGCAGAGAACAAAGATAATGTGACTGAATAGAATATTGGTTGAACATGACATGGAAACTATTTTTGGAGATGTTTGGAAGTCAAATGAGAGCTTCCACCTAGGTGACACCATAAGGTGCAAGGCTATTCCTAACTCTTTAGCCCTTTCCTACCAGATATCTTCTCAATCCCTAGTTTTAGGGTTTGATTATAGGAGGTGGAGCAAATGGCAGCTAACTCTGAAGAAAATTGTCCAAAGTTTGAACTTGAGGTTAAGGTTTCACCATTTGAAGACCCTAGAAAACTTATTGTTTGTAAATGCCAACTGGACCTTGAAAGATGTTAGAGAATCTCTTGAGTTTCTTGATTATACAAATTCTAAATACAAGTTCAAGCTTAATGATGCTACAGGGCTGAAAAAAACATCTCTTATATGAAATGCTTGCCCCTAATTTCTATAGCCTTTAAGCCATTATCAATAAGAAAAATTTAGAAGATTTGATATTTACAAAACTTATTTTTACTCTCAAATGAAAGCATGCACTTTAGGTTATAAGAAAAAGTGTAATTTGGTTGATGTTTAGGTACAAAATAAACAACAAATTAGTTTTCCGTAAAAATAGCTTTTTATTATCAAAAAAGTTCTTACGTGTAATTACAAAATTTACAAGATGGTATAATGATTTTTAAAAAAAAAAAGTTGATCAAAAAAGGATTTTTCCAAAATAGAATATCAGTTCATTGAGCCTCAGGAGCCTCTTTCCTAGATGTATCTTCTTGGTTTTCAGTTGTGGCATTTGAGGCCTTTGCTTGCTCCTCTACTAGAGCTGAAGCCTCCTGCACCAAAATCAATATGTCTGTTGGCATGTGGAGTTCTCTTGGTATTTGGTATCTTCTTATGATGGTGCTTGGAGGACCTCCTGGTGGACTTTCCCAAATTTGTGAACTTCAAGGGAACACCTTTGTCCTTTTGAGTATGATTTCCCTTCAAGGGTGACCTTGGTTGCTTGCTATCAAAATGCTTATGTGGTGAATACGTAGGCATTGCCTTCTTGGACTTGTGCTTTGATTGAGGGTGTATAGGGTCTAGTGGGAGTGGGGAGTCTGTGTCCACTAGTGTGATAGCCCTCTCAATAATGCAAGAAATGCATTTCTCTCTGACCCACTATACCCATGACTCAGGATAGTCATTCATCTAAAAATTCCAAGGATAAAATTATGAACAAAAGAAAACTTCACCAAAATTACAAGGGCAAATTGGAAAGAGATAACTTACTGTCAATGTTGTCATTCTATATTTTGATTTGATGAACCTATAAACATTTGCAATAACCCTCAAACCATAGGAAGTTGAATCATTTTGGATAGGAACCTCTTTCAATCAAAATTCTCTCAGTTTTAATGACAAGAAAGGGAAAAATTAATGGGCTTATTAAAAAGAAATCAAACCTTCTGTGTCAAATAATTGAAAGGCTCGGAACTATCTTGAAGATCTTCATACTTCTCCTCCAAAAATGTTATTGTTGCTTTTCTTGCACTACAAAAACCTATACAGCTTCAACCAATAATGGTCTTTTCAATAAACCAAACCTTTCGAAATATTTAATCAAGACTCACAGTTTGCTTTGGCCATGTATTCCCAACAAGGTGTTAAGAAAGTTGGAATGTCTTTCTAAAAGATCAAGGATAAGTCAACTCCAATTTCCACTTAAAAAGATATCAAATGTAAGCACACAAAATGTGAATAAATAGAGCTTTTAAATGGGAAATAAAAGAGAGATTGACCTTTAAAAGTATGGCATAATAACAATATTGCAAAAATGAGGATCAAAATGAGAGAAGAAGTGATCGAGGGAGGCTGAAAGTTGGTTAAGAAGGCTGACAAATGCCAAGGGATCCACAACAAATAGGTTGTTTGATATTTCCAAAGGCAAATCTGTAATTATAGCTCTAAAAGAAACCAATCATTGTCAAAAAGGAAAGAAACAAAGAATATAAAAAGGAGAGAAACAAAGAGTATTAAAAAAAATCTTACCTTAGAGCAATATAGACAATGGAGTCAAAGATCTGAATGTCCTTCTTTCCTAGCATCACCTTGTCTTCTGGTGTTATGGTGGGATACTCCTCTTCCTCTGATGTGGATACATTTACAATCATTTGACCAAACACATCTCCCATGGCCTTGTAGTTCTTGGGCCCAATCCTTGCTATCTCTCCTTGCAAAATTTGATCTTTATAGAGGTTAGATTGTTCATGTTCATGTTCATGTTTATGTTCATGTCTTCTCACTTTCTCCTTCTCTTCCTTAAGGTATTCATCTTTTCTTGTTTCATAAAGATGGGTTACATCTTTAACTTGAACCTTTTTCTCCTTTATAGGCCTTGCAGGTGGAATGTTGAGGATGTCATAGGCCTTCTTATCTGAAGTAGGAATTAGTTACAAGAATCTTTCAAATCTATACCACATGAAAGGTTCCCTAGGTATCACAAGGTTTGTGTCTTTCTATGCTTTCCTTATCTGCCTAAGAGAATTGAGTTGATAGTTCAATATTGCTTTAATTTTCTTCTTGAAGGTCTCACTATGTTTTGGCTCCTTTGCTACCTTTCTTGCAAGTCCAAGACCCACACCAACTTTTCGAATGATGGGTCCATCACACAACTATAAATTCAAGCGACCATTTTTCTCTCATACTTTTTCTTGTGCACTTAATTCTCCCAAGCTATTCAAGTCGTTCAAACCTCGCTTCTTTACTTTTTGTCATTACTTTATTGCCAAATTTAACGAAACTTTGTTCAGCTCTTAAGCCTCCAACCAAACGACGTGATTCCGCAGGTTCTGCCAGTGTTGGAAGTCTTCAAATTGCACCATATTGTTGTCTCTAAAGCTCTGACCAAATGATGCAAATTTGAACGGTCCGCTAAGATTAGTTGTTCTTTTTTCACATCGTTTTGTCCATCTTTTTCTAAACTTGTATCTAACCAATTTTTTTCAAATCAAGACCAAGGACAAAGCAGAACCATCTGGATTCATGGAGTTATTAGATAAAACACCAAGTAAGAAATTTCTTGACTATATCCTCAAAGGTGGTTGTGAGCTGAGGTTCTTCACCAAGGCAAGAGAGATATTCAATACTGCAATGGATTTGACAATCCTTGTGGATCATTGCAAAGCCTTTCTAAATGAAGAGTGGATAAAGTTTTGAAGAGCTTATCAAAGATGGTACCATCATTTCAAATGAGCATCTTATGTGCATATGTCTTCTATTTGTGAAAAACCGGTAGAGAAGGGAAAGGTGACAAAGAAAATGGAGGTCAATGATGCTAGATGATTTCTTCCAACCTTCAAATATTACATGCCCATTGCACATGCAAGATTGCAAACTTCTTTTGAAGTCCCTTTTATTCATTTTCTTCTTGTTTGTAAAGAGTGATATGACAGAGGTTTGTTTAGATGAGGGTGCATCCTTAAATGAGAATTTTTTGATTGTCAATGAGCTTACGGAATTCTGAAGGAAAGCTTGAACCCATATAGCCAGAAGAAGAAAGAAAGGACAGTGCTAATGTTGCACTTTTCAAAGCTCAAACTATAATTGAAGAACCTCTTGCCACACAGAGGAGTTTAATGTCACAAAATCTTCTTTTACACTTCCATCCCTCCCCTTATTCCATATCAAGGGGAAGGAGTTTATTTGATTGCTCATATCCAAAATATTTTCAACTTGAGGGAGAACTACTACTTGTCCATCATTGTTTGCAAAGGGATGTAATGTGGCCTTAGGGTTTATAGATGTTGAAAATGAGCCTTATGAGGAATTTATTTCCCTGGACGCAGAGACTTCCAATGAAAAGTTCATTGATGCATCTAGTGCTTTAGCTCTTTGTATCAAAAGAGCTACATAGGAAGCTCCACCTCTATCTACTAAAAGGACTTTGAGGAGAGGTTGTAAGCACTTAGGATAGCCAATATTGGAAGAGAGAATCTAGAGTATGTTGAGCCTAAAGAGGAAAATCAAGGCTTCATTAATTTATGAAGAGAAGTGCTTCTTAAAGAGGATGAAAATCCAAAAGTAAGTTTATTATTTTCATTCAATAATTTTCTTTCTTCTGTTTAATTTTTGTAATTTTCTTTTTTCTTATTTTGGTTGTGGTTTAAATGTAGATTGGAATTGAAGATGCTGACAACTTTTTGGGTAGATGAAAGGGTTCAAGAGACGTGCACCAAATAAGGATTCAATGAAGAAGGACACTGCTCTTGCACACTATTTGCCCTCTCTAGACAAAGAGGTGTTTATAATATTTCATAGTGTCATCTTATAAAATTATGATATCCCCATGTTCACCCTCAAGGTCCTATCAAGGTTCATGGATTACACCCCCATTCAATTCAATGCCAAGAAGGCAATGCTCATAGAGAAAACAGATACTATAAGGATTTTTTGTTATGGACTTGGATTTTGGCCTTCAAGGGCAGGCTACATTTTGTGTTATTCTTCATATGCTTTGGCATCTCAAAAGACAGATATTAACCTTCTTGGTGGATATAAGAGAAATAAATTTTTAAGATATAGAGGGGATTTTCCTGATGATGACATGAATGTAAAGAAACTCAAGAAATAGTTTTCCCTCAAGATTGTAATCTTTTGAAGCTCAAGTATATTTAAACACAATTGATTTTTGCATTTGCAATATTCCTTAATTGTAGAAGTTAAAAATACATAGATTTTTGTATTTATACAACTGTTCCTTGTTTTCATGCATGCTTCTTTTTGAGTGGTTTCTTCTTCTTGAAAAGTATCTACTAATTGAGCAGTCTCTTCTTGTTCCAAAATGCCTTGTTCAACAGCTAGAATTCTTCTAGGTTGCCTTCTATAAAACCAATTGAAAAGCTCTTTTATTATATTACTCCTTATTTACCCTCCACCATGCCTTGTACATTGAAAGAATGATGTGCGGGCTTGGTAATGTTATTTTTCCATGCCTTGAGTACTCCATGTAGCTCATGGTCCTTGGTTCTCAACAAAGAATGGCCCATGAGCATATAGAATATGCTACATAAGAAAAGGTAACTAGTTACTTATGTTTTATACACAAAGAAAGATGGTTCACAAATCAAAAGTAAACAATATCTTTATATGGCTTACCATGTAGTATGTGATGTCCTTTTCTCCCCAAGCCTTCTAAATTGCCTTTGTTAGACAAGTAATTGCTTTTCTGAACTCCTTTGCATAAGTTAATGTACTTACTTGTTTTCTAAGAAGCTTTAGAAAGTTGTCAAGAAGCTTCCAAACTTCCATTCTCTTGTTTGCTGCTTGAGGGTTTCTTGCCACATTTGTTGTTATTTGGCAGACCTCTTTCCAATATTCCCACACTACATTCACCTGTTTATTGTCATGATTGCTCAAAAATCTTTTGGCCTTTGATCCTCCCATTGATACATCGACAAGAACATCACCCAACTTCCTAGAAAGATTTGGGTCTTTTCTAAGGTGAACTTGACCACCATGAAAACCCATGTTTGATAGCAAATTCTCCATTTATCTATGCATTCATCTGAAAGTTTTGTTGTCTTGATTGAATATGCATAGTCTAGGGGAAGACAAAAAAGTTTATCTAATACTCTTATTTCAATATACAATGTGCAAACATGAACATTATTAAGTTCAATGGGTAGGACTAGATCCCAAATCATTTCAATGTTGCTAAATTTTGATAAATCTACACTATTTCTTGATTGTGGCCTTACAATAGTGTTTTTGTCACACCACTCTTTTGACCCCATACTTGCCATACACAAGGATACTTAGAGTTAACACCACCAGTTATACTAAACATTAACTTCAATGCCTTTAAATCAGCACTCGTATACCACTCAACTTTAAAACTACCAACACCATCAACATTCAAACATTCACCTGCATTTTGAGATTCAATAATCCTTGGAATGTTAGTATGAGAAAAAAGTCATTTTAATGTTTGATGGCTTTCTATTGGTACTTGGACAGAGCCAATCCACCATAGCTCCATCTCTGATTGCACACTATGACCAAGAGTTGCTCTCATGCCTTGGCTATACTCCAATGCTCTATTCATAAGAGAAATGCTTACTCTTTCCATTTTCTAGTTTTTTTTAAACTGAGCTTTATCCAACTTCAAGACAAATCTAAGATGCCCGTTACACTCATGCATACTTATTCTATATAATTCCACCATAACAATTTATACCCATTTAAGGTCCATCTATATGTTATTAAAAGTCGTATATTAAAAAACAAGCTGTTTTTCTTTTTCATATGGCACAAAACCCTCTATATGTAAATAATTTCCTAAAGCATTTGAAATTTCTAGATTCAATTGTTGTCGTGTTTCAATGACCTTGTGTGGCCTTGGCAAATTGCAATCCAAAAGACTTTATTTTTTGCTGTTTTGATTTTTTAAACCATAATCCAGATAAAGCCCGATATCCTCTTCTACTAACCCCAACTTTTTCACATGTCTCTACAACCTGTGAAGGATTTATAAGAGAATTAAAATCCTTCACTAACTCTTTAAGAACAAGTTTTCCCAAAGATAAATTTTCTAGTAGCTGAAGAAATTTTACAATATCCATCTTATTCATTGTTTCATTTAGAAGTTATACCCTATCTCCTAAATTTAAAATATCTAGACTAGAAATTTGAGTGACATAATGTTTAGCAAGTCTCATCCTTCTTTTTCTTTCCCCACAAGTCTCTAGTAGTCTATTTATATATTTCATTTGCTTTGGTTCTTCTCTTAACCCAATGGGTGTGATTTTAAGTCTATTTAGTCTACTTATATAACTTCTCATTCAAATCTTAACTTTGTTCTCAAGCTCGCAAATATAGGTTTAACAAATTAATATAGCTCTATTTAAGTTATAAATATAATTAACATGTTCATTCCTTGATTGACATAATCTAAAAAAGTAGCCATAAATCCCATTTACACCATCTTCTACAAAAACCAAAGTAGATCATGAATAGATGAAAAGGAAGGACTCCTACTAGTTGAGGGATCACTTGGGTAGAGACAGCCATCAATCCATAGGTCAATGCGTTTCCTCCCTTCCATCCAAAGTCGGTTTACTTCAGTTGTATCTTTCAATGACCTTTGATTTTCACTTCACCAAGTTGCATATTCAAGATCAAGCTTGATGTTCATATGGAACTTACTTTGGGAGAAGGGGATATCTGAAGTAGGAATGTCTAAAAAAGAAAGTAGACTTGCAAAGGAAGAAAATCTCTTGCATGTCGTAAAATTTGTGAAAGAGAATGGAAAAATATTAAACAATGCTGTGAGCAAGCATGAAGAGAGCAAAACTAAAGTTGAGAGAGGGCGATGTTAGAGAGAAATGTGTTGGAGGCAAATGATTTGGAAATTTCATTAAGTGATTCAAATCATTCAAACTACAAAAAAGTAACGATAGTATGCAAAACAAGGAAAAATGATTTCTGACATAAGTTAAAATTATCTTTGCTTTCAATGCGAAGATATGCTTTTTGAACCAAATCTATCCCTGAATCTAGTCCAAACCGTCATATTTGGAGGCATTTGACCTCTAAAACCTCTACTAAATTAACAAGTTAATCACTTTGATATAGGCCCTTTTTTCACTTTTGGTCCTAATAATGCATTACTTCTTGATTGCATAGCATCAAAATCCTCTTCATCACTATCCTCACCAATCAATTGAGTTCATAAAATCACTCTCAAGGATGTTGAGTTGAGACTTAAGTCCACTTTCTTGGTTTCAAACACAATTTCTCTATGAGTGACCTCATAGGAAGAATCGTAGCCACCTTGATTTAATTGAGATTCAACTTCACTTTCATAAATCCAATCATCATTTCTATGAATGACCTCATGGAAAGAATCATAGAAAACTTAATTCTCATAGGCATAAGCATCTTCCATATCTTTCGAATCATACTCATAGTCTTCATCTCACATTGATCATTATCCATGCATATTGAATCTTTATGACTGTCACTATCTTCATCCGAAGTATCTTCTTCAATGCAATCTTCCTCATCCCATGGCACAACTTTCATTGCAAATACTATCATCAGTATTGTACTTGACCCAAAATTGCCCAACTATGTCCTCCGTACAAGATTTAATCCAACTAGTGACTCCGGAATTCAATTGACAAGGTTGAAGGCTTGTCATGAAGCTTATAGGGTGAGTATTGAAGCCTAATTTTTCTTTCCAAACATGCCTAAATCCTCTTAACTAAATTACGGTTAGCACTCTGCTCTATGCGGTCAAAAACTACCAAAACATCAAATAGGCTATATTTTGCTAAAACGGACTCCAAATTTGATAAGCTTTAGTCTACCATATCCACAATGGAGAAAAGAATGTGTGTCACCCTGGATCCTACTTTGGATGTGCAATATACCTCTGTGTTTTGAGATTTCACATGCTCATCTTTAACTACAACACTCAAATGAACCCCTATTTGCATGATCTTTGGATCATTGAAATTCTCTTTATGAGTAGATCAAGGATGTTTAAAAATATATTTGAAAAGTCAATTATCCCTATTAACCAAAGTTAATCGGTGAAAAAAGTCAACTGCTTTAAGTTGACCAATCAAACGATCTCCGAATCGAGCATACTTGGGCTTGTTGGAAAGATCTTGATATGTAATTTCATGCTATATGATCATTTTTCCATCAGATTGAGACATTTATATGATTGGACCAAGGTTTTGTACAATCTGTCCCAAAAACAATACGGTGAAAAATGTCAAATTTCACCACCTTTGTAAATTTTGATTCGGGAGTTATAATGAGTGTTATCTAACATCCCAACCCCCTTCAAAACATCACCATTTGTGACTGAATTAAGCTTTTCTACATTACCTGCGCATAGTTAAAATTGTCCAACTAGTCTCTAATGCATCAAGCTTGACCACAAATGATCTTACCAATGTTAAATAGCATGTATTTACTCAAGATAAGAATTTGGCATTGCATTTTGAAAAAAATTTGATATAACCTTTAAGCAAATGCTATCGGATCTCAATCCAAAATGTGATCACAAACAATACCCAAGCATAGGCAATATACATATACCAAATAACTACAATCCTTTTCACTTTGTTTGTACTATTTCTTTGTTCCAATTAAAAACTTGTTCCATGTGCCATTAAATCACCCAAATGTAATTACCAACAAGATGATTGTCGATGAAGCGTGTTAAAGCTTGCCGATCTCCCGACCAAGCTCTTCCAACCCCTTACTCAAGTTTGAAATCCAAGAGCAAGGGTTTGGGCCCAATCTTTCCCACCACCACCAAGTACCAAATCCTCCACCTTACCACTTTTCCATGGCACTCATAGCAAGGTCGATTCAAGCAAATGCTCTCCTTTGCCTCTCCAATCAAATGCCAAGATATCCTCACCACATAACTAGGTTTCTAATGGTGCAAGAATTAATGAAAAGCATAAAAAATGGATGAGAGCATGAGACACATACTAGAAACATGCCAAATCATTACAACACATGGATCCAATAACCTTGTGCTTTCTTAAATGGTTCCAGTACAAAGCCCCTCACCATGGGCTCAAGAAATACATGGGAAACATCCAAATTAAGCATAAGAATGTGTCATATCCATCATAATGCATCCAATAAGCTAAATGTGTCAATGCATAACATGTGAGCTAATGATGGCAACAACACATCTCATTAGATTCCAATCATGCATGTAGCTCTCTAGTACCATAACCTATTGATCTAAAGTTAATCAATAACATATTGAAATCATTTCACAAGCACAAGGTCCATAATTATTACTTCTCATGGTTGTTTAGTAAGTTGATTAGTATGTAATCAAGACTTAACCTATAAGATTAAGATTTCTTAAAGGAAAACCCTAAATCTTGATAATGGATTCAAGAAACTCAAGAAAACAATCATCTAATGTAAGAAGTGTGTAGCAATCAATCAATGATTCCCATGGAGCCTCAAATTTGTGAACTAATGAAGAAATAGCTTTATCTTTGTGTCAATTTGTGTGAAGCCTAATCTCTGGTTTGGTCCACTTCAAAAGAGTTCACAAAACCCCAAAAATCACCAAATATTGCACCAAGAACACTTACTTGAGCCTTGTAAACAACTTGAAGAGACATTATCGTGGCCAATGTGTGAAATAAAAGCTCCAAACTCCATGGAAATCAACGAAGACGATGGCAGCCTCACGATGAAAAAATCACAAAGAAAATCTCTTCATAGGAATCTTGAAGTGAAGCTTATTATAATCTTATACTAACCCTAGACTTTACTAAGCCTTAAGCCAAATAATCTAAGCATTTAAGCTCAATATCAAGCTCCATAACCTCACAATAATCGTGCAATTGACGAAAGCCTAACGAGTAAAAATTCTTCATGAAACTCATCATAGCCAAGCTCTATAATACGAAGCTTATGACTTCCTAAATCAAAACCCTAAGCTATATTGGCAAGGATTTAGCCAAGGATTGAAGCACTACAACACTTAAAAATCAAGCAAGAAGAGGGAGAAAGAGCAAAATATTTTGGATTAATAAAAAATAATCATAATTAATGAGATTTATAAACTTTTTTCCCTAAATTTGATCTTGAAATTTAAAATTTTAGTACGACTCCACCAAAATTTAGTCCCCATCCAATAAGCCCATAACCCAAAAGCTTCAAGAATCAACCATATAAATAAAACTTTCACCATTCACAATCACTATAACCATCTTCTTAATCAAGAAAATCAAGAAAAAATACTAGAAATGGATCAAAGATATGGGCTTTGATACCAATGAAAAAAAGGAGGAAGAGAATAACTTGTTAACGTGGAGTCGATAACACAAAACATTAATTATATGAAATCCATAACTTGGGACATCGTTTACATAGAGTTCAACACATGGATGAAGGTCACCATGGAAGCTTGGGCATAAGCACCAAGAAGACATAGATGTCTATAGAGTAAAATATGATCAAAAAGATACAATTTCCATGAGCCCTATGCCTAATATAGCCCAAGGTCCCCAAAAGTACACATGTAAATGACCCTAAGCCTAAGTACCTAGGCCCCATCCCCCATGTGCATGTGCATACCAAATCTACTTCATTATTTACAACAAGATACACATTATGCCTAGACAAATCGTGTGGGTGATCTTTACCTCTCATAAGGATGTCATAGTATGCACATAGTTAATCCTAAACAAGCATATAGAATAATCTAGAACATTCATACAACCTTATAAGAGAGTGGAATGTGCACACTGAGCCAAAGAATCTTGGAGGAGTGTACTACTAGGAAACCCTATATATCACGTGCATTCAAGGGATATTTTAAAAGCCGCTTACCTGTAAAGTTTTTATGAATAAAATGACCCCTTTTTTAATAGACTTACGAGTTTATTTTTCAAAATTGATTTAAAAAATCCTTTTGTAAATGTATTTCTATAAATGTACCTTAAATTTTTTAATTAAAAAACCTCTTCATTTAAACTCACATGCTATAGTTACATATTTTTAGGTGAACCCCTAAGCAAAGAATCAAGCATAATGGTCAAACTAGAATGTTCATAGTGGTCAGACTTGAAACGTGCACATACTACCTCTCACAAGCATGCACACCAGATCAATGTTCACACTACCCGAAAAAGGATAGAATGTGCACACTAACCCTAATAAATCAAACATTCATAGTGGTCCAAGTTAAAAAAGATGGCACACGCTAACCCAAAGTAACAATTATGTGTACACTAACTCAAGTTAAACAAGAATGGACACACAAACCCAAAGTAAACAAATAGAATAGACTAGAATGTCCACAACTATCCCATATGCATTCTTGCACACACTAGCCCAAATTCATAAGAAAACATAAAGTATTCTTTTATAAATTAAAATATTATCTAATTAATATAATTTATTACCCACATACTAAACCAAACACACATAAAGAAAATTCATTAAGATAACTAATTAATTTTTATTTATGAAAACTTAAAATAGAGTGCACACATTGAACAAAATGCACATAACAAATTTAATTAAAAAAATAGTTAGTTAGATAACTTAAAACATTATCTAACTAATATAAAAATATTATCTAACTAATATAAAAATACTATTTAACTAATATAAATAACACAATCCAAAATGGTTCACAATAACCCAAACTAAAAACCATAGTTCTCACATTCAACCAATCACACACACACAAAAGAAAGAGAAGAGGGTCTCTCTCTCTCTCTCTCTCTCTCTCTCTCTCTTTGTGTGTGTGTGTGTGTGTGTGTGTGTGTGTGTGTGTGTGTGTGTGTGTGTTACACTCTCTATCTCTCCCTATCACTCTCGAAAAGATATAGAGCGAAAGCATTTTAGGATAATGCATCTTGTTTATAAAGTATTCTTTTGTACAAAAAGCTTTCATAAAGCCTTCTGTACGAAAAGCTTTCATACGAAAAAAGAAAACAAAACCTAATATAATTCCTTCGAAGCACATACTTTAATTGTGAATTCGACCAAAATCTTATAAGGATTGTCCCAATAGAGTGACAATCGCATCCATGTCAGAAGCTTCGAATAACACTTCAACGAGTACTTATCTATACAATCCCCCGTTCAATACCATCACAAGGTTCCAAGACATGAGCGGTAGTGGAAGGAACATCTAAGAAGGCTACCAACAGGCATAAAATGCACACTTCAAATTCAAAGCATGCAACCAGAGAGCCAGAGGTATAAGCCCCAAAGTCTATAATAGCCCCTAAAAGGCTAATGAACTAGAACTACAACTCCAAAAGAAGACCTCAGAGAGCATGCATAAATGCAATGCACAATCAGTTGTTGCCCCCAAGGGCAATGATATCGTAACAATTAAAAGTGGTTTGGACAAGAACTCAAAAGATATCAAGGGTGATGATGGTATAACCATTAAAAGTGATTTAAATGAGAGCTTCGGAGCCACCTCCCCTTTGGAAAGATAGCTAGTAATCTCCCACTGAAACCTGATCTTCCCAAGAAAAAAAAACAAAAGGACTACGAAAACCTTTCAAAGAAAATCAAGGAGTATCCCAACTCGCGGTGTTGGAGGAAGAGAGAATGAAGCAAGCCCAAGAGCTTATAATAAGGAAGGTGCAAGGTCATCATATGCTTGTTACATTCCTTACATTAGAGAGATTGAAGAATCACATACTTTCAGTAACTCTTGTAATAGGGTGTGTGTAGGATGACTTGCTTTGGCATGCCTACTGTAGTGTTGCTTAACTATCCTATTAGTTAAACAAGGTATTCTGTTGTTATATCTTTATCAAATATATAACATGGTTCTCTGTAGTAGGTCTAGCTGATTAGATATATATAAGTTGATCTACACCATCATCTTGTGATTTGATTGCAAAAACCTTCAATCCAAAATGAGTCGATAACATTCCAACATAATCATCAAGTTTAGTAATATAAAAACATCCTTACATAGTCTTAACAATAATATCACTCTCTATGCCGCCTCATACAAAAATGTGAAATGTTGTATTCTCCAAGTCAAAAAACAAAAACATAAACTAAAAGAGAATAGAAGAGAAAGAGATCTCTATTTGCAAAGTACTATATGTCTCATAAAACATAACTCAAAATAACTCACAAATGCACAGTAAACTAATAAATTTAAATTTAAATTTTAAACACTAAGTCCATACATATTTTAAAATTTTAAAATATATTTTTTTATGAAATATTTATTATTTATGAGAATCATTAAAAAAAATTATTATTATAAATAGTATCATTAATATACAAAATCTAAAATTCATTTTCAATAAAAATATTTGATAATAAATGTTTACATAACTAACTTCCATATGTATATATTATTTTAATTATAAATATTATTCTTTTATTCTTTTATATTATTCTTTTATTCTTTTATATTATTATTTTATTCTTTCATATTTCATTTAAACAACTTTAATTACTAAAACTTTAATTAAAAAATAACATCATTAAAATTACCCTTAAGACAACCTTACTAAGATTAGGGTTGCCCTTAATAAAGGTGACCTTAAGATTAAGATCACCCTTAGTAAGGGAAACCTTAGTAAGGTTTCTCTTTACTAAGGATGACTCGCCCAAAGTGAGAGCGACCTTGGCAAGGTTTCCCTTACTACTAAGTGCGTTGCCCTCACTACTAAGGGCAACGTCACCCTTAGTGAGAGGTGACCCTCACTAAGGGCCATCCTTAGTGAGAAGGGCAGTCGCCCTTAGTGAGGGGGTGACCCTCACTAAGGGCCACCCTCAGTGTGAGGGCTACCCTCACTAAGAGTGAGAGTAGC
Source organism: Cibotium barometz (assembly GCF_041138505.1). Taxonomy (NCBI): domain Eukaryota; kingdom Viridiplantae; phylum Streptophyta; class Polypodiopsida; order Cyatheales; family Cibotiaceae; genus Cibotium; species Cibotium barometz. The sequence goes on from NC_141070.1 coordinate 17,771,537, forward strand.
CCTTAGTGAGGGTCTCTCTCAGTCAGTCAATGAGAGCCGCCCTTAGTGAGGGGGTGACCCATGTTAAGGTTCCCCTACCTCTCTCTCTCTCTCGCACCTCCCTTTCTAACTTTTCGCTCCTTGCCTTCATTTCTAGCCTCCCCTCCTCCTTACCTTGCTTTCCCTTTCCCTCTCCTGCTTCTTGCCTTGAACCCTTTCCTTTCCTTTCCCTTTTCCTCCTCTTCTTCTTGCCTTCCCTTCTCTTTCCCTCCCATCCTTCTTGTTGAAAAGCTATACTTGGCTTTTTCTTTTCTCTTTCTCTTTCTTTTTCCCTCTTTCTCTTTCTTTTCATTCTTATCTATTGCTCCCCTCTTTCTCTTCTTTTCCCTTTCTATCTTTTGCCTATATAAGGAACCCTAAAAGTTTCTCGCTTTCCTATTTATATCTCTTCCTTTATCTTTGTCTTTCACTTTCGTTATTTATATATCTCTCTTTCCTCTCTTTTCTTGATCTACCTATTATTGTTCACTTTGTTTGCTTATCCTCTTTCTTTTCTCTTTCAATCTCCTTGCTTTCTATTTTATTTATCTTTCTCTTTCTCTCCTCCCTCTTGTTCCTCATCTCTTACTGTTTTCTCTTTCTTTTGTCTCGAATATGGTACCTCCTCAACTCGAAAAAGAGTATTCTAACGTTAAAAGATACGAAAGTAGTTATTGGCACCGTGTTGCATGTAAACTCCACTGTTAATACCATGTATGGAGTTTCTTTAGCATCTTAGTATGTTGGCATGTCGATTGAAGATGTCGAAGTGAGAGAAGTACCGCTTCCTTTTTCTCTTATTTATAATGATGTCTCCACATTAAATCAAAGCAAAGGCTACATCATTTTATAGCCAGCAAGAGATTATGTGAGTGTTTTTATAAATGTTTTTCTTATTAATTATTTAATTTACTTAAATTAATTTATCTTGTATATGTCATCATATTTATATTGACCCACACCCAATGGAAACCCAACATCTAATCAAATCTCCAAAGCATGGACAACACTTAAAGAGCACTACTCCCAGATAAGCAAGCCACAAAGTAACAAGTACGAGGAAGAGTAAAATAATGAAAGTTTGTGGAACAAGGCTATAGCATCATCTTTTGTTGAGACCCCTTCCTTTATGCCAGACACCCATAGTGCTTCTTTAAAATCCATGAAAGAAACAAGGAAAGTACAAGAGATGAAAGATAAAACTGAAAAAGAAGGCAATAATGAAGATCCCTACATGGTCACACATGCAACTCGTGTGCGGCAAAAACTCATACAAGATAGTATAAACAGAGTAAAGGTAATTATTATCCACTTTTTAAGTAATCTTGCATAAGGTCTTATTATAAGTGGTAAGCACAATCTCTGTGTGTACATTGCAGGTAAAGAGATCCACTCCTTTGCCACCTATTCCCTTGTGCAGACTTATGCCTAAACCTTCTATAAGAAGAGTAGTTTAGGTACAAGAAGCTAACAAAGAAATTCTACACAAATGGCTATGTTGTTGATAATCGATGCAAGTTCATTAGCTCTATATCCTCATCCCACAATCCTATTAGAGAAGTACCGTGAATGATGTTAGTAGATGGGATGACATATGGTGAATGAAAAAAAAGAAGTTCAAGAATGCGATCAAACCTTCTTGTTCCCACGAAGATGTTTTATATGGAACAATAATTATCACATTGTTGCATGAATGGAGGAGATTAATAAATACGAGTCATCTTAACGTGCTAACTTTTTGAACGCAGTGTTAAGTTTTTTAAAATAGCAATAGACTAATTAGGTTCACACTGAATGTAGCATTTAAGAATGTTGTATAAAGGCATCCATGTGTTGATGCTATCCTTATTGAATTTAATGAGGATAGCGAGAGGAGAAGATCCTCCTCACAATCGTAGCTCGCTTAAACAAGGAAGAGAACATACACATTACAAGAATATATCTCTTAAATCTCTTTGACTTAGGATGGTCCAAGTGCAAGATGTTTTATCTTTTGTCATAACTCATAATTTGTTTACCATAGGATGAATGAAGTGGACTATGTTTCATCATCTCTTATGAACAAAGTGTGCCTCATTAAGATGCTCGGATTAGTAAATAAAGAAACAATTATGAAGCACACAAGAGCGATAAACAAGGCATGGATAGAGAAATTAAAAAAAAGGATTATCCATCTTGGTACAATTGTGAACTTTCAAAAATATCCCAAATAGTATTCCAGGTAGTACAATCTCCTATCTTCTAATATTTGCAATATATGATTAACATTTATATATTCTCATACTAATGTAGTAACGTGTAACATATAAGATGAGTACCTTGCTGCCACCCAAGAGATTGACCCCTTATAGATACCTTGCTTGCAAATGAGTTTGAAGACAAATGAAGAATTGCATTGTATAAGGATGAGAGAAAGTAGAGGCATGCTACTAAACAGTTAGCCGTGATTACAAACCCCGCACAAGGAGAGTCGTGTAATTCAGAACCAAGAGCCTCCAAAGGAGCTAGCATGTCTTTTTGATATGTTACAAAGCATGAGAGGTAAACCAAACCTTTAATATTAAAGATGTCAATACAAGCACAAGATGTGATCATATTATAGTGAGGTTGTCCACATCAGGTTCCATTTATGGTTATCCCGATAACATTATTCTACCATGGAATCTCTATACATGTAAGTAATTAAAAGAAATTTTTCAACATTAAGATCTTAGATTATTATTGTATTATATTAAGTACAAATTCTCATGTTTTACGTATATGCCACCACATAAATGAAGACAAGCCTTTATTGCTTAAGATTTGTGAGACCATTCTAGATGATAATGGCTCCTTGATTGTCATTGGTACTATGTATCAAATGAAAACAATGATAGAAAAGGCCGAGCAATATGGCATCGTATTAGACACCCTACTGAATGTGCAGTGTATAACGAAGATTGAAAAGACATTTAGACAAGAGGTGACCAAGACTAACCTAACCATAGAGGTGCTTACAATTCTCATAAAAGATTGCCATTGAACATCACTTTCTATTACAATAAATCTTCTCATACTCTTATGCAAACATATACTCTCCTCCGTTGCTACCTTCATGACCATAGTTGGAATAAACCATGTACAACTTTTCATGCGTAATTATATCATTGATCCTTGCACCACGATGCACTTGAAAAGACACCCAGATGGGATAGCATAACAAGGTATGGTATAAACATATAAGTACTCCAAATTATGAGTGTTACATATTATGTGAAATTTAGAGAAATGTTTTCTTTGCAAGTAGATTTCAACGCGGATATGACTTTTGAGATAACATATAGAAGAAATATGCAAAATAAGAACAAGTAATTGTAAAGCTTTATGTAGAATGTGGAGAATATGCTATGAAACCATGTGAATTAAGCATGAACATTGTTTGTATTGATCCCAAAGAGAACGTTGTGAAAGATGTCTTGATAAAGATGTCATTGTAGTACAATAAACATATTTATTTATATATATTCAAGTGATTGGGTTTAATAATTGTTTATAATTATCATAATTTTATTTTATATATGAATAAAGAAAGCAAAAGCAATACATGTTGAGGTATATGATTGACAATTTCAACAATGTTTATGCTCAATATCATACTAAGTAATAAAAAATTAACATTTTTTGTATTGTGTAGATGAATAAGATAGTGTTAAGTTTGTAGACTCAAAGGATTTGTACGTGTAAAATGAAGTTGTGTACTCTGTTACAAAATGAACGATAAGTTTGTGGCCTCACATGAACAAAAGGATAAGCAAGAAACAATGAAAAGCAAGGGAGATGTAAGAGGAAGACACGTAAAAAGAGAGGATGCTATCTCCCTTATAATGTATGAGCTTCAATCCAAAGATAGCAAGATCAAGAAGAAGGAAGAGAAAAAATGAGTTAGAAAGGGAGAGACAATAATAGACTACTAATGAGAGAAGAGGGTTAAAAGAGCCGAAAGACAAGGAGGGAGAGATAAGGAGAAGGGGGAGAGGGAGACAAGATAAACCACTAAAAAAGAGATGGTAGGGGAGAGACGGGCAGAGAGAGAGAGAGAGAGAGAGAGAGAGAGAGAGAGAGGATTCTATCTCACTTGTATAATGTATGAACTTCAATCCATCAAAGATAACAAAATTAATAAGAAGCAAGTGAGAAAATGAGACAGAAAGGGAGAGACAATGATAGACTACTAATGAAATGGACGAGGGGAGAGGGTTAATGGTGACGGAGACAAGGAGGAGGGAGGATGGAGTTAGGAGGAAGGAGGAGAGAGATGGAGAAGAGGGAGAGAGATGGAGACAAGAGACAACCACTAAACAAGAGATGATAAGGGAGAGATAGGAGGGGAGAGAGATAAGGTAGAGACACAAAATAGAAGCAATACGAGAGAGAGAGAGAGAGAGAGAGAGAGAGAGAGAGAGAGATGGTAAATAGAGCGTGAGCAAAGTGAAGGGTAATATATATATATATATATATATATATATATACACACACACACACACACACACACACAAACACACACACAAAGAGAGAGAGAGAGAGAGAGAGAGAGAGAGAAGCAACGGAGAGATATGAGGTGGTTGGAGAGAAAGAGAGGAGAGGAGGAGAGAAAGAGAGGAGAGGAGGAGAGAAAGAGAGGAGAGGAAGAGAAAAGAGTGATGTGAGATGATAGTATAGAAATATAAGGGTGGGAGAGGGCAACAGAAAGAGATGGTACGAGAGAGAGAGAGAGAGAGAGAGAGAGAGAGAGCTGAAGGGAGAGAGAAGTTATGTAAAGATGTGAGATGGTTAGAGAGAAAAGTGAGAAGGTTTAATAGAGAGAGGAAAGGGAGAGATGAGAGTACTAGAGGAGAGAAGAGATGTGGCGATTGGAGAGAAGAGTGTACTAGAAGAGAGAGAAGAGTACTAGAAGAGAGGAAAGAGAGATGGAAAGCTATAAGAAGAGAGAGAGAGAGAGAGAGAGAGAGAGAGATGGTAATAGAGAGAAAGGAACAAGCAAGTAATGAGGAGAGAGAGAAGAGATGGAGAGATGTGAGATGATCGGAGAGAGAAGAAAAAGAGAAGAGAGTGATGTGAGAAGGTTTGAGAGAGAGGAGAGGAAGAGATGAGAGTACTAGAAGAGAGAGGGAAGAGATGGAGAGATGTGAGATGATCGGAGAGAGAAGAGAGTGTACTAAAAGAGAGAAAAGAGATGGAAAGCTATAGTAAGAGAGAGAGTGAGAGAGAGAGATGGTAATAGATAGAGAGAAAAGAACAAGCAAGCTTGGTGGTTGAGAGAGTTGCGTTGGGTTGGGAGGAAATGGTGGTGGAAAGAGTGAGTGTTCACTAGACTCTGAGAGTCCAAAACAAGAGAGCTACAAGTCATATGAGAATTCCAATTCATATGAATATCCAAAACATCCCCCACCCATTTACTATGCCTCCATGTTCAAAGCTATGGTGCATCAAAGAGGGAGAGACTTCAATACCATGTCGCGCAAGCTACCTCTCCAATGTTTTTGTTAAAAAAGCTCACCGTGTTGTTGAGTTTCCTCATAGAGCCATGGCACCAAGTACCCCAACTCCATCTTCGAATCAAGTGCCACATCATCACCAAAAAAAAGTTAGAAAACAATTTTAATACCACATGACGACGTGGGCTCACTTGTGCCATGTGGCAACGTAGGCTCATAGTGCCACATCATCACCCAAGAAAAACAAAAGCTTAGAAAAAAAAACTTTTTAAAAAAAGGTTTACATGGTGATGTAAATGTGCCTCATGTCAAAAAAAACTTTCTTTTATATATATGTATATATAGATAGGAGAAAGAAAGAGAGAAAAAGAGAAAAGAAGACGAGAAGAGAGAGAGAGAGAGAGAGAGAAGCAAGAAGAAAGAGAGACAAAGAGAGGAGGAGAAAGAAAGACAAAGGGCTAGAAAGAGAAATAGAGAGAGTGAAAAAAAGATGAGTAACGAGAAAGAGAGAGAAAGAAGGCGACTGAAAACTTTCCCCGAGAAGAGACATAAACAAGGAGAATCACCGATAATGCAACCAAGAACCTTAAGAAGGAGAAGAGCCAACAATTTAATTGAAGCTGACAAAAGCCCAAAATTCAATCGAGCTTTACCTCTCCCTCCAAGGTGCAAAAACATGCCCACAACCATGCTAACCAAACAAGTAGATATTCCTAGGTCACTACAAAGCCACATCCAACGGTCTCGACATTCATTGGCAAGCCACCCATCGCTTGTAGTTTACCGACATACATGCCGTACTAGGTGTCCTAAATTATTCTATTCTCAAGGATAACACAACCTCCTTCACACCCGCCTTATCGACCATCCTCATCGCTACACATCAATAGTCAATTCCCTATCTCAAACCATATGTAATAGTCGAAGAAAGGGGACAAAAAGTGTCAAAGGAAATGGTGTGTTAAAGTTTTCATCAAAAGGAGCTTTTACATGGGCCCACCTCTGCCCAATGCCCATGCATTGACACCTGCAATATATACACGAGCTTTGCACCTACTAGACAAGTACAACCATAGGCACATTAATAGGCACCAACATCTCGTGCAGCCTCATCATCAACAACCATAAAGGTACATTTTCGAATGGGAGCTACAGATCAGTTTTGAATCATACCACTTAATCTTGGACACCAACTTCATGGCATTTCTCGACCATCCACACCTTTCAACCCCAACAACTTCTTCACCATCGACTTGGATAACTCGAGGATGTAATCACCTTTTGCTATCACCATTAAGAAGAGGGGTATGTTAGCTAGTCCATAGAACAAGCTAACGCACCCACATCGGCGAGTCGCATTTGCAACTCGAAGGGAGAACCAACGCATGATTCGACAAGGCTAAGGTGAGCTCTAGACTTGACATTTTGTTTTGTATCACACAAGACCTTGAAACATGTTTTCATTTTTATTTATATTCAAGCTAAATAAGTTATCCACTATTAAAAAAAATACGCCATCCTTTCATAGAGAGCACAATAGATGTGATCTTGGAAAGAGGAACGACCCTTAGTTTACCATCCTCGACCTGTGATTTCTTCATTCTTACCCAATGATGATGACTGTGAGATCAATCCAATCAATCAAGAAAGCCAACAAAGGCAAGCCAAATATTGAAAAGCCACCTTACCCTCTCTATCCATGCGAAGACTTGGATCCAAGTTCCTCCCCACCTATTGATTAAAAATGGAAATAATCATTTTCTCTACGCCAATGGGATCATTTTTCTACTTTGCATTTCTACATACCTCACAAAACACTACCAAATGTCAAATCTTTTGTTTATCACTATGTACAAGAGTAAAGGGGGGGACACGAGTCCAAGAAAGGAGGGATAGGAGTAGAATGTCAAAGAAACATAGGATGACAAAACACCACCAAATGTCAAATCTTTTGTTTATCACTATGTACAAGAGTAAGGGGGGGACACGAGTCCAAGAAAGGAGGGATAGAAGTAGAATGTCAAAGAAACATAGGATGTGCTATAATGTCTTTCTAAATGTCGAAAGTAACTTTCTCACTTTCAATTTCAAGCCAAGCATGAATACAAGAGTAAGAGGAGCAAAAATGTCAAAGATATCAACTGTGACCAAAAAAAAAGCAAATGTGATAGACCAACCATTCTATGTGAAGGAGTTCAACCATTCATTATGTCTTGCACCATTGGAGAAACCTCCGTTTTCCCTAGCTTGTACCTCATGTACCCTTACACCATCCTTATGACATGGACCTATACTCCATGACGTAATTGCTTATCACATGGATCCGTGTACACTTTGGCAAGTATTTCTCCCCTTTTCACACATGCTTAGCCATTGGCAAAGTTGATAACAACCATTATTCCAATTCCCTCATCATCACAAATACGCTCCATCCACAAGCAAACACCATTTCACACACAAGCTCTCCAAATGTATTCCTCTCATGTCCATGACCACCATGTTCATTATTAGTGACCACTTTCCCATCCTTTTGGAGGAACAAGCAAGACCTATAACACAAATATATTTAGCCATGTGTCATGATGGTAAATACACTCTACAATGAGAATTCCCTATATCAACATGTTTTTTGTATTTCACCGCCGTAACTTGCTACAAGAAGATGTTCATACTTTGTAAAAGTTCTCATACACATTGATGAAAAAAAACCTACATGCAAAAAGAAATGGAAAATACAATCAATAAGCTGATTAAAAGTTAAAATGTACAATTTATAAAATCTATAAAGTCTAAATACATACAAAGTTCTTAACTTTCATTAAGTCAATAATCAAATTCTATATAATTGCTTTCCCTCTTTCCTAACAATGAGAATTTTTTTGTAATACTTCTTGAGTTGTAGTACAGATGATTCCACACAACATGCACTTCTCTCTTCAATCTTCACAAATTCAGAAAAAGAGATTCATACTCTATTTTTTTTTATCCTGATTTTACCAAACTTAGTAACCTCATTCCATGCTTTTTTTGTAAAAACAAATACAAAAACCAATGTTATATTTCATCCCCTAAATATGATATGCCTATGAAGACTTACTTAATGATAAGCTATACTTCCCTAAAAATAATATGCCTATGAATACTTACTTAATGGATAAGCTATGCTTTTATTGACAAATGTTAAGATAGTAGCAACAGCTAAACAATAATATAAGCTCAATGATGAAAGGAAAGAGATGAGATTGCATATTGCGGGCTAAAATCTCAAAGATTAGTGTTGATTTTGGAATTAACAAACGCCCAATAAGATTAAAATCTTATTTCAGAGTTTCCTAGGCTCCTTAATCTTATTGGGCGTTATTTTTATTGGGCGTTTTTTTATTGGCACAAGAGTAGAAACAAAGTTCTAAAAAGATAAATCAAAAAAATGGAGACTTCCTAGACCTACAAAACGATGCAAGCTAAATTTAAAATTGTCTTAATACATGATACATAATGTATCACTCACTAGAGAAGAAGATTACATAGGTACTTTAAAAAACTATTGGATGATGATATGATGGACAACTTTCTTTACTTCCATAAAGAAATGGTCCTACCGAAAGAAACCAAAACAGACTGTACAGAACATTTAAATACCCAATAACAAAAATTTGGAAGAGGCCCCATAAAGATAAGCTCCTCCCCTATTGTAACATATTTTGAATACGTACATAATTAAAACATCTCAATTGTTCTGAGTGTGAATGACCTCTTATCTTTGACTAATTGACTTCCACTTCTTGTCTGTAATTCATAAACCTCACAACATGAATAAATAATTAAAATTAATCAACTAGCATGAAAAGTTATATTAAAGGAGCCATATACAGATTAAAAAAAAAGATGGATCTTTTTCCCGAAAGAAAAAATACACACGTACAGCTAAGCTTACAATAAGATTAAATTCACACAGTAAGAAGGCAATAGAAACTAGATTACCTCACAATCCACATGGTTTGAAAACAAGGAAAGGGATTTCAAGAACAGATGAACAAATCTAAAAGCAGCAAATAGCCTTACGCACAACAGCAAATCTAACAGCCAGCAATAAGCCTTACACAACACCAAGACCAGCAACTCTTCTACCTCCAAACCTACAGTGGCGAGGAGGGGATCCACTACACTATCCCTCGTTACGCTATACCTGTAAGGAGAACATTGATTTGATTTAGCTTGATAATGTCAACCTTCAACATACAACAAAAGAGAAGGAAAATATATCTCATCGTTTAGACCATCAAACCAAGTCAGAGAGAAGAAAAAAAAACTTAGCTCCTTTGTGTTTTGGCTGATCAGGACACCACATTAGCACGTACACCAACTGCACCCAAAATTAAAGGGTCTTCCCAAACCCATCATCAACATTATTCCACCCTCGGTAGTTGTTTATTATCTCCCTTTCTCCTGTGTGAACCAGAGTTTAGAGACACCGTACCTCGGTCATGAGGACGGGTTCGTTACTTTCTTAAGGCATAACCTCGGAAGACCCAATAACTGGGCATGACAGCGACCAAGACCTCCCTAAGGAGCCCAAGTACTGTATCATCAAATGCACTTGAAAAAAAACTCAATCGTACCTCCTTAGAGGGGAAACTTACCCAAGAAGAATCCCATACCGTACAACTTCAACCATACAATACCCTCAGTGCCTCCTTCAGATGAAACCTACCCCCAAGAAGAATCCCTTACTGTACAACTTGAAGAAACCACCACACAAACAAACACTAGACTGCTTATAGTGAAGAAACTACTACTTTCTCCATATTTACCCAAAAATCATCCCGTATTGTACAACTTGGACCACCACAAACACACACTAGACTGCTCATAGTAAGAAACTGGTGTTTTCTCCATGCCATAAATGGATATGTATGGCATTTTCACACATACATGTGGTGGTACCAAAACAATCCAAGGGTGCCAACATGCAAGTGACAATTTCCACTTCTTGCAAGAAAGCAATGTAAATTGCACAACTTGAAGAACCAGCACCTAGCAACAAGCACTACTTGGTATCTAGGCTGCTCACAGCAAGAAATTAGTATAGCTTCTGAGAGAAATGCCTTGAAGTCTGCACATATTCAAAGAAGATGACCTTAAAACTATTTGAACCATAAAAGGGAGAGGGAAAGTTGAATGTGTCTCTTCAAGAAAATGTTTCTCCTAGAAACGTAGAAGGCGGGTGCTTTGTAGCGTTCCATTAAAAACAATGGTAGTTTGACAACGCCTCTTTGCATGACAGCACAAAACATACATGTATCTTTACAGAAACATGAGAGTACAGAGTGTGCTATGTACTGTCCTGTCACAAACAATGATAACTTGGCAACGCCACTTCGCTTTGACAGCACAATGTACCCAAATGTTTCTTTACAGAAACAAGAGACTGTTAAATAGGAGCTTGTTAAGTTCACAGGCGTTGCAAAAGGAATAGCGAGGAAGTCTGTTACTTAACATATGACTTAGTTTTAAGATTTAGATTGCAGAAAACCTGTTCTCCACACTCTCTCCTTACTAACCACGCGACTTAGTTTTAAGATTTAGATTGCAGAAAACCTGTTCTCCACACTCCCTCCTTACTAACCACGCGACTTAGTTTTAAGATTTAGATTGCAGAAAACCTGTTCTCCACACTCCCTCCTTACTAGTCCCCATGATGCAATCCCCTTATCTCTCGTGCACGGAAAGAAAGAGAATGCACAGCACACACACAAACACACTTGGGGAAGGGGTAGATAGAACCCCCCCTCCCAAAGAGAAATAGCCGTTTTATTGCAGGTGGATCCACCCCGTGAGCGCACCCATAGGGGAAGGATTCCTCAATAAATATGTCTGCAAATCCACCAAAGAATTGCACTACTGGGCATAGATGCCCTTGATGGATGTGTAAAAAACTGCTGCGCATACATGGGACATGAACAGTGCCCTTTTAGCTGAAAGATGCTGATCCAAACAAACAACTTTTGCTCTGTGAGGCCCCAGGGCATCAAAAATAAGGGTCCCTTCCACAAGCTCACGACGAGAAATCTGCACCAAACAGAGCGACAAGTTAGAGTCACAAGTAAAATCATACCTGCGGAGCACTTGGAACATTGCCGTATTCTAAACACTGCATTTGGGACATCCTATGCATGCCAATTCTACTTCGCTGGGTGCTTCATCAGTCCCTTGCCGTCTGTAGCCAAGTCCTATGTGCAGTTCAGTTAATTGAATGGATGTTCCTGTTGATGTTGATGGTGGCGATGATGATAACAACAACAATGACAACCACAGCAATGTGCACTCCAGCTTTGTACCAAATGAGACCATGGTGCCAGATTCATAACCCACCTCCTTTGATTTTGATAAGAGCAGAAACAGGCTGTTGGGGTGCAGACTACTAGATGGAAAACCACATGGAAAAATGAAAATGTGAATCACATTTTCCCTTGTTGATGAGGGAATTTGGCCCCTTTTTTTCATATTAACAGGGGCAAATATGCTTTCCCCCATGTAGTTCCAACTAGTTAGCACACCTAAAATCACATTTTCCCTTGAATTTGGCCCCCTTTTTTTCATATTAACAGGGGAAAATATGCTTTCCCCCATGTAGTTCCATCTAGTTAGCACACCTAAAATCAATCTCTCTCTCTCTCTCTCTCTCACC